>NW_028136234.1:0-705769 GCF_964662115.1 Mustela nivalis
CCTGAGGCACCATTAAGAACAAATCTCGTCTCCCCATGGAAAACTTGCTCATTGAAGCATTGTCATAACCTCTGGTTAGGAGAATTTTTCAGGGCCCTGGTGCCACTGCCCCATACCAAGGTCTCCATGGACTCAAACCAACCTTAAGACCATCCTCAGGAAAGTCCATTTCAACTCAGCCCCCTCTGTTGCTACCCCAAGACAGCAGATCAAACGTTTCTTGTTGCTAGGAGACAATTGGAATGTGAGGCTGGCTGCCCAGGCATCCATACTTAGAACGCTGTTCTGGAAAAATACCTTATAAGACGTCCTGGAGCCATCCAACAAATCTTAATTGTCCCAGAGAAGGAATCCTTGCGGTTTGGAGCATCTCACAACTCCAATAGTGGGAAAACCCCCATGGCCTCATAATGCCCCCCCTTCCTGAAGGGGCCCACATGGACAGAAACTCAAACCTGAGCCAAAGTCTGAACCTCGACCTGACTTCAGACGCATGAGATCTCAATTCAGCTCTGCAGAGTGTGCCTGCCATGTCCTTGCCCCGAAACCTAAGCCTAGCTTGTGTTCTCAGACTTCCGTCCTCACTCTCCTGGCCCACAAGCCCCTCCAGTTTGGGAATTCCGAAGCCACAAGCAGCACTCTGCCTGCCCTCCAGAAGAAAAACTTTGCCCTATGCTGCTAATAAGAAACCCCAAATGATTTTCTAATGCATTGCCACTCGATTGTAAAGCAATTATACAGCCCACCCTGTAATCTAATGCCCTGTCTGGCACAGCCTGAGACAAGACATCCCAAACGACACCCAGACAGCTGGCCCCAACCTGGACACATAGGACCCGCTATGGCTGTAGGTCGTCATCTCTTCCCAACCTCGGTTTTCAGGCTTCAGAACCTAGACCTTATCTCCAATCACTGCCCAGGGGTGAACGTGATGCAGAAATTAGAATTCCTCCTTCCCCATGGCCAGAAAACTTGTGGTTGGCATGTTGTCCAACGTTCAATGTGGGAAAACCTGCATTGTCCGAAAGGCCACGCCAGTGCTTGAGGGCCGCCTAGGGCACAGACATGCATTGTGACCTGCAGCGTGAGTCCCGTATTAAAGTAACGCCTCTCAGTGGCTGGACCAAGATCCTGCATATGGGCCTTGTCATATCCATAGGCCCCAGGCTTAACCAGAGGGCGAGTATTCCAGTTGTCAGTACCCACTGCTATGCTCTAGAATCCCTCTACTGGTTGGACACATGAAGCAGAAAACAGGACACTTCCCTTCCCACAGAATGACCCCAAACTCTTGGGGGCTGGACAAACTACCAGAGAGGGAGACTTCTACGACCCATGAGGCAACTCCTACATTAAACGGCCATTATGGACAAAACATCCAGAGACAAAAGCCTGAGCGACTGCCTCCCTCTCACCCTTCTTTCATATCCAGAGGAGCTCCCCTCATGGACTGTAGATCAGGCCTGCCGTAACCTCGGCCGCAAACCTGAGCTGATTTAGGGTTTTGGATGTCTGTCTGCACAGCCATGGCCCACACAGCCTCCAGGCTGGGGTCTCTGGAGCCACACCACAGAACTGTGCCTGCTCTCTCCTAAGAAACTGCCCATTCCATTGGCCACAACTCTACAAAATAGTAGAAACCTCAAGGTCCCCAAGGACATCCCACTACCGCAAGCCGCACTGGACAAATAGGGGCATTATGACACAAGCTGAGCAACTACTACCTCCATGCAGACACACAGACAGATATCCGCAGAGACAGAAGATTGAACCAGACAGGCCCCTAGGCCCTATTATGAACTCTTGCTTTGGTGTCCACGTATCACTCCTCAGAGGCCTGGGTTCGAAGACCAGCATACGGGCTTTCCTGAGGCACCAGACAGAAGACCTCTCATCTCCACATGGGAAGCTTCCTTGTTGGAGTTGTGTCAAGCCCTTCGGGTTGGAGAATCCTGCCGAGTCCCTTAGCGACTGCCACATTCCAAGGTCTCCGTGGCCACCAACCCACATTATGACTCATCCACAGGAGAGTCCATTTAAACTCAGCCTTCTGGGTAGCTCACCCAAGAGCCCGCAGATTGAGCGTGCCTTGTCTCGACCAGGCAATGGGAAGGTGAGTTGGCGTGTCTCGGCATCCATGCTTAGGCCCCTGCTCTCGAGTCTTTCTGTATGGGGCATCCTGGAACCATCCAATTGTACTCGACTGTCCTGAAGAAGGAAACTTTGAAGTTTGGAGCAGCTCACAACTCCCAGCGTAGGGAAACCTCCCTGGCCTCATGACGCCCCCACCCCCTTCAGGAAGGGGCCGTCATGGACACAAACTCCAGCTTGAGGCAACATCTGATACTCGCCCTGACCTCACCTGCAGGAGATCTCGATTCAGCCTCTGCAGAGTGGGCCTGCCATGCTCTTGGCCCCAAAACTCGTGCTAGCTTGTGTTTTCAGACTTCCTTCCTCACAATCCTGGCCACACCCCTCCAGTTTGGCAATTCTGGAGACACAATGCAGCACTCTGCCTGCCCTCCAGAAGAAAAATGTTGCCCTATAGGGCTAACCGGAAACGCCAAATGAGTAACAACCTGCATGCCACTCGACCATACCCCAATTATACAGTCTAGACTGTGCACTAAAGCCCTGTCTGACACAGCCTGAGGGCAGACCTCCAGTCCAACACCCAGAAAGCTGGCCGTACACAGAGCATATCACACCCACAATGGCTTTAGGCCATCATCTCTACCCAACCTCAGTTTTCACCTTCAGAACCTAGGCCTTATCTCCACTCACTGCTCAGGAGTGAACGTGATGCAAGAATCAGAACTTCTCCTTCGCCTTGGCAAGTAACCTAGTGGTTGGCATGTTGTCCATTGTTCATTGTAGGAGAAAGAAGCATGGACTATGAGGCCCCACCTATCCCTGAGGGCCACAATTTGCACAAACACACATTGTGACCCTCAGCGTGAGCACTATCCTCATGTAAAGCTTCTTAGTGACTGGAACAAAAGCCCACATATGGGGCTTGCCAAGCCCCTAGTCCCCCAATCTCAACCAGAGTTCGAGATGTCTAGTCACCCCTACTCAGGGCTATACTCGGGAATCCCTCGTTGATTGGACACCAGAGGTAAAAAAAAAAAAAAAAAATACAGAAAGGACTCTTCCAATCCACAGAATGAACCCAACCCCGTGCGATCAGGCCAAATCACCAGAGAAAGAATTGTCCATGGCCCTTGAGGACACCCCGACATTCCACGGCCACCGTTGACACAAAATCCAAAGACAAAAGCCGGAGCAAGCGCCACATACTCGCCCTTTGGTCATAGCCCGGAAATTTCTCACGGTCTGTAGATCGAGCCTTCATACATACATCCCCAAACCTAAGCTGAGTTTGTGTTTTCAGACTTCTGTCCCCACAGGCCTGGCCCACACACCATCCAAGCTGGGGCCCCTGGAGCCACACCTCAGGACTGTGGCTTCCCTCTCCAGGGGAATTCTGCATTTCCACTGGCCACAACCCAATAGATTAGGACAATCCGCCAAACTCCCCCAGGCCATCCGAATAATTTTGGCTGCCCAGGACACACAGGGATGATCTTTCACAAGTTAGGAAACTACCTCCACTCAGACCCAGAGACAGATATCCCCATAGAATAAGATTGAACTGGACAGGCACTTAGGCCCTAATCAGATCCATTGCTTTTGATCCAGTCATCTCTCCTCAGAGGCCTGGTTTCCAATACCAGCATATGGGAGATTCCTTAGGCACTCATCAAAACAATTCTCTTCTCTACATAGGAAACATGCTCTTTAGAGCTCCATCAAAACCTCCGGTTATGAACATCCCTCAAGGCCCCGGTTCAAGCACCCCATTCCAAGGTCTACATGGACACAAATGCACATTATGACCCATCCTCAACTCACCCATTTCAACACACCCGCCTCGGTTGCTCCCCTAGATCCAGCAGATCGAACTTGCCTTGGCGCTATGAGACACCTGGAATGGGAGGCCGGCTGCCCAGGCATCCATCCTTAGAACCCTGCTCTGGATAACTACTTATGGGATGTCCTGGAGCCATCCAACAGGTCTCGACTGTCCCACAGAAGGAATCATTGCGGTTTGGAGCATCTCACTATTCCCATCGTGGGAAAACCTCCATGTCCTCGTGACACCCTCCCTTTCATGAAGGGGCCGTCATGGACAGAAACTTCGACCTAAGCCAACGTCTGATCCTAGCTCTGTCTTCAGGTATACAGGATCTCAAATCATCTCTGCAGAGGGTGCCTGCCGTCCCCTCACCCCGAAATCTAAGTCTGGCTTGTGTTCTCAGAATTTTTTCCTCACACTCCTGGCCCACAAGCCTTCCAGTTTGGGAATTCTGGAGCCACTATGTGGCACTGTGTCTTCCCTCCAGAAGAAAAACGTTGCCCTCTGGGGCTACCCAGTAACCACAAATGAGTACCATCCTGCACGAAACTCGACTGCACCCCAATGATACAGTCTTGCCTGGGCACTAATTCCCTGTCTGCCACAGCCTGAGCCTGCACCGCCCAACCCACACTCAACAGCTGGCCGAACACTGAGCACATCAGACACACCATGGCCTTAGGTCTTCATCTCTTCCCAACCTCAGTTTTCAGGCTTCAGAACCTAGACCTTAAATCCAATCACAGTCCAGGAGTGAAAGTGTTGCAGAAATTAGAACTCCATCTTCCCCATGGCCAGAAAACTTGTGGTTGCCATATTGTGCAACGTTCAGTGTAGGAGAAACCAGCATGGTTCATTAGGCCACGCCCTGATTTGAGGGGCTCCTTGGGCACAAAAACACATTGTGAAACTCAGTGTGAGACCTATCCCAAGGAAGGCCTCTCAGTGTCTGGACCAAGAGCCCACATATGGGGATTGCCATGTTCTTAGGTCCCAATGTTAACCAGAGGTCTGGTTGTCCAGTTGCCCCAACCCACGACTCTGCTCTGGAATCCCTATTTTGGTGGTCCACCTGAGGTAAAAAAAAATAAATAAATAAACAAAAAATAAACAAAAAACCAGATAGGCCTCGTCCCTTCCCACAGAATGACCCCAAACTCTTGGGATCAGGTCAAATCCCCAGAAAGGGAGCCTCATCGATGGCCCATGAGGACACCCCGACATTCCATGGCAATCGGTGACACATTTCCAGAAAAAAAAAAAAAAAAAAAAACATGACCAAGCACCTCACATTCGCCCTTTGTTCATATCCCGAAGAGTTCTCCTCACGGTCTATAGATCGGGCCGGCCGTACCTACATCCCCCAACCTAAGTGGAGTTTGTGTTTTCAGACTTTTGTCCAAATAGCCCTGGACCACACACGCTCCACACTTGGGTCCCTGGAGCCACACCTCAGGACTGTGCTTCCCTTTCAAGGGAATTCTTCCCATTCCATTGGCCACAACCTTGCAAATTAGGAAAAACCTCCAAAGTCACCGAGGCCATCCCAATAGTGTAGGCCGCCCAGGACAAACAGGGGTAATCTCAAACCAGCTGAGCAACTACCTCCACTCAGACAACAGATGTCCCCAGAAAAGAATATTGAACCGGACAGGCCCCTAGGCCCTAATCAGATCCATTGCTTTGGTTTCCAGGCATCTCTCCTCAGAGGCCTCGTTTCCAATACCAGCATATGGTGGTTTCCTGAGGCACCATTAAGAACAAATCTCGTCTCCCCATGGAAAACTTGCTCATTGAAGCATTGTCATAACCTCTGGTTAGGAGAATTTTTCAGGGCCCTGGTGCCACTGCCCCATACCAAGGTCTCCATGGACTCAAACCAACCTTAAGACCATCCTCAGGAAAGTCCATTTCAACTCAGCCCCCTCTGTTGCTACCCCAAGACAGCAGATCAAACGTTTCTTGTTGCTAGGAGACAATTGGAATGTGAGGCTGGCTGCCCAGGCATCCATACTTAGAACGCTGTTCTGGAAAAATACCTTATAAGACGTCCTGGAGCCATCCAACAAATCTTAATTGTCCCAGAGAAGGAATCCTTGCGGTTTGGAGCATCTCACAACTCCAATAGTGGGAAAACCCCCATGGCCTCATAATGCCCCCCCTTCCTGAAGGGGCCCACATGGACAGAAACTCAAACCTGAGCCAAAGTCTGAACCTCGACCTGACTTCAGACGCATGAGATCTCAATTCAGCTCTGCAGAGTGTGCCTGCCATGTCCTTGCCCCGAAACCTAAGCCTAGCTTGTGTTCTCAGACTTCCGTCCTCACTCTCCTGGCCCACAAGCCCCTCCAGTTTGGGAATTCCGAAGCCACAATGCAGCACTCTGCCTGCCCTCCAGAAGAAAAACTTTGCCCTATGCTGCTAATAAGAAACCCCAAATGATTTTCTAATGCATGCCACTCGATTGTAAAGCAATTATACAGCCCACCCTGTAATCTAATGCCCTGTCTGGCACAGCCTGAGACAAGACATCCCAAACGACACCCAGACAGCTGGCCCCAACCTGGACACATAGGACCCGCTATGGCTGTAGGTCGTCATCTCTTCCCAACCTCGGTTTTCAGGCTTCAGAACCTAGACCTTATCTCAAATCAGAAATTAGAATTCCTGATGCAGAAATTAGAATTCCTCCTTCTCCATGGCCAGAAACCTTGTGGTTGGCATGTTGTCCAACGTTCTATGTGGGAAAACCTACATTGTCCGAAAGGCCACGCCAGTGCTTGAGGGCCGCCTAGGGCACAGACATGCATTGTGACCTGCAGCGTGAGTCCCGTATTAAAGTAACGCCTCTCAGTGGCTGGACCAAGATCCTGCATATGGGGCTTGTCATATCCATAGGCCCCCAGGCTTAACCAGAGGGCGAGTATTCCAGTTGTCAGTACCCACTGCTATACTCTAGAATCCCTCTACTGGTGGTACACATGAAGCAGAAAACAGGACACTTCCCTTCCCACAGAATGACCCCAAACTCTTGGGGGCTGGACAAACTACCAGAGAGGGAGACTTCTACGACCCATGAGGCAACTCCTACATTAATCCGCCATTGTGGACAAAACATCCAGAGACAAAAGCCTGAGCGACTGCCTCCCTCTCACCCTTCTTTCATATCCAGAGGAGCTCCCCTCATGGACTGTAGATCAGGCCTGCCGTAACCTCGGCCCCAAACCTGAGCTGAGTTAGGGTTTTTGGATGTCTGTCTGCACAGCCATGGCCCACACAGCCTCCAGGCTGGGGTCTCTGGAGCCACACCACAGAACTGTGCCTGCTCTCTCCTAAGAAACTGCCCATTCCATTGGCCACAACTCTACAAAATAGTAGAAACCTCAAGGTCCCCAAGGACATCCCACTACCGCAAGCCGCACTGGACAAATAGGGGCATTATGACACAAGCTGAGCAACTACTACCTCCATGCAGACACACAGACAGATATCCGCAGAGACAGAAGATTGAACCAGACAGGCCCCTAGGCCCTATTATGAACTCTTGCTTTGGTGTCCACGTATCACTCCTCAGAGGCCTGGGTTCGAAGACCAGCATACGGGGCTTTCCTGAGGCACCAGACAGAAGACCTCTCATCTCCACATGGGAAGCTTCCTTGTTGGAGTTGTGTCAAGCCCTTCGGGTTGGAGAATCCTGCCGAGTCCCTTAGCGACTGCCACATTCCAAGGTCTCCGTGGCCACCAACCCACATTATGACTCATCCACAGGAGAGTCCATTTAAACTCAGCCTTCTGGGTAGCTCACCCAAGAGCCCGCAGATTGAGCGTGCCTTGTCTCGACCAGGCAATGGGAAGGTGAGTTGGCGTGTCTCGGCATCCATGCTTAGGCCCCTGCTCTCGAGTCTTTCTGTATGGGGCATCCTGGAACCATCCAATTGTACTCGACTGTCCTGAAGAAGGAAACTTTGAAGTTTGGAGCAGCTCACAACTCCCAGCGTAGGGAAACCTCCCTGGCCTCATGACGCCCCCACCCCCTTCAGGAAGGGGCCGTCATGGACACAAACTCCAGCTTGAGGCAACATCTGATACTCGCCCTGACCTCACCTGCAGGAGATCTCGATTCAGCCTCTGCAGAGTGGGCCTGCCATGCTCTTGGCCCCAAAACTCGTGCTAGCTTGTGTTTTCAGACTTCCTTCCTCACAATCCTGGCCACACCCCTCCAGTTTGGCAATTCTGGAGACACAATGCAGCACTCTGCCTGCCCTCCAGAAGAAAAATGTTGCCCTATAGGGCTAACCGGAAACGCCAAATGAGTAACAACCTGCATGCCACTCGACCATACCCCAATTATACAGTCTAGACTGTGCACTAAAGCCCTGTCTGACACAGCCTGAGGGCAGACCTCCAGTCCAACACCCAGAAAGCTGGCCGTACACAGAGCATATCACACCCACAATGGCTTTAGGCCATCATCTCTACCCAACCTCAGTTTTCACCTTCAGAACCTAGGCCTTATCTCCACTCACTGCTCAGGAGTGAACGTGATGCAAGAATCAGAACTTCTCCTTCGCCTTGGCAAGTAACCTAGTGGTTGGCATGTTGTCCATTGTTCATTGTAGGAGAAAGAAGCATGGACTATGAGGCCCCACCTATCCCTGAGGGCCACAATTTGCACAAACACACATTGTGACCCTCAGCGTGAGCACTATCCTCATGTAAAGCTTCTTAGTGACTGGAACAAAAGCCCACATATGGGGCTTGCCAAGCCCCTAGTCCCCCAATCTCAACCAGAGTTCGAGATGTCTAGTCACCCCTACTCAGGGCTATACTCGGGAATCCCTCGTTGATTGGACACCAGAGGTAAAAAAAAAAAAAAAAAATACAGAAAGGACTCTTCCAATCCACAGAATGAACCCAACCCCGTGCGATCAGGCCAAATCACCAGAGAAAGAATTGTCCATGGCCCTTGAGGACACCCCGACATTCCACGGCCACCGTTGACACAAAATCCAAAGACAAAAGCCGGAGCAAGCGCCACATACTCGCCCTTTGGTCATAGCCCGGAAATTTCTCACGGTCTGTAGATCGAGCCTTCATACATACATCCCCAAACCTAAGCTGAGTTTGTGTTTTCAGACTTCTGTCCCCACAGGCCTGGCCCACACACCATCCAAGCTGGGGCCCCTGGAGCCACACCTCAGGACTGTGGCTTCCCTCTCCAGGGGAATTCTGCATTTCCACTGGCCACAACCCAATAGATTAGGACAATCCGCCAAACTCCCCCAGGCCATCCGAATAATTTTGGCTGCCCAGGACACACAGGGATGATCTTTCACAAGTTAGGAAACTACCTCCACTCAGACCCAGAGACAGATATCCCCATAGAATAAGATTGAACTGGACAGGCACTTAGGCCCTAATCAGATCCATTGCTTTTGATCCAGTCATCTCTCCTCAGAGGCCTGGTTTCCAATACCAGCATATGGGAGATTCCTTAGGCACTCATCAAAACAATTCTCTTCTCTACATAGGAAACATGCTCTTTAGAGCTCCATCAAAACCTCCGGTTATGAACATCCCTCAAGGCCCCGGTTCAAGCACCCCATTCCAAGGTCTACATGGACACAAATGCACATTATGACCCATCCTCAACTCACCCATTTCAACACACCCGCCTCGGTTGCTCCCCTAGATCCAGCAGATCGAACTTGCCTTGGCGCTATGAGACACCTGGAATGGGAGGCCGGCTGCCCAGGCATCCATCCTTAGAACCCTGCTCTGGATAACTACTTATGGGATGTCCTGGAGCCATCCAACAGGTCTCGACTGTCCCACAGAAGGAATCATTGCGGTTTGGAGCATCTCACTATTCCCATCGTGGGAAAACCTCCATGTCCTCGTGACACCCTCCCTTTCATGAAGGGGCCGTCATGGACAGAAACTTCGACCTAAGCCAACGTCTGATCCTAGCTCTGTCTTCAGGTATACAGGATCTCAAATCATCTCTGCAGAGGGTGCCTGCCGTCCCCTCACCCCGAAATCTAAGTCTGGCTTGTGTTCTCAGAATTTTTTCCTCACACTCCTGGCCCACAAGCCTTCCAGTTTGGGAATTCTGGAGCCACTATGTGGCACTGTGTCTTCCCTCCAGAAGAAAAACGTTGCCCTCTGGGGCTACCCAGTAACCACAAATGAGTACCATCCTGCACGAAACTCGACTGCACCCCAATGATACAGTCTTGCCTGGGCACTAATTCCCTGTCTGCCACAGCCTGAGCCTGCACCGCCCAACCCACACTCAACAGCTGGCCGAACACTGAGCACATCAGACACACCATGGCCTTAGGTCTTCATCTCTTCCCAACCTCAGTTTTCAGGCTTCAGAACCTAGACCTTAAATCCAATCACAGTCCAGGAGTGAAAGTGTTGCAGAAATTAGAACTCCATCTTCCCCATGGCCAGAAAACTTGTGGTTGCCATATTGTGCAACGTTCAGTGTAGGAGAAACCAGCATGGTTCATTAGGCCACGCCCTGATTTGAGGGGCTCCTTGGGCACAAAAACACATTGTGAAACTCAGTGTGAGACCTATCCCAAGGAAGGCCTCTCAGTGTCTGGACCAAGAGCCCACATATGGGGATTGCCATGTTCTTAGGTCCCAATGTTAACCAGAGGTCTGGTTGTCCAGTTGCCCCAACCCACGACTCTGCTCTGGAATCCCTATTTTGGTGGTCCACCTGAGGTAAAAAAAAATAAATAAATAAACAAAAAATAAACAAAAAACCAGATAGGCCTCGTCCCTTCCCACAGAATGACCCCAAACTCTTGGGATCAGGTCAAATCCCCAGAAAGGGAGCCTCATCGATGGCCCATGAGGACACCCCGACATTCCATGGCAATCGGTGACACATTTCCAGAAAAAAAAAAAAAAAAAAAAACATGACCAAGCACCTCACATTCGCCCTTTGTTCATATCCCGAAGAGTTCTCCTCACGGTCTATAGATCGGGCCGGCCGTACCTACATCCCCCAACCTAAGTGGAGTTTGTGTTTTCAGACTTTTGTCCAAATAGCCCTGGACCACACACGCTCCACACTTGGGTCCCTGGAGCCACACCTCAGGACTGTGCTTCCCTTTCAAGGGAATTCTTCCCATTCCATTGGCCACAACCTTGCAAATTAGGAAAAACCTCCAAAGTCACCGAGGCCATCCCAATAGTGTAGGCCGCCCAGGACAAACAGGGGTAATCTCAAACCAGCTGAGCAACTACCTCCACTCAGACAACAGATGTCCCCAGAAAAGAATATTGAACCGGACAGGCCCCTAGGCCCTAATCAGATCCATTGCTTTGGTTTCCAGGCATCTCTCCTCAGAGGCCTCGTTTCCAATACCAGCATATGGTGGTTTCCTGAGGCACCATTAAGAACAAATCTCGTCTCCCCATGGAAAACTTGCTCATTGAAGCATTGTCATAACCTCTGGTTAGGAGAATTTTTCAGGGCCCTGGTGCCACTGCCCCATACCAAGGTCTCCATGGACTCAAACCAACCTTAAGACCATCCTCAGGAAAGTCCATTTCAACTCAGCCCCCTCTGTTGCTACCCCAAGACAGCAGATCAAACGTTTCTTGTTGCTAGGAGACAATTGGAATGTGAGGCTGGCTGCCCAGGCATCCATACTTAGAACGCTGTTCTGGAAAAATACCTTATAAGACGTCCTGGAGCCATCCAACAAATCTTAATTGTCCCAGAGAAGGAATCCTTGCGGTTTGGAGCATCTCACAACTCCAATAGTGGGAAAACCCCCATGGCCTCATAATGCCCCCCCTTCCTGAAGGGGCCCACATGGACAGAAACTCAAACCTGAGCCAAAGTCTGAACCTCGACCTGACTTCAGACGCATGAGATCTCAATTCAGCTCTGCAGAGTGTGCCTGCCATGTCCTTGCCCCGAAACCTAAGCCTAGCTTGTGTTCTCAGACTTCCGTCCTCACTCTCCTGGCCCACAAGCCCCTCCAGTTTGGGAATTCCGAAGCCACAATGCAGCACTCTGCCTGCCCTCCAGAAGAAAAACTTTGCCCTATGCTGCTAATAAGAAACCCCAAATGATTTTCTAATGCATGCCACTCGATTGTAAAGCAATTATACAGCCCACCCTGTAATCTAATGCCCTGTCTGGCACAGCCTGAGACAAGACATCCCAAACGACACCCAGACAGCTGGCCCCAACCTGGACACATAGGACCCGCTATGGCTGTAGGTCGTCATCTCTTCCCAACCTCGGTTTTCAGGCTTCAGAACCTAGACCTTATCTCAAATCAGAAATTAGAATTCCTGATGCAGAAATTAGAATTCCTCCTTCTCCATGGCCAGAAACCTTGTGGTTGGCATGTTGTCCAACGTTCTATGTGGGAAAACCTACATTGTCCGAAAGGCCACGCCAGTGCTTGAGGGCCGCCTAGGGCACAGACATGCATTGTGACCTGCAGCGTGAGTCCCGTATTAAAGTAACGCCTCTCAGTGGCTGGACCAAGATCCTGCATATGGGGCTTGTCATATCCATAGGCCCCCAGGCTTAACCAGAGGGCGAGTATTCCAGTTGTCAGTACCCACTGCTATACTCTAGAATCCCTCTACTGGTGGTACACATGAAGCAGAAAACAGGACACTTCCCTTCCCACAGAATGACCCCAAACTCTTGGGGGCTGGACAAACTACCAGAGAGGGAGACTTCTACGACCCATGAGGCAACTCCTACATTAATCCGCCATTGTGGACAAAACATCCAGAGACAAAAGCCTGAGCGACTGCCTCCCTCTCACCCTTCTTTCATATCCAGAGGAGCTCCCCTCATGGACTGTAGATCAGGCCTGCCGTAACCTCGGCCCCAAACCTGAGCTGAGTTAGGGTTTTTGGATGTCTGTCTGCACAGCCATGGCCCACACAGCCTCCAGGCTGGGGTCTCTGGAGCCACACCACAGAACTGTGCCTGCTCTCTCCTAAGAAACTGCCCATTCCATTGGCCACAACTCTACAAAATAGTAGAATCCTCAAGGTCCCCAAGGACATCCCACTACCGCAAGCCGCACTGGACAAATAGGGGCATTATGACACAAGCTGAGCAACTACTACCTCCATGCAGACACACAGACAGATATCCGCAGAGACAGAAGATTGAACCAGACAGGCCCCTAGGCCCTATTATGAACTCTTGCTTTGGTGTCCACGTATCACTCCTCAGAGGCCTGGGTTCGAAGACCAGCATACGGGGCTTTCCTGAGGCACCAGACAGAAGACCTCTCATCTCCACATGGGAAGCTTCCTTGTTGGAGTTGTGTCAAGCCCTTCGGGTTGGAGAATCCTGCCGAGTCCCTTAGCGACTGCCACATTCCAAGGTCTCCGTGGCCACCAACCCACATTATGACTCATCCACAGGAGAGTCCATTTAAACTCAGCCTTCTGGGTAGCTCACCCAAGAGCCCGCAGATTGAGCGTGCCTTGTCTCGACCAGGCAATGGGAAGGTGAGTTGGCGTGTCTCGGCATCCATGCTTAGGCCCCTGCTCTCGAGTCTTTCTGTATGGGGCATCCTGGAACCATCCAATTGTACTCGACTGTCCTGAAGAAGGAAACTTTGAAGTTTGGAGCAGCTCACAACTCCCAGCGTAGGGAAACCTCCCTGGCCTCATGACGCCCCCACCCCCTTCAGGAAGGGGCCGTCATGGACACAAACTCCAGCTTGAGGCAACATCTGATACTCGCCCTGACCTCACCTGCAGGAGATCTCGATTCAGCCTCTGCAGAGTGGGCCTGCCATGCTCTTGGCCCCAAAACTCGTGCTAGCTTGTGTTTTCAGACTTCCTTCCTCACAATCCTGGCCACACCCCTCCAGTTTGGCAATTCTGGAGACACAATGCAGCACTCTGCCTGCCCTCCAGAAGAAAAATGTTGCCCTATAGGGCTAACCGGAAACGCCAAATGAGTAACAACCTGCATGCCACTCGACCATACCCCAATTATACAGTCTAGACTGTGCACTAAAGCCCTGTCTGACACAGCCTGAGGGCAGACCTCCAGTCCAACACCCAGAAAGCTGGCCGTACACAGAGCATATCACACCCACAATGGCTTTAGGCCATCATCTCTACCCAACCTCAGTTTTCACCTTCAGAACCTAGGCCTTATCTCCACTCACTGCTCAGGAGTGAACGTGATGCAAGAATCAGAACTTCTCCTTCGCCTTGGCAAGTAACCTAGTGGTTGGCATGTTGTCCATTGTTCATTGTAGGAGAAAGAAGCATGGACTATGAGGCCCCACCTATCCCTGAGGGCCACAATTTGCACAAACACACATTGTGACCCTCAGCGTGAGCACTATCCTCATGTAAAGCTTCTTAGTGACTGGAACAAAAGCCCACATATGGGGCTTGCCAAGCCCCTAGTCCCCCAATCTCAACCAGAGTTCGAGATGTCTAGTCACCCCTACTCAGGGCTATACTCGGGAATCCCTCGTTGATTGGACACCAGAGGTAAAAAAAAAAAAAAAAAATACAGAAAGGACTCTTCCAATCCACAGAATGAACCCAACCCCGTGCGATCAGGCCAAATCACCAGAGAAAGAATTGTCCATGGCCCTTGAGGACACCCCGACATTCCACGGCCACCGTTGACACAAAATCCAAAGACAAAAGCCGGAGCAAGCGCCACATACTCGCCCTTTGGTCATAGCCCGGAAATTTCTCACGGTCTGTAGATCGAGCCTTCATACATACATCCCCAAACCTAAGCTGAGTTTGTGTTTTCAGACTTCTGTCCCCACAGGCCTGGCCCACACACCATCCAAGCTGGGGCCCCTGGAGCCACACCTCAGGACTGTGGCTTCCCTCTCCAGGGGAATTCTGCATTTCCACTGGCCACAACCCAATAGATTAGGACAATCCGCCAAACTCCCCCAGGCCATCCGAATAATTTTGGCTGCCCAGGACACACAGGGATGATCTTTCACAAGTTAGGAAACTACCTCCACTCAGACCCAGAGACAGATATCCCCATAGAATAAGATTGAACTGGACAGGCACTTAGGCCCTAATCAGATCCATTGCTTTTGATCCAGTCATCTCTCCTCAGAGGCCTGGTTTCCAATACCAGCATATGGGAGATTCCTTAGGCACTCATCAAAACAATTCTCTTCTCTACATAGGAAACATGCTCTTTAGAGCTCCATCAAAACCTCCGGTTATGAACATCCCTCAAGGCCCCGGTTCAAGCACCCCATTCCAAGGTCTACATGGACACAAATGCACATTATGACCCATCCTCAACTCACCCATTTCAACACACCCGCCTCGGTTGCTCCCCTAGATCCAGCAGATCGAACTTGCCTTGGCGCTATGAGACACCTGGAATGGGAGGCCGGCTGCCCAGGCATCCATCCTTAGAACCCTGCTCTGGATAACTACTTATGGGATGTCCTGGAGCCATCCAACAGGTCTCGACTGTCCCACAGAAGGAATCATTGCGGTTTGGAGCATCTCACTATTCCCATCGTGGGAAAACCTCCATGTCCTCGTGACACCCTCCCTTTCATGAAGGGGCCGTCATGGACAGAAACTTCGACCTAAGCCAACGTCTGATCCTAGCTCTGTCTTCAGGTATACAGGATCTCAAATCATCTCTGCAGAGGGTGCCTGCCGTCCCCTCACCCCGAAATCTAAGTCTGGCTTGTGTTCTCAGAATTTTTTCCTCACACTCCTGGCCCACAAGCCTTCCAGTTTGGGAATTCTGGAGCCACTATGTGGCACTGTGTCTTCCCTCCAGAAGAAAAACGTTGCCCTCTGGGGCTACCCAGTAACCACAAATGAGTACCATCCTGCACGAAACTCGACTGCACCCCAATGATACAGTCTTGCCTGGGCACTAATTCCCTGTCTGCCACAGCCTGAGCCTGCACCGCCCAACCCACACTCAACAGCTGGCCGAACACTGAGCACATCAGACACACCATGGCCTTAGGTCTTCATCTCTTCCCAACCTCAGTTTTCAGGCTTCAGAACCTAGACCTTAAATCCAATCACAGTCCAGGAGTGAAAGTGTTGCAGAAATTAGAACTCCATCTTCCCCATGGCCAGAAAACTTGTGGTTGCCATATTGTGCAACGTTCAGTGTAGGAGAAACCAGCATGGTTCATTAGGCCACGCCCTGATTTGAGGGGCTCCTTGGGCACAAAAACACATTGTGAAACTCAGTGTGAGACCTATCCCAAGGAAGGCCTCTCAGTGTCTGGACCAAGAGCCCACATATGGGGATTGCCATGTTCTTAGGTCCCAATGTTAACCAGAGTTCTGGTTGTCCAGTTGCCCCAACCCACGACTCTGCTCTGGAATCCCTATTTTGGTGGTCCACCTGAGGTAAAAAAAAATAAATAAATAAACAAAAAATAAACAAAAAAACCAGATAGGCCTCGTCCCTTCCCACAGAATGACCCCAAACTCTTGGGATCAGGTCAAATCCCCAGAAAGGGAGCCTCATCGATGGCCCATGAGGACACCCCGACATTCCATGGCAATCGGTGACACATTTCCAGAAAAAAAAAAAAAAAAAAAAAAACATGACCAAGCACCTCACATTCGCCCTTTGTTCATATCCCGAAGAGTTCTCCTCACGGTCTATAGATCGGGCCGGCCGTACCTACATCCCCCAACCTAAGTGGAGTTTGTGTTTTCAGACTTTTGTCCAAATAGCCCTGGACCACACACGCTCCACACTTGGGTCCCTGGAGCCACACCTCAGGACTGTGCTTCCCTTTCAAGGGAATTCTTCCCATTCCATTGGCCACAACCTTGCAAATTAGGAAAAACCTCCAAAGTCACCGAGGCCATCCCAATAGTGTAGGCCGCCCAGGACAAACAGGGGTAATCTCAAACCAGCTGAGCAACTACCTCCACTCAGACAACAGATGTCCCCAGAAAAGAATATTGAACCGGACAGGCCCCTAGGCCCTAATCAGATCCATTGCTTTGGTTTCCAGGCATCTCTCCTCAGAGGCCTCGTTTCCAATACCAGCATATGGTGGTTTCCTGAGGCACCATTAAGAACAAATCTCGTCTCCCCATGGAAAACTTGCTCATTGAAGCATTGTCATAACCTCTGGTTAGGAGAATTTTTCAGGGCCCTGGTGCCACTGCCCCATACCAAGGTCTCCATGGACTCAAACCAACCTTAAGACCATCCTCAGGAAAGTCCATTTCAACTCAGCCCCCTCTGTTGCTACCCCAAGACAGCAGATCAAACGTTTCTTGTTGCTAGGAGACAATTGGAATGTGAGGCTGGCTGCCCAGGCATCCATACTTAGAACGCTGTTCTGGAAAAATACCTTATAAGACGTCCTGGAGCCATCCAACAAATCTTAATTGTCCCAGAGAAGGAATCCTTGCGGTTTGGAGCATCTCACAACTCCAATAGTGGGAAAACCCCCATGGCCTCATAATGCCCCCCCTTCCTGAAGGGGCCCACATGGACAGAAACTCAAACCTGAGCCAAAGTCTGAACCTCGACCTGACTTCAGACGCATGAGATCTCAATTCAGCTCTGCAGAGTGTGCCTGCCATGTCCTTGCCCCGAAACCTAAGCCTAGCTTGTGTTCTCAGACTTCCGTCCTCACTCTCCTGGCCCACAAGCCCCTCCAGTTTGGGAATTCCGAAGCCACAATGCAGCACTCTGCCTGCCCTCCAGAAGAAAAACTTTGCCCTATGCTGCTAATAAGAAACCCCAAATGATTTTCTAATGCATGCCACTCGATTGTAAAGCAATTATACAGCCCACCCTGTAATCTAATGCCCTGTCTGGCACAGCCTGAGACAAGACATCCCAAACGACACCCAGACAGCTGGCCCCAACCTGGACACATAGGACCCGCTATGGCTGTAGGTCGTCATCTCTTCCCAACCTCGGTTTTCAGGCTTCAGAACCTAGACCTTATCTCAAATCAGAAATTAGAATTCCTGATGCAGAAATTAGAATTCCTCCTTCTCCATGGCCAGAAACCTTGTGGTTGGCATGTTGTCCAACGTTCTATGTGGGAAAACCTACATTGTCCGAAAGGCCACGCCAGTGCTTGAGGGCCGCCTAGGGCACAGACATGCATTGTGACCTGCAGCGTGAGTCCCGTATTAAAGTAACGCCTCTCAGTGGCTGGACCAAGATCCTGCATATGGGGCTTGTCATATCCATAGGCCCCCAGGCTTAACCAGAGGGCGAGTATTCCAGTTGTCAGTACCCACTGCTATACTCTAGAATCCCTCTACTGGTGGTACACATGAAGCAGAAAACAGGACACTTCCCTTCCCACAGAATGACCCCAAACTCTTGGGGGCTGGACAAACTACCAGAGAGGGAGACTTCTACGACCCATGAGGCAACTCCTACATTAATCCGCCATTGTGGACAAAACATCCAGAGACAAAAGCCTGAGCGACTGCCTCCCTCTCACCCTTCTTTCATATCCAGAGGAGCTCCCCTCATGGACTGTAGATCAGGCCTGCCGTAACCTCGGCCGCAAACCTGAGCTGATTTAGGGTTTTTGGATGTCTGTCTGCACAGCCATGGCCCACACAGCCTCCAGGCTGGGGTCTCTGGAGCCACACCACAGAACTGTGCCTGCTCTCTCCTAAGAAACTGCCCATTCCATTGGCCACAACTCTACAAAATAGTAGAAACCTCAAGGTCCCCAAGGACATCCCACTACCGCAAGCCGCACTGGACAAATAGGGGCATTATGACACAAGCTGAGCAACTACTACCTCCATGCAGACACACAGACAGATATCCGCAGAGACAGAAGATTGAACCAGACAGGCCCCTAGGCCCTATTATGAACTCTTGCTTTGGTGTCCACGTATCACTCCTCAGAGGCCTGGGTTCGAAGACCAGCATACGGGGCTTTCCTGAGGCACCAGACAGAAGACCTCTCATCTCCACATGGGAAGCTTCCTTGTTGGAGTTGTGTCAAGCCCTTCGGGTTGGAGAATCCTGCCGAGTCCCTTAGCGACTGCCACATTCCAAGGTCTCCGTGGCCACCAACCCACATTATGACTCATCCACAGGAGAGTCCATTTAAACTCAGCCTTCTGGGTAGCTCACCCAAGAGCCCGCAGATTGAGCGTGCCTTGTCTCGACCAGGCAATGGGAAGGTGAGTTGGCGTGTCTCGGCATCCATGCTTAGGCCCCTGCTCTCGAGTCTTTCTGTATGGGGCATCCTGGAACCATCCAATAGTACTCGACTGTCCTGAAGAAGGAAACTTTGAAGTTTGGAGCAGCTCACAACTCCCAGCGTAGGGAAACCTCCCTGGCCTCATGACGCCCCCACCCCCTTCAGGAAGGGGCCGTCATGGACACAAACTCCAGCTTGAGGCAACATCTGATACTCGCCCTGACCTCACCTGCAGGAGATCTCGATTCAGCCTCTGCAGAGTGGGCCTGCCATGCTCTTGGCCCCAAAACTCGTGCTAGCTTGTGTTTTCAGACTTCCTTCCTCACAATCCTGGCCACACCCCTCCAGTTTGGCAATTCTGGAGACACAATGCAGCACTCTGCCTGCCCTCCAGAAGAAAAATGTTGCCCTATAGGGCTAACCGGAAACGCCAAATGAGTAACAACCTGCATGCCACTCGACCATACCCCAATTATACAGTCTAGCCTGTGCACTAAAGCCCTGTCTGACACAGCCTGAGGGCAGACCTCCAGTCCAACACCCAGAAAGCTGGCCGTACACAGAGCATATCACACCCACAATGGCTTTAGGCCATCATCTCTACCCAACCTCAGTTTTCACCTTCAGAACCTAGGCCTTATCTCCACTCACTGCTCAGGAGTGAACGTGATGCAAGAATCAGAACTTCTCCTTCGCCTTGGCAAGTAACCTAGTGGTTGGCATGTTGTCCATTGTTCATTGTAGGAGAAAGAAGCATGGACTATGAGGCCCCACCTATCCCTGAGGGCCACAATTTGCACAAACACACATTGTGACCCTCAGCGTGAGCACTATCCTCATGTAAAGCTTCTTAGTGACTGGAACAAAAGCCCACATATGGGGCTTGCCAAGCCCCTAGTCCCCCAATCTCAACCAGAGTTCGAGATGTCTAGTCACCCCTACTCAGGGCTATACTCGGGAATCCCTCGTTGATTGGACACCAGAGGTAAAAAAAAAAAAAAAAAATACAGAAAGGACTCTTCCAATCCACAGAATGAACCCAACCCCGTGCGATCAGGCCAAATCACCAGAGAAAGAATTGTCCATGGCCCTTGAGGACACCCCGACATTCCACGGCCACCGTTGACACAAAATCCAAAGACAAAAGCCGGAGCAAGCGCCACATACTCGCCCTTTGGTCATAGCCCGGAAATTTCTCACGGTCTGTAGATCGAGCCTTCATACATACATCCCCAAACCTAAGCTGAGTTTGTGTTTTCAGACTTCTGTCCCCACAGGCCTGGCCCACACACCATCCAAGCTGGGGCCCCTGGAGCCACACCTCAGGACTGTGGCTTCCCTCTCCAGGGGAATTCTGCCATTTCCATTGGCCACAACCCAATAGATTAGGAAAATCCGCCAAACTCCCCCAGGCCATCCGAATAATTTTGGCTGCCCAGGACACACAGGGATGATCTTTCACAAGTTAGGAAACTACCTCCACTCAGACCCAGAGACAGATATCCCCATAGAATAAGATTGAACTGGACAGGCACTTAGGCCCTAATCAGATCCATTGCTTTTGATTCCAGTCATCTCTCCTCAGAGGCCTGGTTTCCAATACCAGCATATGGGAGATTCCTTAGGCACTCATCAAAACAATTCTCTTCTCTACATAGGAAACATACTCTTTAGAGCTCCATCAAAACCTCCGGTTATGAACATCCCTCAAGGCCCCGGTTCAAGCACCCCATTCCAAGGTCTACATGGACACAAATGCACATTATGACCCATCCTCAACTCACCCATTTCAACACACCCGCCTCGGTTGCTCCCCTAGATCCAGCAGATCGAACTTGCCTTGGCGCTATGAGACACCTGGAATGGGAGGCAGGCTGCCCAGGCATCCATCCTTAGAACCCTGCTCTGGATAACTTCCTTATGGGATGTCCTGGAGCCATCCAACAGGTCTCGACTGTCCCACAGAAGGAATCATTGCGGTTTGGAGCATCTCACAATTCCCATCGTGGGAAAACCTCCATGTCCTCGTGACACCCTCCCCTTCATGAACGGGCTGTCATGGACAGAAACTTCGACCTAAGCCAACGTCTGATCCTAGCTCTGTCTTCAGGTATACAGGATCTCGAATCATCTCTGCAGAGGGTGCCTGCCGTCCCCTCACCCCGAAATCTAAGTCTGGCTTGTGTTCTCAGAATTTTTTCCTCACACTCCTGGCCCACAAGCCTTCCAGTTTGGGAATTCTGGAGCCACTATGTGGCACTGTGTCTTCCCTCCAGAAGAAAAACGTTGCCCTCTGGGGCTACCCAGTAACCACAAATGAGTACCATCCTGCACGAAACTCGACTGCACCCCAATGATACAGTCTAGCCTGGGCACTAATTGCCTGTCTGCCACAGCCTGAGCCTGCACCTCCCAAACCACACTCAACAGCTGGCCGAACACTGAGCACATCAGACACACCATGGCCTTAGGTCTTCATCTCTTCCCAACCTCAGTTTTCAGGCTTCAGAACCTAGACCTTAAATCCAATCACAGTCCAGGAGTGAAAGTGTTGCAGAAATTAGAACTCCATCTTCCCCATGGCCAGAAAACTTGTGGTTGCCATATTGTGCAACGTTCAGTGTAGGAGAAACCAGCATGGTTCATTAGGCCACGCCCTGATTTGAGGGGCTCCTTGGGCACAAAAACACATTGTGAAACTCAGTGTGAGACCTATCCTCAAGGAAGGCCTCTCAGTGTCTGGACCAAGAGCCCACATATGGGGATTGCCATGTTCTTAGGTCCCAATGTTAACCAGAGGTCTGGTTGTCCAGTTGCCCCAACCCACGACTCTGCTCTGGAATCCCTCTTTTGGTGGTCCACCTGAGGTAAAAAAAAAAATAAATAAATAAACAAAAAATAAACAAAAAAACCAGAAAGGCCTCCTCCCTTCCCACAGAATGACCCCAAACTCTTGGGATCAGGTCAAATCCCCAGAAAGGGAGCCTCATCGATGGCCCATGAGGACACCCCGACATTCCATGGCAATCGGTGACAGATTTCCAGAAAAAAAAATAAAAACATGAGCAAGCACCTCACATTCGCCCTTTGTTCATAACCCGGAGAGTTCTCCTCACGGTCTATAGATCGGGCCGGCCATACCTACATCCCCCAACCTAAGTGGAGTTTGTGTTTTCAGACTTTTGTCCAAATAGCCCTGGACCACACACGCTCCACACTTGGGTCCCTGGAGCCACAACTCAGGACTGTGCCTCCCTTTCAAGGGAATTCTTCCCATTCCATTGGCCACAACCTTGCAAATTAGGAAAAACCTCCAAAGTCACCGGGGCCATCCCAATAGTGTAGGCCGCCCAGGACAAACAGGGGTAATCTCAAACCAGCTGAGCAACTACCTCCACTCAGACAACAGATGTCCCCAGAAAAGAATATTGAACCGGACAGGCCCCTAGGCCCTAATCAGATCCATTGCTTTGGTTTCCAGGCATCTCTCTTCAGAGGCCTCGTTTCCAATACCAGCATATGGTGGTTTCCTGAGGCACCATTAAGAACAAATCTCGTCTCCCCATGGAAAACTTGCTCATTGAAGCTTTGTCATGACCTCTGGTTAGGAGAATTTTTCAGGGCCCTGGTGCCACTGCCCCATACCAAGGTCTCCATGGACTCAAACCAACATTAAGACCATCCTCAGGAAAGTCCATTTCAACTCAGCCCCCTCTGTTGCTACCCCAAGACAGCAGATCAAACGTTTCTTGTTGCTAGGAGACAATTGGAATGTGAGGCTGGCTGCCCAGGCATCCATACTTAGAACGCTGTTCTGGAAAAATACCTTATAAGACGTCCTGGAGCCATCCAACAAATCTTAATTGTCCCAGAGAAGGAATCCTTGCGGTTTGGAGCATCTCACAACTCCAATAGTGGGAAAACCCCCATGGCCTCATAATGCCCCCCCTTCCTGAAGGGGCCCACATGGACAGAAACTCAAACCTGAGCCAAAGTCTGAACCTCGACCTTGACTTCAGACGCATGAGATCTCAATTCAGCTCTGCAGAGTGTGCCTGCCATGTCCTTGCCCCGAAACCTAAGCCTAGCTTGTGTTCTCAGACTTCCGTCCTCACTCTCCTGGCCCACAAGCCCTCCAGTTTGGGAATTCCGAAGCCACAATGCAGCACTCTGCCTGCCCTCCAGAAGAAAAACTTTGCCTTATGCTGCTAATAAGAAACCCAAAATGATTTTCTAATGCATGCCACTCGATTGTAAAGCAATTATACAGCCCACCCTGTATTCTAATGCCCTGTCTGGCACAGCCTGAGACAAGACATCCCAAACGACACCCAGACAGCTGGTCCCAACCTGGACACATAGGACCCGCTATGGCTGTAGGTCGTCATCTCTTCCCAACCTCGGTTTTCAGGCTTCAGAACCTAGACCTTATCTCCAATCAGAAATTAGAATTCCTGATGCAGAAATTAGAATTCCTCCTTCTCCATGGCCAGAAACCTTGTGGTTGGCATGTTGTCCAACGTTCAATGTGGGAAATTCTGCATTGTCCGAAAGGCCACGCCAGTGCTTGAGGGCCGCCTAGGGCACAGACATGCATTGTGACCTGCAGCGTGAGTCCCGTATTAAAGTAACGCCTCTCAGTGGCTGGACCAAGATCCTGCATATGGGGCTTGTCATATCCATAGGCCCCCAGGCTTAACCAGAGGGCGAGTATTCCAGTTGTCAGTACCCACTGCTATGCTCTAAAATCCCTCTACTGGGGGTACACATGAAGCAGAAAACAGGACACTTCCCTTCCCACAGAATGACCCCAAACTCTTGGGGGCTGGACAAACTACCAGAGAGGGAGACTTCTACGACCAATGAGGCAACTCCTACATTAAACCGCCATTGTGGACAAAACATCCAGAGACAAAAGCCTGAGCGACTGCCTCCCTCTCACCCTTCTTTCATATCCAGAGGAGCTCCCCTCATGGACTGTAGATCAGGCCTGCCGTAACCTCGGCCCCAAACCTGAGCTGAGTTAGGGTTTTTGGATGTCTGTCTGCACAGCCATGGCCCACACAGCCTCCAGGCTGGGGTCTCTGGAGCCACACCACAGAACTGTGCCTGCTCTCTCCTAAGAAACTGCCCATTCCATTGGCCACAACTCTACAAAATAGTAGAAACCTCAAGGTCCCCAAGGACATCCCACTACCGCAAGCCGCACTGGACAAATAGGGGCATTATGACACAAGCTGAGCAACTACTACCTCCATGCAGACACACAGACAGATATCCGCAGAGACAGAAGATTGAACCAGACAGGCCCCTAGGCCCTATTATGAACTCTTGCTTTGGTGTCCACGTATCACTCCTCAGAGGCCTGGGTTCGAAGACCAGCATACGGGGCTTTCCTGAGGCACCAGACAGAAGACCTCTCATCTCCACATGGGAAGCTTCCTTGTTGGAGTTGTGTCAAGCCCTTCGGGTTGGAGAATCCTGCCGAGTCCCTTAGCGACTGCCACATTCCAAGGTCTCCGTGGCCACCAACCCACATTATGACTCATCCACAGGAGAGTCCATTTAAACTCAGCCTTCTGGGTAGCTCACCCAAGAGCCAGCAGATTGAGCGTGCCTTGTCTCGACCAGGCAATGGGAAGGTGAGTTGGCGTGTCTCGGCATCCATGCTTAGGCCCCTGCTCTCGAGTCTTTCTGTATGGGGCATCCTGGAACCATCCAATAGTACTCGACTGTCCTGAAGAAGGAAACTTTGAAGTTTGGAGCAGCTCACAACTCCCAGCGTAGGGAAACCTCCCTGGCCTCATGACGCCCCCACCCCCTTCAGGAAGGGGCCGTCATGGACACAAACTCCAGCTTGAGGCAACATCTGATACTCGCCCTGACCTCACCTGCAGGAGATCTCGATTCAGCCTCTGCAGAGTGGGCCTGCCATGCTCTTGGCCCCAAAACTCGTGCTAGCTTGTGTTTTCAGACTTCCTTCCTCACAATCCTGGCCACACCCCTCCAGTTTGGCAATTCTGGAGACACAATGCAGCACTCTGCCTGCCCTCCAGAAGAAAAATGTTGCCCTATAGGGCTAACCGGAAACGCCAAATGAGTAACAACCTGCATGCCACTCGACCATACCCCAATATACAGTCTAGCCTGTGCACTAAAGCCCTGTCTGACACAGCCTGAGGGCAGACCTCCAGTCCAACACCCAGAAAGCTGGCCGTACACAGAGCATATCACACCCACAATGGCTTTAGGCCCTCATCTCTACCCAACCTCAGTTTTCACCTTCAGAACCTAGGCCTTATCTCCACTCACTGCTCAGGAGTGAACGTGATGCAAGAATCAGAACTTCTCCTTCGCCTTGGCAAGTAACCTAGTGGTTGCATGCTGTCCATTGTTCATTGTAGGAGAAAGCAGCATGGACTATGAGGCCCCACCTATCCCTGAGGGCCACAATTTGCACAAACAGACATTGTGACCCTCAGCGTGAGCCCTATCCTCATGTAAAGCTTCTTAGTGACTGGAACAACAGCCCACATATGGGGCTTGCCAAGCCCCTAGTCCCCCAATCTCAACCAGAGTTCGAGATGTCTAGTCACCCCTACTCAGGGCTATACTCGGGAATCCCTCGTTGATTGGACACCAGAGGTAAAAAAAAAAAAAAAAATACAGAAAGGACTCTTCCAATCCACAGAATGATCCCAACCCCGTGCGATCAGGCCAAATCACCAGAGAAAGAATTGTCCATGGCCCTTGAGGACACCCCGACATTCCACGGCCACCGTTGACACAAAATCCAGAGACAAAAGCCTGAGCAAGCGCCACATACTCGCCCTTTGGTCATAGCCCGGAAAATTCTCACGGTCTGTAGATCGAGCCTTCATACATACATCCCCAAACCTAAGCTGAGTTTGTGTTTTCAGACTTCTGTCCCCACAGGCCTGGCCCACACACCATGCAATCTGGGGCCCCTGGAGCCACACCTCAGGACTGTGGCTTCCCTCTCCAGGGGAATTCTGCCATTTCCATTGGCCACAACCCAATAGATTAGGAAAATCCGCCAAACTCCCCCAGGCCATCCGAATAATTTTGGCTGCCCAGGACACACAGGGATGATCTTTCACAAGTTAGGAAACTACCTCCACTCAGACCCAGAGACAGATATCCCCATAGAATAAGATTGAACTGGACAGGCACTTAGGCCCTAATCAGATCCATTGCTTTTGATTCCAGTCATCTCTCCTCAGAGGCCTGGTTTCCAATACCAGCATATGGGAGATTCCTTAGGCACTCATCAAAACAATTCTCTTCTCTACATAGGAAACATACTCTTTAGAGCTCCATCAAAACCTCCGGTTATGAACATCCCTCAAGGCCCCGGTTCAAGCACCCCATTCCAAGGTCTACATGGACACAAATGCACATTATGACCCATCCTCAACTCACCCATTTCAACACACCCGCCTCGGTTGCTCCCCTAGATCCAGCAGATCGAACTTGCCTTGGCGCTATGAGACACCTGGAATGGGAGGCAGGCTGCCCAGGCATCCATCCTTAGAACCCTGCTCTGGATAACTTCCTTATGGGATGTCCTGGAGCCATCCAACAGGTCTCGACTGTCCCACAGAAGGAATCATTGCGGTTTGGAGCATCTCACAATTCCCATCGTGGGAAAACCTCCATGTCCTCGTGACACCCTCCCCTTCATGAACGGGCTGTCATGGACAGAAACTTCGACCTAAGCCAACGTCTGATCCTAGCTCTGTCTTCAGGTATACAGGATCTCGAATCATCTCTGCAGAGGGTGCCTGCCGTCCCCTCACCCCGAAATCTAAGTCTGGCTTGTGTTCTCAGAATTTTTTCCTCACACTCCTGGCCCACAAGCCTTCCAGTTTGGGAATTCTGGAGCCACTATGTGGCACTGTGTCTTCCCTCCAGAAGAAAAACGTTGCCCTCTGGGGCTACCCAGTAACCACAAATGAGTACCATCCTGCACGAAACTCGACTGCACCCCAATGATACAGTCTAGCCTGGGCACTAATTGCCTGTCTGCCACAGCCTGAGCCTGCACCTCCCAAACCACACTCAACAGCTGGCCGAACACTGAGCACATCAGACACACCATGGCCTTAGGTCTTCATCTCTTCCCAACCTCAGTTTTCAGGCTTCAGAACCTAGACCTTAAATCCAATCACAGTCCAGGAGTGAAAGTGTTGCAGAAATTAGAACTCCATCTTCCCCATGGCCAGAAAACTTGTGGTTGCCATATTGTGCAACGTTCAGTGTAGGAGAAACCAGCATGGTTCATTAGGCCACGCCCTGATTTGAGGGGCTCCTTGGGCACAAAAACACATTGTGAAACTCAGTGTGAGACCTATCCTCAAGGAAGGCCTCTCAGTGTCTGGACCAAGAGCCCACATATGGGGATTGCCATGTTCTTAGGTCCCAATGTTAACCAGAGGTCTGGTTGTCCAGTTGCCCCAACCCACGACTCTGCTCTGGAATCCCTCTTTTGGTGGTCCACCTGAGGTAAAAAAAAAAATAAATAAATAAACAAAAAATAAACAAAAAAACCAGAAAGGCCTCCTCCCTTCCCACAGAATGACCCCAAACTCTTGGGATCAGGTCAAATCCCCAGAAAGGGAGCCTCATCGATGGCCCATGAGGACACCCCGACATTCCATGGCAATCGGTGACAGATTTCCAGAAAAAAAAATAAAAACATGAGCAAGCACCTCACATTCGCCCTTTGTTCATAACCCGGAGAGTTCTCCTCACGGTCTATAGATCGGGCCGGCCATACCTACATCCCCCAACCTAAGTGGAGTTTGTGTTTTCAGACTTTTGTCCAAATAGCCCTGGACCACACACGCTCCACACTTGGGTCCCTGGAGCCACAACTCAGGACTGTGCCTCCCTTTCAAGGGAATTCTTCCCATTCCATTGGCCACAACCTTGCAAATTAGGAAAAACCTCCAAAGTCACCGGGGCCATCCCAATAGTGTAGGCCGCCCAGGACAAACAGGGGTAATCTCAAACCAGCTGAGCAACTACCTCCACTCAGACAACAGATGTCCCCAGAAAAGAATATTGAACCGGACAGGCCCCTAGGCCCTAATCAGATCCATTGCTTTGGTTTCCAGGCATCTCTCTTCAGAGGCCTCGTTTCCAATACCAGCATATGGTGGTTTCCTGAGGCACCATTAAGAACAAATCTCGTCTCCCCATGGAAAACTTGCTCATTGGAGCTTTGTCATGACCTCTGGTTAGGAGAATTTTTCAGGGCCCTGGTGCCACTGCCCCATACCAAGGTCTCCATGGACTCAAACCAACATTAAGACCATCCTCAGGAAAGTCCATTTCAACTCAGCCCCCTCTGTTGCTACCCCAAGACAGCAGATCAAACGTTTCTTGTTGCTAGGAGACAATTGGAATGTGAGGCTGGCTGCCCAGGCATCCATACTTAGAACGCTGTTCTGGAAAAATACCTTATAAGACGTCCTGGAGCCATCCAACAAATCTTAATTGTCCCAGAGAAGGAATCCTTGCGGTTTGGAGCATCTCACAACTCCAATAGTGGGAAAACCCCCATGGCCTCATAATGCCCCCCCTTCCTGAAGGGGCCCACATGGACAGAAACTCAAACCTGAGCCAAAGTCTGAACCTCGACCTTGACTTCAGACGCATGAGATCTCAATTCAGCTCTGCAGAGTGTGCCTGCCATGTCCTTGCCCCGAAACCTAAGCCTAGCTTGTGTTCTCAGACTTCCGTCCTCACTCTCCTGGCCCACAAGCCCTCCAGTTTGGGAATTCCGAAGCCACAATGCAGCACTCTGCCTGCCCTCCAGAAGAAAAACTTTGCCTTATGCTGCTAATAAGAAACCCAAAATGATTTTCTAATGCATGCCACTCGATTGTAAAGCAATTATACAGCCCACCCTGTATTCTAATGCCCTGTCTGGCACAGCCTGAGACAAGACATCCCAAACGACACCCAGACAGCTGGTCCCAACCTGGACACATAGGACCCGCTATGGCTGTAGGTCGTCATCTCTTCCCAACCTCGGTTTTCAGGCTTCAGAACCTAGACCTTATCTCCAATCAGAAATTAGAATTCCTGATGCAGAAATTAGAATTCCTCCTTCTCCATGGCCAGAAACCTTGTGGTTGGCATGTTGTCCAACGTTCAATGTGGGAAATTCTGCATTGTCCGAAAGGCCACGCCAGTGCTTGAGGGCCGCCTAGGGCACAGACATGCATTGTGACCTGCAGCGTGAGTCACGTATTAAAGTAACGCCTCTCAGTGGCTGGACCAAGATCCTGCATATGGGGCTTGTCATATCCATAGGCCCCCAGGCTTAACCAGAGGGCGAGTATTCCAGTTGTCAGTACCCACTGCTATGCTCTAAAATCCCTCTACTGGGGGTACACATGAAGCAGAAAACAGGACACTTCCCTTCCCACAGAATGACCCCAAACTCTTGGGGGCTGGACAAACTACCAGAGAGGGAGACTTCTACGACCAATGAGGCAACTCCTACATTAAACCGCCATTGTGGACAAAACATCCAGAGACAAAAGCCTGAGCGACTGCCTCCCTCTCACCCTTCTTTCATATCCAGAGGAGCTCCCCTCATGGACTGTAGATCAGGCCTGCCGTAACCTCGGCCCCAAACCTGAGCTGAGTTAGGGTTTTTGGATGTCTGTCTGCACAGCCATGGCCCACACAGCCTCCAGGCTGGGGTCTCTGGAGCCACACCACAGAACTGTGCCTGCTCTCTCCTAAGAAACTGCCCATTCCATTGGCCACAACTCTACAAAATAGTAGAAACCTCAAGGTCCCCAAGGACATCCCACTACCGCAAGCCGCACTGGACAAATAGGGGCATTATGACACAAGCTGAGCAACTACTACCTCCATGCAGACACACAGACAGATATCCGCAGAGACAGAAGATTGAACCAGACAGGCCCCTAGGCCCTATTATGAACTCTTGCTTTGGTGTCCACGTATCACTCCTCAGAGGCCTGGGTTCGAAGACCAGCATACGGGGCTTTCCTGAGGCACCAGACAGAAGACCTCTCATCTCCACATGGGAAGCTTCCTTGTTGGAGTTGTGTCAAGCCCTTCGGGTTGGAGAATCCTGCCGAGTCCCTTAGCGACTGCCACATTCCAAGGTCTCCGTGGCCACCAACCCACATTATGACTCATCCACAGGAGAGTCCATTTAAACTCAGCCTTCTGGGTAGCTCACCCAAGAGCCAGCAGATTGAGCGTGCCTTGTCTCGACCAGGCAATGGGAAGGTGAGTTGGCGTGTCTCGGCATCCATGCTTAGGCCCCTGCTCTCGAGTCTTTCTGTATGGGGCATCCTGGAACCATCCAATAGTACTCGACTGTCCTGAAGAAGGAAACTTTGAAGTTTGGAGCAGCTCACAACTCCCAGCGTAGGGAAACCTCCCTGGCCTCATGACGCCCCCACCCCCTTCAGGAAGGGGCCGTCATGGACACAAACTCCAGCTTGAGGCAACATCTGATACTCGCCCTGACCTCACCTGCAGGAGATCTCGATTCAGCCTCTGCAGAGTGGGCCTGCCATGCTCTTGGCCCCAAAACTCGTGCTAGCTTGTGTTTTCAGACTTCCTTCCTCACAATCCTGGCCACACCCCTCCAGTTTGGCAATTCTGGAGACACAATGCAGCACTCTGCCTGCCCTCCAGAAGAAAAATGTTGCCCTATAGGGCTAACCGGAAACGCCAAATGAGTAACAACCTGCATGCCACTCGACCATACCCCAATTATACAGTCTAGCCTGTGCACTAAAGCCCTGTCTGACACAGCCTGAGGGCAGACCTCCAGTCCAACACCCAGAAAGCTGGCCGTACACAGAGCATATCACACCCACAATGGCTTTAGGCCCTCATCTCTACCCAACCTCAGTTTTCACCTTCAGAACCTAGGCCTTATCTCCACTCACTGCTCAGGAGTGAACGTGATGCAAGAATCAGAACTTCTCCTTCGCCTTGGCAAGTAACCTAGTGGTTGGCATGCTGTCCATTGTTCATTGTAGGAGAAAGCAGCATGGACTATGAGGCCCCACCTATCCCTGAGGGCCACAATTTGCACAAACAGACATTGTGACCCTCAGCGTGAGCCCTATCCTCATGTAAAGCTTCTTAGTGACTGGAACAACAGCCCACATATGGGGCTTGCCAAGCCCCTAGTCCCCCAATCTCAACCAGAGTTCGAGATGTCTAGTCACCCCTACTCAGGGCTATACTCGGGAATCCCTCGTTGATTGGACACCAGAGGTAAAAAAAAAAAAAAAAATACAGAAAGGACTCTTCCAATCCACAGAATGATCCCAACCCCGTGCGATCAGGCCAAATCACCAGAGAAAGAATTGTCCATGGCCCTTGAGGACACCCCGACATTCCACGGCCACCGTTGACACAAAATCCAGAGACAAAAGCCTGAGCAAGCGCCACATACTCGCCCTTTGGTCATAGCCCGGAAAATTCTCACGGTCTGTAGATCGAGCCTTCATACATACATCCCCAAACCTAAGCTGAGTTTGTGTTTTCAGACTTCTGTCCCCACAGGCCTGGCCCACACACCATGCAATCTGGGGCCCCTGGAGCCACACCTCAGGACTGTGGCTTCCCTCTCCAGGGGAATTCTGCCATTTCCATTGGCCACAACCCAATAGATTAGGAAAATCCGCCAAACTCCCCCAGGCCATCCGAATAATTTTGGCTGCCCAGGACACACAGGGATGATCTTTCACAAGTTAGGAAACTACCTCCACTCAGACCCAGAGACAGATATCCCCATAGAATAAGATTGAACTGGACAGGCACTTAGGCCCTAATCAGATCCATTGCTTTTGATTCCAGTCATCTCTCCTCAGAGGCCTGGTTTCCAATACCAGCATATGGGAGATTCCTTAGGCACTCATCAAAACAATTCTCTTCTCTACATAGGAAACATACTCTTTAGAGCTCCATCAAAACCTCCGGTTATGAACATCCCTCAAGGCCCCGGTTCAAGCACCCCATTCCAAGGTCTACATGGACACAAATGCACATTATGACCCATCCTCAACTCACCCATTTCAACACACCCGCCTCGGTTGCTCCCCTAGATCCAGCAGATCGAACTTGCCTTGGCGCTATGAGACACCTGGAATGGGAGGCAGGCTGCCCAGGCATCCATCCTTAGAACCCTGCTCTGGATAACTTCCTTATGGGATGTCCTGGAGCCATCCAACAGGTCTCGACTGTCCCACAGAAGGAATCATTGCGGTTTGGAGCATCTCACAATTCCCATCGTGGGAAAACCTCCATGTCCTCGTGACACCCTCCCCTTCATGAACGGGCTGTCATGGACAGAAACTTCGACCTAAGCCAACGTCTGATCCTAGCTCTGTCTTCAGGTATACAGGATCTCGAATCATCTCTGCAGAGGGTGCCTGCCGTCCCCTCACCCCGAAATCTAAGTCTGGCTTGTGTTCTCAGAATTTTTTCCTCACACTCCTGGCCCACAAGCCTTCCAGTTTGGGAATTCTGGAGCCACTATGTGGCACTGTGTCTTCCCTCCAGAAGAAAAACGTTGCCCTCTGGGGCTACCCAGTAACCACAAATGAGTACCATCCTGCACGAAACTCGACTGCACCCCAATGATACAGTCTAGCCTGGGCACTAATTCCCTGTCTGCCACAGCCTGAGCCTGCACCTCCCAAACCACACTCAACAGCTGGCCGAACACTGAGCACATCAGACACACCATGGCCTTAGGTCTTCATCTCTTCCCAACCTCAGTTTTCAGGCTTCAGAACCTAGACCTTAAATCCAATCACAGTCCAGGAGTGAAAGTGTTGCAGAAATTAGAACTCCATCTTCCCCATGGCCAGAAAACTTGTGGTTGCCATATTGTGCAACGTTCAGTGTAGGAGAAACCAGCATGGTTCATTAGGCCACGCCCTGATTTGAGGGGCTCCTAGGGCACAAAAACACATTGTGAAACTCAGTGTGAGACCTATCCTCAAGGAAGGCCTCTCAGTGTCTGGACCAAGAGCCCACATATGGGGATTGCCATGTTCTTAGGTCCCAATGTTAACCAGAGGTCTGGTTGTCCAGTTGCGCCAACCCACGACTCTGCTCTGGAATCCCTATTTTGGTGGTCCACCTGAGGTAAAAAAAAAATAAATAAATAAACAAAAAATAAACAAAAAAACCAGAAAGGCCTCCTCCCTTTCCACAGAATGACCCCAAACTCTTGGGATCAGGTCAAATCCCCAGAAAGGGAGCCTCATCGTTGGCCCATGAGGACACCCCGACATTCCATGGCAATCGGTGACAGATTTCCAGAAAAAAAAATAAAAAAAAACATGAGCAAGCACCTCACATTCGCCCTTTGTTCATATCCCGAAGAGTTCTCCTCACGGTCTATAGATCGGGCCTGCCATACCTACATCCCCCAACCTAAGTGGAGTTTGTGTTTTCAGACTTTTGTCCAAATAGCCCTGGACCACACCCGCTCCACACTTGGGTCCCTGGAGCCACAACTCAGGACTGTGCCTCCCTTTCAAGGGAATTCTTCCCATTCCATTGGCCACAACCTTGCAAATTAGGAAAAACCTCCAAAGTCACCGAGGCCATCCCAATAGTGTAGGCCGCCCAGGACAAACAGGGGTAATCTCAAACCAGCTGAGCAACTACCTCCACTCAGACAACAGATGTCCCCAGAAAAGAATATTGAACCGGACAGGCCCCTAGGCCCTAATCAGATCCATTGCTTTGGTTTTCAGGCATCTCTCCTCAGAGGCCTCGTTTCCAATACCAGCATATGGTGGTTTCCTGAGGCACCATTAAGAACAAATCTCGTCTCCCCATGGAAAACTTGCTCATTGGAGCTTTGTCATGACCTCTGGTTAGGAGAATTTTTCAGGGCCCTGGTGCCACTGCCCCATACCAAGGTCTCCATGGACTCAAACCAACATTAAGACCATCCTCAGGAAAGTCCATTTCAACTCAGCCCCCTCAGTTGTTACCCCAAGACAGCAGATCAAACGTTTCTTGTTGCTAGGAGACAATTGGAATGTGAGGCTGGCTGCCCAGGCATCCATACTTAGAACGCTGTTCTGGAAAAATACCTTATAAGACGTCCTGGAGCCATCCAACAAATCTTAATTGTCCCAGAGAAGGAATCCTTGCGGTTTGGAGCATCTCACAACTCCAATAGTGGGAAAACCCCCATGGCCTCATAATGCCCCCCCTTCCTGAAGGGGCCCACATGGACAGAAACTCAAACCTGAGCCAAAGTCTGAACCTCGACCTTGACTTCAGACGCATGAGATCTCAATTCAGCTCTGCAGAGTGTGCCTGCCATGTCCTTGCCCCGAAACCTAAGCCTAGCTTGTGTTCTCAGACTTCCGTCCTCACTCTCCTGGCCCACAAGCCCTCCAGTTTGGGAATTCCGAAGCCACAATGCAGCACTCTGCCTGCCCTCCAGAAGAAAAACTTTGCCTTATGCTGCTAATAAGAAACCCCAAATGATTTTCTAATGCATGCCACTCGATTGTAAAGCAATTATACAGCCCACCCTGTATTCTAATGCCCTGTCTGGCACAGCCTGAGACAAGACATCCCAAACGACACCCAGACAGCTGGCCCCAACCTGGACACATAGGACCCGCTATGGCTGTAGGTCGTCATCTCTTCCCAACCTCGGTTTTCAGGCTTCAGAACCTAGACCTTATCTCCAATCAGAAATTAGAATTCCTGATGCAGAAATTAGAATTCCTCCTTCTCCATGGCCAGAAACCTTGTGGTTGGCATGTTGTCCAACGTTCAATGTGGGAAATTCTGCATTGTCCGAAAGGCCACGCCAGTGCTTGAGGGCCGCCTAGGGCACAGACATGCATTGTGACCTGCAGCGTGAGTCCCGTATTAAAGTAACGCCTCTCAGTGGCTGGACCAAGATCCTGCATATGGGGCTTGTCATATCCATAGGCCCCCAGGCTTAACCAGAGGGCGAGTATTCCAGTTGTCAGTACCCACTGCTATGCTCTAAAATCCCTCTACTGGGGGGACACATGAAGCAGAAAACAGGACACTTCCCTTCCCACAGAATGACCCCAAACTCTTGGGGGCTGGACAAACTACCAGAGAGGGAGACTTCTACGACCCATGAGGCAACTCCTACATTAAACCGCCATTGTGGACAAAACATCCAGAGACAAAAGCCTGAGCGACTGCCTCCCTCTCACCCTTCTTTCATATCCAGAGGAGCTCCCCTCATGGACTGTAGATCAGGCCTGCCGTAACCTCGGCCCCAAACCTGAGCTGAGTTAGGGTTTTTGGATGTCTGTCTGCACAGCCATGGCCCACACAGCCTCCAGGCTGGGGTCTCTGGAGCCACACCACAGAACTGTGCCTGCTCTCTCCTAAGAAACTGCCCATTCCATTGGCCACAACTCTACAAAATAGTAGAAACCTCAAGGTCCCCAAGGACATCCCACTACCGCAAGCCGCACTGGACAAATAGGGGCATTATGACACAAGCTGAGCAACTACTACCTCCATGCAGACACACAGACAGATATCCGCAGAGACAGAAGATTGAACCAGACAGGCCCCTAGGCCCTATTATGAACTCTTGCTTTGGTGTCCACGTATCACTCCTCAGAGGCCTGGGTTCGAAGACCAGCATACGGGGCTTTCCTGAGGCACCAGACAGAAGACCTCTCATCTCCACATGGGAAGCTTCCTTGTTGGAGTTGTGTCAAGCACTTCGGGTTGGAGAATCCTGCCGAGTCCCTTAGCGACTGCCACATTCCAAGGTCTCTGTGGCCACCAACCCACATTATGACTCATCCACAGGAGAGTCCATTTAAACTCAGCCTTCTGGGTAGCTCACCCAAGAGCCCGCAGATTGAGCGTGCCTTGTCTCGACCAGGCAATGGGAAGGTGAGTTGGCGTGTCTCGGCATCCATGCTTAGACCCCTGCTCTCGAGTCTTTCTGTATGGGGCATCCTGGAACCATCCAATAGTACTCGACTGTCCTGAAGAAGGAAACTTTGAAGTTTGGAGCAGCTCACAACTCCCAGCGTAGGGAAACCTCCCTGGCCTCATGACGCCCCCACCCCCTTCAGGAAGGGGCCGTCATGGACACAAACTCCAGCTTGAGGCAACATCTGATACTCGCCCTGACCTCACCTGCAGGAGATCTCGATTCAGCCTCTGCAGAGTGGGCCTGCCATGCTCTTGGCCCCAAAACTCGTGCTAGCTTGTGTTTTCAGACTTCCTTCCTCACAATCCTGGCCACACCCCTCCAGTTTGGCAATTCTGGAGACACAATGCAGCACTCTGCCTGCCCTCCAGAAGAAAAATGTTGCCCTATAGGGCTAACCGGAAACGCCAAATGAGTAACAACCTGCATGCCACTCGACCATACCCCAATTATACAGTCTAGCCTGTGCACTAAAGCCCTGTCTGACACAGCCTGAGGGCAGACCTCCAGTCCAACACCCAGAAAGCTGGCCGTACACAGAGCATATCACACCCACAATGGCTTTAGGCCATCATCTCTACCCAACCTCAGTTTTCACCTTCAGAACCTAGGCCTTATCTCCACTCACTGCTCAGGAGTGAACGTGATGCAAGAATCAGAACTTCTCCTTCGCCTTGGCAAGTAACCTAGTGGTTGGCATGTTGTCCATTGTTCATTGTAGGAGAAAGCAGCATGGACTATGAGGCCCCACCTATCCCTGAGGGCCACAATTTGCACAAACACACATTGTGACCCTCAGCGTGAGCCCTATCCTCATGTAAAGCTTCTTAGTGACTGGAACAACAGCCCACATATGGGGTTTGCCAAGCCCCTAGTCCCCCAATCTCAACCAGAGTTCGAGATGTCTAGTCTCCCCTACTCAGGGCTCTACTCGGGAATCCCTCGTTGATTGGACACCAGAGGTAAAAAAAAAAAAAATACAGAAAGGACTCTTCCAATCCACAGAATGATCCCAACCCCGTGCGATCAGGCCAAATCACCAGAGAAAGAATTGTCCATGGCCCTTGAGGACACCCCGACATTCCACGGCCACCGTTGACACAAAATCCAGAGACAAAAGCCTGAGCAAGCGCCACATACTCACCCTTTGTTCATAGCCTGGAAAATTCTCACGGTCTGTAGATCGAGCCTTCATACATACATCCCCAAACCTAAGCTGAGTTTGTGTTTTCAGACTTCTGTCCCCACAGGCCTGGCCCACACACCATCCAAGCTGGGGCCCCTGGAACCACACCTCAGGACTGTGGCTTCCCTCTCCAGGGGAATTCTGCCATTTCCATTGGCCACAACCCAATAGATTAGGAAAATCCGCCAAACTCCCCCAGGCCATCCGAATAATTTTGGCTGCCCAGGACACACAGGGATGATCTTTCACAAGTTAGGAAACTACCTCCACTCAGACCCAGAGACAGATATCCCCATAGAATAAGATTGAACTGGACAGGCACTTAGGCCCTAATCAGATCCATTGCTTTTGATCCAGTCATCTCTCCTCAGAGGCCTGGTTTCCAATACCAGCATATGGGAGATTCCTTAGGCACTCATCAAAACAATTCTCTTCTCTACATAGGAAACATACTCTTTAGAGCTCCATCAAAACCTCCGGTTATGAACATCCCTCAAGGCCCCGGTTCAAGCACCCCATTCCAAGGTCTACATGGACACAAATGCACATTATGACCCATCCTCAACTCACCCATTTCAACACACCCGCCTCGGTTGCTCCCCTAGATCCAGCAGATCGAACTTGCCTTGGCGCTATGAGACACCTGGAATGGGAGGCAGGCTGCCCAGGCATCCATCCTTAGAACCCTGCTCTGTATAACTTCCTTATGGGATGTCCTGGATCCATCCAACAGGTCTTGACTATCCCACAGAAGGAATCATTGCGGTTTGGAGCATCTCACAATTCCCATCGTGGGAAAAACTCCATGTCCTCGTGACACCCTCCCCTTCATGAACAGGCTGTCATGGGCAGAAACTTCGACCTAAGCCAACGTCTGATCCTAGCTCTGTCTTCAGGTATACAGGATCTCGAATCATCTCTGCAGAGGGTGCCTGCCGTCCCCTCACCCCGAAATCTAAGTCTGGCTTGTGTTCTCAGAATTTTTTCCTCACACTCCTGGCCCACAAGCCTTCCAGTTTGGGAATTCTGGAGCCACTATGTGGCACTGTGTCTTCCCTCCAGAAGAAAAACGTTGCCCTCTGGGTCTACCCAGTAACCACAAATGAGTACCATCCTGCACGAAACTCGACTGCACCCCAATGATACAGTCTAGCCTGGGCACTAATTCCCTGTCTGCCACAGCCTGAGCCTGCACCTCCCAACCCACACTCAACAGCTGGCCGAACACTGAGCACATCAGACACACCATGGCCTTAGGTCTTCATCTCTTCCCAACCTCAGTTTTCAGGCTTCAGAACCTAGACCTTAAATCCAATCACAGTCCAGGAGTGAAAGTGTTGCAGAAATTAGAACTCCATCTTCCCCATGGCCAGAAAACTTGTGGTTGCCATATTGTGCAACGTTCAGTGTAGGAGAAACCAGCATGGTTCATTAGGCCACGCCCTGACTTGAGGGGCTCCTTGGGCACAAAAACACATTGTGAAACTCAGTGTGTGACCTATCCTCAAGGAAGGCCTCTCAGTGTCTGGACCAAGAGCCCACATATGGGGATTGCCATGTTCTTAGGTCCCAATGTTAACCAGAGGTCTGGTTTTCCTGTTGCCCCAACCCACGAATCTGCTCTGGAATCCCTATTTTGGTGGGCCACCTGAGGTAAAAAAAATAAATAAATAAACAAAAAATAAACAAAAAAACCAGAAAGGCCTCCTCCCTTCCCACAGAATGACCCAAAACTATTGGGATCAGTTCAAATCCCCAGAAAGGGAGCCTCATCGATGGCCCATGAGGACACCCCAACATTCCATGGCAATCGGTGACAGATTTCCAGAAAAAAAAAAAAAAAAGCATGAGCAAGCACCTCACATTCGCCCTTTGTTCATATCCCGAAGAGTTCTCCTCACGGTCTAGAGATCGGGCCAGCCATACCTACATCCCCCAAACTAAGGGGAGTTTTTGTATTCAGACTTTTGTCCAAATAGCCCTGGACCACACACGCTCCACACTTGGGTTTCTGGAGCCACACCTCAGGACTGTGCTTCCCTTTCAAGGGAATTCTTCCCATTCCATTGGTCACAACCTTGCAAATGTGGAAAAACCTCCAAAGTCACCGAGGCCATCCCAATAGTGTAGGCCGCCCAGGACAAACAGGGGTGATCTCAAATCAGCTGAACAACTACCTCCACTCAGACAACAGATGTCCCCAGAGAAGAATATTGAACCGGACAGGCCCCTAGGCCCTAATCAGATCCATTGCTTTGGTTTCCAGGCATCTCTCCTCAGAGGCCTCGTTTCCAATACCTGCATATGGTGGTTTCCTGAGGCACCATTAAGAACAAATCTCGTCTCCCGATGGAAAACTTGCTCATTGGAGCTTTGTCATAACCTCTGGTTAGGAGAATCCTTCAGGGCCCTGGTGCCACTGCCCCATACCAAGGTCTCCATGGACTCAAACCAACATTAAGACCATCCTCAGGAAAGTCCAATTCAACTCAGCCCCCTCTGTTTTTAGCCCAAGACAGCAGATCAAACGTTTCTTGTTGCTAGGAGACAATTGGAATGTGAGGCTGGCTGCCCAGGCATCCATACTTAGAACGCTGTTCTGGAAAAATACCTTATAAGACGTCCTGGAGCCATCCAACAAATCTTAATTGTCCCACAGAAGGAATCCTTGCGGTTTGGAGCATCTCACAACTCCAATAGTGAGAAAACCCCCATGGCCTCATAATGCCCCCCCTTCCTGAAGGGGCCCACATGGACAGAAACTCAAACCTGAGCCAAAGTCTGAACCTCGACCTGACTTCAGACGCATGAGATCTCAATTCAGCTCTGCAGAGTGTGCCTGCCATGTCCTTGCCCCGAAACCTAAGCCTAGCTTGTGTTCTCAGACTTCCGTCCTCACTCTCCTGGCCCACAAGCCCTCCAGTTTGGGAATTCCGAAGCCACAATGCAGCACTCTGCCTGCCCTCCAGAAGGAAAACTTTGCCCTATGCTGCTAATAAGGAACCCCAAATGATTTTCTAATGCATGCCACTCGATTGTAAAGCAATTATACAGCCCACCCTGTATTCTAATGCCCTGTCTGGCACAGCCTGAGACAAGACATCCCAAACGACACCCAGACAGCTGGCCCCAACCTGGACACATAGGACCCGCTATGGCTGTAGGTCGTCATCTCTTCCCAACCTAGGTTTTCAGGCTTCAGAACCTAGACCTTATCTCCAATCACTGCCCAGGGGTGAACGTGATGCAGAAATTAGAATTCCTCCTTCCCCATGGCCAGAAACCTTGTGGTTGGCATGTTGTCCAACGTTCAATGTGGGAAAACCTGCATTGTCCGAAAGGCCACGCCAGTGCTTGAGGGCCGCCTAGGGCACAGACATGCATTGTGACCTGCAGCGTGAGTCACGTATTAAAGTAACACCTCTCAGTGGCTGGACCAAGATCCTGCATATGGGGCTTGTCATATCCATAGGCCCCCAGGCTTAACCAGAGAGCGAGTATTCCAGTTGTCAGTACCCACTGCTATGCTCTAGAATCCCTCTACTGGGGGGACACATGAAGCAGAAAACAGGACACTTCCCTTCCCACAGAATGACCCCAAACTCTTGGGGGCTGGACAAACTACCAGAGAGGGAGACTTCTACGACCAATGAGGCAACTCCTACATTAAACCGCCATTGTGGACAAAACATCCAGAGACAAAAGCCTGAGCGACTGCCTCCCTCTCACCCTTCTTTCATATCCAGAGGAGCTCCCCTCATGCACTGTAGATCAGGCCTGCCGTAACCTCGGCCCCAAACCTGAGCTGAGTTAGGGTTTTTGGATGTCTGTCTGCACAGCCATGGCCCACACAGCCTCCAGGCTGGGGTCTCTGGAGCCACACCACAGAACTGTGCCTGCTCTCTCTTAAGAAACTGCCCATTCCATTGGCCACAACTCTACAAAATAGTAGAAACCTCAAGGTCCCCAAGGACATCCCACTACCGCAAGCCGCACTGGACAAATAGGGGCATTATGACACAAGCTGAGCAACTACTACCTCCATGCAGACACACAGACAGATATCCGCAGAGACAGAAGATTGAACCAGACAGGCCCCTAGGCCCTATTATGAACTCTTGCTTTGGTGTCCACGTATCACTCCTCAGAGGCCTGGGTTCGAAGACCAGCATACGGGGCTTTCCTGAGGCACCAGACAGAAGACCTCTCATCTCCACATGGGAAGCTTCCTTGTTGGAGTTGTGTCAAGCCCTTCGGGTTGGAGAATCCTGCCGAGTCCCTTAGCGACTGCCACATTCCAAGGTCTCCGTGGCCACCAACCCACATTATGACTCATCCACAGGAGAGTCCATTTAAACTCAGCCTTCTGGGTAGCTCACCCAAGAGCCCGCAGATTGAGCGTGCCTTGTCTCGACCAGGCAATGGGAAGGTGAGTTGGCGTGTCTCGGCATCCATGCTTAGGCCCCTGCTCTCGAGTCTTTCTGTATGGGGCATCCTGGAACCATCCAATAGTACTCGACTGTCCTGAAGAAGGAAACTTTGAAGTTTGGAGCAGCTCACAACTCCCAGCGTAGGGAAACCTCCCTGGCCTCATGACGCCCCCACCCCCTTCAGGAAGGGGCCGTCATGGACACAAACTCCAGCTTGAGGCAACATCTGATACTCGCCCTGACCTCACCTGCAGGAGATCTCGATTCAGCCTCTGCAGAGTGGGCCTGCCATGCTCTTGGCCCCAAAACTCGTGCTAGCTTGTGTTTTCAGACTTCCTTCCTCACAATCCTGGCCACACCCCTCCAGTTTGGCAATTCTGGAGACACAATGCAGCACTCTGCCTGCCCTCCAGAAGAAAAATGTTGCCCTATAGGGCTAACCGGAAACGCCAAATGAGTAACAACCTGCATGCCACTCGACCATACCCCAATTATACAGTCTAGCCTGTGCACTAAAGCCCTGTCTGACACAGCCTGAGGACAGACCTCCAGTCCAACACCCAGACAGCTGGCCGTACACAGAGCATATCACACCCACAATGGCTTTAGGCCATCATCTCTACCCAACCTCAGTTTTCACCTTCAGAACCTAGGTCTTATCTCCACTCACTGCTCAGGAGTGAACGTGATGCAAGAATCAGAACTTCTCCTTCGCCTTGGCAAGTAACCTAGTGGTTGGCATGTTGTCCATTGTTTATTGTAGGAGAAAGCAGCATGGACTATGAGGCCCCACCTATCCCTGAGGGCCACAATTTGCACAAACACACATTGTGACCCTCAGCGTGAGCCCTATCCTCATGTAAAGCCTCTTAGTGACTGGAACAACAGCCCACATATGGGGCTTGCCAAGGCCCTAGTCCCCCAATCTCAACCAGAGTTCGAGATGTCTAGTCTCCCCTACTCAGGGCTCTACTCGGGAATCCCTCGTTGATTGGACACCAGAGGTAAAAAAAAAAAAAAAATACAGAAAGGACTCTTCCAATCCACAGAATGATCCCAACCCCGTGCGATCAGGCCAAATCACCAGAGAAAGAATTGTCCATGGCCCTTGAGGACACCCCGACATTCCACGGCAACCGTTGACACAAAATCCAGAGACAAAAGACTGAGCAAGCGCCACATACTCACCCTTTGTTCATAGCCTGGAAAATTCTCACGGTCTGTAGATCGAGCCTTCATACACACATCCCCAAACCTAAGCTGAGTTTGTGTTTTCAGACTTCTGTCCCCACAGGCCTGGCCCACACACCATCCAAGCTGGGGCCCCTGGAACCACACCTCAGGACTGTGGCTTCCCTCTCCAGGGGAATTCTGCCATTTCCATTGGCCACAACCCAATAGATTAGGAAAATCCGCCAAACTCCCCCAGGCCATCCAAATAATTTTGGCTGCCCAGGACACACAGGGATGATCTTTCACAAGTTAGGAAACTACCTCCACTCAGACCCAGAGACAGATATCCCCATAGAATAAGATTGAACTGGACAGGCACTTAGGCCCTAATCAGATCCATTGCTTTTGATCCAGTCATCTCTCCTCAGAGGCCTGGTTTCCAATACCAGCATATGGGAGATTCCTTAGGCACTCATCAAAACAATTCTCTTCTCTACATAGGAAACATACTCTTTAGAGCTCCATCAAAACCTCCGGTTATGAACATCCCTCAAGGCCCCGGTTCAAGCACCCCATTCCAAGGTCTACATGGACACAAATGCACATTATGACCCATCCTCAACTCACCCATTTCAACACACCCGCCTCGGTTGCTCCCCTAGATCCAGCAGATCGAACTTGCCTTGGCGCTATGAGACACCTGGAATGGGAGGCAGGCTGCCCAGGCATCCATCCTTAGAACCCTGCTCTGTATAACTTCCTTATGGGATGTCCTGGAGCCATCCAACAGGTCTCGACTGTCCCACAGAAGGAATCATTGCGGTTTGGAGCATCTCACAATTCCCATCGTGGGAAAACCTCCATGTCCTCGTGACACCCTCCCCTTCATGAACGGGCTGTCATGGACAGAAACTTCGACCTAAGCCAACGTCTGATCCTAGCTCTGTCTTCAGGTATACAGGATCTCGAATCATCTCTGCAGAGGGTGCCTGCCGTCCCCTCACCCCGAAATCTAAGTCTGGCTTGTGTTCTCAGAATTTTTTCCTCACACTCCTGGCCCACAAGCCTTCCAGTTTGGGAATTCTGGAGCCACTATGTGGCACTGTGTCTTCCCTCCAGAAGAAAAACGTTGCCCTCTGGGGCTACCCAGTAACCACAAATGAGTACCATCCTGCACGAAACTCGACTGCACCCCAATGATACAGTCTAGCCTGGGCACTAATTCCCTGTCTGCCACAGCCTGAGCCTGCACCTCCCAACCCACACTCAACAGCTGGCCGAACACTGAGCACATCAGACACACCATGGCCTTAGGTCTTCATCTCTTCCCAACCTCAGTTTTCAGGCTTCAGAACCTAGACCTTAAATCCAATCACAGTGCAGGAGTGAAAGTGTTGCAGAAATTAGAACTCCATCTTCCCCATGGCCAGAAAACTTGTGGTTGCCATATTGTGCAACGTTCAGTGTAGGAGAAACCAGCATGGTTCATTAGGCCACGCCCTGACTTGAGGGGCTCCTTGGGCACAAAAACACATTGTGAAACTCAGTGTGAGACCTATCCTCAAGGAAGGCCTCTCAGTGTCTGGACCAAGAGCCCACATATGGGGCTTGCCATGTTCTTAGGTCCCAATGTTAACCAGAGGTCTGGTTGTCCAGTTGCCCCAACCCACGACTCTGCTCTGGAATCCCTATTTTGGTGGGCCACCTGAGGTAAAAAAAAATAAATAAATAAACAAAAAATAAACAAAAAAACCAGAAAGGCCTCCTCCCTTCCCACAGAATGACCCCAAACTCTGGGATCAGGTCAAATCCCCAGAAAGGGAGCCTCATCGATGGCCCATGAGGACACCCCGACATTCCATGGCAATCGGTGACACATTTCCAGAAAAAAAAAAATAAAAAAAAACATGAGAAAGCATCTCACATTCGCACTTTGTTCATATCCCGAAGAGTTCTCCTCACGGTCTATAGATCGGGCCGGCCATACCTACATCCCCCAAACTAAGTGGAGTTTGTGTTTTCAGACTTTTGTCCAAATAGCCCTGGACAACACACGCTCCACACTTGGGTCCCTGGAGCCACAACTCAGGACTGTGCTTCCCTTTCAAGGGAATTCTTCCCATTCCATTGGCCACAACCTTGCAAATTAGGAAAAACCTCCAAAGTCACCGAGGCCATCCCAATAGTGTAGGCCGCCCAGGACAAACAGGGGTGATCTCAAACCAGCTGAGCAACTACCTCCACTCAGACAACAGATGTCCCCAGAGAAGAATATTGAACCGGACAGGCCCCTAAGCCCTAACCAGATCCATTGCTTTGGTTTCCAGGCATCTCTCCTCAGAGGCCTCGTTTCCAATACCAGCATATGGTGGTTTCCTGAGGCACCATTAAGAACAAATCTCGTCTCCCCATGGAAAACTTGCTCATTGGAGCTTTGTCATAACCTCTGGTTAGGAGAATCCTTCAGGGCCCTGGTGCCACTGCCCCATACCAAGGTCTCCATGGACTCAAACCAACATTAAGACCATCCTCAGGAAAGTCCATTTCAACTCAGCCCCCTCTGTTGCTACCCCAAGACAGCAGATCAAACGTTTCTTGTTGCTAGGAGACAATTGGAATGTGAGGCTGGCTGCCCAGGCATCCATACTTAGAACGCTGTTCTGGAAAAATACCTTATAAGACGTCCTGGAGCCATCCAACAAATCTTAATTGTCCCAGAGAAGGAATCCTTGCGGTTTGGAGCATCTCACAACTCCAATAGTGGGAAAACCCCCATGGTTTCATAATGCCCCCCCTTCCTGAAGGGGCCCACATGGACAGAAACTCAAACCTGAGCCAAAGTCTGAACCTCGACCTGACTTCAGACGCATGAGATCTCAATTCAGCTCTGCAGAGTGTGCCTGCCATGTCCTTGCCCCGAAACCTAAGCCTAGCTTGTGTTCTCAGACTTCCGTCCTCACTCTCCTGGCCCACAAGCCCTCCAGTTTGGGAATTCCGAAGCCACAATGCAGCACTCTGCCTGCCCTCCAGAAGAAAAACTTTGCCCTATGCTGCTAATAAGAAACATCGAATGATTTTCTAATGCATGCCAATCGATTTTAAAGCAATTATACAGCCCACCCTGTATTCTAATGCCCTGTCTGGCACAGCCTGAGACAAGACATCCCAAACGACACCCAGACAGCTGGCCCCAACCTGGACACATAGGACCCGCTATGGCTGTAGGTCGTCATCTCTTCCCAACCTCGGTTTTCAGGCTTCAGAACCTAGAACTTATCTCCAATCACTGCCCAGGGTGAACGTGATGCAGAAATTAGAATTCCTCCTTCCCCATGCCAGAAACCTTGTGGTTGGCATGTTGTCCAACGTTCAATGTGGGAAAACCTGCATTGTCCGAAAGGCCACGCCAGTGCTTGAGGGCCGCCTAGGGCACAGACATGCATTGTGACCTGCAGCGTGAGTCCCGTATTAAAGTAACGCCTCTCAGTGGCTGGACAAAGATCTTGGTTATGGGGCTTGTCATATCCATAAGCCCCCAGGCTTAACCAGAGGGCGAATATTCCAGTTTTCAGTACCCACTGCTATGCTCTAGAATCCCTCTACTGGGGGGTCACATGAGGCAGAAAACAGGACACTTCCCTTCCCACAGAATGACCCCAAACACTTGGGGGCTGGACAAACTACCAGAGAGGGAGACTTCTAAGACCCTGAGGCAACTCCTACATTAAACCGCCATTGTGGACAAAACATCCAGAGACAAAAGCCTGAGCGACTGCCTCCCTCTCACCCTTCTTTCATATCCAGAGGAGCTCCCTTCATGGACTGTAGATCAGGCCTGCCGTAACCTCGGCCCCAAACCTGAGCTGAGTTAGGGTTTTTGGATGTCTGTCTGCACAGCCATGGCCCACACAGCCTCCAGGCTGGGGTCTCTGGAGCCACACCACAGAACTGTGCCTGCTCTCTCCTAAGAAACTGCCCATTCCATTGGCCACAACTCTACAAAATAGTAGAAACCTCAAGGTCCCCAAGGACATCCCACTACCGCAAGCCGCACTGGACAAATAGGGGCATTATGACCCAAGCTGAGCAACTACTACCTCCATGGAGACACACAGACAGATATCCGCAGAGACAGAAGATTGAACCAGACAGGCCCCTAGGCCCTATTATGAACTCTTGCTTTGGTGTCCACGTATCACTCCTCAGAGGCCTGGGTTCGAAGACCAGCATACGGGGCTTTCCTGAGGCACCAGACAGAAGACCTCTCATCTCCACATGGGAAGCTTCCTTGTTGGAGTTGTGTCAAGCCCTTCGGGTTGGAGAATCCTGCCGAGTCCCTTAGCGACTGCCACATTCCAAGGTCTCCGTGGCCACCAACCCACATTATGACTCATCATCAGGATAGTCCATTTAAACTCAGCCTTCTGGATAGCTCACCCAAGAGCCCGCAGATTGAGCGTGCCATGTCTCGACCAGGCAATGGGAAGGTGAGTTGCCGTATCTCGGCATCCATGCTTAGGCCCCTGCTCTCGAGTCTTTCTGTATTGGGCATCCTGGAACCATCCAATAGTACTCGACTGTCCTGAAGAAGGAATCTTTGAAGTTTGGAGCAGCTCACAACTCCCAGCATAGGGAAACCTCCCTGGCCTCATGACGCCCCTACCCCCTTCAGGAAGGGGCCGTCATGGACAAAAACTCCAGCTTGAGGCAACATGTGATACTCGCCCTGACCTCACCTGCAGGAGATCTCGATTCAGCCTCTGCTTAGTGGGCCTGCCATGCTCTTGGCCCCAAAACTCGTGCTAGCTTGTGTTTTCAGACTTCCTTCCTCACAATCCTGGCCACACTCCTCCAGTTTGGCAATTCTGGAGACACAATGTTGCACTCTGCCTGCCCTCCATAAGAAAAATTTTGCCCTATAAGGCTAACCGGTAACGCCAAATGAGTAACAACCTGCATGCCACTCGACCATACCCCAATTATACAGTCTAGCCTGTGCACTAAAGCCCTGTCTGAAACAGCCTGAGGACAGACCTCCAGTTCAACACCCAGACAGCTGGCCGTCCACAGAGCATATCACACCCACAATGGCTTTAGGCCATCATCTCTACCCAACCACAGTTTTCACCTTCAGAACCTAGACCTTATCTCCACTCACTGCTCAGGAGTGAACGTGATGCAAGAATCAGAACTTCTCCTTCGCCTTGGCAAGTAACCTAGTGGTTGGCATGTTGTCCAATGTTCATTGTAGGAGAAAGCAGCATGGACTATGAGGCCCCACCTATCCCTGAGGGCCACAATTTGCACCAGCACACATTGTGACCCTCAGCGTGAGCCCTATCCTCATGTAAAGCTTCTTAGTGACTGGAAAAACAGCCCACATATGGGGCTTGCCAAGCCCCTAGTCCCCCAATCTCAACCAGAGTTCGAGATGTCTAGTCACCCCTACTCAGGGCTCTACTCTGGAATCCCTCTTTGGTGGAACACCTGAGGTAAAAAAAAAAAAATACAAAAGGGACTCTTCCCATCCACAGAATGATCCCAACCCCTTGGGATCAGGCCAAATCACCAGAGAAAGAATTGTCCATGGCCCTTGAGGACACCCCGACATTCCACGCCCACCGTTGACACAAAATCCAGAGACAAAAGCTTGAGCAAGCGCCACATACTCGTTCTTTGTTCATAGCCCGGAAAATTCTTACTGTCTGTAGATCAAGCCTTCATACATACCAAAACTAAGCTGAGTTTGTGTTTTCAGACTTCTGTCCCCACAGTCCTGGCCCACACACCATCCAAGCTGGGGCCCCTGGAGCCACACCTCAGGACTGTGGCTTCCCTCTCCAGGGGAATTCTGCCATTTCCATTGGCCACAACCTTATAGATTAGGAGAAACCTCCAAACTCCCTGAGGCCATCCGAATAGTGTTGGCTGCCCAGGACAAACAGGGATGATCTTTCACAAGTTAGGAAACTACCTCCACTCAGACCCAGAGACAGATATCCCCATAGAATAAGATTGAACTGGACAGGCACTTAGGCTCTAATCAGATCCATTGCTTTTGTTTCCAGGCATCTCTTTTCAGAGGCCTGGTTTCCAATACCAGAATACGGGGGATTACTGAGGCACTCATTAGAAAAATCTCGTCTCCACATAGGAAATGTACTCTTTGGAGCTCTATAAAAACCTCTGTTTAGGAGAATCTTTCAGGGCCCCGGATCAAGCGCCCCATTCCAAGGTCTCCATGGACTTAAACCCACATTATGATCTATCCTCGGGAGAGTCCATGTCAACTCAACCCCCTTGGTTTCTCCCCCAGGGCCTGCAGATCAAACCTGCCTTGTTGCTAGGAGACAACTAGAATGGGAGGCGGGCTGCCCAGGCATCCATCCTTAGAACCCTACTCTGGAGTCGTTCCACATGGGACATCCAAGAGCCATCCAACAGGTTTCAAGTGTCCCACAGAAGGAATCTTTGCAGTCTGGAGCATCTCACAACTCCCATTGTGGGAAAATCTACATGGCCTCTTGAGACGCTCCACTTTATAAAGGGGCCATCATGGACAGAAACTCCAACCTGAGCAAACGTCTGATATTCGCCCTGACTTCAGGTGCATGAGATCTTGATTCAGCTCTGCAGAGTGTGCCTTCTGTGCACTCACCCCCAAAACTAAGCCTAGCTTGTGTTCTCAGACTACCGTCCTCACACCCCTGCCCCAAAAGCCCTACAGATTGGCAATACTGGGGCCATAATGCAGCACACTGCCTGCCCTCCAGAAGAAAAACGTTGCCTTATGGAGCTACCTAGAAACCCGAATAAGGATCAACTGAACGCCACTCGACTGCACCCCAAATATGCAGTCTACCCTGTCTAATGCCTTGTCTGACACAGCATGAGCCCACACCTCCAGACCTACGCTCAACAGCTGGCCGCACACTGAGCTCATTGGACCCATCAGGTCCTTAGGTCTTCATCTCTTCCCAACCTCAGTTTTCGGGTTTCAGAACCTAGACCTAAACTCCAATCACTGTCCAGGGGTGAACGTGATGCAGAAATCACAACTCTTCCTTCGCCATGGCTGGAAACCTTGTGGTTGGCATATTCTCCAACGTTCAGTGTAGGAGAATCCAGCATGGCCCATGAGGCACTTCCCATGCTTGAGGGCCTTGTTGGGCACAAATAGGCATTGTGACCCTCAGCATGAGCCCTGTCCTCAAGGAAGCCCTCTCAGTGTCTGAATCAAGAGCCCGCCTATTGGACTTGCCATGCCCCTAGGCCCCCAAACTTAAACAGAGGTGGGGATATCCAGTTGTCCCTCCCAAGGACTCTGCTCTGGAATCCCTCTTTTATTGGGACACTTGAGGTACATAAAATAAAATATAAAATAAAATAAAATAAAAAACAGAAAAGACTCCTCCCATCCCACAGAATGTACCCAAACTCTTGGGATCGGGTCAAATCCTCAGAGAAGGAAAGCCATCCACAACCCATGAGGCCACGCCAGCATTCCACCCACATTGTTGACACAAATCCAGAGACAAAACCTGAGCAAGCACCTCAAACTCACCCTTTTTCATATCCCTAAGTGTTATCACAGTCTGTAGATTGGGCGTGCCATACCTATGTCCCCAATCCTAAGCAGAGTTTGTGTTTTCAGACTTTTGTCCCCACAGGCCTGGCCCACACAGCCTCAAGGCTGGGCCCCTAGAGCCAAACCCAGAACTGTGCTTGCCCTCTCCAGGGGATTTCTGCCCATTCCATTGGCCACAACCCTATAGATTAGGAGAAACTCCAAAGTCCTGAGGCCATCCCAATATTATAGGCTGCCCAGGACAAACAGGGGCGATCTGACACAAGCTGAGCAACTACATCCCCTCAGATCCTTAGACACGTATCCGCAGGAAAGAGATTGAACCGGACAGGCACCTAGGCTCTAATCATCTCAATTGCTTTTGTTTCCAGTCATCTCTCCTCAGAGGCCTGGTTTCCAATACCAGCATATGGGAGATTCCTTAGGCACTCATCAAAACAATTCTCTTCTCTACATAGGAAACGTACTCTTTAGAGGCCATCAAAACCTCCGGTTATGAACATCCCTCAAGGCCCCGGATCAAGCACCCCATTCCAAGGTCTACATCGACACAAATGCACATTATGACCCATCCTCAACTCACCCATTTCAACACACCCGCCTCGGTTGCTCCCCTAGATCCAGCAGGCGAACTTGCCTTGGCGCTATGAGACACCTGGAATGGGAGGCAGGCTGCCCAGGCATCCATCCTTAGAACCCTGCTCTGGATAACTTCCTTATGGGATGTCCTGGAGCCATCCCACAGGTCTCGACTGTCCCACAGAAGGAATCATTGCGGTTTGGAGCATCTCACAATTCCCATCGTGGGAAAACCTCCATGTCCTCGCGACACCGTCCCCTTCATGAAGGGGCCGTCATGGACAGAAACTCCGACGTAAGCCAACGTCTGATCCTAGCTCTGTCTTCAGGCATACGGGATCTCGAATCATCTCTGCAGAGGGTGCCTGCCGTCCCCTCACCCCGAAATCTAAGTCTGGCTTGTGTTCTCAGAATTTTTCCCTCACACTCCTGGCCCACAAGCCTTCCAGTTTGGGAATTCTGGAGCCACTATGTGGCACTGTGTCTTCCCTCCAGAAGAAAAACGTTGCCCTCTGGGGCTACCCAGTAACTACAAATGAGTACCATCCTGCACAAAACTCGACTGCACCCCAATGATACAGTCTAGCCTGGGCACTAATTCCCTGTCTGCCACAGCCTGAGCCTGCACCTCCCAATCCACACTCAACAGCTGGCCGAACACTGAGCACATCAGACACACCATGGCCTTAGGGCTTCATCTCTTCCCAACCTCAGTTTTCAGGCTTCAGAACCTAGACCTTAAATCCAATCACAGTCCAGGAGTGAAAGTGTTGCAGAAATTAGAACTCCTTCTTCCCCATGGCCAGAAAACTTGTGGTTGCCATATTGTCCAACGTTCCGTGTAGGAGAAACCAGCATGGTACATTAGGCCACGCCCTGACTTGAGGGGCTCCTTGGGCACAAAAACACATTGTGAAACTCAGTGTGAGACCTATCCTCAAGGAAGGCCTCTCAGTGTCTGGACCAAGAGCCCACATATGGGGCTTGCCATGTTCTTAGGTCCCAATGTTAACCAGAGGTCTGGTTGTCCAGTCGCCCCTCCCCAGGACTCTGCTCTGGAATCCCTCTTTTGGTGGTCCACCTTAGGTAAAAAAAAAAAAAATAATAATAATAAAAAAATAAACAAAAAAACAAGAAAGGCCTCCTCCCTTCCCACAGAATGACCCCAAACTCTTGGGATAAGGTCAAATCCCCAGAAAAGGAGTCTCATCGATGGCCCATGAGGACACCCCGACATTCCATGGCAATCAGTGACACATTTCCAGAAAAAAAAAAAAAAAAAAAGCATGAGCCAGCACCTCACATTCGCCCTTTGTTCATATCCCGATGAGTTCTCCTCACGGTCTATAGATCGGGTCGTCCATACCTACATCCCCCAACCTAAGTGGAGTTTTTTTTTCAGACTTTTGTCCAAATAGCCCTGGACCACACACGCTCCACACTTGGGTCCCTGGAGCCACACCTCAGGACTGTGCTTCCCTTTCAAGGGAATTCTTCCCATTCCATTGGCCACAACCTTGCAAATGAGGAAAAACCTCCAAATTCACCGAGGCCATCCCATTAGTGTTGGCCGCCCAGGACAAACAGGGGTGATCTCAAATCAGCTGAGCAACTACCTCCACTCAGACAACAGATGTCCCCAGAGAAGAATATTGAACCGGACAGGCCCCTAGGCCCTAATCAGATCCATTGCTTTGGTTTCCAGGCATCTCTCCTCAGAGGCCTCGTTTCCAATACCAGCATATGTTGGTTTCCTGAGGCACCAATAAGAACAAATCTCGTCTCCCAATGGAATACTTGCTCATTGGAGCTTTGTCATAACCTCTGGTTAGGAGAATCCTTCAGGGCCCTGGTGCCACTGCCCCATACCAAGGTCTCCATGGACTCAAACCAACATTAAGACCATCCTCAGGAAAGTCCATTTCAACTCAGCCCCCTCTGTTGCTACCCCAAGACTGCAGATCAAACGTTTCTTGTTGCTAGGAGACAATTGGAATGTGAAGCTGGCTGCCCAGGCATCCATACTTAGAACCCTGTTCTGGAAAAATACCTTATAAGACGTCCTGGAGCCATCCAACAAATCTTAATTGTCCCACAGAAGGAATCCTTGCGGTTTGGAGCATCTCACAACAACAATAGTGGGAAAACCCCCATGGGCTCATAATGTCCCCCCTTCATGAAGGGGCCAACATGGACAGAAACTCAAACCTGAGCCAAAGTCTGATCCTCGACCTGACTTCAGATGCATGAGATCTCAATTCAGCTCTGCAGAGTGCCTGCCATGTCCTTGCCCCGAAACCTAAGCCTAGCTTGTGTTCTCAGACTTCCGTCCTCACTCTCCTGGCCCACAAGCCCTCCAGTTTGGGAATTCCGATGCCACAATGCAGCACTCTGCCTGCCCTCCAGAAGAAAAACTTTGCCCTATGCTGCTAATAAGAAACACCAAATGATTTTCTAATGCATGCCACTCGATTGTAAAGCAATTATACAGCCTACCGTGTATACTAATGCCCTGTCTGGCACAGCCTGAGACAAGACATCCCAAACAACACCCAGACAGCTGGCCCCAACCTGGACAAGTAGGACCCGCTATGGCTGTAGGTCGTCATCTCTTCCCAACCTCGGTTTTCAGGCTTCAGAACCTAGACCTTATCTCTAATCACTGCCCAGGGGTGAACGTGATGCAGAAATTAGAATTCCTCCTTCCCCATGGCCAGAAACCTTGTGGTTGGCATGTTGTCCAACGTTCAATGTGGGAAATTCTGCATTGTCCGAAAGGCCACGCCAGTGCTTGAGGGCCGCCTAAGGCACAGACATGCATTGTGACCTGCAGCGTGAGTCCCATATTAAAGTAACACCTCTCAGTGGCTGGACCAAGATCTTGCATATGTGGCTTGTCATATCCATAGGCCCCCAGGCTTAACCAGAGGGCGAGTATTCCAGTTGTCAGTACCCACTGCTATGCTCTAGATTCCCTCTACAGGGGGGACACATGATGCAGAAAACAGGACACTTCCCTTCCCACAGAATGACCCCAAACTCTTGGGGGCTGAACAAACTACCAGAGAGGGAGACTTCTACGACCCATGAGGCAACTCCTACATTAAACGGCCATTGTGGACAAAACATCCAGAGACAAAAGCCTGAGCGACTGCCTCCCTCTCACCCTTCTTTCATATCCAGAGGAGCTCCCCTCATGGACTGTAAATCAGGCCTGCCGTAACCTCAGCCCCAAACCTGAGCTGAGTTAGGGTTTTTGGATGTCTGTCTGCACAGCCATGGCCCACACGGCCTCCAGGATGGGGTCTCTGGAGCCACACCACAGAACTGTGCCTGCTCTCTCCTAAGAAACTGCCCATTCCATTGGCCACAACTCTACAAAATAGTAGAAACCTCAAGGTCCCCAAGGACATCCCACTACCGCAAGCCGCACTGGACAAATAGGGGCATTATGACACAAGCTGAGCAACTACTACCTCCATGGAGACACACAGACAGATATCCGCAGAGACAGAAGATTGAACCAGAGAGGCCCCTAGGCCCTATTATGAACTCTTGCTTTGGTGTCCAGGTATCACTCCTCAGGGGCCTGGGTTCGAAGACCAGCATACGGGGCTTTCCTGAGGCAACAGACAGAAGACCTCTCATCTCCACATGGGAAGCTTCCTTGTTGGAGTTGTGTCAAGCCCTTCGGGTTGGAGAATCCTGCAGAGTCCCTTAGCTACTGCCACATTCCAAGGTCTCCATGGCCACTAAACCACATTATGACTCATCCTCAGGAGAGTCCATTTAAACTCAGCCTTCTGGGTAGCTCACCCAAGAGCCCGCAGATTGAGCGTGCCTTGTCTCGACCAGGCAATGGGAAGGTGAGTTGGCGTGTCTCGGCATCCATGCTTAAACCCCTGCTCTCGAGTCTTTCGGTATGGGGCATCAAGGGACCATCCAATAGTACTCGACTGTCCTGAAGAAGGAAACTTTGAAGTTTGGAGCAGCTCACAACTCCCAGCGTAGGGAAACCTCCCTGGCCTCATGACGCCCCCACCCCCTTCATGTAAGGGCCGTCATAGACACAAACTCCAGCTTGAGGCAACATGTGATACTCGCCCTGACCTCACCTGCAGGAGATCTCGATTCAGCCTCTGCAGAGTGGACCTGCCATGCTCTTGGTCCCAAAACTCATGCTAGCTTGTGTTTTCAGACTTCCTTCCTCACAATCCTGGCCACACCCCTCCAGTTTGGCAATTCTGGAGACACAATGCAGCAGTCTGCCTGCCCTCCAGAAGAAAAATTTTGCCCTATAGCGCTAACCGGAAACGCCTAATGAGTAACAACCTGCATGCCACTCGACCATACCCCAATTATACAGTCTAGCCTGTGCACTAAAGCCCTGTCTGACACAGCCTGAGGGCAGACCTCCAGTCCAACACCCAGAAAGCTGGCCGTACACAGAGCATATCACACCCACAATGGCTTTAGGCCATCATCTCTACCCAACCTCAGTTTTCACCTTCAGAACCTAGGTCTTATCTCCACTCACTGCTCAGGAGTGAACGTGATGCAAGAATCAGAACTTCTCCTTCGCCTTGGCAAGAAACCTAGTGGTTGGCATGTTGTCCAATGTTCATTGTAGGAGAAATCAGCATGGACTATGAGGCCCCACCTATCCCTGAGGGCCACAATTTGCACAAACACACATTGTGACCCTCAGCGTGAGCCCTATCCTCATGTAAAGCCTCTTAGTGACTGGAACAACAGCCCACATATGGGGCTTGCCAAGCCCCTAGTCCCCCAATCTAAACCAGAGTTCGAGATGTCTAGTCACCCCTACTCAGGGCTCTACTCTGGAATCTCTCTTTGGTGGAACACCTGAGGTAAAAAAAAAAAAAATACAGAAAGGACTCTTCCCATCCACAGAATGATCCCAACCCCTTGGGATCAGGCCAAATCACCAGAGAAAGAATTGTCCCTGGCCCTTGAGGACACCCCGACATTCCACGGCCACCGTTGACACAAAATCCAGAGACAAAAGCTTGAGCAAGCGCCACATACTCGCCCTTTTTTCATAGCCAGGAAAATTCTCACGGTCTGTAGATCGAACCTTCATACATACATCCCCAAACCTAAGCTGAGTTTGTGTTTTCAGACTTCTGTCCCCACAGGCCTGGCCCACACACCATCCAAGCTGGGGCCCCTGGAGACACACCTCAGGACTGTGGCTTCCCTCTCCAGGGGAATTCTGCCATTTCCATTGGCCACACCCTATAGATTAGGAGAATCCTCCAAACTCCCCGAGGCCATCCCAATAGTGTTGGCTGCCCAGGACAAACAGGGATGATCTTTCACAAGTTAGGAAACTACCTCCACTCGGACCCAGAGACAGATATACCCATAGAATAAGATTGAACTGAACAGGCACTTAGGCTCTAATCAGATCCATTGCTTTTGTTTCCAGGCATCTCTCCTCAGAGTTCTGTTTTCCAATACCAGAATACAGGGTATTACTGAGGCACTCATCAGAAAAATCTCATCTCCACATAGGAAATGTACTCTTTGGAGCTGTATAAAAACCTCTGTTTAGGAGAATCTTTCAGGGCCCCGGATCAAGCGCCCCATTCCAAGGTCTCCATGGACTTAAACCCACATTATAATCTATCCTCGGGAGAGTCCATGTCAACTCAACCCCCTTGGTTTCTCCCCCAGGGCCTGCAGATCAAACCTGCCTTGTTGCTAGGAGACAACTAGAATGGGAGGCGGGCTGCCCAGGCATCCATCCTTAGAACCCTACTCTGGAGTCGTTCCACATGGGACATCCTAGAGCCATCCAACAGGTCTCAAGTGTCCCACAGAAGGAATCTTTGCAGTCTGGAGCATCTCACAACTCCCATTGTGGGAAAATCTACATGGCCTCTTGAGACGCTCCACTTTATAAAGGGGCCATCATGGACAGAAACTCCAACCTGAGCAAACGTCTGATATTCGCCCTGACTTCAGGTGCATGAGATCTTGATTCAGCTCTGCAGAGTGTGCCTTCTGTGCACTCACCCCCAAAACTAAGCCTAGCTTGTGTTCTCAGACTACCGTCCTCACACCCCTGCCCCAAAAGCCCTACAGATTGGCAATACTGGGGCCATAATGCAGCACACTGCCTGCCCTCCAGAAGAAAAACGTTGCCTTATGGAGCTACCTAGAAACCCGAATAAGGATCAACTGAACGCCACTCGACTGCACCCCAAATATGCAGTCTACCCTGTCTAATGCCTTGTCTGACACAGCATGAGCCCACACCTCCAGACCTACGCTCAACAGCTGGCTGCACACTGAGCTCATTGGACCCATCAGGTCCTTAGGTCTTCATCTCTTCCAACCTCAGTTTTCGGGTTTCAGAACCTAGACCTAAACTCCAAACACTGTCCAGGGGTGAACGTGATGCAGAAATCACAACTCTTCCTTCGCCATGGCTGGAAACCTTGTGGTTGGCATATTCTCCAACGTTCAGTGTAGAAGAATCTAGCGTGGACCATGAGGCACTTCCCATGCTTGAGGGCCTTGTTGGGCACAAATAGGCATTGTGATCCTCAGCATGAGCCCTGTCCTCAAGGAAGCCCTCTCAGTGTCTGAATCAAGAGCCCGCCTATTGGACTTGCCATGCCCCTAGGCCCCCAAACTTAAACAGAGGTGGGGATATCCAGTTGTCCCTCCCAAGGACTCTGCTCTGGAATCCCTCTTTTATTGGGACACTTGAGGTACATAAAATAAAATATAAAATAAAATAAAATAAAAAACAGAAAAGACTACTCCCATCCCACAGAATGTACCCAAACTCTTGGGATCGGGTCAAATCCTCAGAGAAGGAAAGCCATCCACAACCCATGAGGCCACGCCAGCATTCCACCCACATTGTTGACACAAATCCAGAGACAAAACCTGAGCAAGCACCTCAAACTCACCCTTTTTCATATCCCTAAGTGTTATCACAGTCTGTAGATTGGGCGTGCCATACCTATGTCCCCAATCCTAAGCGGAGTTTGTGTTTTCAGACTTTTGTCCCCACAGGCCTGGCCCACACAGCCTCAAGGCTGGGACCCTAGAGCCAAACTCAGAACTGTGCCTGCCCTCTCCAGGGGATTTCTGCCCATTCCATTGGCCACAAACCTATAGATTAGGAGAAACTCCAAGTCCCGAATCCATCCCAATATTATAGGCTGCCCAGGACAAACAGGGGCGATCTGACACAAGCTGAGCAACTACATCGCCTCAGATCCTTAGACACATATCCTCAGGAAAGAGATTGAAACGGACAGGCACCTAGGCCCTAATCATCTCGATTGCTTTTGTTTCCAGTCATCTCTCCTCAGAGGCCTGGTTTCCAATACCAGCATATGGGAGATTCCTTAGGCACTCATCAAAACAATTCTCTTCTCTACATAGGAAACGTACTCTTTAGAGCCCATCAAAACCTCCGGTTATGAACATCCCTCAAGGCCCCGGATCAACCACCCCATTCCAAGGTCTCCATGGACACAAATGCACATTATGACCCATCCTCAACTCACCCATTTCAACACACCCGCCTCGGTTGCTCCCCTAGATCCAACAGATCGTACTTGCCTTGGCGCTATGAGACACCTGGAATGGGAGGCAGGCTGCCCAGGCATCCATCCTTAGAACCCTGCTCTGAATAACTTCCTTATGGGATGTCCTGGAGCCATCCAACAGGTCTCGACTGTCCCACAGAAGGAATCATTGCGGTTTGGAGCATCTCACAATTCCCATCGTGGGAAAACCTCCATGTCCTCGTGACACCGTCCCCTTCATGAAGGGGCCATCATGGACAGAAATTCCGACGTAAGCCAACATCTGATCCTAGCTCTGTCTTCAGGCATACGGGATCTCGAATCATCTCTGCAGAGGGTGCCTGCCGTCCCCTCACCCCGAAATCTAAGTCTGGCTTGTGTTCTCAGAATTTTTTTCTCACACTCCTGGCCCACAAGCCTTCCAGTTTGGGAATTCTGGAGCCACTATGTGGCACTGTGTATTCCCTCCAGATGAAAAACGTTGCCCTCTGGGGCTACCCAGTAACCACAAATGAGTACCATCCTGCACGAAACTCGACTGCACCCCAATGATACAGTCTAGCCTGGGCACTAATTCCCTGTCTGCCACAGCCTGAGCCTGCACCTCCCAACCCACACTCAACAGCTGGCCGAACACTGAGCACATCAGACACACCATGGCCTTAGGTCTTCATCTCTTCCCAACCTCAGTTTTCAGGCTTCAGAACCTAGACCTTAAATCCAATCACAGTCCAGGAGTGAAAGTCTTGCAGAAATTAGAACTCCTTCTTCCCCATGGCCAGAAAACTTGTGGTTGCCATATTGTGCAACGTTCAGTGTAGGAGAAACCAGCATGGTACATTAGGGCACGCCCTGACTTGAGGGGCTCCTTGGGCACAAAAACACATTGTGAAACTCAGTGTGAGACCTATCCTCAAGGAAGGCCTCTCAGTGTCTGGACCAAGAGCCCACATATGGGGCTTGCCATGTTCTTAGGTCCCAATGTTAACCAGAGGTCTGGTTGTCCAGTCGCCCATCGCCAGGACTCTGCTCTTGGATCCCTCTTTTGGTGGTCCTTAGGCAAAAAAATAATAATAATAATAAAAAAATAAACAAAAAAACACGAAAGGCCTTTTCCCTTCCCACAGAATGACCCCAAACTCTTGGGATCGGGTCAAATCCCCAGAAAGGGAGCCTCATCAATGGCCCATGAGGACACCCCGACATTCCATGGCAATCGGTGACACAATTCCAGAAAAAAAAAAAAAAAAGCATGAGCCAGCACCTCACATTCGCCCTTTGTTCATATCCCGAAGAGTTCTCCTCATGATCTCTAGATCGGGCCGGCCATACCTACATCCCCCAACCTAAGTGGAGTTTGTGTTTTCAGACTTTTGTCCAAATAGCCCTGGACCACACACGCTCCACACTTGGGTCCCTGGAGCCACACCTCAGGACTGTGCTTCCCTTTCAAGGGAATTCTTCCCATTCCATTGGCCACAACCTTGCAAATTAGGAAAAACCTCCAAAGTCACTGAGGCCATCCCAATAGTGTAGGCCGCCCAGGACAAACAGGGGTGATCTCAAATCAGCTGAGCAACTACCTCCACTCAGACAACAGATGTCCCCAGAGAAGAATATTGAACCGGACAGGCCCCTAGGCCCTAAAGATCCAATGCTTTGGTTTCCAGGCATCTCTCCTCAGAGGCCTCGTTTCCAATACCAGGATATGGTGGTTTCCTGAGGCACCAATAAGAACAAATCTCGTCTCCCCATGGAAACTATCTCATTGGAGCTTTGTCATAACCTCTGGTTAGGAGAATCCTTCAGGGCCCTGGTGCCACTGCCCCATACCAAGGTCTCCATGGACTCAAACCAAAATTAAGACCATCCTAAGGAAAGTCCATTTCAACTCAGCCCCCTCTGTTGCTACCCCAACCCAGCAGATCAAACGTTTCTTGTTGCTAGGAGACAATTGGAATGTGAGGCTGGCTGCCCAGGCATCCATACTTAGAACCCTGTTCTGGAAAAATACCTTATAAGACGTCCTGGAGCCATTCAACAAATCTTAATTGTCCCACAGAAGGAATCCTTGCGGTTTGGAGCATCTCACAACTCCAATAGTGGGAAAACCCCCATGGGCTCATAATGTCCCCCCTTCATGAAGGGGCCAACATGGACAGAAACTCAAACCTGAGCCAAAGTCTGATCCTCGACCTGACTTCAGACGCATGAGATCTCAATTCAGCTCTGCAGAGTGTGCCTGCCATGTCCTTGCCCTGAAACCTAAGCCTAGCTTGTGTTCTCAGACTTCCGTCCTCACTCTCCTGGCCCACAAGCCCTCCAGTTTGGGAATTCCGATGCCACAATGCAGCACTCTGCCTGCCCTCCAGAAGAAAAACTTTGCCCTATGCTGCTAATAAGAAACCCCAAATGATTTTCTAATGCATGCCACTCGATTGTAAAGCAATTATACAGCCTACCCTGTATACTAATGCCCTGTCTGGCACAGCCTGAGACAAGACATCCCAAACGATACCCAGACAGCTGGCCCCAACATGGACGCATAGGACCCGCTATGGCTGTAGGTCGTCATCTCTTCCCAACCTCGGTTTTCAGGCTTCAGAACCTAGACCACCTTATCTCCAATCACTGCCCAGGGGTGAACGTGATGCAGAAATTAGAATTCCTCCTTCCCCATGGCCAGAAACCTTGTCGTTGGCATGTTGTCCAACGTTCAATGTGGGAAAACCTGCATTGTCCGAAAGGTCACGCCAGTGCTTGAGGGCCGCCTAGGGCACAGACATACATTGTGACCTGCAGCGTGATTCCCGTATTAAATAACGCCTCTCAGTGGCTGGACCAAGATCTTGCATATGGGGCTTGTCATATCCATAGGCCCCCAGGCTTAACCAGAGGGCGAGTATTCCAGTTGTCAGTACCCACTGCTATTCTCTAGAATCCCTCTACTGGGGGGACACATGAAGCAGAAAACAGGACACTTCCCTTCCCACAGAATGACCCCAAACTCTTGGGGGCTGGACAAACTACCAGAGAGGGAGACTTCTACGACCCTTGAGGCAACTCCTACATTAAACGGCCATTGTGGACAAAACATCCAGAGACAAAAGCCTGAGCGACTGCCTCCCTCTCACCCTTCTTTCATATCCAGAGGAGCTCCCCTCATGGACTGTAGATCAGGCCTGCCGTAACCTCGGCCCCAAACCTGAGCTGAGTTAGGGTTTTTGGATGTCTGTCTGCACAGCCATGGCCCACACAGCCTCCAGGCTGGGGTCTCTGGAGCCACACCACAGAACTGTGCCTGCTCTCTCCTAAGAAACTGCCCATTCCATTGGCCACAACTCTACAAAATAGTAGAAACCTCAAGGTCCCCAAGGACATCCCACTACCGCAAGCCGTACTGGACAAATAGGGGCATTATGACACAAGCTGAGCAACTACTACCTCCATGCAGACACACAGACAGATATGCGCAGAGACAGAAGATTGAACCAGACAGGCCCCTAGGCCCTATTATGAACTCTTGCTTTGGTGTCCACGTATCACTCCTCAGAGGCCTGGGTTCGAAGACCTGCATACGGGGTTTTCCTGAGGCACCAGACAGAAGACCTCTCATCTCCACATGGGAAGCTTCCTTGTTGGAGTTGTGTCAAGCCTTTCGGGTTGGAGAATCCTGCCGAGTCCCTTAGCTACTGCCACATTCCAAGGTCTCCATGGCCACCAACCCACATTATGACTCATCCTCAGGAGAGTCCATTTAAACTCAGCCTTCTGGGTAGCTCACCCAAGAGCCCGCAGATTGAGCGTGCCTTGACCCCACCAGGCAATGGGAAGGTGAGTTGGCGTTTCTCGGCATCCATGCTTAGGCCCCTGCTCTCGAGTCTTTCTGTATGGGGCATCCTGGAACCATCCAATAGTACTCGACTGTCCTGAAGAAGGAAACTTTGAAGTTTGGAGCACCTCACAACTCCCAGCGTAGGGAAACCTCCCTGGCCTCATGACGCCCCCACCACCTTCAGGAAGGGGCCGTCATGGACACAAACTCCAGCTTGAGGCAACATCTGATACTAGCCCGGACCTCACCTGCCGGAGATCTCGATTCAGCCTCTGCAGAGTGGGCCTGCCATGCTCTTGGCCCCAAAACTCGTGCTAGCTTGTGTTTTCAGACTTCCTTCCTCACAATCCTGGCCACACCCCTCCAGTTTGGCAATTCTGGAGACACAATGCAGCACTCTGCCTGCCCTCCAGAAGAAAAATGTTGCCCTATAGGCCTAACCAGAAACGCCAATGAGTAACAACCTGCATGTCACTCGACCATACCGCAATTATACAGTCTAGCCTGTGCACTAAAGCCCTGTCTGAAACAGCCTGAGGGCAGACCTCCAGTCCAACACCCAGACAGCTGGCCATAAACAGAGCATATCACACCCACAATGGCTTTAGGCCATCAACTCTACACAACCTCAGTTTTCACCTTCAGAACCTAGACCTTATCTCCACTCACTGCTCAGGAGTGAACGTGATACAAGAATCAGAACTTCTTTTTCGCCTTGGCAAGAACCCTAGTGGTTGGCATGTTTTTCCACTGTTCAGTGTAGTTGAAACCAGTGTGGCCCATGATGCCCCGCCCATGTTTATGGGCCACATTGGTCACAAACACACATTGTGTCCCTCAGCCTGATCCCAGGCCTCAGGTAAGGCCTCTCAGTGGCTGGATGAAGAGTCAGCATATTTGGCTTGCCATGCCCCTAGGCCCCAAATTATACCCATAGTTCGGGTTCTCCCTTCACTTTTCCCCAGGGCTCATCTTTGGAATTCCTCTTTTGGCGGGACACCTGAGGTAACACACCTGAAAGGAGTCATCCCATTCCACAGATTGACGAAAAACAATTGGGATCGAACCAAATCCCCAGAAAGAAAGTATCGTCCATGGCCCATGAGGCTTCCCCGACATTCCACGGCCATCTCTGATACAAAATCCAGAGACAAAAGCCTGAGCAAGTGCCTCAGACTCGTTCTTTCTTTATATCCGGAAGAGTTCTTCTCATGGTTTATAGATCGGGCCTGCCATACCTACCTCCCCAAAGCTAAGCTGAGTTTGTGTTTTCAGACTTCTGTCCTCAAAGTCCTGGGCCACACACCCTCCAGGCTGGGGCCCCTGGAGTCACACATTAGGACTGTGCCTACCCAATCCATGGGAATTCTGCCGATGCCATTGTCCAAAACAGTAAAATTTGGAGAACCCTACAAATCCCTGAGGCCATCCCAATAGTGCAGGTCGCCCGGGACAAACAAGGGCGGTCTGATACCAGCTGAGCATCTACCTCCACTCATACCATAGATGGATGTCCCCTGAGAAGAAGATTGAACCAGACAGGACCCTAGGCCATAATCGGATACATTGCTTTGGATTACAGGCATGTCTTCTCAAAAGCCTGGATTCCAATACCAGCATAGAGGTTTTCCTGAGGCACCCATCAAAACAAATCTCGTCTCCACAAGGAACCTTGTGCATCGATTTATGTCAAAAGCTTAGGAGAATACTTCAAGGTCCCGGTGCCACCGCCCCATTTTAAGGCCCTCATGGACACAAACACACATTAGGACCCATCCTCAGGAAAGTCCATTTCAAGTCAGCCACCCCGGTGTCTCCCGCAGAGCCATCAGATCTAAACTGTCTTGTTGCTAGGAGACAATTGGAATGTGAGGCGGGCTTCCCAGGCATCCATCCTCGAATGGTGCCCTGGAGTCATTCCATATGGGATGTCCTGGAGCTGCCCAACAAGTCTCAATTGTCCCGCAGAAGGAATCCTTGAAGGGGGCATCCCACAACTCCCAACGTGGGAAAACCTCCATGGCCTCGAGATTCCGCTCCCTTCATGAAGGGGCCGTCATGCACAGAAACTCCAACCTGAGCCAACGTCTGATCCTCGCCCTGACTTCAGATGCATGAGATATAGGTTCAGATCTACAGGGGTATCTGCCGTGCCCTGGCCCTGAAACCCAAGTCTAGCTTGTGTTCTCAGACTTCCATCCTCACACTCCAGGCCCCGAAGCCCGGAAGTTTCGCAATTCCAGACCCACAATGCAGCACTCTTCCTGCCCACTAGAAAAAAAATTTGGCCTAATGAGCTGCCCAGACAACTTATATGAGGATAAATCTACATGGCACTCGACTGTACCCAAAGTATATAGTCTAAACTGGGCACTAATGCACTCTCTGACACAACCTGAGCCCGGATCTCCTGACCAACACCCAGACAGCTGACCGCACACTGAGCACATCAGACCCGCCATGGCCTTAGGTCATCATCTCTTCCCTACCTCAGTTTTTAGGCTTCAGAACCTAGACCTTATCTCCAATCACTGCCCAGGGGTGCCTGTGATGCAGAAATCAGAACTCTTCCTTACCCATGGCAAGAAACCTTGTGGTTGGCATGTTGTCCAACGTTCAGTGTAGGAGAAACCAGGATTCACCATGAGGTCCTGCCCATTCTTGTTTGCGAAGTGGGCATAAACACGCATTGTGACCCTCAGCGTGAGTCCTGTGCTCTAGTAAGTCCTCTCAGTGGCTCGACCATTAGATGTCATAATGGGCTTGACATGTCCCTAGGCCACAATTTTTAACCACATTTCTGGTTGTCCGGTCGGCCTTCCCCAGGGGTCTACTCTGGAATCCCCCATTTGGTGGGACACCTGAGGTTAAAAAACAAAACAAGGCAAATCAACAACAACAACAAAACGGACTTCTTCCATCCCCAGAATGACCCAAAACTCTTTGGACGGGGCCAAACCCCCAGAGTGTAAGACTCGTCCATTTCCCATGAAGTCACCAGGAAATTTCACGGCCATGAGTGACATGATATCCAGAGACAAAAACTTGAGCAAGAGCCTCACACTCACCCCTTATTCATATCCCGAAGTGTTCTCCTCATGGTCTGTAGATCAATCCTGCCATACTTATGACCTGAAACATAAGCCGCGTTTGTGTTTTCAGACGACTGTCCAAACAGCTCTGCCTACACACCCTTCAGGCTCAGGCCCCTGGAGCCAAACCTGAGGATTGTACTTGCCCTCTACAAGGGAATTGTATGTGCCCGTTCCAATGGCCACAACCTACTAATAGGATAAACCTGCAAACTCCCTGAGGCCATCCCAATAGTGGTTTCTTCCCAGGACAAACAGGGGCAATCTGAGCCCATCTGAGCACCTACATGCTCTCAGACGCATAGACTGATGTCCCCAGAGGTAAAAATGTACGAACAGGCCCCTAGGCACTATTCGGATCCATTGCTGTGGTATCCAGTCATCTCTCCTCAGAGGCCTGGATTTCAATACCAGCATATGGCTGTTTCCTGACTCATCCGTCAGAACAAATCTCATCTACATATGGGAAACTTGCACGTTGGAGCTGTGTCAAAGCCTCTGTTTGAAAAAACCCTTCAGGACCCCAGTGCCACCCCTTCATTCCAAGGTCTCCTTAGACACAAAAACATATTAGGATCCATCCACAGGAGAGTCCATTTCAACCCAGATCCAGATTGCTCGCCCAGATCCAGCAGATATAACCTGTCTTGTTGCTAGGACACAATTGGAATGCAAGGTGGGCTACCCAGGCATCCATCCTTAGAACCCTGCTCGGAATCGTTGGCCTGGAGCCAACCAACATGTCTCAATTGTCCTGCACAAGAATCTTTGCAGTTTGGACCTTCTCACAACTAACATCGTGGGAAAACCCCCACGAACTCGAGACCCCGCCCCTTCATGAAGGGGCCATCAGGGACAGAATCACCAACCTGAGCGATCTTCTGATCCTCACCCTGACTTCAGAAGCACGAGATCTCGATTCGGGTCTGTAGATTGTTCCTGCCTTGTCTCACCCAGAAACCTAAGCCTAGCTTGTGTTATCAGATTTCCGTCTTCAGAATACTGGCCCACAAGCCCTCCAGTTTGCAAACCAGAACTATAATGCAGCACTCTGCCAGCCTTCAGGAAGAAAAACATTGCCCTGTGGGGCTACCCAGAAACTCCAAATGAGGATCAACCTGCATGCCATTCGACTGTATCCCAAATATATAGGCTGACCTAGGCACTATTGCCCTTTCTGACACAGCCTGAGCCTGGACTTCCTGGCCCCACCCAGAAAGCTGGTCGAACACTGAGCACGCCGGACGAGCCATGTCCTTAGGTCGTCATCTCTTCCCAACCTCGATTCTCAAGTTTCAGAACCTAGACCTTATCTCCAATCACTGCCCAGGCTTGTAAGTGATGCAGAAATCATAACTCCTTCCCCGTGGCTAGAAACCATGTGGTTGGCATGTTTTCCAATGTTCAGTGTAGTTGAAACCAGTGTGGCCCATGAGGCCCCGCCCATGTTTATGGGCCACATTGGTCACAAACACACATTGTGACCCTCAGCCTGATCCCAGTCCTCAGGTAAGGCCTCTCAGTGGCTGGATGAAGAGACAGCATATTGGGCTTGCCATACCCCTAGGCCCCAAATTTTACCCATAGTTCGGGTTGTCCCTTCGCTTTTCCCCAGGGCTCTTCTTTGGAATTCCTCTTTTGGCGGGACACCTAAGGTAACCAACCTGAAAGGAGACCTCCCATTCCACAGATTGACGAAAAAGAATTGGGATCGGGCCAATTCCACAGAGAGGAAGATTCGTCCATGGCCCATGAGGTTTCCCAGACAATCCACGGCCATCGCTGATACCGAATCTAGAGACAAAAGACTGAACAAGCACCTCAGACTCGCTCTTTCTTCATATCCTGAAGAGTTCTTCTCATGGTTTATAGATCGGGCCTGCCATACCTACGTCTCCAAACCTAAGCTGAGTTTATGTTTTCAGACTTCTGTCCTCAAAGTCCTGGGCCACACACCCTCCACGCTGCGGTCCCTGGAGCCACACATAAGGACTGTGCCTACCCAATCCATGGGAACTCTGCCCATTCCATTGTCCAAAACCGTAAAATTAGGAGAACCCTCCAAATCCCTGAGGCCATCCCAATAGGGCTAGTCGCCCATAACATACAAGCGCGGTCTGATAGCAGCTGAGCATCAACCTCCACTCATACCATAGATGGATGTCCCCAGAGAAGAAGATTGAACCAGACAGGACCCTGGCCAATCGGATCCATTGCTTTGGTGAGAGGCATGTCTCCTCAAAAGCCTAGATTCCAATACCAGCATAGGGGTTTTCCTGAGGTAGCAATCAGAACAAATCTCGTCTCCACAAGGAAACATATGCATTGAGCTCTGTCAAAAGCTTAGGAGAATACTTCAGGGTCCCGGTGCCACCGCCCCATTCCAAGGCCCCATGGACACAAACACACATTAGGACCCATCCTGAGGAAAGTCCATTTCAAGTCAGCCACCCCGGTTGTTCCCGCAGAGCCATCAGATCTAAACTGGCTTGTTGCTAGGAGACAATTGGAATGCGAGGCTGGCTTCCCAGGCATCCTCCCTCGAACGGTGAAGGAGCCGTCAGGCACAGAAACTCCAACCTAAGCCAAAGTCTAATTCTCTCCCTGACTTGAAATGGATGAGATATTGGTTCAGATCTGCAGGGGGTACCTGCCGTGCCCTTGCCCTTAGCCCAAGTATAACTTTTGTTCTCAGAATTCCGACCTCACTCTCCTGGCCTCAAAGCCCTCATGATTGGTAAATCCGGTCCCACAATTAAGCACATGGCCTGCTTTCTGGAAAAAAAATATTGCCTAAAGTGCTGCCAAGGCACCTTATATGAAGATAAACCTACACGGTACTCGACTTTGCCCGAATTATATAGTCTAACCTGGGCACTAATGCACTGTCTGACACAACCTGAGCCCGGACTTCCTGACCAACACCCAGACAGCTGACCGCACACTGAGCACATCAGACACGCCATGGCCTTAGGTCATCATCTCTTCCCTACCTCAGTTTTCAGGCCTCAGAAACTAGACTTTATCTCTGCCTGGGGGTGAGTGTGATGCAGAAATCAGAACTTCTCCTTACACATGGCAAGAAACCTTGTGGTTGGCATGTTGTCCAACGTTCATTGTAGGAGAAACTAGCATTCACCCTGAGGCCCGCCTATTCTTGAGTGCGACGAGGGCATAAATATGCATTTTGACCCTCAGGGTGAGTCCTGTCCTCTAGTAAGTCCTCTCAGAGCCTGGATCACTAGATGTCATAATGGGCTTGACATAGCCCTAGGCCCCAATTTTTAACCAGATTTCTGGTTGTTCAGTCACCCCTCCCCAGAACTCTACTCTGGAATTCCTCATTTGGTGGGACAACGGAGGTTAAAAAATGAAACAAAACAAAGCAACAACAACAAAAAAAAAAAACGACTTCTTCCATCCCACAGAATGACCCCAACCTCTTTGGAGGCGGCCAAATCCCCAGAGAGTAAGACTCGTCCATTTCCCATGAAGTCACCCGGAAATTTCACGACCATGAGTGACATGATATGCAGAGACAAAAACATGAGCAATAGCCTCACACTCGCCCTTTTTTCATATACCGAAATGTTCTCCTCATGGTCTGTAGATCAGTCCTTCCCTACCTATGACCCGAAACAGAAGTCGAGTTTGTGTTTTCAGACAACTGTCCAAACAGCCCTGGCCTACACACCCAATAGGCTCAGGCCCCTGAAGCCAAACCTGAGGACTGTTCTTGCCCTCGCAAGGGAATTGTGTGAGCCCATTCCAATGGCGACAACGCAACTAAAAGTATAAACCTTTAAATTCCCTGAGGCCATCCCATAGTGTTGGCTTCCAAGGACAAACACGGGCAATCTGAGTTCATCTGAGCACCTACCTGCACTCTGACCCATAGATAGATGTCGCCTGAGGTAAAAAGAAACCAACAGGCCCCTAGGCACTAATCGGATCCATTGCTTTGGTTTCCAGGCATCTCTCCTCAGAGGCCTGGATTTCAATACCAGAATATGGCTGTTTCTTGACTCACCCATCAGAACAAATCTCCTCTACACATGGGAAACTTGCATGGTGGACCTGTGTCAAACCTCTGTTTAGGAGAAGCCTTCAGGGCCCTAGTGCCACCGCTTAATGCCACAGTCTCCTTAGACACTAAAACATATTAGGACCCATCCACAGGAGAGTCCATTTAAACTCAGCCTCCTCGGTTGCTCCCCGAGATCCAACAGATCTAGCCTGTCTTGTAGCTAGGAGAATATTGGAATGCGAGGTGGGCTACCCAGCCATCCATCCTTAGAACCCTGCTCAGAATCGTTGGCCTGGAGCCAACCAACTGGTCTCAATTGTTCCACAGTAGAATCTTTGCAGTTTGGAGCTTCTCACAACTCCCATGGTGGGAAAACCCCCACGGCCTCGTGATTCCCCCCCTTTATGAAGGGGCCATCAGGGACAGAAAGTCAAACCTGAGGCATCGTCTGATGCTCAACCTGACTTCAGGTGCAAGAGATCTCGATTCAGGTCTGTAGATTGTGCCTGCCATGTCCTCACACATGAAACCTAAGCCTTGCTTGTGTTCTCGGAGTTCCGTCCTCAGACTACCGGCCCATAAGCCCTCCAGTTTGGCAATCCAGAAGTACAATGCGGCACTCTGCCTGCTCCCTGGAAGAAGAACATTGCCCTCTGGGGCTACCCAGAAACCCCAAATGAGGATCAACCTGCACGCCATTTGGCTGTACACCAAATATATAGGCTGAAGTGGGCACAATTGCCCATTCTGACACAGCCTGAGCCTGGAACTCCTGGCCCCACCCAGACAGCTGGCCACACACTGAGCACATCGGACCCGCCATGGCCATAGGACATCATCTCTTTCCAACCTCGGTTTTCAGGCTTCAGAACCTAAACCTTATCTCCAGTCACCACCCAGGGTTGAACATGATGCAGGAATCAGAACTCCTTCCCCATGGCAAGAAACCTTGTGGTTGGCATGTTGTCCAACATAAAGTGTAGTTGAAACCAGTGTGGCCCATGAGGCCCTGCAGATGCTTGAGGACCAAGTCGGTCACAAACATGCATTGTGACCCTCAACGTGAGCCCAGTTCTCATGTAAGGCCTCTCAGCGGCTGGACCAAAAGACAGCATATTGGGCTTGCCATGCCCCTAGGCCCCAATTTTTAACCAGATTTCTGGTTGTCCAGTCTCCCCTCCCCAGGGCTCGGCTTTGGAATCCCTCTTTTGGTGGGACACCTGAGGTAACAAAACTGAAAGGACTCCTCCCATCCCACAGTTTGACCCAAAACAATTGGAATCGGGCCAAATCCACAGAGCGGAGACTCGTCCATGGCCCATGAGGCCTCCCCGACATTCCACGCCCATCGTTGACACAAAATCCAGAAACAAAAGCCTGAACAAGTGCCTCACAATCTCTCTTTCTTCATATCCGGAAGAATTCTCCTCACGGTCTGTAGATCGGGCCTGCCATACCTACGTCCCTAAACCTAAACTGAGTTTGTGTTTTAGACTTCTGTCTCCACAGTCCTGGTGCACACACCCTGCAGGCTGGGGCCCCTGGAGCCACATCAAAACTGTGCCTTCCCTCTCCAGGGGAATTCTGCCCATTCCATTGTCCATAATCATAAAATTAGGAGAAACCTCCAAAGTCCCCAAGGCCTTCACAATAGTGTAGGCCGCCTGGGACAAACAAGGGCCATCTGACACCAGCTGAGCATCTAACTCCACTAATACCTTAGATGGATGTACACAGAGAAGAAGATTCAACCGGACAGGCCCCTAGGCTCTAAACGGAGCCATTGCTTTGGTTTCCAGTTATCTCTCTTCAGAGGCCTATATTCCAATAACAGTATATGGGGGTTTCCTGAGGCACCAATCAGAACAAATCTCGTCTCCACATGGGAAACTTGTCCTTTGGAGATGTCTCAAAACCTCCGGTTAGGAGAATCCTTCAGGGCCCATGCACCAACGCCCCATTCCAAGGTCTCCATGGACACAAACCCACATTAGCATCCATCCTCAGGAGAGTCCATTTCAACTCAGCCCCCTTGGTTGCTCTGACAGAGCCAGCATATCAAACCTGTCTATTTGCTAGGAGACAACTGCAATGTGAGGCGGGCTTCCCATGCATCCATCCTTAGATCCCTGCTCTGGTGTCATTCTGTATGGTATGTACTGGAGTGATACAAAAGGTCTCAATTGTTGATCAGAAGGAATCTTTGTTGTTTGGAGCATCTCACAACTTCCATTGTGGGTAAACCTCCATGGACTGGAGATGCTGTCCCCTTCATAAAGTGGCCAGAATGGACAGAAATTCAAACCTAAGCCTAGGTTTGAACCTCGCCCTGACTTCAGATTCATGATATCCCGATTCAGATCTGCAGAGGGTGCCTGCCGTGCCCTCGCCCAGAACCTACGCCTAACATGTGTTCTCAGACTTCTGTCCTCACACTCCCCGTCCACAAGGCATCCACTTTGGAAATTCCGGAGCCACAATACAGCACTCTGCCTGTTCTCCAGAAGAAAAACATTGCCCTTGGGGCTACCCAGAAATGCCAAATAAAGATCAACCTGCACGGCACTCAGTTGTACCCCAATTATACAATCTACCCTGGGCACTAATGCCCTGTCTGACACAGCCCAAGCTTGGACCTCCCGACCAACACCCAGACAGCTGGCTCCATGCTGAGCATATCGGACCCAACATGGTCTTAGGTCGTCATCTCTTCCCAACCTCGGTTTTCAGACTTCACAACCTAGACCTTATCACCAATCACTGCCCAGGGGTGAATGACATGCAGAAATCAGAATTAATACTTCCCCATGGCAAGAACTCATGTGGTTGACATATTGACTATCATTCAGTGTAGGAGAAACAAGCATGCACCATGTGTCCCCACCCATGCTTGAGTACCACGAGGGCATAAACACGCATTGTGACCCTCAGCATGAGTTCTGTCCTCAATGAAGGCCTCTCAGTGGCTGGACCATTAGAAGGCATATTGGGCTTGCCATGCCCCTAGGCCCGTATTTTTAGTTAGATTTCTTGTTGTCCAGGGCTCTGCTCTGGAATCCCTCTTTTGGTGGGACACCTTAGTTAACAAAACTGAATCCCACAGATTAACCCAAAACAATTGGGATCTGGCCAAATCCACAGAGAGAAAGACTCTTCCATGGCCCATGAGGACTCCTTGACATTCCACAGCCATCATTGACACAAAATCCAGGGGCAAAAGCCTGACAAGTGTCACACTTTCACCCTTTATTCATATCCCAAAAAGTTCTCCTCATAGTCTGTAAATCGGACCTGCCATACCTACGTCCCCAAAGCTAAGCTGAGTTTGTGTTTTCAGACATCTGTCCCCACAGTCCTTGCCCACACACCCTCAAGGCTGGGCCCTTGGAGCCACACATCAGGTCTGTGCCTGCCCACTCCACAGGAATTCTGCCCATGCCATTGTCCATAATCATACAATTTAGGAGAAACCTCCAAAGTCCCCGAGGCCATCCCTATAGTGTAGGCCGCCCGGACAAACAGGAGCGGTCTGACACCAGCTGAGCAACTACCTCCATTTCATAAAATAGACAGATGTCGACAGAGAAGAAGATTGAACCAGAGAGGCTCCTAGGACCTAATTGGATGCATTGCTGTGGTTTCTATGTATCTCTCCTCAGAGGCCTGGTTCTAATACCAGCATATGTGGGTTTCCTGAGGCACCAATTAGAACAAATCTTGTCTCCACATGGAAAACTTGCTCTTTCGAGTTGTTTCAAAATCTCCGGTTAGAATCCTTTAGAGCCCTGGGGCCACCACCCCATTCCAACGTCCTCATGGACACAAACACACATTAAGACCCATCTTCAGGAGAGTCCATTTCAACTCAGCTCCCACGATTGCTCCTGCATAGCCATCAGATCGTACCTGTCTTGTGGCAGGGAGACAATTGGTGTAAGAGGCAGTCTGCTCAGGCATCCATCCTTAGAACCCGGCTCTGGAGTCATTCCATATGGGATGTCCTGGAGCCATCCAACAGTTCTCAATTTTCCCGCAGAAGGAATCCTTGCAGTTTGGAGCATCCCACAAATCCCAACGTGGGAAAACCTCCATGGCCTCAAGATTCCACCCCTTTGATGAAGGGGCCATCATGGACAGAAACTCCAACCTGCGCCTAAGTCTGATCCTCGTCCTGACTTCAGATGAATGAGATTTTGATTCGGATCTGCAGAGGGTGCCTGCCGTGCCCTCGCCCTGAAACTTAAGTCTAGCTTATGATCTCAGACTTACGTCCTCACACTCCTGGTCCCGATGCCCTCAAGTTTGGCAATTCTGGACCCACAATGCTGCACTCTGCCTGCCCACCAGAAGAAAAATGTTGCCCCAGTGAGCTTCCCTGACACAATAAATGAGGATGAACCTACATGGAACTCAACTGTACCCAAATTATACAGTCTAACCTGGGCACTAATGCACTGTCTGACACAGCCTGAATCCATACCTCCTGAACAACACCCAGAAAGCTGACCGCACACTGAGCACATCGGACCCTCCATGACCTTAGGTTATCATCTCATCCCAACCTCGATTTTCTGGATTCAGAACTTAGATCTTATCTCCAGTCACTGCCCAGGGGTGAACATGATGCAGAAATCAGAATTCCTCCTTCCCCATGGAAATAAACCTTGTGGTTCGTATGTTGTCCAAAGTTCAGTGTAGGAGAATCAAGCATGGCCCATGAGTCCCCGCCCATGCTTGATGCCTACATTGGGCACAAACATGCATTGTGACCCTCAGTGTGAGCACTGTACTCAAGTAAGACCTCTCAGTGGCTGGACCAAGGTACCCCATATGGGGATTGCCATGCCCTTAGGCCCCCAATCTTATACAGAGTTCGGGTTGTCCAGTCGCCCCTTCCCAGGGTTCTGCTCTGGAATCCCTCTTTAGTGGCACACCTGAGGTAAAAAAAAAAAAAAAAACCAGAATGGACTCCTCCCATCCCACGGAATGACCCCAAAATATTGGGATCATCCAAATCCCCATAGAGGAAGTCTCACCCATGGTCCATGAGGACGCCCCTACATTCCACGGCCATCAGTGACACAAAATCCAGAGTCAAAAGCCTGAGCAAGTGCCTCACACTCACTCTTTGTTCATATCCTGAAGAGTTCTCCTCAAGGTCTGTAGATCGGGCCTCCCATACCTATGTCCCCAAACCTAAGACGAGTTTCTGTTTTCAGACTTCTGTCCCCACAGCTCTGACCCACACACCCTCCATGCTTGAGCCCCTAGAGCCACACCTCAGGATTGTGCCTTCCCTCCCCAAAGGAATTCTGCCCATTTCATTGGCCACAAACTTGCAAATTAGGAGAAACCTCCAAAGTCAAAGTGGCCATCCCAATAGTGTAGACTTCCCAGGACAAATAGGGGCAATCTGACACCAGCTGAGGAACTACCTCCACTCAATCCCATAGACAGATGAACCGAGAGAAGAAGATTAAACCAGACAGGCCCCAGGCCCTAATCAGATCCATTGCCTTGGTTTCCAGGCATCTCTCCTCAGAGTTCTGGTTTCCAATACCAGCATATTGGGGGTTACTGAAGCACCAATGAGAACAAATCTTGTTTCCCCATGGGAAAAATGCTTCTTGGAACTGTGTCAAAACCTCTGGTTAGGAGCATCCTTCAGAGCCCTGGTGCCACTGCCCCATTCCAAGGTCTCCATGGACACAATCCCACATTATGACCGATCCTCAGGAGAATGCATTTCAACTCAGCCCCCTCGGCTGCTACATCATAGGCAGCAATCAAACGTGCCGTTTCGCTAGGAGACAATTGGAATGCAAGGCCGGATGCCCAGGCATCCATCCTTAGAACCCTGCTCTGCAATTGTTCCATATGGGATGCCCTGGAGCCATCCAACAGGTTTCAACTGACCCGCAGAAAATCCTTGTGGTTTGGAGCATCTCACTACTGCCATCATGGGAAAACACCAATGGCGGTGTGATGACCCCCCTTCATGAAGGGGCCATCATGGACAGAAACTCTAACCTGAGCCAATATATGAACCTCGCCCTGACCTCAGATGCATGAAATCTAAATTCAGCTCTGCAGAGTGTGCCTGCCATTTCCTCGCCCTGAAACCAAAGCAAAGCTTCAGTTCTCAGACTTACATCCTTGCATTCCTGGCCCCAAGGACTCCAGTTTGGCAGTTCTGGAGCCAGAATGCAGCACTCTGCCTGCCCTCCAGAAGATAGACTTTGCCTTATGGGGCTACGGAGAAACCCCAAATAATTATCTTCTGCATGCCACTCAACTGTACCCCAATTATACAGCGTATCTGGGCACGAATGCCCTGTCTGGCACAGCCTGAGTGCAGACCTCCTGAACGACACCTAGAAAGCTGGCCCCAAACTGAACACATCGGACCCGCCATGGCCTTAGGTCGTCATCTCTTCCAAACCTCGGTTTTCAGGCTTCAGAACCTAGACCTTATCTCCAATTAGTGCCCAGAGGTGAACGTGATGCAGAAATCAAAACTCCTCCTTCCCCATGGCAAGAAACCCTGAGGTTGGCATGTCCAAGGTTCAGTGTAGGAGAAACCTGCAAGCTCAATGAGGTCCCGCCCAATATTGAGGACCACCTTGGGCACAAACACACATTGTGACCCTCAGCATGAGTCCACTATTCAAGTAACGTCTCTCAGTGGCTGGACCAAGAATCTGCATATGGGCTTGCCATGCCCATAGGACCCCAGTTCTAACCAGAGGGTGGGTATTCCAGTTGTATGTACCCAGTGCTCTGCTCTAGAATCCCTCTATTGTGGGGACACATGAGGCAGAAAACAGGACTCCTCCCTTCCCACAAAATGACCCCAATCTCTTGGGAGCCGGACAAATCACCAGAGAGGGAGACTTCCATGGCCCATGAGACCATGCTTACATTAAATGACCATCATGAATACAACATCCAGAGACATAAGCCTGAACGACCGCCTCTCACTCGCCTTACTTTCTAATCACAATGAGCTCCCCTCACAGACTGTAGATCACTCCTGCCATAACCTCAGCCCCAAACCTCAGCCGAGTTTGTGTTTTTGGATGTCTGTCCCCACAGCCCTGGCCCACACAGCCGCCAGGCTGGGGCCTCTGGAGCCACACCACAGGACTGTCCTGCTCTCTCCAAGGAGACTATGCCCATTCCATTGCCCATAACCCCACAGAATAGGAGAAACCTCAAGGCCCCCGAGGACATCCCATTACTATAAGCCTCTCTGGACAAAGGCATCCTGACACAAGCTGAGCAACTACCTCCATGCATAAACACAGACAGATATCAGCAGAGATAGTAGATTGAACCAGACAGGCCCCTGGGCCCTAATCTGAACTCTTGCTTTGGTTTCCAGGTGTCACTCCTCAGAGGCCTGGGTTTGAAGACCAGCATCTGGGGCTTTCCTGAGACACCAAACAGAACAACTATCGTCTCCACATGGGAAGCTTCATTGTTGGAGCTGTGTCAAACCCTTCGGTTTGGAGAAACCTGCAGAGTCCCTGAGCCACCGCCACATTCCAAGGTCTCCATGGCCACCAACCCACAGTATGACTCATCCTCAGGAGAGTTCATTTCAACTCAGCCCTCTGAGAAACCCGCCCAAGAGCCTGCAGATTGAGCCTGCCTTGCCCCAAGCAGCCAGTGGGAATGTGAGGTGGCATTTGCAGACATTCATGCTTAGACCCCTTCTCTCGAGTCTTTCTGTAGGGGTCATCCTAGAACCATCTCATAGTACTCGACTGTCCTACAGAGGAAACCTTGATGTTTGGGGCAGCTCATAACTCCCAGCGTTGGGAAACCTCCCTGGCCTCATGACGCCCCCACCCCCTTCAGGAAGGGGCCATAATGGACACAAACTCCAACCTGAGGCAACGTCTGATACTCGCCCTGACCTCAGATGCAGGAGATCTTGATTCAGTCTCTGCAGAGTGGGCCTGCCATGCCCTCGGCCCCAAACCTAACGCTAGCTTGTGTTTTCAGACTTCCCTCTTCACACTCCTGGCAAACAAGCCCTCCAGACTGGGAATTCCAGAACCACAACACAGTTTTCTGCCTGCCCACCAGAAGAAAAACGTTGCCCTATGGGGCTCTCCAGAAACCACAAATGAGAACCAACCTGCTCTGGCCTCGACCGCACCCTAACTGGAAAGGCTACCCTGGTCAGTAATGCTCTGTCTGACACAGCCTGACGTCCCGACAGACAAGGAAACAGCTGTCTGCACACTAAGCACATCAGACAGGCCATGGCCTTATGCCGTCATCTCTTCCCAACCTGGGTTTTCAGACATCTGACCCTAGATATTATATTAAATCCTGGCAAACGTGGGTAACTGAAGCACAAATCAGATCTTCTCCTTCCCCATGGCTGGAAAGCTTGCTGTTGGCATGGAGTCATACCTTCAGTGTAGGAGAAACCTTCATGGCCCCTGAGGCCAAGCCTAAACTTGAGTGCCTCCTAGGGTACAAACTCGCATTGGGACCATCAGCATGGGCCCCATGTCGAAGTAAGGTCTCTCAGGGCCTGGACCAAGAGCCCGCATATGGGGCTTGCCAAGCCCCTATGATCCCAATCTTCACAAGAGCTCGAGTATTCCATTTGCTCGAACCCAGGACTGTGATCTGGAGTCCCTCTCCTGGAAGAACACCTGAGCCAGACAGCAGGACTCCACCCTTCCCACAAAATGTCCCCAAAATCTTAAGAGCTGGACCAACTCCTCAGAGAGGGAGACTCTTCCATAGCCCCTGAGGTCACCCCTACGTTCCACGGCTATGGGAGACAAAACATCCAAAGACAAAAGCTTGCGTGACTGCCTCCCATTTGCCCTTCTTTCATAAGCTGAGGATCTCCTCTCACGGTCTGTGGGTCCATCCTGCCATGCTCTCGGCTCCACACCCAAGCCGAGTTTGTGTTTTCAGACTTCTGTGCCCACAGCCCGGACCCACACACCCTCCAGGCTAGGGCCTATGGAGACACACTGAAGGACTGTGCCAGTCCTCTCCAAGAAAACTGTACCCAATCCATTGGCCACAACCCTAGAGATTAGGAGAATCCAATAAGGTCTCCAAGGCCATGCCTCGGCCATGGACTAAGAAGGGCACTCTGACACCAGATGAGCAACTATCTCCACTTAGATACTCAGACAGTGTCCCCAGAGACAGAAGATTGAAACGGACAGGCATCTAGGCTCTAATCTGAACCTTAGCTTTGGTTTCCAGGTGTCTCTACTCAGAGAACTGGTTTGAAGACCAGTATCTGGGGCTTTTCTGAGGCACCAAAGAGAACCTGTCTCATCTCCACATAGGGATCTCTTTTTAATTGGAGCAATATTACACCCTTCGGTTAGGCGAATACTTCATGGCCCCTGAGCTGCCAACATATTCCAAGGTCTCCATGCACACAAACCCACATTATAACCCATCCGCAGGAGAGTCCATTTCAATTCAGCCCCCTAGTTAGCTCGCCCCAGAGCCAGTAGTTCAAACATGTCTTGTCACAAAGAGCCAATGGGAATGTGAGGTATGCTGTACAGGCATCCATCCTTCGAATCCTGCTCTCCAGTCTTTCCGTATGGGACATCCTGGAGCCATTCAACAGGACTCGACTGTCCAGCAGATGGAAAGCTTGTGGTATGGGTCAACGCACAAACTAGAGTTTGTGCTGGTGTCTAAGGTGCTGTGCAGGATTCTCCAATCTTGAGGGTTTGGCACAGGTCGAAGGGCATGGTTTCCTACTGGGGACAGGAGATATTCTATTGTGTGGCTCAGGGACCACATGTTGTATCCTAAGTTGGTATTTCAGAACAGGACCCTGAGGACAGATGCCTGAAAACCTAATCTAGTGTTCCAATGACGTCCTAGGAGCATGTCAGGTACAATCTTCTGACCCAGGAACATTGAAATGGCTGTCTGCTTGGATGTAGGTGATCAGGGCGTTTCAGACTGGCATTTGTGTCCAGTGCTGCCAACAATATTGGGTCGGGTTCAGGGCTCTTGCGTGTTTCTCCTAAACTGGAAGGTTTGGGCAGGTTTGACGGGCACAGTTTCCTTGGGGATGGCAGGCCCAGTCATGTGTTGTGGATCCAGAGACCCTGTCCTGGAGGGCATATGAGCCATGGTTTTGGGAGAGAAGTCTGCAAACACAAATGTGGGTTATGGTTAGTGGAAAGGTGATCACAGGCCCAATGAGTAGACCTGGAGTGCAGCTTGTCAGGAGTAATTAGGGTGACTGGAAGGCAGTAGCACAGGCTTTTCTCTCTATATTGTGTGTCCAGGATGGCCTTGGAATGCAGGTATAGTCTCATGGGTCCATGGGAAACTTTTCCTCTCTATGGATCTGTGCAGCTCATAGTTTGGTGGCTTTTTTGGGGAAGGGAAGAGTGTTGTTTTCCATCTTATGGGTGCCCCAAAACAGGGATTCCAGATACAGGCTCTTTTTCTGGGCATCTGGGACTTCCCACCAAGGGTTAGGATTTGCACCTAGGGGTGTATGAGGCCTGCAATGCGGGATCATGATGGTGCAACTGAGAGGGATTGTTTGAAAGCTTGCTCAGGCTGAGTTTCACAATGCCTGTTTGCTCCCATGGCGGCCCTCAGGAGTGGGAGTGGTCTCATTGGTCATATATCTGGCTCCCTCTTAGAGAGTTGGACACCCAACCCAACAGCCAAATGTCCTGCCATGAGGAAGGATGAGTTCTCTTCTGTCAGGTTCCTCTGTGCTTCAGGTTGCCCCATTGGCAGGGTTTCCAGCAAGGTCTCGAGATAGGTGCCTGAATACCAAGGATGGGTGGAGATGACGTACTTGGGCCATAGCAATACCAAATGCTAGATATGAGGCCTAAAACTCGGTCGGGGCTCAGGCTCTGTCAGACACAGCGCTAGTGGCCATGGCAGCCTTTATATCAGAGTAGATACGAGGGCGGAGCAGATTGATCCGCATGTGGAGTTTCTTGTGAAGATTCCCAGGCATTTGTTCATTCAATAGGGAAGGCAGAATGCTGTGTTGTGGCTCCAGGTTTCCCAATCACGAGAGCTTGGGAACCAGTCAGTTTTGGGTGGAATTGTAAACAAAAGCTATGGTTCAATTCAGTGCCAAGCAGAAGGCAGTTCCAATTTGTAGCAGTTTACTCGAGACATCCAGCACTGGAATAAGGGTGGATGTCAGATGCTTGCTCACACTAGAGTTTTTGTCTATGATGACCGACAAGTGGAGGGGTGGTATAAAGAGGCCATGGAGGAGTTCACATGCTGAGGCCTGTGAACTGCTGCAAAAAGTAACATTTTTTTGTACAGTGTAGGTGAAGTCTGGTTTGTTTACTCTAGGTTTCCCCATGTGGAAAGTTTGTGAAGAAGAGCTCTCCGGCATGGATGCCAGGAAAGCACACCTCCATTGACAATTGCAGCTGAGGAACATGGCAGATTCGTTCTGGTGGCTCTGGGACAAAGTGCCAAGGCCTTGAGTTGACATGGGATCTCTTGCAGATGGGTCACAATGCTTGTTTGTTACCAGGGAGAACTTAGAATGTGCTGGTTGCTAAGGTGCCATGCAGGATTCTCCTACCCTGAGGGTTTGGCACAGGTCGAAGAGCATGGTATTCTTCTGGGGACAGGGGATGTTCTGTCGTGTGGCTCAGAGACCACATGATGTGTCATAGATTGGTATTTCAGAACAGGCCCCTGAGGACAGATGCCTAAAAACCTAATGGGGTTCCATTGAGAGCCTAGGGGCATTTTAGGTTCAATCGTCTATCTCACGATCATTGACTTGGCTATTTCCCTGGATGTAGGTGATAAGGGTGTTTCAGACTGCGCATTTCCATCCCGAGTGTCCGGCAATATTGGTGTGGGCTCAGGGGCCACACAGGTTTCTCCTAATCTGGAAGGTTTGGGCAAATCTGATATGCACAGTGTCCTTGGGGTTGGCAGCCAGAGTTCTGTGGTGTGGATCCAGAGATCACATTCTGGTGGGCATGTGAGCCATGGTTTTGGGAGAGAAGTCTGCAAACACAAATACAAATTAGGGTGAGTGGCGAGGTGATCACAGGCCCAATGCGTAGACCTGGAGGGAAGCTCCTCATGAACTATAATGAGGGAGACTGGAAGGCAGTAGCACAGGCTTTTCTCTTTGGATTGTGTGTCCAGCATGGCCTTGGAATGCAGGTGTGGTCTCATGGGTCCATGGGAGTCTTTTCCTCTCTATGGATCCTGGTGGCTCTCCATAGTTTGGTGGCTTTTTCAGGGAAGGGGAGAGTGATGTTTTCCACCTTATGGGTGCCCCAAAACAGGGATTCCAGAGACGGGCTCTGGTTCATGGCATCTGGGACATCACAACATGTGCTATGATTTGGGCTTAGGGGCATATTAGGCCTGCAATGCGGGTTCATGGTGGTGCAACAGAGAAGGATTGTTTGAAAGCATGCTCAGGCTGAGGGTCACAAGGCCTGTTTGCCTCCAGGGCATCCCTGAGGAGTTTGTGTGGTCTCACTGGACTTGTAAATGACTCCCCCTTTCAGGGTTGAACACCCATCCTAACAGCCAAGTTTCCTGATATGAAGAAGGAGGAGTTCTCTATTGTGCTTCAGGATGCCCCATTGTCAGGGATTCCAGCAAAGGTCTGGGGACAGGTGCCTGAATACCAAGGATGGGTAGAGATGAAATACTTGAGCCATGGCAATCCCAAATGCTAGATGTGGTGCTCAACTCTGGTGACTGACACTAGGTCTGGGCTCAGGCTCTGTCAGACACAGCACTAGTGGCCAGGGCAACCTATAAATCAGGGTCCCTGCGATATAGGGCCGAGCAGATTGATCCTCATGTGGGGTTTCTGGCCAGACTCACCAGGCACTTGTTTCTATCGGGAAGGCAGAATGCTGTGTTGTGTCTCCATAATTCGCTATCAAGAAGGCTTGGGGACCAGTCGGGTGAGGAAGGAATTGTAAACACAAGCTACAGTTCAATTCACTGCCAAGCGGAAGGCAGTTCCTGTGTCCAGCAGCTTTTTCGAGATATCCAGCACCTTAGTAAGGGAGGACGTCGGATATTTGCTCACACTGGAGTTTGTGTCTATGATGACTGACAAATGGAGGGGTGGCGTCAAGAAGCCATGGAGGGATTTTCACGTTGAGATTCATGAGCTGCTCCAAATAGAAAGGTTTCGTTCTACTGGACAGGTGGAGTGTGGTTTATTTGCTCCAGGGTCCCCCATGTAGAAAGTTTGGGTAGCAGAGCTCTACCGCATGGATGCCTGGAATGTTCAACTTCATTGACCATTGCAACTGAAGAACATGGCAGCTTTATTCTGGTGTCTCTGTAGCAAAGTACCAAGTCCTTGATTTGACATGGAATCTCTTGCAGATGGGCCACATAGCTGGTTTGTTACCAGGTAGATCTTAGAATGTGCTGGTGGCTTAGTAGTTGTGCAGGAATCTACTACTCTGGGATTTTGCACAGATTGTAGGGCACGGTTTCCTTCTGGGGACAGGAGATGTTCTGTTGTGTGGCCCAGGCACCACATGTTGTATCATAAGTTCGCATTCTAGAACAGGCCTCTGAGGACACATGTCTGAAAACCGAATCAATGGTTCCAATGACGTCCTAGGGGCATGTTAGGTTCATTATTCTGACTCAGGACCATCGACTTGGCTGTGTTCCTGGATGTAGGGGATCAGGGTATTTCAGACTGTGCATTTGTGTTCAGAGCGGCCGCCGAAATTGGGGTAGGCCCAGAGGCCTTGTAGGTTTCTCCTAATCTAGACAGTTTGGGCAACTGTGATGGAAACAGTTTCCTTGTGGATGGCAGGGACAGTCCTGCAGTGTGGATCCAGAGACCCCATCCTGGAGGGCATGTGTGCCATGGTTTTGGTAGATAAGTCTGCAAACACAAATTCGAATTAGGGTGAGTGGCGAGGTGATCACAGGCCCAATGCATATACCTTGAGAGCAGCTCATCTGGAACTGTAATTAGGGTGAATGGAAGGCAGTAGCACAGGCTTTTCTCTCCGGATTGTGTGTCCAGGATGGCCTCGGAATGCAGGTGTGTTCTCATGGGTCCATGGGAGACATTGCCTCTCTATGGATCCTGGTGGCTCCTCATAATTTGGTGACATTTTTGGGGAAGGGATGAGTGCTGTTTTCCATCTGAAGGGTGCACCAAAACAAAAATTCCAGAGATGGTCTCTGGGTCTGGGCACCTCGAAAATCCCACCAAGTTTTATGATTTGAACCTACAGGCATACCAGGCCTGAAATGTGGGATCATTGTGGTGAATCTGAGAGGGTTTTTTGAAATCATGCTCAGGGTGAGGGTCACAATGCCTGTTTGTGCCAAGGGTAGTCCTCAGGAGTGTGTGTGGTGTCATTGATGTTGTAACTGGCTCCCCCTTTGAGGGTAGAACACCCATCCCAAAAGCCAGGTTTATTTCTATGGGGAAAGAAGAGTTCTCTATTGTGCTTCAAGTTTCCTAATTGGCAGGGATCCCTGCCAAGGTCTGGGGACAGGTGCCTGAATATCAAGGATGGGTAGAGATGACATACTTGGGCCATGGCTATCCCAAATGCTAGATATGGGGCCTGCTCTCTAGTGGCTGAAACTCAGTCGAGCTCAGGCTCTGTCAGACACGGCACTAGTGGCCATGGCAGCCTATAAATCGGTGTTGACTCGAGGGCCGACCTGATTGATCCTCATGTGGGTTTTCAGGGCAGACTCACCAGGCATTTCTTCATTCGATGGGGAAAGCAGAATGCTGCGTTGTGGCCCCAGATTTCCCTATCAAGAGGGCTTAGGGACCAGTCAGGTGAGGATGGAATTGTAAACACAAGCTATGGTTCAATTCAGTGCCAAGTGGAAGGCAGTTCCAATGTGCAGTGGTTTATTCAAGACATCCAGCACCGGGATAAGGGTGCATGTCAGATGTTTGCTTAGACTGGAGTTTGTGTCTATGATGACCGACCAATGGAGTGGTGGCATCAAGAGGCCATGGAGCAGTTTACACGCTGAGGCCTGTGAGTTGATCCAAACATAAGGTTTCCTTCTACTGGACAGGGGAGGTCTGGTTTGTTTACACCAGGTTCCCCCATGTGCAAAGTTTGGGTAGCATAGTACTCGCACGTGGATACTGGAAAGCACACCTACATTGACCATTGCACCTAAGGAACATGGCAGGTTCTTTCTGGTTGCTCTAGGGCAAAGTACCAAGGCCTGGTTTCTAATGAAGTTGGGTCACAATGCAGTTTTGTTACCACGGAAATCTTACTATGTGCTGGTGGCTAAGGGGCCATGTATGATTAGTCTATCCTGATGGTTTGACACCAGTCGAAGAACACGGTTTTTTTCTGGGTATCGGAGATGTTCTGTTGTGGGGCTCACGGACCAAATGTTGTATCATAAGTTGGAATTCCAGAACAGGCCTCTGAGGACAGATGCCTAAAAACTTCATCTAGGGTTCCAATTAAGTCCAAGGGGAATTTCAGGTTCAATCATCAGACTCAGGACCATTGACTTCGGTGTCTGCCTATATGTAGGCAATCAGGGTGTTTCTGACTGTGCCTTTGTGTACAGAGTGGCCTCCAATATTGGGGTGGGCTCTGGGGCCTTGTAGGTTTCTCCTAATCTTGAAGGTTTAGGAAAATTTGTGGGCACGGTTTCCTTGGGGGTGGCAGGCACAGTCCTGTGGTGTGGCTCCAGAGACTCCATCGTGGAGGGCATGTAAGCCATGGTTTTGGGAGAGAAGTCTGCAATCACAAACTCGGATTAGGTTGAGTTGCGAGGTGATCGTAGGCCCAATGCATAGACCTGGAGGGCAGATCGTCAGGAACTGTAAATCACGTACCTCGAAGGCACTAGCACTGGCTTTTGTATCTGGATTGTGTGTCCATGATAGCCTTGGAATGCAGGTGTGTTCTAATGTTTCCATGAGAGTATTTTCCTCTCTACGGATCCTGGAAGCTCCCAATAGTATGGTGGCTTTCTCGTTTGAATGGAAGAGTGCTGTTTTCAATCTTAGATGTTCCCCAAAAAGGGATTCCAGAGAAGGGCTGTGAGTCTGGGTGCTTGGAAAATCCCACCAGGATTAGGATTTGGGCCTAGGGGAGTACCAGGCCTACAATGTGTGACTTGGAGGTACAACTGAGAGCGTTTGTTTGAAAGCATGCTAGTCTGAGTGTCACAATGCCTGATGTGATTAGGGCAGCCCTTATGAGTGGGAGTTGTCTCCTTGGCCATGCAGCTGGCTACCACTTTAATGTAGGACACCCATCCCAACTACCAGGATTCCTGCCATGGAAAAGGAAGAATTCTCTATTGTGCCTCAGGTTCCCCCATTAGCAGGTATTCTAGCAAATGTCTGGGGACAGATGCCTGAATACCAAGGATGAGTAGAGATGAGGGACCTGAGACATGGCCAGTCTCACATGCCTGACTCTCTGAGTAGCTGACATGAATTGAGCACTCAGGCTCTGTCAGAAACAGAACTAGTGGTCAGGGCTGAGTATGAATCAGGGATCCCTCAAGGGCTGAGCAGATTGATCCTCATGCAGAGTTTCTGGGCAGAATCACCAGGACCTTCTTCTTTCTAAGGGGAAGGCAAAAAGCTGCGTTGTGGCCCCAGAATTCCCTATCAAGCGGGCTTGGGGACCAGTAGGGTGAGGATGGAATTGTAAACTCAAGCTAAGGTTCAATTCAGTGCCAAGCAAAAGGCAGTTCCATTGTGCAGTGTCTGATTCCAGATATCCAGCACCTGAGTAAAGGTGAAAGTCAGACATTTCCTCATGCTGGAGTTTATGTCTATGATGACCGATGAATGGAGGGGTGGCGTCAAGAGGCCATGGAGGATTTCACATGCTGGGGCTTGTGAGATGCTTCAAACAGCAAAGTTTCCTTCTACCACACAGGGGGAGTCTGGTTTATTTGCTCCAGGGTCCCCCATGTGGAAAGTTTGGGTAGCAGAGCACTCCCACGTGGATGCCTGAAAAGCACACCTCCATTAAAATTGCAGCTGAGAAACATGGCCAATTCGTTCTGGTGGCTCTTGGGCGAATTACCAAGGCCTGGAGTTGACATGAAGTCTCATGAAGATGGGTCATAATGCAGGTTTGTTACCATGGAGAACTTACAGTGTGCTGGTGGCTAAGGGACCATGTAGGATTCATCTACCCTGAGGGTTTGACACTGGTCAAAGGGCACGGTTTCCTTCTCGGACCAGAGATGTTCTGATGTGGGGCTAACGGACCAAATGTATCATAATTTGGTATTGCAGAACAGGCCTCTGAGGATAGATGCCTGAAAATTTAATCTAGGGTTCCAATAAAATCCTAACGGAATGTCAGGTTCAATCCTCTGACTCAGTATCATTGACTTCAAAGTCTGCCTAGATGTAGGTGATCAGGGTGTTCCAGACTGTGCATTTGTGTACAGAGTGGCAACCAGTATTGGGGTGGGCTCAGGGGCCTTGCAGGTTTCTCCTAATCTGGAAAGATAGGGCAATTTGATGGGCACAGTTTCCTTGGCAATGGTGGGCACAGTCCTGTGGTGTGGCTCCAAAGACCCCATGCTGGAGGGCATGAGAGCCATGGTTTTGGGAGGGAAGTCTGCAAACACAAATGCTGGTTAGGTTTAGTGGCGAAGTGATTGTAGGCCCAATGCATACTCCTGGAGGGAAGCTCCGTGTGAAATGTAAATCGCATGCCTCAAAGGAGGTAGCACAGGCTTTTTTATCTGGATTGTGTATCCACGATGGACTAAGAATGCAGGTGTGGTCTCAGGTGTCCATGGGTGATATTTCCTCTCAAGTATCCTGGCGGCTCCTTATAATGTGGTGGCTTTCTCAGAGAGGAAAGAGTTCTGTTTTGCATATTAAGGGTGTCCCATAACAGGGATTGCAGGTATTTCCAGGGCTCTGGGCACCTGGAAATACCCACCAAGGGTTATGATTTGGGCATAGGGGCTTACCAGGCCTCCAATGCAAGTCCTGGAGATACAACTGAGAGCGTTTGTTTGAAAGCATGCTCAGGCTGAGGGTCACTATGCAAGCTTTTGCATAGGGTGGCCCTCAGGAATGGGGGTGGTCTCAATGGCCATTCAGTAGGCTAACACTCTGAGTGTTGGACACCCTTCCGAACTTACAGGAATCCTGCCATGGGGAATGAGGATTTCTCTATTGTGATTCAGGTTCCCTCATTGGTAGGGATTCCAGGAAAGGTCTGGGGACACATGCCTGAATACCAAGGATGGGTAAAGATGACGGCTCTGTTCCGTGGCCAGTCTAACATGCGGGATATGGGCCCCGCCTTCTAGGTGGCTGACACGAGGTCGGGGCTTAGGCTCTGTCAGACACAACACTAGGGGCCAGGGCTGTCTATAATTCAGGGTTCCCTCAAGGGACAAGTAGATTGATCATAATGTGGAGTTTCTGGGCAGACTCACCAGGCCCTTCTTCTTTCTATTGGGAAGGCAGAATGCTGTGTTGTGGCTGCAGAATTCCCTATCATGAGGGCTTGTGGACCAGTAGGGTGAGGATGGAATTGTAAACCCAAGCTATGAATAAATTCAGTGACAAGCGAATGGCATTTCCAGTGTGCAGCGCCTGATTCGAATATCCAGCACCTGAGTAAGCGCAGACGTCAGATGTTTGCTCAAGCTGGAGTTTGTGTCTATAATGACCGACAAATGGAGAGGAGTTGAAAAGAGGTCATAGAGGATTTCCCACACTTGAGCTTGTGAGGTGCTCCAAACAGCCAGGTTTCCTTCTACAGGACAGGGCAGTCAGATTTGTTTGCTCGAGAGTCCCCCATGTGGAAAGTTTGGGTAGCAGAGCACTCCCACATGGATGCCTGGAAAGCACACTTCCACTGAACATTGCAGCTGAGGAACATGGCAGGTTCTTTCTGAAGGCTCTGGGGTGAAGTACCAAGGCCTGTAGTTGACATGGAATCTCATGAAGATGGCTCACAATGCTGGCTTGTTACCAGTGAGATCTTAGAATCTGCTGGTGGCTACGGGCCAAGTAGGATTCATCTACCCTGAGGGTTTGACACAGTTCCAAGAGCACGGCTTCCATCTAGAGAAAGGAGATGTTCTGTTGTGGGGATCAGGGACCATATGTTGTATCTTAAGTTGGTACTCCAGAACAGGTCTCTGATTACAAATGCCTGAAAACCTAATCAGGGGTTACAATGAGGTCATAAAAGCATGTCAGGTTCAATCTTCTGACTGAGAAACACTGACTTGGGTATCTGCCTGGATTCAGGTGATCAGCGTATTTCAGAATGCACATTTGTATCCAGAGGGGCCTCCAGTATTGGGGTGGGCTCAGGGGCCTTGCAGGTTTCTCCTTATCTCGAAGTTTTAGGCAAATGTGATGGACACATTTTCCTTGGGGATGGCAGGCACAGTCCTTTGGTGTGGCTCCAGAGACCCCATCCTGGAGGAAATATGAGCCATGGTTTCGGGATAGAAGTCTGTAAGCACAAACTCGGGTTAAGGTTAGCGGTGAGGTGATCGCAGGCCCAATGCATAGACCTGGAGGGCAGCTCGTCTGGAACTATAAATTAGTTGCCTTGAAGGTGGTAGCACAGGCTTGTGTATCTGGCTTTTGTGTCCAGGATGGCCTCGGAATGCAGGTGTGGTCTCATGGATCCATGGGAGATTTTTCCTCTCAAGGATCCTAGCGGCTCCCTATACTATGGTGGCTTTCTTGGCTAAGGGGAGAGTGCTATTTTACATCTTAGGGGTGTCCCAAAACAGGGATTCCAGAGACAGGCTGTGTTTCTGGGCCCCTGAAAAATCCCACCAGGTGTTAGGATTTGTGCTTAGGGGCATATCAGGCCTGCAAATTTGGATTCTGGAATGCAACTGAGAGTGTTTCTTTGAAAGCATGCTCATGTTGGGGGTCACAATGCTTGCTTGTGTCCAGGGCGGCCCTCATGAGTGGGCGGGTTATCATTGGCCATTCAGCTGGCTACCACTCTGAGGTCTGGAAACCCATCCCAAGAGCCATCATTCCTGCCATGGGGAAGGAGGATTTCCCTATTGTGCTTCTGGTTCCCCCATTGGCAGGGATTTCAGCAAATGTCTGGGGACAGATGCCTGAATCAAGAATGGGTAGAGATGACAGCCCTGGGACATGGCTGGTCTCACATTCTGGAGTTGGACCCCAGTCTCTGGGTCCTGACACGAAGTCAGAGACGAGGTTCTGTCAGACTCAGCGCTAGTGGCCAGGTAAACCTATAAATGGGGTTCACTCGAGGGTCGAGTAGATTTATCCTCATGTAGGGTTTCTGGGCAGTCTCTCCAGGCTGTTTTTTTCTTGCTATGGGGAAGGCAGAATGCTGTGTTGTGGCTTCAGAATTCCCTATCAAGAGAGCTTACTGAACACCAGGGTGAGGATGGAATTGCAAACCCAAGCTACTTTTTTTTTTTAAGATTTTATTTATTTGTTAGAGAACGAGCGAGAGCAAGCACAGGCAGACAGAGTGGAAGGCAGAGTCAGACGGAGAAGCAGGCTCCCTGCGGAGCAAGGAGCCTGATGTGGGACTCGATCCCAGGACGCTGGGATCATGACCTGAGCCGAAGGCAGCTGTTTAACCAACTGAGCCACCCAGGCGTCCCGCCAAGCTACTTTTAAATTCAGTGCCAAGCATAAGGCAATTCCAGTGTGTAGCAGCTGATTCAAATATCCAGCACTTGAGTAAGTGCAGATGTCAGTTGATTGCTCACGCTGGAGTTAGTGTCTATGATGACCAACAAATGGATGGGTGGCCTCAAGAGGCCATGGAGGATTACCCACCCTCAGGCTTGAGATACTCCATACAGCAAAGATTCCTTTTACCGTACAGGGGAGTCTGGTTTGTTTCCTCCAGGGTTCCCCATGTGGAAAGTTGGTATCAGAGCACTCCCGCTGGATGCCTGGAAAGTACACCTACATTGACCATGGCAGCAGAGGAACATGGCAGTTTCATTCTGGTGGCTCTGGGCCGAAGTACCAAGGGCTGGAGTTGTCATGGAGTCTCATGAAGATGGGTCACAATGCTGGTATGTTGTCAGGGAGATCATAGAATGTGCTGGTTGCCAGGGGGCCTTGAAGGATTCATCTACCCAGAGTGTTTGACACAGGTCCAGAGCACAGCTTTCTTCTAAGGACAGGAGATGTTCTTTTGTGTGGCTCAGTGACCATATTGTATCATACATTGATATTCAGAACAGCCTTCTGAGTACAGATACCTGAAAACCTATTCTAGTGTTCCAGTGAATTCTAGGAGCATGTCAGGTTCAATCTTCTGTCTGAGGACCATTGACTTGGATATCAGCCTGGATGTTGGTGATATGGTGTGTCAGACTGTGCATTTGCATCCAGAGTGGCCTCCAATATTGGGCTGGGCTTAGGGGACTTGCAGGTTTCTCCTAATCTAGAGGGTTTGTTTAATAGTGACAATCACAGTTTCCTTCGGGAAGACAGGTACAATCCCGTGGTGTGGCTCCAGTTATCACAAACTGGAGGGCATGTGAGCCATGGTTTTTGGAGGGAAGTCTGAAAACACAAACTTGGGTTAGGGTTAGTGGCAAGGTTATCACAGGCCCAATGCATAGACATGGATGGCAGCTCTTCAGGAACTGTTAATCGGGTGACTCAAAGGCAGAATTACAGGCTTTTTTCTCTGTATTGTGTGCAGGATGGCCTCAGAATGCAGTTGTGGCCTCATGGGTCCATGGGAGATTTTTCCTCTCTAAGGATCCTGGTGGCTCCCAATAGTTGGTGGCTTTTTCGGGGAAGGGAAGAGTGCTGTTTTTCATGTTAGGGGTGACCCAAAATATGGATTCCAGAGACGGACTCTGGGTTTGGTCCCCTGGAAAATCCCACCAAGTGTTAGGATTTGGGCCTAGTGGCTTACCAGGCCTGCATGCAGGATCCTGGGGGTACAACTGAGAGGGCTTGTTTGAAATCATTCTCAGGCTGAGGGTCACAATACTTGCTTATGCCCAGGTGGACCTCATGAGTGGGCGTGGTCACATTGGCCATGCAGCTGGCTCCCACTTTGAGGGTTGGACAACCATCCCAACAGCCATAATCCTGCCATGGGGAAAGAGGAGTTCTCTATAGTGCTTCAGGTTCCCCCATTAGCGGGGATTCCAGCAAAGGTCTGGGGACAGAGGCCCGAATACCAAGGATGGGTAAAGATGATGGACATGGGCCATGGCCAGTATCAAATCGTGGATATGGGCCCCGATCACTGGGTGGCTGACACTAGGTCTTGGCTCAGGCTCTGTCAGACACAGCACTAGTGCCCAGGGCAGCCTATAAATTGGGGTTCCCTCGAGTGCCGAGCAGATTGATCCTCATGTATGGTTTCTGGGCAGACTCACCAGGCCCTTCTTGTTTGTAAGGGGAAGGCAGAATGCTGTTTTGTGGCTCTAGAATTCACTATCAAGAGGGCTTGTGGACCAGGAGGCTGAGGATGGAATTGTAAACCTAAGCTATGGTTACATTCTGTATCAAGCGAAAGGAATTTCCAGTGTGCAATGTTTGAATCCAATATTCAGCACTTGAGTGAGGGTGGATGTCAGATATTTGCTCATGCTGGAGTTTGTGTCTATGATGACACAAAAATGGAGGGGTGGCGTCAAGAGGTTATGGAGGATTTCCCAATCTGGTGTTTTTGAGATGCTCCAAACAGCAAGGTTTCCTTCTACCATACAGGGGCAGTCTGATTTGTTTCCTCCATGGTTCCCCATGTCGAAAGATCGGATAACATAGATCTCCCACATGGGTGACTGGAAAGCACACCTTCATTGACCATGACAGCGAAGGAACATGGCATCTGGTGGCTTTGAGGCGAAGAAATAAAGACTGGTTTGGACATGGAACCTCATGAAGATGGGTCAAAATGTTGGTTTGTTACCAGGGAGATCTTAGAATGTGCTGGTGGTTAATGGGCCATGCAGGATTCATCTAGCCTGAGGATTTGACACAGGCCCAAGAGCCCGGATTGCTTCTGGGGGCAGGAGATATTCTGTTGTGGGGCTCAGCGGCCATATGTTGTATCATAAATTGGTAATCCAGAACAGGTCTCTGAGGACAGAAGCCTGAAAACCTAATAAAGGGTTTGAATGAGGCCCTAGGGGAATGTCATTCAATCTTCTGACTCAGGATCATTGACTCTGGTGTCTGACTGGATGCAGGTGATGAGGGTGTTTCAGACTGTGCATTTGTGTCCAGAGTGGCATCCAATACTAGGGTTGGCTCAGGTTCCTTGCAGGTTTCTCCTTATATGGGGTTTTTGGACAACTGTGATGGGCAGTTTCCTTGGGGATTGCAGGAACTGTCCTGTGGTGTGACTCCAGAGACCCCATCCTGGAGGACATGTGCGCCATGATTTTGAGAGAGAAGTCTGCAAACACAAACTTAGGTTAGGGTTAGTGGCAAGGTGATCATAGTCCCAATCCATAGACCAGGAGGGCAGCAAGTCTGGAACTGTAAATCACGTAACTCAAAGGTGGTAGCACAGGTAATTGTATCTGGATTTAATTTCCAGAATGGCCTTTATTGCAGGTGTTGTCTCAAGGGTCCATGGGAGATTTCTCCTCTCAAGGATCCTGGCGGTTCTCAATAGTTTGTTGGATTTCTCCGGGAAGGGATGAGTACTGTTTTCCAGCTTAGGCGTGCCCCAAAACAGGCATTCCAGAGATGAGCTCTGGGTCTAAGTGCTTGGAAAATCCCACCAAGGGTTAATATTTAGGCCTAGGGCCATACCAGGCCTGCAATGCGGGATCCTGGAGGTGCAACTGAGAGCGTTTGTTTGAAAGTATGGTCAAGCTGAGGGTCCCAATGCCTGCTTGTGCCCCGGAGGCCATCAGGATTGGGCGATGTCTACTCAGCCATGCAGCCAGTTCCCATTCCTAGGGTTGGACACCCATCCAAAAGCCAGGATTCCTGCCATGGCGAAGGATGAATTCTCTATTGTGCTTCAGGTCCCCCCATTGGTAGGGATTCCAGCTAAGATCTAGGGGTCAGATGCCTGAATACCAAGGATGGGTAGTAATGACTGCCCTGGGCCATGGCCGGTCTCACATGGTTAATGTGGGCCCCACCCTCTGGGTTGCTGACACGAGGTAGGGGCTCAGGCTCTGTCAGACACAGCACTAGTGGCTAGGGCAAACTATAAATAGGGGTTCCCTCCTGGGCTGAGTATATTGATCTTCATGTGCAGTTTATGGGCAGACTCACCAGGTCCTTCTATCTATGAAGAAGGCAGAATGTTGCGTTGTGGCTCCAGAATTCCCTATCAAGAGATATGGCAGACCAGTAGGGTGAGGATGAAATTGTAGTCTGAAGCTAGGCTTAAATTCATTGCAAAGCGAAAGGCAGTTCCAGTGTGCAGCAGCTGATTCCAATATCAGCGCCTGAATATGGGCGGATGTCAGATGTTTGCTCAGGCTGGAGTTTGTGTCTATGATGACCAACAAATGGAGATGTGGCGTCAAGAGGCCATGGAGGATTTCCCACCCTGGGGTTCAGGGGCCATAATTTGTATCATGAGTTGGTATTCCAGAAGAGGCCTCTGAGGACAGGTGCCTGAAAAGTTAATCCCTCTTCCAATGAGGTCCTAGGGCCATGTCAGGTTCAATTATCTGACTCAGGACCATTGATTTGGGTGTCTGCCTGGATGGAGGTGATCAGGGTGTTTCAGACTGTGCATTTGCATCCAGAGCAGCCTCCAATATTGGGATGTGCTCAGGAGCCTTCCGGGTTTCTCCTAATCAGGAGGGTTTGGGCAACTGTGATGGGCCCAGTTTCCTTGGGGATGGCAAGCACAGTCTTGTGGTGTGACTCTAGGGGCCCCATCCTGGAGGACATGTGAGCTATGGTTTTTAGAGAGAGATCTGCAAACACAAACTCGGGATAAGGTTAATGGAGAGGTGTTCACAGTCCCAATCCAAAGATCTGGAGGGCAGCACGTCAGGAACTGTAAATCAGGTGACTCGAAGCCAGTAGCACAGTCTCTTGTATCTGGATAGCATATCCACGCTGGCCTCGGAATACAGGTGTGGACTCATGGGACCATGGGAGATTCTTCTTCTCAAGGATCCTGGGGGATCCCATTAGTTTGGTGGCTTTCTCAGGGAAGTGAAGAGTGCTGTTTTCCATCTTAGGGGTGCCTCAAAACAGGGATTCCAGTGACGGGCTCTGGGTATGTGCACATGGAACATCCCACGATGTGTTAGGATTTGGGCTTAAGGGCATATCAGGCCTGCAATGCAGGATCCTGGAGGTGCAACTAAGAGCATTTTTTTGAAGGCTTGATCAAGCTGAGGGTTACAATGGCTACTTGTGCCCAGGGCAGCCCTCATGAGTGGGCATTGTCTCCTTGGCCATGCAGCTGGCTCCCACTTTGAGGTTTGGACACTCATATCAACAGCCAGGATTCCTACCATGGGGAAGGAGGAGTTCTCTATTGTGCTTTAGGTTACCCCATTGGTAGGGATTACATAAAAGGTCTGGGGACAGGTGCCTGAATACCAAGGATGGGTAGAGATGATGGACTTGGGCCCTGGCCAATCTCACATGCTGGATATGGGCTCATATCTCTGGGTGCCTGAAACTAGGTCCTTGCTCAGGCTCTGTCAGACACAGTACTAGTACTAGTACTAGTACTAGTGCCCAGGACAGCCTATAAATCAAGGTTCCATCGAGTGCCAAGTAGATTGAACCTCATGTGGAGTTTCTGGGAAGATTCACCAGGCCCTATTTCTTTCTAGTGGGAATGGAGAATGTTGCCTTGTGGCTCCAAATTCCCTCTCTAGAGGGCTTGCAGACCAGGAGGCTGAGGATGGAATTCTAAACCCAAGCTATGGATAAATTCAGTGTCAAGTGAAACGCAGTTCTAGTGTGCAGTGTTGGAAAAGAAAATGCAGAATCTAAATAACGGCAGATTTCAGATGTTTTCTCATGCTGGAGTTTTTGTCTATGATGACTGACAAATGGAGGGGTTGTGTCAAGGGTCATGGAGGATTTCTCCTGCTGGTGCTTCTGAGATGCTCCAAACAGAGGGTTCCCTTCTACTGGTCAGTGGCAGTCTGGTTTGTTTGCTCCAGGGTCCCACATGTGGAAAGAATAAGTAGAAGAGCACTCCCACATGGATGCCTGGAAAGCACACCTCCACTGACCATATCAGGTGAGGAACATGGCAGGTTCATTCTGGTGGCTCTGGGGCGAATTACCAAGGACTTGAAGTGACATGGAATCTCATGAAGATGGATCACAATGCTGTTTGTTTGTTACCAGAGAGATCTTAGAATGTGCTGGGGGCTAAGGGGCTGTGCATAATTCATATACCCCGACCCTTGACACAAGTTGAAGAGCACGAATTCCATCTGGGGACAGGAGATATTCTATTGTGGGGTTCAGGGACCAATCTTCTGACTCAGGACCATTGACTTAGGTGTCTTCCTGGATGGAGGTGATCAGGGTGTTGCACACTGTGCATTTGTGTCCAGAGTGGTCTCCAATATTGGACTGGGCTCAGGGGACTTGCAGGTCTCTCCTAATCTGGAGGGTTTGGGCAACTGTGATTGACACAGTTTCATTGGGGATAGCAGGATCTTTCCTGTGGTGTGGCTACAGAGACCCATCATAGAGGGCATGTGAGCCATGGTTTTGGGAAAGAAGTCTGCAAACACAAACTTGGGGTAGGGTTAATGGCGAGGTGATCACAGGCCCAATGCGTAGGTCTGTAGGGCAGCTCGTCTGGAACTGTAAACCAGGTGATTCGAAGGTGGCAGCACAGTCTCTTGTATCTGGATTGTGTGTCCAGGATGGCCTCGGAATGAAGGTGTGGTCTTATGGAGCCCTGGGAGATTTTTCCTCTCTACGCATCCTGGCAGCTCCTAATAGTTTTCTCAGGGGAGGGAAGATTGCTGTTTTCCATCATAGGGGTGCTTCAAAACAGAGATTCCAGAGACGGGCTCTGGTTATGTTGGCATGGAAAATCCCACGAAGTGTTAGGATTTGGTCCTAAGGGCATACCAAACCTGCGATGCGGGACCCTGCAGAAACAACTGAGAGCATTTGTTTGAATGCATGCTAAGGTTGAGGGACACAATGCCTGCTTTGGCCCAGGTGGCCCTTATGATTGGGCGTTGTCTCATTGGCCATGCACCTGGTTCTAATTCTGAGGGTTGGGCACCCATAGCAACAGCCAGGCTTCCTGCCATGGGGAAGGAGGAGTTCTCAATTGTGCTTCAGGTTCCCCCACTGGTAGGGATTCCAGCAAAGGTCTGGGATAGTTGCCGGAATACCAAGGATGGGTAGAGATGACTGGGCCATGGCCAGTCCCACATGCTGGATAAGGGCCCCACACTCTGGGTGGCTGACACGAGGTTGGGGCTCAGGCTCTCTCAGACACAGCGCTAGTGGCCAGCGCAAAGTATAAATCGGGGTTCCCTCGAGGGCCAAGTAGATTGATCTTCATGGGGAGTTTCTGGGCAGACTCACCAGGCCCTTCTTTCTATGGGGAAGGCAGAATGTTGCGTTTTGTCTCCCTAATTCCCTCTCAAGAGGACTTGCAGTCCAGTAGGGTGAGGATGGAATTGTAAACCCAAACTATGCAAGAATACAGTGTCAAGTGAAAGGTATTTCCAGTGTGCGTGACTGATTCGAATATCCAGCACCTGAGTAAGAGCAGATGTCAGATGTTTGCTCATGCTGGAATTTGTGTCTATGATGACTAACAAATGGAGGGTTGGCATCAAGAGAATGTGGAGGACTTCCCAGGCTGGGGCTTGTGAGATGCTCCAAACAACCAAGGTTTCCTTCAACCTGACAGGAGCAGTCTTATTTGTTTGCTCTAGGGTTCCCTATGTGGAATTTTTGTGTAGCAGAGAACTACCTCTTGGATGCCTAGAAAGCACACGTCCATTGACCTTTGTACCTGAGGAACATGGCAGATTCGTTTCATGGCTCTTGGGCAAAGTACCAACACCTTGAGTTGGCATCAAGTCTCAGGAAGTTGGGTCACAATGCTGGTTTGTTACCAGGGAGATCATAGAAGGTGCTGGGGCTAATGGGTCATGCAGGATCCATCTACCCTGAAAGTTGGACATAGATCCAAGAGCACATTTTCCTTCTGGAGACAGGAGATGTTCTGTTGTGGGAATCAGGGACCACATGTTGTATCATAACTTGGTATTCCAGAACAGGACTCTGAGAACAGATGTCTGAAGACCCAATCTAGGGTTCCAGTGAAGTCCTAGGGGCATGTCAGGTTCAATCATCTGACTCAGAACCATTGACTTGGTTTCTGCCTCGATGGAGGTGCTCAGGGTGTTTCAGACTGCACGTTTGCATCCAGAGCAACCTCCAATATTGGGGTGGGTTCAGGGGCCTGGCAGGTTTCTCCTAATCTGGAGGGTTTGGACAACCTGATGGGCACAGTTTTCTTGGGGATGGCAGGAACTTTCCTGTGATGTGGCTTGAGGGACCACATCTTGGTGGGCATGTAAGCCATGGTTTTGGGAGAGAAGTCGGCAAACACAAACTGGGGTTAGGGTTAGTGTCGAGATGATCACAGGCCCAATGCATAGACATGGAGGGCAGCTCGTCAGGAAATGTAAATAGGATGACTCGAAGGCGGTAGCAAAGAATTTTCTCTCTGGATTGTGTGGACAGAATGGCCTCGGAATGCAGGTTTGTTTTCATGGGTCCATGGGAGATTTTTTCTCTCAAAGGATCCTGGCGGCTCCCAATAGTTTGGTGCCTTTCTCAGGGAAGGGAAGAGTGCTGTTTTCCATCTTAAGGGTGCCCCAAACAGGGATTCTGAGACGGACTCTGGGTCTGGGCACCTGGAAAATCCCACCAAGGGTTAGGATTTGGGCCTAGGGGCATACCAGGCCTGCAATGCTGGTACTGGAGGAGCAACTGAGAGTGTTTGTTTGAAAACATGCTCAGGCTGAGGATCACCATGCCTGCCTGTGCCCATGTCGGCCCTCAGGAGTGGGCATGGTCTCCTTGGCCATGCAGCTGGCTCCCACGCTGAGGGTTGGACAACCATCCCAACAGCCAATATTCCTTCCATGGGGAAGGAGGTGTTCTCTATTGTGTTTCAGGTTCGCCATTGGCAGGAATTCCAGCAAAGTTTGGGGGACAGATGACTGGATAGCAAGGATGGGTACAGATGATGGCCCAGGGCCATGGCCGATCTCTCATGCTAAATATGGGCCCTCACCTCTGGGTGGCTGACACGAGGTCGGGGCTTAGACTCTGTCAGACACAGCACTAGTGGTCAGGGAAATCTATTAATCAGGGTTGCCTCGTGGTCTGAGTAGATTGATCCTCATGTGCAGTTTCTGGGCAGACTCAACAGGTCCTTCTTCTTTCTATGTGGAAGGCAGAATACTGCGTTGTGGCTCCAGAATTCCCTATCAAGAGATATTGTGGAGCAGTGTGGTGAGGATAGAATAGTAATACAAAGCTATGGTTAAGTTCAGTGAAAAGCAAAAGGCAGTTCCAGTGTGCAGCTGCCGTTTCGAATATCCAGCACCTGAGTAAGGGTGGATGTCAGATGTTTGCTCACACTGGAGTTTGTGTCTGTGATTACCCACAAATGGAAGGGTGGCGTCAAGAGGCCATGGAGGATTTCCCATGCTGGGGCTTGTGAGATGCTCCAAATAGCAAAGTTTCTTTCTACCGGACAGGAGAAGTCTGGTTTGTTTTCTCTGGTTTCTCCATGTGGAAAGTTTTGTAGCAGAGAACCCCACAGGGATGCCTGGAAATCACCCCTCCATTGACCACTGCAGCTGAGGAACATGGCAGGTGCATTCTGGTGGCTCTGGGGCAATATATCGAGACCTTGAGTTGACATGGAGTCTCATGAAGATGGGGCACAATGATGGTTTGTTACCAGGAATATCATAGAATGTGCTGGTTGCTAAGGGGCCATTCAGGATGCAAATACCCTTAGGGTATGACACAATTCCAGGAGCATGGCTTCCTTTTTGGGGAGGACATATTCTGTTCTGTGGCTCAGGGACTATATATTTTATCATAAGTTGATATTCCAGAGCAGGCCTCTGACGACAGATACCTGTAAACCTAATCTAGTGTGTCAATGAAGTCCTCGGGGCATGTCAGGTTCAATCTTCTGACTCAGGAGCATTGACTTGGGTGTCTGCCTGTATGGAGGTGATCAGGGTGTCTCAGACTGTGCATTTGTGCCCAGAGCGGCCTCCATTATTTGGCTGCGCTCAGGGGCCTTGCAGGTTTCTCCTAATCTAAAGGTATCGGGCAAAAGTGATGGGCACAGTTTCCTTGAGGATCTCAGGCACAGTCTTGTGGTGTGGCTTCAGATGCCAGAACCTGGAGGTCATGTGAGCCATGGTTTTAGGAAGGAAGTCTGCAAACACAAACTCAGTTTAGGTTAATGGCAAGGTGATTGCAGGCCCAATGCATAGACCTGGAAGGCAGCTCGTCAGGAACTGTAAATCCGATGACTCAAAGGTGATAGCACATGATATGTATCTGGATTGTATGTCCAGGATGGCCTCGGAATGCAGGTGTGTTCTCATGGGTCTATGGCAGATTTTTCCACTCAAGGATCCTGGTGGCTACCAAGAGTTTGGTGACTATCTCGGGGAAGGGAAGAGTGCTGTTTTCCATCTTAAGGGTCCCCCAAAATAGGGATTCCAGAGATGGGCTCTGTGTCTGGGCCCCTGTAAAATCCCACCAGGGTTAGGATTTGGGCCTAGGTGTGTACTAGGCCTGCAATTCGGGGTCCCAGAGATGCAATTGAGAGCGTTTGGTTGAAAGCATGCTCAGGCTGAGGTCACAATGCCTGCTTGTGCCCGGGTAAGCCATCATGAGTGCACATGGTCTCCTTGGCCATGGAGCTGCCTTCCACTTTGAGGGTTGAGCAACTATCCCAACTGTCAGAATACCTTCCATGGCGAAGGAGGAGTTCTCTATTGTGCTTCAGGTTCCCCCAATGGCAAGGATTTCAGCAAAGGTGTGGGTACAGATGCCTGAATACCAAGAATAGAAGAGAAGACAGACTTGGGCCATAGCTGGTCTCACATGCTGGATATGGGCCCTGATCTCTCCGTGGCTGACACTAGGTCCTGGCTCCGGCTATGTCAGACACAGCACTAGTGCCCAGGGCAGCCTATGAATCAGGGTTCCGTCTAGCACCGAGAAGATTGACCATCATATGGAGTTTCTGGGCAGACTCTCCAGGCCCTTTTTCTTTCTATGGGGAAGGCAGAATATTGTGTTGTAGCTCCAGAATTCCCTCACAATAGGGCTTGTGGACAAGTAGGCTGAGGATGGAATTGTAAACCCAAGCTATGGCTTAATTCAGTCAAACTAAAGGCAGTTCCAGTGTGCAGCGATCAAATTGAAATCCAGCACCTGAGTAAGGGAGGATGTCAGATGTTTGCTCATGCTGGAGTTTGTGTCTATGATGACTGACAAATGGAGTGGTGGCTTCAAGAGGAAATGGAGGATTTCCCACGCTGGGGCTTGTGAGATGCTCCAAACAGAAGGTTTCCTTCTACCGGACAGGGGCATTCTGTTTTTTTGTCTCAAGGGTCCCAGCCAATTGCAAAGTTTGTGTAGCAGAGCACCCCCGTATGGTTGCCTGGAAACCACACCTCTTCTGACCATTGCAGCTTAGGAACATGGCAAGTTCATTCTGGTGGCTCTGGGGCGAAGTACTAAGGGCTTATTTTTACATGGAATGTCATGAACATGGGTAACAATGCTGTTTTGTTACCTGGGAATTCTTAGCCTGTCATCTGTACACATCCTTGGTATTAAGGCAACTTTCCACAGACCTTTCCTGTAACCCTGCCAATGGGGGAACCTGAAACACAATAGAGAACTCCTCTTTCCATTGCAGGAAGCCTGGCTGTTGCAATGGGTGTCCAACCCTCAAAGTGGGATCCAGCTATATGGCCAATGAGACTACGCCCTCTCCTGAGGGCCCCCCTGGGCACAAAGAGGCATGATGACCCTCAGCCTGAGCATGCTTTCAAACAAGCCCTCTCTGTTACACCATTAGGATCCTGCATTGCAGGCCTGGAATGCCCCTACGCCCAAATCCTAACACTTGGTGGGATATCCGGGCACCCAGACCCAGAGCCCGTCTCTGGAATCCCTGTTTTGGCATAAGCCTAAGTTGGAAAATAGCATTCTTCCCTGTTTTGGAGCACCCCTAAGATGGAAAAGAGCACTCTTTTCTTCTCTGAAAAACCACCAATCTATGGAGATCCACCAGGATCCTTAGAGAGGAAAAGTCTCCCATTGAACCATGAGACCACGTCTACATTCAGAGCCCATCCTGGACACACAATCCAGATAGAAAAGCCTGTGCTACCAGCTTTCAGTCACCCTAATTACAGTTCCTGACGTGATGCCTTCTAGGTCTATGCATTGGACCTGCGATCTCCTTGCCAATATCCCTGACCCAAATTTGTGTTTGCAGACTTCCCTCCCAAAACCATGGCTCTCATATCCTCAAGGAGGTGGTCTCTGAAGCCTTACCACAGGACTGGGCCTGCCATCCCCAAGGAAACTGTGCCCATCACAGTTCCCCAAAGCCTCCAAGTTAGGAGAAACCTGCAAGGCCCCTGAGCCCACCCCAATAGTGGAAGTGGCTCTGGATGCAAATGCACAGTCTGAAACACCCTGATCACCTACATCCAGTCAGACAACCATATCAATGGTCCTTAGTAAGAAAATTGAACCTGATGGGCACCAAGGACATCATTGGATCTCTAGATTAGGTTGCAAGCATCAATCCTCAGAGGCCTGTTCTTGAATACCAAGTCAGGATACAACATATGTACCCTGAGCCACAAAACAGAACATCTCCTCTCCCAAGATGGAAACTGTGCACATCGACCTGTGCCAAACCCTCAGCGTGGCCCATAGCCACCAATACATTCTAAGACCTCCCTTGTAACAAACCAGTTTTGGGACACATCTGTAAGAGATTCCAAGTCAACTCAAGGCCTTGGTACTTGGCACCAGAACCACCAAAACGAACCTGTCATGTTCCTCAGCTGCAATGGTCATTGGACGTGTGCTTTCCAGTCATCCATGCAGGAGGGCTCTGCTACGCAAACTTCCACTTGAGGGACCCTGGAGGAAAAAAAAAAACAGACTCCTCCTGTCCATTAGAAGGAAACCTTGTTGTTTGGAGCATCTCACAATCTTAAGCGTGGGTAATCCTCCATTGCCTCCTGAAGCCACCCCTCCATTAGTCGTCATCCTAGACACAAACTCAAGTGTGAGCAAATATCTGACATCTGCCCTTACTCAGGTGCTGGATATCTCGTATAAGCTGCTGCACATTGAAACTGACTTCCGCTTGGCACTCAATTTAAGCATAGCTGGTGTTTACAATTGCATTCTCACCCTATTTGTCCCCAAACCCTCTTGATAGGGAATTCTGGATCCATAAGGCAGCATTCTGCCTGCCCCACAGAAAGAAGTGCTTCGTGAGTCTGGCCAGAAACCCTACATGAGGATCAATTTACTCGGCCCTGGAGAGAACCCCAATATATAGACTTCTCTGGCCACTAGTGCTGTGTCTGACACAGCTTGAGCCCAGACCTCGTGTCAGCCACCCAGAGAGCGGGGCCCATATCCAGCATGTGAGAACGGCCATGGCCCAAATCTGTCATCTCTATGCATCCTTGGTATTCAGGCATCTGTCCCCAGACCTTTGCTGTAATCCCTGCCTATGGGGGAACATGAAGCACAATAGATATTTCCTCCTTCCCCATGGCTGGAAACCTGGCCATTGGAATGTGTGTCCATCCCTCAGTGTGGGAGCCAGAAAATGGACAATGGGACCACGCCCACTCCTGAGGGCCACCCTGGGCACAAACAGGCATTGTAATGCTCAGCCTGAGCATGCTTCCAAACAAGCCCTCTCAGTTGCACCACCAAGATCCTGCATTGCAGGCCTGGTCTGCCCATAAGCCCAAATCCCAACCCTTGGTGGTATTTTCCAGGCGCCTAGACCCAGAGCCCATCTCTGGAATCCCTGTTTTGGGGCACACCTAAGATCGAAAATAGCAGTCTTCCCATCTCAAAAAGTCATCAAAATATTGGGAGCCGCCAGTATCCTTAGCGGAAAAATCTCCCATGGACCCATGAGGCCACAGCTACATTCTGAGGTCACCCTAGACACACAATCCAGATATAAAAGCCTGTGCTTCCACCTTCGGGTCATTCCAGTTACTGTTCCTGACGAGTAGCCTTCCAGGTCTACACATTGCCCTGCGATAACCTAGCCACTAAACCTAACCCAAGTTTGTGTTTGCAGACTTCCCTCCCAGAACCATGGCTCACATGCCCTCCAGGGTGGAGTCTCTGGAGCCACACCACAGGACTGTGCTTGCCATCCCCATGGAAATTGTGCATGTCAGTTAACCAAACCCTCCAGAGTTGGTTGAAACATTCAAGACCCCTGTGGCCACCCCAATATTGGAGGTTACTCTGGACATAAGTGCGCAGTCTGAAACTCCCTGATCACCTACATCCTGGCAGACACACAAGTCAACTTTCCTAAGTCTGAAGATTGAACCTCTCATGCCCCTGGGACTCATTGGAACCCTAGATTAGGTTGTCGGGCAGAGGCCTGTTCTTGAATAGAAACTTATGATATGGCATGTGGTCCCTGAGCCACAAAACACTACATCTCCTGTCCCCAGAAGGTAACCGTGCTCTTCGACCTGTGTTAAACCCTCAGGGTAGGAGAATCTTGCAGGCACCTTAGCCACCAACACATTCTAAGATCTACCTGGTAAAAAAAAACCAGCATTGTAACCCATCTTCAAGAGATTCCATGTCAACTCAAGACCTTGGTGCTTCGCCCCAGAAGCACCGTAAAGAACCTGCATGTTCCTCAGCTGCATTGGTCAATGGAGGTGTGCTTTCCAGGCATCCATGTGGAAGGGCTCTGCTACCCATACTTTTCACATGGGGGGCCCTGCAGAAAACATACCAGACTCTAACTGTCCAGTAGAAAAAACAACCTTGCTGTTTGGAGCATCTCACATGCATCAGCCTCTTGATGCCACTCCTCCATTCGGTCATCAGAGACACAAACTCCAGTGTGCGTAAACATCTGAAATCCACCTTTACTCAGGTGCTGGATATTTCATTTGTTGGCCACGATAGATACAAACTCTATCATGAGCAGACATCTGACCCTCGCCTGTACTCAGATGCTGGAGATCTCGAAAAAACCACTGCACATTGGAACGGCCATGTTCTCGGCACTGAGATTAAGCATAGATTGTGTTTTCTGCCTTCTGTTCTCACACTCCTCGCCTTCAAGTCCCCCATATTGGAAATTTGGGAGCCACAATGCCTTCTGCCTGCCCCCCAGAAAAAAGAGGTGCCTTATGGGTCTGCGTGAAACTCCATATAAGGTTCCACCAGCACAGCCCTCTATAGCACCACAATATCATAGGCCACCTTGTGAACTAATGCTTTGTCTGACACAGCTCGAGCCCCGACCTCCTGGTAGCCACCTAGATAGCGGGACCCATATCTGGCAGGTGTGACCTGCCTTGACCTGAGTCCTTCATCTCAAACCAACCTGGTTATTCACGTACCAGTCCCAGAACATAGCTCAAATTACTGTGCATGGGGGAATCTGAAGCACAAAAGAGTACTCCTCCTTTCTCATAGAAGGAAAATTAAATGTTGATATGGTGGTCCAACCCTCATATTGGGATCCAGGTGCATGGAAGAAGAGCCAATGCCCACTCAGGATGGGCATCTGGGCACAAACAGGCATTGTGACCCTTACCCTGGGACCCATTTCCAACAAGTCTCCATGGGAGCTGAACCAAAGCCCCACAGAGCCAGGCAGTCAAGCCTCTAGGCCCAAATACTAAGCCTTTGTAGGGTTATCCAGGTACAGGGACCTATAACCCATCTCTGGAATCCCTGTGTTGACGGAAACCCTGAAACAGTAAACCACGCTCTCTCCTTCCCAGTGAGACACCAAACTCTTGGGTGCTGGGCAGAATCCCCAGAGAGGTAGAATATTCCATGGACACATGAGGACACCCCACCATTCCAAGGCCATCCTAGACACAATCCAGACAGAAAAGCCTTTGCTCCTGCCTCCCAGCCACACGAATTTCAAATCCTGAGGAGCTGCCCTCAGCGTCTGCAGATCGGGGCTGCCATCACCTCCCTCCTAATTGATACACAATTTTGTGTCTGAAGACTTTGGTCCCAGAGCCCTTAACCACATTCCCTGCAGGATGGGGCTGACAGAACCACACTACATCACTGGGCCTGATCTCTGGATGAAATTCTGCCGTCTCAGTTGCACAAACCCTCCAGATTAGGAAAAGCCTGCAAGGCCCCTGAGCCCACCCCAATTTCATAGGCCACTCTGGAAAAAATGCACAGTCTGACACAGCCTGAGCATCTACCTCCAGGAAGACTCACAGGTCAAAGTCCCTAAGTCCGAAGGTTGAGGATGACATGCCCCTACAACCTCATAAGAACCCTAGCCTAGATATTCAGGCCTCTGTGCCCAGAGGCCTGGTCTTGAAATCCAACATATGATCCGACATGTGGTCCCTGAGCCATACAAGAGAACCCCTCCTGTCCCGAGAAGGGAACCTGGCTCCTGGGAACTGGGTCTAACCCTCAGGTAGGAAAATCCTGCATGGCCACAGACCCACAACCACATTCTTTTTTTTTATATAGATTTTATTTATTTATTTGACAGACAGAGATCACAAGTAGGCATAGAGTAAGGCAGATAGAGAGAGAGGAAGAAGCAGGCTCCCTGCTGAGCAGAGAGCCCGATGCGGGACTCAATCCCAGGACCCTGAGATCATGACCTGAGCCGAAGGCAGCGGCTTAGCCCATTGAGCCACCCAGGCACCCTCACCACCACATTCTAAGGTCTCCCTGGACACAAAGCAGCATTGTGACTCATTAGACTGAGAACATCCATCAACTTAGATCACTTGGAAATTTGAACAAAAACCAGCAGATCAAGCCTGCAATGTTCCTCAGCTGCAATGGTCATGCAAGGAAGACTTCCCAGGCCCCCATTCAGAGACCTCTGCTGTCGAATCTTTCTATATGGGGGACCCTGGAACCTTGTAAGCGGACTTCCCCTGTCCCACAGTAGGACACCTTGCTGTTTGGAGCAGCTCACAAGGTCCTGCTTGGGAAAATCTCCAAGAATTCTTGAGGCCACCCCACAATTCGTTGACCATCATGGATGCAAACCCAGCGTGAGCAGACATCTGACCCTCGCCCATACTCAGGTGCTGGAAATCTCGAAACAACCACTGCACAATGGAATGGTCCTGTGGTCGGCACTGAGCTTATCCGTGGCTTGTGTTTTCAGACTTCTGTCTTCACACTCCTCGCCTACAAGCCCTCCATATTGGGAATTCTGAAGCCACAGTGCAGCTTTCTGCCTGCCCACCAGAAAGAAGTGCCCTATGGGTCTTCGCAGAAACCCACATGAGGATCCTCCTGCACGGCCCTCAATGGCACCCCAATATAATAGACCGACCTCTGCATAAATTGTCTGTCTGACACCGCCTGATCCCCGACCTCCTGTCAGCCACCCAGATAGTGGGCCCCATATCCTCCAGGTGGGTCCAACCTTGGCCCGAGGCCATCATCTTGAAGCAACCTGGATATTCAGGTACCTGTCCCAGACTTAGCTCAAATTCCTGCCCATAGGGGACTCGGAAGCACAAAAGAGTGCTCCTCCTTCCCCATGGCCAGAAAACTGAATGTTGATATGGCTGTACAACCCTGAGTGGGAACCAGGTGCATGGTCCATGAGACCATGCCTACACAGGATGGGCAGCTGGGCACAAATAGGCATTGTGACCCTCAGAATGAGACCCCTTTCCAAAGATCCCCCTTGGGATCTGGACCAGGAACCCAAATCGAAGCTTTGGTTAAGTTTTCCCAGTGTCTGGACCCAGAACCCATCTCTGGAATCCCTGTTTGGACAGGATCTCAGAGATGGAATACAGTCTTTTCCTCTTCCCCAGAAAGAAATCAAACTCTTGGGTGCCAAGCAGAATCACCAGAGTAGAAGAATATCCCATGGACACATGAGGTCACCCCTCCATTTAGTGGCCATCCTAGACACAAAATCCAGACAGAAAAGCCTGTGCTCCTCCCTCCCAGCCACCTGAATTTCAAATCCCGAGGAGCTTCCCTCAGGGTCTTCAGATTCGGACTGCCATCACCTCACTCCTATCTCTTATCCGAGGTTGTGTCTAAAGTCTTTGGTCCCAAAGTCCTGACACACATGACCTCCAGGATGGGGCCTCGAGAAACACATGACATCACTGGCCCTGCTCTCCTGAGGAAACCCTGCCCATCTCAGTTTCCCAAAATGTCCAGATTAGGAGAAAACTGCAAGGCCCCTGACTGCACCCCAATATCATAGGCCACTCTGGAAAAAGTGCACAGCCTGACACAGCCTCAGCACCTACCTCCAGGATGACATGCAGGCCAATGGCACTTAGTCCGAAGATTGAAACTTCCATGGCCCTAAAACCTCATCAGAACCCTAGCTTATGTTTTGAGGTCTCTCTCCCTAGAGGGCTGTTCTGGAAATTTAAGCATATGGTCCAACCTGTTGTCCGTGAGCCATACAAGAGCACACCTCCTGTCCCAAGAAGGAAACCTGGCTCCTGGGTACTGGGTCTAATCCTAAGGATAGAGAATCCTCAATGGTCAGAGAGCCGCCACCACATTCTAAGGTCTCCCTGGACACCAAACAGCATTGGGACCTGTTAGACTGAGAACTTCCATCAACGCAAATCACTTGGAACTTGGAATCAGTGTCATTGGTTCAAGCTTACCCTGTTCCTCAGCTGCAATGGTAACACGAGATTGGCTTCCCAGGCCTCCATTCAGAGAGCATTGCTATCGAATCTTCCATATGGGGGACCCTGGAGCCCTGTAAGAAGACTTCTGCTGTCCCTTAGTAGGACACCTTGATGTTTGGAGCAGCTCACAAGCTCCAGCTTGGAAAAACCTCCAAGAATTCTTGAGGCCTCCCCACCATTTGTTGGCCATCATGGATACAAACTCCAGCGTGAGCAGACATCTTCCCCTCGCCCAGGTGCTGAAGATCTCGAAACAACTGCTGTACATTGGAATAGACATGTGCTCGGCACTGAGCGTAACCGTAGCTTATGTTTTCATACTTCTGTCCTCACACTCCTCGCCTGCAAACCCTCCAACTTGGATATTCTGGAGCCGTAATGCAGCCATCTGCCTGCTCACCAGATAGAAGAAGTGAAGAAAGGGTCTGTGCAAAAATCCCCCATGAGGATCCAGTTGCACAGCTCTCAAAAGCACCCCAATATCATAGGCCGTACTCTCCACGAATGTTCTGTCTGACACAGCTCGAGCCCGAGCTCCTGACAGCCACCCAGAAAGCAGGCCTCATTTTCTGCAGGTGGGTCCTGCCTTGGCCCGAGGACCTCATCTCAAAATGAACTGGGTATTCAGGCACTTGTCCCAGAACTTAGCTCAAATTCCTGCCCATGGGGGAACCTGAAGCATAAAAAAGTACACCTCCTTCCCCATGGCAGGAAAACTGAATGTTGAGATGGCAGTCCAACCCTCAGAGTGGGAGCCAAGTGCATAGCCCATGAGGTCACACCCACTCAGCATGGGCATCTGGGCAAAAACAGGCATTGTGACCCTCAGAATGAGACCCATTTCCAACAAGAACACTCGGGAGCTGTACCAGGAAAACATAGAGCAGGACCCTAGGCCCAAATCCTAAGCCTTGTTGCGGTGATCCAGGCTCCAGAACCCAGGACCCATCTCTGGAATGGCTGTTTGGACGGGATCCCTGACTCAGAAAACTGCGCTCCTCCCATCCCCCGTAAATACACCAAACTCTTGGGTGCCGAGCAGAATTCCCAGAGAGGTAGAATCTCACATGGACCCATGAGGCCACCCCTCCATTTCGTGACCATCATAGACAAACAAGTCAGACAGAAAAGACTGTGCTCCTGTTTCACAGCCGTCCGAATTTCATATCTGGAGATGCTTCGCTCAGGGTCTGCAGATTGGGTCTGCCATCACCTCGAGCTTAACTCTTACCCGAGTTTGTGTCTGAAGACTTTGGACCCAGAGTCCTGACCCATATGCCCTCCAGGATGGGGCCTCCAGGAACACACAACGGCACTGGGCCAGCTCTCCCAAGGAATGTCAGCCTGTATCAGTTTCCCAACCCACCAGATTAAGAGAAAATTGCAAGGCCCCTAATACCACCCCAATTCCATAGGAAGCTCCAGAAAAAATGCATAGTCTGACACAGCCTCAGAATATACCTCCAAGAAGACACCCAGGTCAATGGGAAGGGATGAAATGGCCTAACCCATGGCAGGTTCGATGTGCTGGGTGTGAAGCCAACTGTCTCAATGTCTCTCACAAGGTCTGGGCTCAGGCTATGTAAGACAGAGCATAGTGTTTAGGGTAACCTATGCAATTGGAGTGTTGCCGAGGGCTGAGCAGGTTGATTTTCATTTGGGGTTTCTGAGCAATGCCATAGACAATGTTTTTCTTTGGGGGGCAGGCAGAGTGCTTCGTTCTGGAACCAGAATTCCCAATCATGAGGGCTTTTGGGCCAGGAGTGCTAGGGTAGAGTATGAAAACAAAAGATAGGGTGAGGTTGGGAGCAGGCACACTCTGCAAAGGCTGAAAGGATATCTCATGCATCTGAAGTCAGGCTGAGGATCAGACGTTGGCTGAGGTTGGATTGTGCCCTTGATAGCACCTTCATGAAGCAGGTGCCTCATGAGGCCAACAAAATTTTCCCACGCTGAGTTTGGAGGTTGCCACAAACCACAAGGTTTCCTTCTGCAAGACAGTCGAGTCCTGTTGAGTGGCTCCAGTACATACCATACGGAAGGACTGAAGAGGAGGGTTCAAAGGATGGATCCCTGAACCGCATGCCTCGCATTCCCTTTGGCCATTAACGACAAGATATGTTTGATCTGCTGGCTCTGGGGCAAGCTAACCAGCGGGCTGAGTTGAAATGGCCTCTCCTGAGGATGCGTCATAATGTGTGTTTCTGTCCATGGAGACCTTGGAATGTGATGGTTGTACTGTGGCCCTGCGGAATTCTCCGACCAGAAGGGTTTGATACAGATCCAGTAAGAAAGCACTCCATGTGGAGACGAGAGAGGTTTGGTTTGGAGCCTCAGAAAAACCTAATATGCTGGTATACGAAACCAGTCCTCTGAGGACAGACACATGAAAACAAAAGCTAAGGTTCAAATTAGGGCCTAAGGTCCTGTCCATTTCAATCTTCTGTCTCTGGGGACACTGTCTGAGAGTCTAAGTGGTGATAATGGCTCAGCTGGTGTCAGAGTGCCCCTTTTAGTCCAGGGCAGCCTACACTATCAGGATGGCCTCAGGGGCCTTGGAGCTTTTCCCTAACCTGTAGGGTTGTGGTCAATGGATTGGGCACACTTTCCTTGGAGAGGGCAGGCACAATCTTTCGCTGTGGCTCCAGATGCCCTAGCCTGGAGGGTGTGTGGGTCCAGGCTGTGGACACAGAAGACTGAAAACACAAACTCAGCTTATGAGTGGCGCCGATGGTATGGCAGCCGGATGTACAGATAGAGAGTGAGCTCCTTGGCTTGTGAATCAAGGGCGAGATTCCTTCAGGCTTTTGTCTCTGGATGCGTCCAGGATAGCCGTAGATTGTAGGGGATGGCCTCAGTGACTGTGGACAAGTATCCCTCTCTGGGGATTTGTCCCAGCTAACAGGAGTTAGGGGTCATTTTGTGGGAAGGGTGGAGTCCTGTTGTCTGGCTCATGTGTCTCTCCAAGAAAATGATTCCAGAGCAGAGCCCCAGGAACGGGGGGGAGACTGGAAAACTCAAACACTGGTGAGGATTGGGTGTATAGGGGCTTGGCACGCCCCATATGCGGGCTCTTGGTCAAGGCCTTGACAGGACTTTCTTTGATATTGGGCTCATGCTGAGGGTCACAGAGTGAATTTGTGCCCAAGGCAGCACTCAAGTTTGCACGTGGTTTCAGAAGAAATGAAGGTTTCTCCCACCCTGAAGGTGTGACTCCATGCCAAGAGCAAGCATTACAGCCATGGGGAAGAAGGAGTTCTGATTTGTGATTCAGATGCCCAACTGTGTGGGGAATTGATATAATATCTGGGTTTAGATATCTGAAAACCAAGGTTAGGAAGAGATAACGGCATAAGACCATGGCGTGTCAGAAGTGCTAGGTGTGTGGCCAGCTGTCTCCTTGCCTGTCTGGACGTCTGGCATCAGGCTGTGAAAGGCAGAGCATTAGTGCCCAGAGCAGCCTATCAAATCTGAGTGTCGTCGAGGCAAGAGCAGGTTGATCCTCATCTGGGTTTTATGGAGAGCCCCACAAGGAAACGTTTTCTACCGGTGGGCAGTCACTGGGCTGGCTTATGGTTCTGCAATTCCTACTCTGGAGGGATTGTTTGCCAGGAGTGTGAGGAAGGAAGTCTGAAAACACAAGCTAGCGTGAGGTTTGGGACCGAGGGCACGGCAGGCCATTCTGCAGAGGCTGAATCAAGATCTCATGCATTGCGGTCATGTCTACTATGAGACGTGCTTCAAGCTAGAGTTTTTGTCCATGATGGCCTCTCCCTGAAGGATATGGGGGGCTTCATGAGGCCCGGCAGGTTTGCCGTTTTCTCCTACACTGAAGGTTTGACTCACGGCCAGCAGCAAGGTTTCTTGCCAGGGGGAAGGAGGGGTTCTGACTTGTGCATCAGGTTCCCCCTGTGCAGGGATTGGAGATAAGGTCTAGGTTCCGATGACTGAAAACCCAGGTTGGGAATGGATGGTGGCCTAAGGCAGTGGCGGGTCGAATGTGCTGGGTGTGCAGCCAGCTGTGTCGGTGTCTGTTGGAAGGTCTGGGCTCAGGCTATTTGCGACAGAGCATCAGTGTTTAAGGTAGCCTATGCAATTGGGGTGTTGCCGAGGGCCAAGCAGTTTGATCCTCATTTGGGGTTTCTGGGCAGCGCCATAGACAATGTTTTTCTCCTGGGAGGCAGGCAGAGTGCTTCAGTGTGGCCCCAGAATTCCCAGTAGGGAGGGCTTGTGGGCCAGGAGTGTGAGGACGGAAGTCTGAAAACACAAGCTAGGGTGAGGATTGGAGCCAAGGGCAGAGCAGGCCCAATCGGCAGAGGCTGAATCAAAATCTCCTGCATCTGAAGCCAGGCTGAGAATCAGACGTTGGCTGAGGCTGGAGTATGTGTCCATGATGGCACCTTCATGAAGCGGGGGCCTCATGAGGCCAAGGAAGTTTTCCCACGCTGAGTTTGGAGGTTGCCCCAAACCACAAGGTTTCCTTCTGTGGGACATTCGAGTCCTGTTGCATGGCTCCAGGACATACCATACGGAAGGACTGGAGAGCAGGGTTCGAAGGATGGATCCCTGTACAGCATGCCTCGCATTCCCCTTGGCCATAAGAGACAAAATATGTTTGATCTGCTGCCTCTGGGACACGCTACGCAGGGGGCCGAGTTGAAATGGCCTCTCCTGAGGATGCGTCATAATGTGCGTTTGGGTCCATGGAGACCTTGGAATGTGCTGGTTGTTCAGTGGCCCTGCGGAACTCTCCTACCTGAAGGGTTTGATACATTCCCAGTAAGAAATCTCCCCATGTGGAGACGAGAGAGGTTTGGTTTGGTGTCTCAGAAAAGCCCCGTGTGCCGGTCTACGAAAACAGTCCTCTGAGGACGGACACATGGAAACCAATGCTAAGGTTCAAATTAGGGCCTGGGGGCCTGTCCATTTAAACCTTATTTCTCTCAGGACAATGTCTGCGAGTCTAAGTGGAGATAGTTGCTCCGCTGGTGTCAGAGAGTTCCTCTTAGTCCAGGGTGGCCTCGACTATTGATGGCCTCAGGGGCTTGGAGCTTTTCCCTAACCTGTAGGGTTGTGGTCAATGGATTGGGCACACTTTCCTTAGACAGGGCAGGCAGAATCTTTCGCTGTGGCTCCAGAGGCCATCGCCTGGAGGTTGTGTGGGTCCAGGCTGTGGGCACAGAAGTCTGAAAACACAAACTCAGCTTATGAGTCTCGCCTAGGGTATGGCAGGCCAGATATACAGCCCGAGAGGGAGCTCCTGGGCCTCTGAAACAAGGGCGAGTGGAAGGCATTCCTTCAGGCTTTTGTCTCTGGATGTTGTGTCCGGGATAGCAGTGGATAAGAGGGGTTGCCTTAGGGACTGTGGACGGGTATCCCTCTCTTGGGATTTGTCCCAGCTCCCAAGAGTTTGGGGTCATTTTGTGGGAAGGGTGGAGTCGTGTTGTCTGGCTCATGTGTCTCTCCAAGAAAGGGATTCCAGAGCAGAGCCTACGTACAGGTGGGGCGACTGGAAAACTTAAACACTGGTGAAGATTGGGTGCATAGGGGCTTGGCAAGCCCCATATGCGGGATCTTGGTCCAGGCCCTGACAGGCCTTTCTTTGACATGGGGCTCATGCTGAGGGTCACAATGTGAATTTGTGCCCAAGCAGCACTCAAGTTTGGGCGTGGCATCAGGGGCCATGAAGGTTTCTCCCACCCTGAAGGTGTGACTCCATGCCAAGAGCAAGCTTGACAGCCATGGGGAAGGAGGAGTTCTGTTTTGTGCTTGCTATACCCAGCTGTGTGGAGAATTGATATAATGTCTAGGTTCAGATATCTGAAAACCAAGTTAGGAAGAGGTGACGGCATAAGATCATGGCGTGTCCGAAGTGCTGGGTGTGCGGCAATCTGTCTCCTTTTCTATCTGGACGTCTGGCTTCAGGCTGTGTCAGACAGAGCATGAGTGCCCAGAGCAGCCTATCCAGTTCGGGTACCATCGAGGCCCGAGCAGGTTGATCCTCATCTGGGTTTTCTGGAGAGAGCCACAGGGAAACGTTTTTCTTCCTTTGGGCAGACACTGGGCTCGGTTGTGGTTCTGGAGTTCCTAATCCGGAGGGCTTGTTTGTCAGGAGTGTGAGGAAGGAAGTCTGAAAACACAAGCTAGCATGAGGTTTGGGACCGAGGGCACGGCAGGGCCAGTCTGCAGAGGCTGAATCGAGATCTCCTGCACTGATGTCATGTCAACTATGAGACGTGCCTCAGGCTAGAGTTTTTGTCCAGCATGGCCTCTTCCTGAAGGGTGTGGGGGCTTCATGAAGCCAGGGAGGTTTGCCTACGATGGGATTTGTGAACTACTCCAAACCTCAAGGTTTCCTTCTGCACGACAGTCGAGTCCTATTGGATGGTTCCAGGAGGCCCCATACGGAAGGACTCGAGAGCAGATGTCTAAGCATGGATGCCTGGGAACGCCACCTCATATTCCCACTCTTTAGTCAGGACAAGGCATGCTCAATCTGCAGGTTCCTGGGTGAGCTACCCAGAGGGGAGAGTTGAAATGGACTCTCCTGAAGATGAGTCCTACTGTGGCTTGGTGGCCTGGGAGACCTTGGAATGTGGAGGTGGCTCAGGGGCTCTGCAGGGTTTTCCAAAATGAGGTGTTTGACACAGCTCCAACAAGGAAGCATCCCATGTGGAGACGAGAGGAGTTCTGTTCAGTGCCTCAGGAAAGCCCCATATCCTGTTCTTCGAACCAAAGCCTCTGAGGAGTAACACCTGGAACCCAAAGCATGAGTTGAGATTATGGCCTAAGGGCCTGTCAGGCTCAACCTTCTATCTCTGTTGACATCTGTGTGCATGCCTTCGTGGAGGTAGCTGCTCAGCTTGTGTCCGAATGTCCCTGTGTGTCCAGGGAGCCTCCCAGTAGTGGGATGTCCTCGGGGGCCTTGAGGTTTCTCATATTCTGGTGGTGTGTGTCCAAAGGAATGGACACAGTTTCCCAGGAGAGAGCAGGCACGGTCCTGTGGTATGGCTCCAGAGGACCCAGCCTAGAGGCTGTGTTTGCCAGGGCTGTGGGGACAGATGTCTGAAAAAGCAAACTTGGTTCAGCTAGTGGCCAATGTAATGGTAGGCCTGATCTCCAGTCCGTGAGGGGAGATCCTCTGGAAATCAAAGTAGGGCAAGTGGGAGGCAGTCACTCTGGATTTACAGTGTCCGGTCAGGGTAGGGGTTGTCTCAGGGGTGTTGCCGAGGGCCAAGCAGTTTGATCCTCATTTGGGGTTTCTGGGCAGCACCATAGACAATGATTATCTCCTGGGAGGCAGGCAGAGTGCTTCATTGTGGCCCCAGAATTCCCAGTAGGAGAGCTTGTGGGCCAGGAGTGAGAGGACGGAAGTCTAAAAACACAAGCTAGGGTGAGGATTGGAGCCAAGGGCAGAGCAGGCCCACTCTGCAAAGGCTGAATCAAAATCTCCTGCATCTGAAGTCAGGCTGAGGATCAGACGTTGGCTGAGGCTGGAGTATGTGTCCATGATGGCACCTTCATGAAGCGGGGGCCTCATGAGGCCAAGGAAGTTTTCCCACGCTGAGTTTGGAGGTTGCCCCAAACCACAAGGTTTCCTTCTGCGGGACATTCGAGTCCTGTTGCATGGCTCCAGGACATACCATACGGAAGGACTGGAGAGCAGGGTTCGAAGGATGGATCCCTGTACAGCATGCCTCGCATTCCAATTGGCCATTAGCGATAAGATATGTTTGATAAGGGGCCTCTGGAACACGCGACCCAGGGGGCTGAGTTGAAATGGCCTCTCCTGAGGATGCGTCATAATGTGCGTTTGGGTCCATGGAGACCTTGGAATGTGCTGGTTGTTCAGTGGCCCTGCGGAACTCTCCTACCTGAAGGGTTTGATACATCCCCAGTAAGAAAGCTGCCCATGTGGAGACGAGAGATCCTTGGTTTGGTGCCTCAGAAAAGCCCCATGTGCTGGTCTACGAAAACAGTCCTCTGAGAACGGACACATGGAACAAAGCTAAGGTTCATATTAGGGCCTGGGGGCCTGTCCATTTCAACCTTCTGTCTCTTGGGACACTTTCTGAGAGTCTAAGTGGAGATAGTTGCTCCGCTGGTGTCAGAGAGCCCCTCTTAGTCCAGGGTGGCCTACACTATTGATGTCCTTAGGGGCCTTGGAGCTTTTCCCTAACCTGTAGGGATGTGGTCAATGGATTGGGCACACTTTCCTTGGAGAGGGCAGGCACAAACTTTCGCTGTGGCTCCAGAGGCACTAGCCTGGAGGTGTGTGGGTCCAGGGTGTGGGCACAGATGTCTGAAAACACAAACTCAGCTTATGAGTGGTGCCTAGGGTATGGCAGGCCGGAAGTACAGCCCGAGAGGGAACTCCTGGGCCTCTGAAACAAGGGCGAGTGGGAGGCGTTCCTTCAGGCTTTTGTCTCTGGATGCTGTGTCCGGGATAGCCGTGGATTTGAGGGGTGGCCTCAGGGACTGTGGACGAGTATCCCTCTCTGGGGATTTGTCCCAGTTTCCAAGATTGGGGTCATTTTGTGGGAAGGGTGGAGTCGTGTTGTCTGGCTCATGTGTCTCTCCAAGAAAGGGATTCCAGATCAGAGCCCCAGGTACGGGCGGGGCGACTGGAAAACTCAAACCCTGGTGAGGATTGGGTGCATAGGGGCTTGGCAAGCCCCATATGCGGGCTCTTTGTCCAGGCCCTGACAGGCCTTTCTTTGACATGTGGCTCATGCAAGGGTCACAGTGTGAATTTGTTCCCAATCAGCACTCAAGTGCTGCTTGGGCACTACCTGAAGGGTTTGATACATCCCCAGTAAGAAAGCTCCGCATGTGGAGACGAGAGGAGTTCTGTTCAGTGCCTCAGGAAAGCCCCATATCCTGTTCTTCGAACCAAAGCCTCTGAGGATTAACACCTGGAACCCAAAGCATGAGTTGAGATTATGGCCTAAGGGCCTGTCCGGCTCAACCTTCTATCTCTGTTGACATCTGTGTGCATGCCTTCGTGGAGGTAGCTTCTCAGCTTGTGTCCGAATGCCCCTGTGTGTCCAGGGAGCCTCCCAGTAGTGGGATGTCCTCGGGGGCCTTGAGGTTTCTCATATTCTAGAGGTGTGTGTCCAAAGGAATGGACACAGTTTCCCAGGAGAGAGCAGGCACGGTCCTGTGGTATGGCTCCAGAGGACCCAGCCTAGAGGCTGTGTTTGCCAGGGCTGTGGGGACTGATGTCTGTTAAAGCAAACTTGGCTCAGGAAGGGGCCAAGGTAATGGCAGGCCTGATCTCCAGTCCGTGAGGGGAGATTCTCTGGATATCAAAGGAGGGCAATTGGGAGGCAGTTGCTCAGGCTTTTGTCTCTGGGTGTTGCGTTCACAGTGTCCGGTCAGGGTAGGGGTTGCCTCAGGGGCCGAGGAAGAACCTTCCTCTCGGGGGATTGTCCAAGCTCCCAAGTGTTTGGGTTCATTCTGTGGGAAGTGAAGAGTACTGTTTTCTGCCAGAAAGAACCCCCCAGGAGAGGGACTCTAGAGCACAGCAGTGGGTTCCTTCAACTGGAATACACACCATCTAGTTAGTCCTGGGTGCCTATGGGCATGGCAGGGACTATATGCAGGATCTTCGTCCCGAACCTGACAGGCATTTCTTTGAAATGGGGCTCATGCTAGGGTCACAGTGTGAATTTGTGCCCAAGCAGCACTCATGTTTTGGCGTGGCATCAGGGGCCATGAAGGGTACCCCACGTGAAGGTGTGACTCCATGTGAAGACAAGCATTACAGCCATGTGGAAGGCATAGTTCTGATTGTGATTCCGATACACAAACTCAGCTTTTTTTGGGGACGTCGGTATGGCATGCCCAATATACAAACCATGAGAAGAACTCATAAAGATTTGAATATAGAGTGAGTCTGAGGCGCTTGCTCAGGCATTTGTCTCTGGAATTTGTATCAGCAATGGCCGTAGAATGTCGGGGATGCTTCATGGGCCATGGACGAATCTACCTCTATGAGGATTTCGCCCGATTCCCAATTATTTTTCGTCAAACTGTGGGATGGGAGGACTCCTTTCAGTTTTGTTACCTCAGGTGTCCCACGAAAAGAGTAATTCCAAAGCAAAGCCGTGGGGAAGACTGAAGGCACCACCAGAACTATGGTTCAAAATTGGGGACTAGGGGCATGGCAAGCCCAATATGCTATCTCTTCATCCAGCCACTGAGAGGCCTTACTTGAGGACTTTGGTCAGGCTGAGGGTCACAATGTGTGTTTGTGACCAATGTACCTGCGAGCATGGCGGGGCCTCATGGGCCACACTGGTTTCAACTACACTGAACGTTGGACAACATGCCAACCACAAGGTTTCTTGCCATGGGGAAGGAGTTCTGATTTCTGCATCACTTTCAACCCTGGGCAGTGATTGGATATAAGGTCTAGGTTCTGAAACCTGAAAACTGATGTTGGGAAGAGATGACGACCTAAGGCCATGGCGGCTCGATGTGCTCAGTGTGCGGCCAGGTGTCTGGGAGGGGCCAGGGGGTCCAGGCTCAGGCTGTTTCAGAAAGGGCATTAGTGCCCTGGTCAGCCTATGTATTTGGGGTACAGCCAAGGTCGGTGCAGGTTGATCCTCACTTGGGGTTACTGGGTAACCCCAGAGGACAATGTTTTTCTTCTGGAGGGCAGAAGAGTGCAGCATTGTAGTTCTGGATTGCCAAAATGTAGGGCTTGTGGGCCAGTAGTCTGACTACAAAGGTATGAGAACACAAGCTAGGCTTAGGTATTTGTGTGAGGCAATGGCAGGCACAATCCACAGACCTGAATCGAGATCTCGTGCATCTGAAGTCAGGGCGAGGATCAGACGATCGCTCAGGTTGGAGTTTCTGTCCCTTATGGCCCCTTCATGAAGGGGGAGCATCACGAGGCCATGGGGGTTTTCCCACGATGGGATTTGTGAGAAGCTCCAAACTCCAAAGTGTCTTCTGCAGGACAATTGAGACCTGTTGTTTGGCTCCAGGCCAATGATCTGAGTAGGGTTCTAAGGATGGATGGCTGGGTACCCCACGTCGCATTCCAATTGTCTCATAGCAACAAGACAGGTTAGATCTCCTGGTTCTGTGTGGAGCAACCGAGGACGCTGCATTGAAATGGACTCTCCTTGGGATGGGTCCTAGCGTGCTTTTGTGTGTATCGAGACCTTGGAATGAAGCGGTGGCACTGGAGCCCTGACGGGTTCTCCAAAACAGAGGCTTTGACAGAGCTCCAACGTGCAAGTTTCCCATGTGTAGATGAGATGTTTTCTGATGGGTGAGTCAAGAAACAGCTATATGCTGCTTTTGAAATCCAGGCCTCTGAGGAGAGATGCCTGGAAACCAAAGCAATGGATCTGATGAATGCCTAGGGGCCTGTTCTTTCCTTTTTACCTCTGGGGACATCGGTCTATGGGTCTGAGTGCAGGTAGGTGCTCAGTTGGGCTCAGATTGCCCCTGTTTTTCCTGGGAAGCCACCACTATTGAGATGGATCAGGGACTTTGGAGGTTTATCCTATTAGAAGGGTTGTGGCCATTGGAATGGGCACACACAATTCCCTTGGAGAGGGCAAGTACAGTCCTCAGGTTTGGCTCCAGGGGCCTGAGCCTGTAGGTTGTGTAGGCCAGGGCTGTTTGGACAGTTGTCTATAAACACAAACTCGGCTTATGTTTCGGGTCATAGTTATGGCAGGACTGATCTACTGACCATGAGGAGAACTCTTCGGGATTTGAAAGAAGGGCGAGTGTGAGGCTCCTGCTCAAGTTTTTGTCTCTGGATATCGTGTCACTCAAGGTCGTGGAATTTCTGGGTGATTTCATGGGAATTGGATGAGTCTTACTCTCTGGTGGTTTGGCCCCGTCCAAAGAGTTTGGGGTCATTCTGTGGGCTGGAAGAAGTCAGTTTTTTTTTTTTTGTTGTTGTTGTTGTTTTTTTCCTTTTTAACCTCAGGTGTCCCACCAAATGATGGATTCCAGAGTAGAGCCCTGGGGAGGGGCGACTGGACAATCAGAAATCTGGTTAAAAATTGGGGCCTAGGGACATGTCAAGCCCATTATGACATCTAATTGTCCAACCACTGAGAGGACTTACTAGAGGACAGGACTCATGCTGAGGGTCACAATGCGTGTGTATGCCCTCGTAACACTCAAGAATGGGCGGGGCCTCAGGGTGAATGCTGGTTTCTTCTACACTGAACGTTGGACAACGTGCCAACCACAAGGGTTCTTGCCATGGGTAAGGAGGAGTTCTGATTTCTGCATCACAATCACCCCTGGGCAGTGATTGGAGATAAGGCCTCGTTTCTGAAGCCTGAAAACTGAGGTAGGGAAGAGATGATGACCTAAGGCCATGGCTGGTTTTATGTGCTCAGTGTGTGGCCAGCTGTCTGGGAGTGTCCACGGGGTCCAGGCTCAGGCTGGGTCAGAAAGGGCATTAGTGCCCTGGTCAGCCTATGTATTTGGGGTACAGCCAAGGTCGGTGCAGGTTGATCCTCATTTGGGGTTACTGGGAAGCCCCAGAGGACAATGTTTTTCTTCTGGAGTGCCGGCAAAGTGCTGCATTGTAGTTCTGGATTTGCCAAACTGGGGGGCTTGTGAGCCGGGAGTCTGACGACAAATGTCTGAGAACACAAGCTAGGCTTAGGTTTCTGGGTGAGGCCATGGCAGGCACAATCTACAAACCTGAATCGAGAACTCGTGCATCTGAAGTCAGGGCGAGGATCACACAATCGCTCAGGTTGGAGTTTCTGTCCCTGATGTCCCCTTCATGAATGGGGGCGGCATCACGAGGCCATGGGTGTTTTCCCACGATGGGAGTTGTGAGAAGCTCCAAACAGCAGAGAGTCTTCTGCAGGACAATTGAGACCTGTTGTTTGGCTCCAGGCCAATGATTCTGAGCAGGGTTCTAAGGATGGATGGCTGGGTAGCCCACCTCGCATTCCAATTGTCTCCTAGCATCCAGACAGGTTAGATCTCCTGGATCTTGAGGAGCAACCGAGGATGCTGAGTTGAAATGGACACCCCTGGGGATGGGTCCTAACGTGCTTTTGTGTCTATGGAGACCTTGGAATGAGGCGGTGGCACTGGGGCCCTAAAGGGTTCTCCTAAACAGAGGCTTTGGCACAGCTCCAACGTGCAAGTTTCCCATGTGTAGATGAGATGTTTTCTGATGGGTGAGTCAAGAAACAGCTAGATGCTGCTTTTGAAATCCAGGCCTCTGAGGAGAGATGCCTGGAAACCAAAGCAATGGATCTGATGAATGCCTAGGGGCCTGTTCTTTCCTTTTTACCTCTGGGGACATCGGTCTATGGGTCTGAGTGCAGGTAGGTGCTCAGTTGGGCTCAGATTGCCCCTGTTTTTCCTGGGAAGCCACCACTATTGAGATGGATCAGGGACTTTGGAGGTTTATCCTATGAGAAGGGTTGTGGCCATTGGAATGGGCACACACAATTCCCTTGGAGAGGGCAAGTACAGTCCTCAGGTTTGGCTCCAGGGGCCTGAGCCTGTAGGTTGTGTAGGCCAGGGCTGTTTGGACAGTTGTCTGAAAACAGAAACTCGGCTTATGTTTCGGGTCATAGTTATGGCAGGACTGATCTACTGACCATGAGGAGAACTCTTCGGGATTTGAAAGAAGGGCGAGTGTGAGGCTCCTGCTCAAGTTTTTGTCTCTGGATATCGTGTCACTCAAGGTCGTGGAATTTCTGGGTGACTTCATGGGAATTGGATGAGTCTTACTCTCTGGTGGTTTGGCCCCGTCCAAAGAGTTTGGGGTCATTCTGTGGGCTGGAAGAAGTACGTTTTTTTTTGTTGTTGTTGTTGTTGTTGTTTTTTTCCTTTTTAACCTCAGGTGTCCCACCAAATGATGGATTCCGGAGTAGAGCCCTGGGGAGGGGCGACAGGACAATCAGAAATCTGGTTAAAAATTGGGGCCTAGGGACATGTCAAGCCCATTATGACATCTAATTGTCCAACCACTGAGAGGACTTACTAGAGGACAGGACTCATGCTGAGGGTCACAATGCTTGTGTATGCCCTCGTAACACTCAAGAATGGGCGGGGCCTCAGGGTGAATGCTGGTTTCTCCTACACTGAACGTTGGACAACGTGCCAACCACAAGGGTTCTTGCCATGGGTAAGGAGGAGATCTGATTTCTGCATCACACTCACCCCTGGGCAGTGACTGGAGATAAGGTCTCGGTTCTGAAGCCTGAAAACTGAGGTTGGGAAGAGATGATGACCTAAGGCCATGGCTGGTTTTATGTGCTCAGTGTGCGGTCAGCTTTCTGGGTGTTGGTCAGGAGTTCCAGGCTCAGGTTGTGTTCGACAGTGAATTACTGCCCAGGTTAGACTATATAATTTGGGTAAAGTCGAGTGCTGTGTAGGTTTATCCTCATTTAAGATGCCTGGGCAGCTCATGAGGCAATAATTTTTTTTTTAGAGGGCAGGCAGAGTGCTGCATTGTGGGTCCGGAATTGCCAAACTTGAGGGCTTCGGGGCCAGGAGTGTGAGGACGGAAGTCTGAGAAGACAAGCTAGACTTGGGTTTCAGGGCGAGGGCACGGCAGGTATCCCATGCAGATCTGAACCAATATCTCATGCATCTGAAGTCAGGGCGAGGATCAGACGTTGGCTCAGTTTGGAGTTTCTGAGCATGACGGCCGCTTCATGAAGGGAGCGGAATCTCGAGGCCATTGAGGTTTTCCCACGTTGGGAGTTGTGGGATGCCCCCTTCAAGGATTCCTTCTGCGGGACAATTGAGACCTGTTGGACAGCTTCAGGACATCCCATATGGAATGACTCCACAGCACCGTTCGCGGATGGATGCCTGGGAAGCCCGCCTCGCATTCCAATTGTCTCCTAGCAACAAGACAGTTTAGATCTGATGGCTCTGCCTGAGGAACCGGGGTGGCTGAGTTGAAATGGACTTTCGTGAGGATGGGTCCTAATGTGTTTTTGTGTCCATGAGGGCCTTGGAATGGGGCGGTGGCACCGGGACCCTGAAATACTCTCCTAAGCTTTGGACATGGCTCCCATGCACAGGTTTCCTTGTGGAGACGAGATGAGTTCTGATGGGTGCCTCAGGAAAACCCCTATGCTCGTATTGGAATCAGGCTTTTGAGGACACATGCCTGTAACCCAAAGCAATGGATCCTATTATGGCCTAGGGTCCTGTCTGGTTCAATCTTCTTCTCTGGGGACATCCATCTATGGTATGAATGGAGGTCGATTATCAGCTGGCGTAAGACAGCCCTTGTTTGTTCCGGGCGACCTACACTATTGGGAGGGCCTCAGGGACTTTGGAGGTTTCTCCTAATTTGTACGATTTTGGACCATGGAATGGGCAGAATTCCCATGGATTGGTAGGCACAGTCCTAATGTGTGGCTCCAGGGGCCCAGCCTGGAGGGTGTGTGGCCCAAGACTTTGAGGACAGAAGTCTGAAAACACAAACTTAGCTTAGTTTTGGGGACGTAGGTATGGCAGGCCCGATCTACAAACCATGAGAAGAACTCTTCAGGAAACGAAGAAAGTGCGAGTCTGAGGCGCTTGCTCAGGCTTATGTCTCTGGATTTTGTATCAGCGATGGCCGTGGAATGTCGGGGAGGCCTCATGGGCCATGGACGAATCTTCCTCTCTGAGGATTTGGCCCGATACCCAATTGCTTTTCGTCAATCTGTGGGATGGGAGGACTCATTTCAGTTTTGTTACCTCAGGTGTCCCACCAAAAGAGGAATTCCAAAGCCAAGCCGTGGGGAAGACTGAAGGGACAACCCGAACTATGGTTAAAAATTGGGGCCTAGGGGCATGGCAAGCCCAATATGCTATCTCTTCATCCAGCCACTGAGTGACCTTACTTGAGGACTGGGCTCAGACTGAGCGTCACAATGTGTGTTTGTGACCAATGTGGCCCGCGAGCATGGGCGGGGCCTCATGGGCCACACTGGTTTCAACTACACTGAACGTTGGACAACATGCCAACCACAATGTTTCTTGCCATTGGGAAGGAGTTCTGATTTCTGCATCACCTTCAACCCTGGGCAGTGATTGGAGATAAGGTCTAGGTTCTGAAACCTGAAAACCGAGGTTGGGAAGAGATGACGACCTAAGGCCATGGTGGCTCGATGTGCTCAGTGTGCAGCCAGCTGTCTGGGAGGGTCCACGGGGTCCAGGCTCAGGCTGGGTCAGAAAGGGCATTAGTGCCCTGGTCAGCCTATGTATTTGGGGTACAGCCAAGGTCCGTGCAGGTTGATCCTCATTTGGGCTTACTGGGTAGCCCAAGAGGCAATATTTTTCTTCTGGAGGGCCGGCAGAGTGCTGCATTGTAGTTCTGGATTGCCAAACTGGAGGGCTTGTGGGCCAGTAGTCTGACGACAAAAGTCTGAGAACACAAGCTAGGCTTAGGTTTTTGGGTGAGGCCATCGCAGGCACAATCTGCAGACCTGAATCGAGATGTCGTGCATCTGAAGTCAGGGCGAGGATCAGACGATCGCTCAGGTTGGTGTTTCTGTCCCTGATGGCCCCTTCATGAATGGGGGGGGGCATCACGAGACCATGGGTGTTTTCCCACGAGGGGAGTTATGAGAAGCTCCAAACTGCAGAGAGTCTTCTGCAGGACAATTGAGACCTGTTGTTTTGGTCCAGGCCAATGATTCTGAGCAGGGTTATAGGATGGATGGCTGGGTATCCCACCTCGCATTTCAATTGTCTCCTAGCAACAAGACAGGTTAGATCTACTGGATCTGTGGGGAGCAACCGTGGACGCTGAGTTGAAATGGACACCCCTGGGGATGGGTCCTAACGTGCTTTTGTGTCTATGGAGACCTTGGAATGAGGCGGTGGCACTGGGGCCCTAAAGGGTTCTCCTAAACAGAGGCTTTGACACAGCTCCAACGTGCAAGTTTCCCATGTGTAGATGAGATGTTTTCTGATGGGTGAGTCAAGAAACAGCTAGATGTTGCTTTTGAAATCCAGGCCTCTGAGGAGAGATGCCTGGAAACCAAAGCAATGGATCTGATGAATGCCTAGGGGCCTGTTCTTTCCTTTTTACCTCTGGGGACATTTGTCTATGGGTCTGAGTGCAGGTAGGTGCTCAGTTGGGCTCAGATTGCCCATGTTTTTCCTGGGAAGCCACCACTATTGAGATGGATCAGGGACTTTGGAGGTTTATCCTATTAGAAGGGTAGTGGCCATTGGAATGGGCACACACAATTCCCTTGGAGAGGGCAAGTTCAGTCCTGAGGTTCGGCTCCAGGGGCCTGAGCCTGTAGGTTGTGTAGGCCAGGGCTCTTTGAACAGTTGTCTGAAAACACAAACTAGGCTTATGTTTCGGGTCATAGGTATGGCAGGACTGATCTACAGACCATGAGGAGAACTCTTCGGGATTTGAAAGAAGGGCGAGTGTGAGGCTCCTGCTCGAGTTTTTGTCTCTGGATATCGTGTCACTCAAGGTCGTGGAATTTCTGGGTGACTTCATGGGAATTGGATGAGTCTTACTCTCTGGTGGTTTGGCCCCGTCCAAAGAGTTTGGGGTCATTCTGTGGGCTGGAAGAAGTCCGTTTTTTTTTTGTTGTTGTTGTTGTGGTTGTTTTCCTTTTTAACCTCAGGTGTCCCACCAAATGATGGATTCCAGAGTAGAGCCCTGGGGAGGGGCGACTGGACAATCAGAAATCTGGTTAAAAATTGGGGCCTAGGGACATGTCAAGCCCATTATGACATCTAATTGTCCAACCACTGAGAGGACTTACTAGAGGACAGGACTCATGCTGAGGGTCACAATGCTTGTGTATGCCCTCGTAACACTCAAGAATGGGCGGGGCCTCAGGGTGAATGCTGGTTTCTCCTACACTGAACGTTGGACAACGTGCCAACCACAAGGGTTCTTGCCATGGGTAAGGAGGAGTTCTGATTTCTGCATCACAATCACCCCTGGGCAGTGATTGGAGATAAGGCCTCGGTTCTGAAGCCTGAAAACTGAGGTAGGGAAGAGATGATGACCTAAGGCCATGGCTGGTTTTATGTGCTCAGTGTGCGGTCAGCTTTCTGGGTGTTGGTCAGGAGTTCCAGGCTCAGGTTGTGTTCGACAGTGCATTAGTGCCCAGGTTAGACTATATAATTTGGGTAAAGTTGAGTGCTGTGTAGGTTTACCCTCATTTAAGGTGCCTGGGCAGCTCATGAGGCAATAATTTTTTTTCTAGAGGGCAGGCAGAGTGCTGCATTGTGGGTCCGGAATTGCCAAACTTGAGGGCTTCGGGGCCAGGAGTGTGAGGACGGAAGTCTGAGAAGACAAGCTAGACTTGGGTTTCAGGGCGAGGGCACGGCAGGTATCCCATGCAGATCTGAAACAATATCTCATGCATCTGAAGTCAGGGCGAGGATCAGACGTTGGCTCAGTTTGGAGTTTCTGAGCATGACGGCCGCTTCATGAAGGGAGCGGAATCTCGAGGCCATTGAGGTTTTCCCACGTTGGGAGTTCTGGGATGCCCCCTTCAAGGATTCCTTCTGCGGGACAATTGAGACCTGTTGGACAGCTCCAGGACATCCCATATGGAATGACTCCAGAGCACAGTTCGCGGATGGATGCCTGGGAAGCCCGCCTCGCATTCCAATTGTCTCCTAGCAACAAGACAGTTTAGATCTGATGGCTCTGCCTGAGGAACCGGGGTGGCTGAGTTGAAATGGACTTTCGTGAGGATGGGTCCTAATGTGTTTTTGTGTCCATGAGGGCCGTGGAATGGGGCGGTGGCACCGGGACCCTGAAGTACTCTCCTAAGCTTTGGACATGGCTCCCATGCACAGGTTTCCTTGTGGAGACGAGATGAGTTCTGATGGGTGCCTCAGGAAAACCCCTATGCTCGTATTGGAATCAGGCTTTTGAGGACACATGCCTGTAACCCAAAGCAATGGATCCTATTATGGCCTAGGGTCCTGTCTGGTTCAATCTTCTTCTCTGGGGTCATCCATCTATGGTATGAATGGAGGTCGATTATCAGCTGGCGTTAGACAGCCCTTGTTTGTTCCGGGCGACCTACACTATTGGGATGGCCTCAGGGACTTTGGAGGTTTCTCCTAATTTGTACGATTTTGGACCATGGAATGGGCAGAATTCCCATGGATTGGTAGGCACAGTCCTAATGTGTGGCTCCAGGGGCCCAGCCTGGAGGGTGTGTGGCCCAAGACTTTGAGGACAGAAGTCTGAAAACACAAACTCAGCTTAGTTTTGGGGACGTAGGTATGGCAGACCCGATCTACAAACCATGAGAAGAACTCTTCAGGAAACGAAGAAAGTGCGAGTCTGAGGCGCTTGCTCAGGCTTTTGTCTCTGGATTTTGTATCAGCGATGGCCGTGGAATGTCGGGGAGGCCTCATGGGCCATGGACGAATCTTCCTCTCTGAGGATTTGGCCCGATACCCAATTGCTTTTCGTCAATCTGTGGGATGGCAGGACTCATTTCAGTTTTGTTACCTCAGGTGTCCCACCAAAAGAGGAATTCCAAAGCCAGGCCGTGGGGAAGACTGAAGGGACAACCCGAACTATGGTTAAAAATTGGGGCCTTGTGGTATGGCAAGCCCAATATGCTATCTCTTCATCCAGCCACTGAGTGACCTTACTTGAGGTCTGGGCTCAGCCTGAGCGTCACAATGTGTGTTTGTGACCAATGTGGCCTGCCAGCATGGGCAGGGCCTCATGGGCCACACTGGTTTCAACTACACTGAACGTTGGACAACATGCCAGCCACAAGGTTTCTTGCCATGGGGAAGGAGTTCTGATTTTTGCATCACCTTCAAACCTGGGCATTGATTGGAGATAAGGTCTAGGTTCTGAAACCTGAAAACCGAGGTTGGGAAGAGATGACGACCTAAGGCCATGGCGGCTCGATGTGCTCAGTGTGCGGCCAGCTGTCTGGGAGGGTCCACGGGTTCCAGGCTCAGGCTGGGTCAGAAAGGGCATTAGTGCCCTGGTCAGCCTATGTATTTGGGGTACAGCCAAGTTCAGTGCAGGTTGATCCTCATTTGGGGTTACTGGGAAGCCCCAGAAGACAATGTTTTTCTTCTGGAGTGACGGCAGAGTGCTGCATTGTAGTTCTGGATTGCCAAACTGGGGGGCTTGTGAGCCAGTAGTCTGAGGACAAATGTCTGAGAACACAAGCTAGGCTTAGGTTTCTGGGTGAGGCCATGGCAGGCACAATCTACAGACCTGAATCGAGACCTCGTGCATCTGAAGTCAGGGCGAGGATCAGACGATCGCTCAAGTTGGAGTTTCTGTCCCTGGTTGCCCCTTCATGAATGGGGGGGGGCATCATGAGGACATGGGTGTTTTCCCACGATGGGAGTTGTGAGAAGCTCCAAACTGCAGAGAGTCTTCTGCAGGACAATGAGACCTGTTTTTTGGCTCCAGGCCAATGATTCTGAGCAGGGTTCTAAGGATGGATGGCTGGGTAGCCCACCTCGCATTCCAATTGTCTCCTAGCATCCAGACAGGTTAGATCTCCTGGATTTTGGGGAGCAACCAAGGACGCTGAGTTGAAATGGACACCCCTGGGGATGGGTCCTAACGTGCTTTTGTGTCTATGGAGACTTTGGAATGAAGCGGTGGCACTGGGGCCCTAAAGGGTTCTCCTAAACAGAGGCTTTGGCACAGCTCCAACGTGCAAGTTTCCCATGTGTAGATGAGATGTTTTCTGATGGGTGAGTCAAGAAACAGCTATATGCTGCTTTTGAAATCCAGGCCTCTGAGGAGAGATGCCTGGAAACCAAAGCAATGGATCTGATGAATGCCTAGGGGCCTGTTCTTTCCTTTTTACCTCTGGGGACATCGGTCTATGGGTCTGAGTGCAGGTAGGTGCTCAGTTGGGCTCAGATTGCCCCTGTTTTTCCTGGGAAGCCACCACTATTGAGATGGATCAGGGACTTTGGAGGTTTATCCTATGAGAAGGGTTGTGGCCATTGGAATGGGCACACACAATTCCCTTGGAGAGGGCAAGTACAGTCCTCAGGTTTGGCTCCAGGGGCCTGAGCCTGTAGGTTGTGTAGGCCAGGGCTGTTTGGACAGTTGTCTGAAAACACAAACTCGGCTTATGTTTCGGGTCATAGTTATGGCAGGACTGATCTACTGACCATGAGGAAAACTCTTCGGGATTTGAAAGAAGGGCGAGTGTGAGGCTCCTGCTCAAGTTTTTGTCTCTGGATATCGTGTCACTCAAGGTCGTGGAATTTCTGGGTGACTTCATGGGAATTGGATGAGTCTTACTCTCTGGTGGTTTGGCCCCGTCCAAAGAGTTTGGGGTCATTCTGTGGGCTGGAAGAAGTACGTTTTTTTTTTTAGTTGTTGTTGTTGTTTTTTTCCTTTTTAACCTCAGGTGTCCCACCAAATGATGGATTCCAGAGTAGAGCCCTGGGGAGGGGCGACTGGACAATCAGAAATCTGGTTAAAAATTGGGGCCTAGGAAATGTCAAGCCCATTATGACATCTAATTGTCCAAACACTGAGAGGACTTACTAGAGGACAGGACTCATGCTGAGGGTCACAATGCTTGTGTATGCCCTGGTCACACTCAAGAATGGGCGGGGCCTCAGGGTGAATGCTGGTTTCTCCTACACTGAACGTTGGACAACGTGCCAACCACAAGGGTTCTTGCCATGGGTAAGGAGGAGTTCTGATTTCTGTATCACACTCACCCCTGGGCAGTGATTGGAGATAAGGTCTCGGTTCTGAAGCCTGAAAACTGAGGTAGGGAAGAGATGATGACCTAAGGCCATGGCTGGTTTTATGTGCTCAGTGTGCGGTCAGCTTTCTGGGTGTTGGTCAGGAGTTCCAGGCTCAGGTTGTGTTCGACAGTGCATTAGTGCCCAGGTTAGACTATATAATTTGGGTAAAGTCGAGTGCTGTGTAAGTTTACCCTCATTTAAGGTGCCTGGGCAGCTCATGAGGCAATAATTTTTTTTCTAGAGGGCAGGCAGAGTGCTGCATTGTGGGTCCGGAATTGCCAAACTTGAGGGCTTCGGGGCCAGGAGTGTGAGGACGGAAGTCTGAGAAGACAAGCTAGACATGGGTTTCAGGGCAAGGGCTGGCAGGTATCCCATACAGATCTGAACCAATATCTCATGCATCTGAAGTCAGGGCGAGGATCAGACGTTGGCTCAGTTTGGAGTTTTTGAGCATGACGGCCGCTTCATGAAGGGAGCAGAATCTCGAGGCCATTGAGGTTTTCCCACGTTGGGAGTTCTGGGATGCCCCCTTCAAGGATTCCTTCTGCGGGACAATTGAGACCTGTTGGACAGCTCCAGGACATCCCATATGGAATGACTCCAGAGCACCGTTCGCGGATGGTTGCCTGGGAAGCCGCCTCGCATTCCAATTGTCTCCTAGCAACAAGACAGTTTAGATCAGATGGCTCTGCCTGAGGAACCGGGGTGGCTGAGTTGAAATGGACTTTCGTGAGGATGGGTCCTAATGTGTTTTTGTGTCCATGAGGGCCGTGGAATGGGGCGGTGGCACCGGGACCCTGAAGTACTCTCCTAAGCTTTGGACATGGCTCCCATGCACAGGTTTCCTTGTGGAGACGAGATGAGTTCTGATGGGTGCCTCAGGAAAACCCCTATGCTCGTATTGGAATCAGGCTTTTGAGGACACATGCCTGTAACCCAAAGCAATGGATCCTATTATGGCCTAGGGTCCTGTCTGGTTCAATCTTCTTCTCTGGGGACATCCATCTATGGTATGAATGGAGGTCGATTATCAGCTGGCGTTAGACAGCCCTTGTTTGTTCCGGGCGACCTACACTATTGGGAGGGCCTCAGGGACTTTGGAGGTTTCTCCTAATTTGTACGATTTTGGACCATGGAATGGGCAGAATTCCCATGGATTGGTAGGAACAGTCCTAATGTGTGGCTCCAGGGGCCCAGCCTGGAGGGTGTGTGGCCCAAGACTTTGAGGACAGAAGTCTGAAAACACAAACTCAGCTTAGTTTTGGGGACGTAGGTATGGCAGACCCGATCTACAAACCATGAGAAGAACTCTTCAGGAAACTAAGAAAGTGCGAGTCTGAGGCGCTTGCTCAGGCTTTTGTCTCTGGATTTTGTATCAGCGATGGCCGTGGAATGTCGGGGAGGCCTCATGGGCCATGGACGAATCTTCCTCTCTGAGGATTTGGCCGATTCCCAATTGCTTTTCGTCAATCTGTGGGATGGGAGAACTCATTTCAGTTTTGTTACCTCAGGTGTCCCACCAAAAGAGGAATTCCAAAGCCAAGCCGTGGGGAAGACTGAAGGGACAACCCGAACTATGGTTAAAAATTGGGGCCTAGGGGCATGGCAAGCCCAATATGCTCTCTCTTCATCCAGCTACTGAGTGACCTTACTTGAGGTCTGGGCTCAGCCTGAGCGTCACAATGTGTGTTTGTGACCAATGTGGCCCGCGAGCATGGGCGGGGCCTCATGGGCCACACTGGTTTCAACTACACTGAAAGTTGGACAACATGCCAACCACAAGGTTTCTTGCCATGGGGAAGGAGTTCTGATTTTTGCATCACCTTCAACCCTGGGCATTGATTGGAGATAAGGTCTAGGTTCTGAAACCTGAAAAATGAGGTTGGGAAGAGATGACGACTTAAGGCCATGGCGGCTCGATGTGCTCAGTGTGCGGCCAGCTGTCTGGGAGGGTCCACGGGGTCCAGGTTCAGGCTGGGTCAGAAAGGGCATTAGTGCCCTGGTCAGCCTATGTATTTGGGGTACAGCCAAGGTCGGTGCAGGTTGATCCTCATTTGGGGTTACTGGGAAGCCCCAGAGGACAATGATTTTCTTCTGGAGTGCCGGCAGAGTGCTGCATTGTAGTTCTGGATTGCCAAACTGGGGGGCTTGTGAGCCAGTAGTCTGACGACAAATGTCTGAGAACACAAGCTAGGCTTAGGTTTCTGGGTGAGGCCATGGCAGGCACAATCTACAGACCTGAATCGAGACCTCGTGCATCTGAAGTCAGGGCGAGGATCAGACGATCGCTCAGGTTGGAGTTTCTGTCCCTGATTGCCCCTTCATGAATGGGGGGGGGCATCACGAGGACATGGGTGTTTTCCCACGATGGGAGTTGTGAGAAGCTCCAAACTGCAGAGAGTCTTCTGCAGGACAATTGAGACCTGTTTTTTGGCTCCAGGCCAATGATTCTGAGCAGGGTTCTAAGGATGGATGGCTGGGTAGCCCACCTCGCATTCCAATTGTCTCCTAGCATCCAGACAGGTTAGATCTCCTGGATCTTGCGGAGCAACCGAGGACGCTGAGTTGAAATGGACACCCCTGGGGATGGATCCTAACGTGCTTTTGTGTCTATGGAGACTTTGGAATGAAGCGGTGGCACTGGGGCCCTAAAGGGTTCTCCTAAACAGAGGCTTTGGCACAGCTCCAATGTGCAAGTTTCCCATGTGTAGATGAGATGTTTTCTGATGGGTGAGTCAAGAAACAGCTATATGCTGCTTTTGAAATCCAGGCCTCTGAGGAGAGATGCCTGGAAACCAAAGCAATGGATCTGATGAATGCCTAGGGGCCTGTTCTTTCCTTTTTACCTCTGGGGACATCGGTCTATGGGTCTGAGTGCAGGTAGGTGCTCAGTTGGGCTCAGATTGCCCCTGTTTTTCCTGGGAAGCCACCACTATTGAGATGGATCAGGGACTTTGGAGGTTTATCCTATGAGAAGGGTTGTGGCCATTGGAATGGGCACACACAATTCCCTTGGAGAGGGCAAGTACAGTCCTCAGGTTTGGCTCCAGGGGCCTGAGCCTGTAGGTTGTGTAGGCCAGGGCTGTTTGGACAGTTGTCTGAAAACACAAACTCGGCTTATGTTTCGGGTCATAGTTATGGCAGGACTGATCTATTGACCATGAGGAAAACTCTTCGGGATTTGAAAGAAGGGCGAGTGTGAGGCTCCTGCTCAAGTTTTTGTCTCTGGATATCGTTTCACTCAAGGTCGTGGAATTTCTGGGTGACTTCATGGGAATTGGATGAGTCTTACTCTCTGGTGGTTTGGCCCCGTCCAAAGAGTTTGGGGTCATTCTGTGGGCTGGAAGAAGTACGTTTTTTTTTTTAGTTGTTGTTGTTGTTTTTTTCCTTTTTAACCTCAGGTGTCCCACCAAATGATGGATTCCAGAGTAGAGCCCTGGGGAGGGGCGACTGGACAATCAGAAATCTGGTTAAAAATTGGGGCCTAGGGACATGTCAAGCCCATTATGACATCTAATTGTCCAAACACTGAGAGGACTTACTAGAGGACAGGACTCATGCTGAGGGTCACAATGCTTGTGTATGCCCTGGTAACACTCAAGAATGGGCGGGGCCTCAGGGTGAATGCTGGTTTCTCCTACACTGAACGTTGGACAACGTGCCAACCACAAGGGTTCTTGCCATGGGTAAGGAGGAGTTCTGATTTCTGCATCACACTCAACCCTGGGCAGTGATTGGAGATAAGGTCTCGGTTCTGAAGCCTGAAAACTGAGGTAGGGAAGAGATGATGACCTAAGGCCATGGCTGGTTTTATGTGCTCAGTGTGCGGTCAGCTTTCTGGGTGTTGGTCAGGAGTTCCAGGCTCAGGTTGTGTTCGACAGTGCATTAGTGCCCAGGTTAGACTATATAATTTGGGTAAAGTCGAGTGCTGTGTAGGTTTACCCTCATTTAAGGTGCCTGGGCAGCTCATGAGGCAATAATTTTTTTTCTAGAGGGCAGGCAGAGTGCTGCATTGTGCGTCCGGAATTGCCAAACTTGAGGGCTTCGGGGCCAGGAGTGTGAGGACAGAAGTCTGAGAAGACAAGCTAGACATGGGTTTCAGGGCAAGGGCTGGCAGGTATACCATGCAGATCTGAACCAATATCTCATGCATCTGAAGTCAGGGCGAGGATCAGACGTTGGCTCAGTTTGGAGTTTTTGAGCATGACGGCCGCTTCATGAAGGGAGCAGAATCTTGAGGCCATTGAGGTTTTCCCACGTTGGGAGTTCTGGGATGCCCCCTTCAAGGATTCCTTCTGCGGGACAATTGAGACCTGTTGGACAGCTCCAGGACATCCCATATGGAATGACTCCAGAGCACCGTTCGCGGATGGTTGCCTGGGAAGCCGCCTCGCATTCCAATTGTCTCCTAGCAACAAGACAGTTTAGATCTGATGGCTCTGCCTAAGGAACCGGGGTGGCTGAGTTGAAATGGACTTTCGTGAGAATGGGTCCTAATGTGTTTTTGTGTCCATGAGGGCCGTGGAATGGGGCGGTGGCACCGGGACCCTGAAGTACTCTCCTAAGCTTTGGACATGGCTCCCATGCACAGGTTTCCTTGTGGAGACGAGATGAGTTCTGATGGGTGCCTCAGGAAAACCCCTATGCTCGTATTGGAATCAGGCTTTTGAGGACACATGCCTGTAACCCAAAGCAATGGATCCTATTATGGCCTAGGGTCCTGTCTGGTTCAATCTTCTTCTCTGGGGACATCCATCTATGGTATGAATGGAGGTCGATTATCAGCTGGCGTTAGACAGCCCTTGTTTGTTCCGGGCGACATACACTATTGGGATGGCCTCAGGGACTTTGGAGGTTTCTCCTAATTTGTACGATTTTGGACCATGGAATGGGCAGAATTCCCATGGATTGGTAGGCACAGTCCCAATGTGTGGCTCCAGGGGCCCAGCCTGGAGGGTGTGTGGCCCAAGACTTTGAGGACAGAAGTCTGAAAACACAAACTCAGCTTAGTTTTGGGGACGTAGGTATGGCAGGCCCGATCTACAAACCATGAGAAGAACTCTTCAGGATATGAAGAAAGTGCGAGTCTGAGGCGCTTGCTCAGGCTTTTGTCTCTGGATTTTGTATCAGCGATGGCCGTGGAATGTCGGGGAGGCCTCATGGGCCATGGACGAATCTTCCTCTCTGAGGATTTGGCCGATTCCCAATTGCTTTTCGTCAATCTGTGGGATGGGAGAACTCATTTCAGTTTTGTTACCTCAGGTGTCCCACCAAAAGAGGAATTCCAAAGCCAAGCCGTGGGGAAGACTGAAGGGACAACCCGAACTATGGTTAAAAATTGGGGCCTAGGGGCATGGCAAGCCCAATATGCTCTCTCTTCATCCAGCTACTGAGTGACCTTACTTGAGGTCTGGGCTCAGCCTGAGCATCACAATGTGTGTTTGTGACCAATGTGGCCCGCGAGCATGGGCGGGGCCTCATGGGCCACACTGGTTTCAACTACACTGAACGTTGGACAACATGCCAACCACAAGTTTTCTTGCCATGGGGAAGGAGTTCTGATTTTTGCATCACCTTCAACCCTGGGCAGTGATTGGTGATAAGGTCTAGGTTCTGAAACCTGAAAACCGAGGTTGGGAAGAGATGACGACTTAAGGCCATGGCGGCTCGATGTGCTCAGTGTGAGGCCAGCTGTCTGGGAGGGTCCACGGGGTCCAGGCTCAGGCTGGGTCAGAAAGGGCATTAGTGCCCTGGTCAGCCTATGTATTTGGGGTACTGCCAAGGTCGGTGCAGGTTGATCCTCATTTGGGGTTACTGGGAAGCCCCAGGGGACAATGATTTTCTTCTGGAGTGCCGGCAGAGTGCTGCATTGTAGTTCTGGATTGCCAAACTGGGGGGCTTGTGAGCCAGTAGTCTGACGACAAATGTCTGAGAACACAAGCTAGGCTTAGGTTTCTGGGTGAGGCCATGGCAGGCACAATCTACAGACCTGAATCGAGACCTCGTGCATCTGAAGTCAGGGCGAGGATCAGACGATCGCTCAGGTTGGAGTTTCTGTCCCTGATTGCCCCTTCATGAATGGTTGGGGGGCATCACGAGGACATGGGTGTTTTCCCACGATGGGAGTTGTGAGAAGCTCCAAACTGCAGAGAGTCTTCTGCAGGACAATTGAGACCTGTTTTTTGGCTCCAGGCCAATGATTCTGAGCAGGGTTCTAAGGATGGATGGCTGGGTAGCCCACCTCGCATTCCAATTGTCTCCTAGCATCCAGACAGGTTAGATCTCCTGGATTTTGGGGAGCAACCGAGGACGCTGAGTTGAAATGGACACCCCTGGGGATGGATCCTAACGTGCTTTTGTGTCTATGGAGACTTTGGAATGAAGCGGTGGCACTGGGGCCCTAAAGGGTTCTCCTAAACAGAGGCTTTGGCACAGCTCCAACGTGCAAGTTTCCCATGTGTAGATGAGATGTTTTCTGATGGGTGAGTCAAGAAACAGCTATATGCTGCTTTTGAAATCCAGGCCTCTGAGGAGAGATGCCTGGAAACCAAAGCAATGGATCTGATGAATGCCTAGGGGCCTGTTCTTTCCTTTTTACCTCTGGGGACATCGGTCTATGGGTCTGAGTGCAGGTAGGTGCTCAGTTGGGCTCAGATTGCCCCTGTTTTTCCTGGGAAGCCACCACTATTGAGATGGATCAGGGACTTTTGAGGTTTATCCTATGAGAAGGGTTGTGGCCATTGGAATGGGCACACACAATTCCCTTGGAGAGGGCAAGTACAGTCCTCAGGTTTGGCTCCAGGGGCCTGAGCCTGTAGGTTGTGTAGGCCAGGGCTGTTTGGACAGTTGTCTGAAAACACAAACTCGGCTTATGTTTCGGGTCATAGTTATGGCAGGACTGATCTACTGACCATGAGGAGAACTCTTCGGGATTTGAAAGAAGGGCGAGTGTGAGGCTCCTGCTCAAGTTTTTGTCTCTGGATATCGTGTCACTCAAGGTCGTGGAATTTCTGGGTGACTTCATGGGAAATGGACGAGTCTTACTCTCTGGTGGTTTGGCCCCGTCCAAAGAGTTTGTGTTCATTCTGTGGGCTGGAAGAAGTCCGTTTTTGTTGTTGTTGTTGTTGTATTCTTTTTTAACCTCAGGTGTCCCACCAAATGAGGGATTCCAGAGTAGAGCCCTGTGGAGGGGCGAATGGACAATAAGAAATCTGGTTAAAAATTGGGTCCTAGGGACATGTCAAGCCCATTATGACATCTAATGGTCCAGCCACTGTGAGGACTTACTAGAGGACAGGACTCATGCTGAGGGTCACAATGCGTGTGTATGCCCTCGTAACACTCAAGAATGGGTGGGGCCTCTGGGTGAATGCTGGTTTCTCCTAAACTGAACGTTGAACAACATGCCAACCACAAGGGTTCTTGCCATGGGTAAAGAGGAGTTCTGATTTCTGCATCACACTCACCCCTGGGCAGTGATTGGAGATAAGGTCTCGTTCTGAAGCCTGAAGACTGAGGTAGGGAAGAGATGATGACCTAAGGCCATGGCGGGTTTTATGTGCTCAGTGCGCGGTCAGCTTTCTGGGTGTTGGTCAGGAGGTCCGGGCTCAGGTTGTGTTCGACAGTGCATTAGTGCCCAGGTTAGACTATATAATTTGGGTAAAGTCGAGTGCTGTGTAGGTTTACCCTCATTTAAGGTGCCTGGGCAGCTCATGAGGCAATAATTTTTTTTCTAGAGGGCAGGCAGAGTGCTGCATTGTGGTTCCGGAATTGCTAAACTTGAGGACTTCCGGGCCAGGAGTGTGAGGACGGAAGTCTGAGAAGTCAAGCTAGACTTTGGTTTCGGGGGGGCATGGCAGGTACCCCCTGCATATCTGAACCAATATCTCATCCATGTGAAGTCAGGGCGAGGATCAGACGTTTGCTCAGGGTGGAGTTTCTGACCATGACGGCCGCTTCATGAAGGGAGCGGAATCTCGAGGCCATTGAGGTTTTCCCACGTTGGGAGTTGTGGGATGCCCCCTTCAAGGATTCCTTCTGCGGGACAATTGAGACCTGTTGGACAGCTCCAGGACATCCCATATGGAATGACTCCAGAGCACCGTTCGCGGATGGATGTCTGGGAAGCCCGCCTCGCATTCCAATTATCTCCTAGCAACAAGACAGTTTAGATCTGATGGCTCTGCCTGAGCAACGGGGGTGGATGACTTGAAATGGACTTTCCTGAGGATGGGTCCTAATGTGTTTTTGTGTCCATGAGGGCCTTGGAATGGGGCGGTGGCACCGGGACCCTGAAGTACTCTCCTAAGCTTTGGACATGGCTCCCATGCACAGGTTTCCTTGTGGAGACGAGATGAGTTCTGATGGGTGCCTCAGGAAAACCCCTATGCTCGTATTGGAATCAGGCTTTTGAGGACACATGCCTGTAACCCAAAGCAATGGATCCTATTATGGCCTAGGGTCCTGTCTGGTTCAATCTTCTTCTCTGGGGACATCCATCTATGGTATGAGTGGAGGTCGATTATCAGCTGGCGTTAGACAGCCCTTGTTTGTTCAGGGCGACCAAATCTATTGGGATGGCCTCAGGGACTTTGGAGGTTGCTCCTAATTTGTACGATTTTGGACCATGGAATGGGCAGAATTCCCATGGATTGGTAGGCACAATCCTAATGTGTGGCTCCAGGGGCCCAGCCTGGAGGGTGTGTGGGCCAAGACTTTGAGGACAGAAGTCTGAAAACACAAACTCAGCTTAGTTTTGGGGACGTAGGTATGGCAGGCCCAATCTACAGACCATGAGAAGAACTCTTCAGGATATGAAGAAAGTGCGAGTCTGAGGTGCTTGCTCAGGCTTTTGTCTCTGGATTTTGTATCAGCGATGGCCGTGGAATGTCGGGGAGGCCTCATGGGCCATGGACGAATCTTCCTCTTGAGATTTGGCCCGATTCCCAATTGCTTTTCGTCAATCTGTGGGCGGGAGGACTCATTTCAGTTTTGTTACCTCTGATGTCCCACCAAAAGAGGAATTCCAAAGCCAAGCCGTGGGGAAGACTGAAGGGACAACCCGAACTATGGTTAAAAATTGGGGCCTAGGGGCATGGCAAGCCCAATATGCTATCTCTTCATCCAGCCACTGAGTGACCTTACTTGAGGACTGGGCTCAGCCTGAGCGTCACAATGTGTGTTTGTGACCAATGTGGCCCGCGAGCATGGGCGGGGCCTCATGGGCCACACTGGTTTCAACTACACTTAACGTTGGACAACATGCCAACCACAAGGTTTCTTGCCATGGGGAAGGAGTTCTGATTTTTGCATCACCTTCAACCCTGGGCAGTGATTGGAGATAAGGTCTAGGTTCTGAAACCTGAAAACCGAGGTTGGGAAGAGTGACGACCTAAGGCCATGGCGGCTCGATGTGCTCAGTGTGCGGCCAGCTGTCTGGGAGGGTCCACGGGGTCCAGGCTCAGGCTGTGTCAGAAAGGGCATTAGTGCCCTGGTCAGCCTATGTATTTGGGGTACAGCCAAGGTCGGTGCAGGTTGATCCTCATTTGGGGTTACTGGGTAGCCCCAGAGGACAATGTTTTTCTTCTGGAGGGCCGGCAGAGTGCTGCATTGTAGTTCTGGATTGCCAAACTGGAGGGCTTGTGGGCCAGTAGTCTGACAACAAAAGTCTGAGAACACAAGCTAGGCTTAGGTTTCTGGGTGAGGCCATGGCAGGCACAATCTACAGACCTGAATCGAGATCTTGTGCATCTGAAGTCAGGGCGAGGATCAGACGATCGCTCAGGTTTTAGTTTCTGTCCCTGATGGCCCCTTCATGAATGGGGGGGGCATCACGGGGCCATGGGTGTTTTCCCACGATGGGAGTTGTGAGAAGCTCCAAACTGCAGAGAGTCTTCTGCAGGACAATTGAGACCTGTTGTTTGGCTCCAGGCCAATGATTCTGAGCAGGGTTCTAAGGATGGATGGCTGGGTAGCCCACCTCGCATTCCAATTGTCTCCTAGCAACAAGACAGGTTAGATCTCCTGGATCTGTGGGGAGCAACCGTGGACGCTGAGTTGAAATGGACACCCCTGGGGATGGTTCCTAATGTGCTTTTGTGTCTATGGAGACCTTGGAATGAAGCGGTGGCACTGGGGCCCTAAAGGGTTCTCCTAAACAGAGGCTTTGACACAGCCACAACGTGCAAGTTTCCCATGTGTAGATGAGTTGTTTTCTGATAGGTGAGTCAAGAAACAGCTAGATGCTGCTTTTGAAATCCAGGAATCTGAGGAGAGATGCCTGGAAACCAAAGCAATGGATCTGATTAGTGCCTAGGGGCCTGTTCTTTCCTTCATACCTCTGGGGACATCTGTCTATGGGTCTTAGTGCAGGTAGGTGTTCAGTTGGGCTCTGATTACCCCTGTTTTTCCTGGGAAGCCACCACTATTGAGATGGATCAGGGACTTTGGAGGTTTATCCTATTAGAAGGGTTGTGGCCTTTGGAATGGGCACACACAATTCCCTCTGAGAGGACAAGTACAGTCCTCAGGTTTGGCTCCATGGGCCTGAGCCTGTAGGTTGTGTAGGCCAGGGCTTTTGGACAGTTGTGTGAAAACACACACCCTCCATGCTAGGGCCCCTGGAACCACACATCAGGATTGTTCCTGCCCTCTCAAAGGGAATTCTTCATATTCCATTGGCCACAACCATATAAATCAGGAGAAATCTCCAATTTCCCTGGGACCATCCCAATATTGTAGGCTGCTCGGAACAAACAGGGGTGATCTGACACTAGCTGAGCAACTAGCTCCACACAGCCTCGGAGACAGATGTCCCCAGAGAAGAACATTGAACTGGACAGGCCCCTAGGCCCTAATCAGATCCATTGCTTTGGTTTCCAGGCATCTCTTCTCAGAGGCCTGGTTTCCAATACCAGCCTATGGGGTTTCCATAGGCTCCTTCAGAGCAATCATGTCTGCACATTGGAAACTTGCTCGAGGAGCTATGTCAGAACCTCAGAGGCCTGGTTTTCAATACCACCATATGGGGGTTTCCTGAGGCATCAGTCAGAACAAATGTCTTCTCCACATGGGAAACGTGCTCTTTTAAGCTGTGTCAAAACCTCCGGCTAGGAAAATCCTTCAGGGCCCCGGTGCCACCACCTCATTCCAAGGTCTCCATGGACACAATCCCACATTAGTACCCATCTGCAGGAGAGTATATTTCAACTCAGTGCCCTTGGATGCTCCCCTAGAGCCAGCAGATCGAACCTATCTTGTCACTAGGAGACAATTGGAATGTGAGGCGGGCTGGCTAGGAATCCATCTGTAGAAAACTACTCTGAAGTAATTCCATATAGGGGCGTCCTGGAGCCATCCAACAGGTCACAGCTGTCCTGCAGAAGGAATCCTTGCGCTTTGGAGCACCTCACAACTCCCATCATGGGAAAAGCTCTGTGGCCTCGTGGTGCACTGTCCCCTTCATGAAAGAGCCATCTTGGACAGAAACTCCAACCTGAGCCAATGTCTAATCCTCGCCCTGACTTCAGATGCACGAAATCTTGATTCAACACTGCAGAGTGTGCCTGCCGAAACCCCGCCCCGAAGCAAAACCTAGCTATTGTTCTCAGACTTCGTCCTCACACTCCGAGCCCACCAACCCTCCAGTTAGGGAATTCTGGAGAGACACAATGCAGCACTCTGACTGCCCTCCAGAAGAGAAACGTTGTCCTATGGGGCTAACCAGAAACACCAAATGAGGATCAACCTGCATGCCACTTGACTCTACCCCAATTATACAGTTTCGCTTCGGCGTTAATGCCCTGTCTTGCACAGCTTGAGGTCTGAATTTTCAACCGACACCCAGACAGCTGGCTGTACACTGAGCACATCAGACCCGCCATGGCTTTAGGTCATCATCTCTTTTCATCCTTGGTTTTCAGGCTTCAGAACCTAGACCTTATATATACTCACTACCCAGGGGTGAACGTGATGCAGAAATGAAACTCCTTCTTCCTCAAGGCAAGAAACCTTGTGTTTGGCATGTTTTCCAACGTTCAGTGTAGGAGAATCCAGTGTAGCCCATGAGTCCCCGCCCATGCTTGAGAACCGCAATGGGCACAAACACATTGGGACCCTCACTGTGAGCCCTGTCCTCAAGTAAAGCCTCTCAGGGTCTGGACCAAGAACCCGCATTGCCATCCCTAGTCCCCCAATATTAATGAGAGGTTGAGAGTTCTAGTCACCCCTATTCAGGTCTCTGCTCTGGAACCCCTGAGGAAAAAAAATATTGAAGGGTCACCTCCATCCCCTGAATGAGCCCCAAAACTTGGGATCTGACCAAATCTTAAAAGAGAAAGAATCATCCATGGCCAAAGAGGCCATCCCGTCATTCCATGGCCACCATTGACACAAAATCTAGAGACAAAAGCCTGGAGATATGCCTAACACTTGCCCTTTGTTCATAGCCTGATAAATTCTCCTCACGGTCTATAGATCAGGCATGTCATACCTACGTCCCCAAATCTAAGCTGAGTTTGGGTTTTCAGGTTTCTGTCCCCACTGTCCTGGCCCACACACCCTCCAGGCTGGGGCCCCTGGAGCCATGCCTTAGGACTGTGCCTGCCTTCTCCAAGCAAATTCTGCCCATTCCATTGGCCACAACCCTAAAGATTAGGAGAACACTCCAACGTCCCTGAGGCCATCCCAATAGTGTTGGCCACTCAGGGCAAACAGGGTGATCTGTCCCAAGATGAGCATCTACCTCAACTCAGATCCATAGACAGATAACCCCAGAGAAGAAGATTGAACCGGACAGGCACCTAGGCCCTAATCAGATCCATTGCTTTTGATTCCAGGCATCTCTCCTCAGAGGCCTGGTTTCCAATACCAGCATATGTGTTCTTCAGGAGGTACCAGTCTGAACAAATCTCATTTCCACATGGGAAACATGCATTTTGGAGCTGTGTCACAACCTCCAGTTAAGGGAAACCTTCAGGTCCCAGCAGCCAACACCCCATTCCAAGATCTCCATGGACACAAACCCGCATTATGACCCATCCACAGGCGAGTCCATTTCAACACATCCCCTTTGGTTGCTCCCCAAAAGAAGCAGATCGAACCTGCCTTGTCACTAGGAGACAATAGGAATGTGAGGCGGGCACTCCAGGAATCCAACCTTAGAACCCTGCACTGCCGTGGTTCCGCATGGGACGTCCTGGAGCAATCTAACCGGTCTCGACTGTCCCATAGAAGGAATCCTTGCCGATTGGAGCAACTTACAATGCCAATCGTGGGAAAGTCTCCATAGCCCCATGATGCCCCCCACCATCATGAAGGGGCCATCCTGAACAGAAACTTCAACCTGAGCCTACGTCTGATCCTCGCCCTGACTTCAGATGCATGAGATTTAGATTTAGCTCTACAGAGTGTGCCTGCCATGATCTTGACCCAAAACCTAAGCCTAGCTTGTGTTCTCTCACTTCCTTCCTCACAATTCTGGCCCACAAGCCCTCCAGTGTGAGAATTCCGTCGCCACAATGCAGCACTCTTCCTTCCCTCCAGAAGAAAAACGTTGCCCCTGGGGCTACCCAGAAACACCAAATGAGGATCTACCTGCATGCCACTCAACTTTACTCCAATTATACAGTCTAAGCTTGGCACTAATGCCCTGTCTGACACAGCCTGATCCTGGACCTCCTGGATGACACCCAGAAAGGTGGTGTCACACCTAAGGACTGTGCCAGTGCTCTCCAAGGGAACTCTGCCCGTTTCATTTGCCACAACCTTACAGAATAGGAGAAACCTCCAATTCCCAAGACCAGCCCAATAGTGTTGGCCTCCCCCAACAAACATGGGTGATCTGACACAAGCTGAGCAGTGACCTCCATTCTGAATCTTAGACAGAGACACTCAGAGGAGAATATTGAAAAGGACAGGCCCCTAGACCGTAATCAGATCCATTGCTTTGGATTCCAGGCATTGTTCCCCAGATGCTTGGTTTCCAATACCAGGTTGTGGGGGTTTCAGAACAAATCTCGTCTCTACATGGGAAACTTGCTCTTTGGAGCTGCATCAGAACCTCAGGTTAGGAGAATTCTTCAGGGCAACAGAGCCACTGCCCCATTCCAAGGGATCCATGGACACAAATCCACATCATGACTGATCCTCATGAGAGTCCATTTCAATTCAGCCCCCTCGGTTGTTCCCCCAGTGACAGCAGATCGAATCCTCCTTTTCACTAGGACACAACTGGAATGCAAGTTGGACTGCCCAGGCATCCATCATTAGAACTGTGCTTGAAGCATTTCTTATGGGACGTCCTTGATCCATCCAAAAGGTCGTGACTGTCCCGCTGACGGAATCCTTGTGGTTTGGAGCATCACACACTCACAAAGTTGGAAATCTTCCATGGTTTCCTGATGCCCCCCCACCTTCATGAAGGGGACATCATGTACAGAAACTCCAACCTAAGCCAACATCTGATCCTCGCCCTGACTTCAGATGCACGATCTCATTTCAGGTCTGTAGAGTGTGCCTGCCATGTCACCGCTGCGAATTCTAAGCTGAACTTGTGTTCTCAGACTTCTGTCCTAAAACACCTGGCCCACAAGCCCTGAAGTTGGCAATTCTGGAGCCAGAATGCAGCACTCTGCCTGCCCTCCAGAAGAAAATCTTTGCCCTATGGGGCCAACCAGAAACCCCAAATGAGGACCAACCTTCACATCACTCGACTGTACCCCAATTATACAGTCTAGCCTGGGGACTAATGCCCTGCCTGACAAAGCCTGAGCCCAGACCTCATGATGGACACAGACATCTGGCCGCACACTAAGTGCATCGGACCCACCATGGCCTTAGGTCGTCATCTCTTACCAACCTCGGTTTTCAGGCTTCAGAATCTAGACCTTATCTCTACTCACTGCCATGCCGTGTACGTGATGCAGAAATCAGAACTCCTCCTTCCCCATGACCAGAAACCCTGTGGTTGGCATGTTGTCCAACGTGCAGTGTAGGAGAAACCAGCATGGCCCATGAGGCCTCAGACATGCTTGAGGGCTGCGATGGGCACAAACACACATTAGGACCCTAAGCATGAACCCTGGCCTCAAGTAAAGCCTCTCCGGGGCTGGACCAAGAGCCCACATATGGAGATTACCATGCCCCTACTCCCCAAACCTTAACCAGTGCTTGAGAAGTCAAGTCACCCCTACTCAGATCTCTTCTCTAGAATCCCTCCTTGGTGGGACACATGAGGTTAAAAAAAAATAGAGAAAGGACTCCTACCGTCCAAAGAACGACCGCAAACACTTGGAATTGGGCCAAATTCACAGAGAGAAATACTCGTCCATGGCTGATGAGGCCATCCTGACATTCCACGGCCACCATTGACACAAAATCCGGAGACAAAAGACTGAAAAAGCGCCACACACTCGCCCTTTGTTCAAAGCCTGAAAAATTCTCACGGTCTGTAGATCGGGCCTGCCATACCTATGTCCCCAAACCTAAGCCAAGTTTGTGTTTTCCGACTTCTGTCTCCATTGTCCTGGCCCACACACCCTCAAGGCTTGGACCCATGGAGCCACACCTCAGGACTGTGCCTGCCCTCTCCATGGGAATTCTGCTCATTCCTTTGGCACAACCTGACAGATTCGGAGAAACATCCGAAGTCCCCGAGGCCACCCCAATATTGTAGGATGTCCGGGACAAACAGGGACCATCTGCCACAAGCTGAGCCACTACCTCCAATCAGACCTGTAGATAGATATCCATAGAAAAGAAGATTGAACAGGACAGGCACCTAGGCCCTAAACGAATTCATTGCTTTTGTTTTCATGTATCTCTCCTCAGAGGCCTGGATTCCAATACCAGCACATGGGGTTTTCTGGAGCTACCAATCAGAACAAATCACATGCCACATGGGAATCATGCTATATGGAACTGTGTCAAAACCTCCAGTTAGGAGAAAATTTCACGTCACTGGAGCCACCGCCCCATTCCAATGTCTCAATGGACACAATCCCACATTATGACCCATCGTCAGGAGAGTCCATTTCAACTCAAACCTGGCGGTTGCTCACCCAGTGCCAGCAGATCAAACCTGCTTTGTCACTAGGAGACAATTGGAATGCGAGTTCGTTGCCCAGGTATCCATGTTAGAACTCTGCTCTGGAGAAATTCCTAATGGGGTGTCCTTGATCCATTCAACAGGTCTCAACTGTCCTGCAGAAGGAATCCTTGTGGTTTGCAGCATCACACACTCGCACCGTGGGAAAACCTCCATGGCATCGTGATGCCTCCACCTTCAGGTAGAGGACATCATGGACAGAAACTCCCGTCTGATCCTCGCCCTGACCTCAGATGCATGAGATCTCAATTCAGCTCTGCAGAGTGTGCCTGCCTTGCCCTCGCCCCAAAACCTAAGCCAGCTCACACTCCTGGCCCACAAGCCTTCCACTTTGGGAATTCTGGAGAAAAAATGCAGCACTCTGCCTGCCCTCCAGAAGAGAGACTTTGCCCTAGGGGTCTACCCAGAAACATCAAATGAGGATCAACCTGCAATTCTCTAGACTGTACCCCAATTATACAGTCTAGCCTGGGCACTAATGCCCTGTCTGACACAGCCTGACCCCAGACCTCGTGACCGACACCCAGACACCTGGCCTCACACTGAACACATCGAACATGCCATGGCCTTAGGTCATCATCTCTTCCCAACCTTGGTCTTCAGGCTTCAGAACCTAGACATTATCTCCACTCACAACTAAGTGATGTACGTGATGCAGAAATCAGAACTTCACCTTCCCCATGACCAGAAACCTTGTGGTTGGCATGTTGTCCAACGTTCAGTATATGAGAACCCAGCATGGCCAATGAGGCCTCAGACATGCTTGGGGGCTGCGATGGGCACAAACACACATTAGGACCCTAAGCATGAACCCTGGCCTCAAGTAAAGTCTCTCCGGGGCTGGACCAAGAGCCTGCATATGGGACTTGCCATGCCCCTACTCCCCCAATCCTAGCCAGAGCTTGAGAAGTCTAGTCATCCTTATTCAGAGCTCTTTTCTGGAATCCCTCTTTGGTGGGACAGATAAGGTAAAAAAAAAAAAAAAAAAAAAAAAAAAAAAAAAAAAACCAAGATAAAGAAAAAAAAAAAGTAAGGACTCCTACCATCCAAAGAATGACCCCAAACACTTGGAATCTGGCCAAATCCACAGAGAGAAATACTCGTCCATGGTCGATGAGGCCAGCCTGACATTCCACGGCCACCATTGACACAAAATCCGGAGACAAAAACCTGAAAAAAGCGCCACACACTTGCCCTTTGTTCAGAGCCCCCAAAATTCTCAAGGTCTGTAGATCGGGCCTGCCATACCTATGAGCCCAAACCTAAGCCGAGTTTGTGTTTTCAGACTTCTGTCTCCATTGTCCTCACCCACACATTCTAAAGGCTGGGCCCCATGGAGCCACACCTCAGGACTGTGCCTGCCCTCTCCAAGGGAATTCTGCTCATTCATGTGGCACAACCTGACAGATTAGGAGAATCATCCAAAATCTCTGAGGCCATCCCAATAGTGTAGGATGTCCTGGACATACAGGGACCCTCTGGCACAAGCTGAGCCACTACCTCCAATCAGAACCTTAGACAGATATCCATAGAAAAGAATATTGAACAAGACAGGCACCTAGGCCCTAATTGGATCCATTGCTTTTGTTTTCAGGCATCTCTCCTCAGAGGCCTGGATTCCAATACCATCATAAGGGGGTTTCCAGAGCTACCTATCAGAAAAAATCTCGTCTCCACATGGGAATCTTGCTCTATGGAGCTGTGTCATAACCTCCAGTTAGGAGAAAACTTCAGGTCACTGGAGCCACTGCCCCATTTGAATATCTCCATGGACACAATCCCAAATTATGACCCATCCTCAGGAGAGTCCATTTCAACTAAACCCCCTCGGTTGCTACTCCAGAGCCAGCAGATTGAACCTGCCTTGTCGCTAGGAGACAATTGAAATGCGAGTTGGGCTCTTCAGGCATCCATCCTTAGAACCCTGCTCTTGCGTCATTCCTTATGGGACATCCTTGAGCCATCCAACAGGTCTCGACTGTCCCACAGGAGTCCTTGTGCATGGACCACCTAACAACTCATATCATGGAAAGCTTCCAAGGTCACATGATGCCCCCAATCTTTATGAAGGCAGATCATGGAAAGAAACTCCAACCTGAGCCAACAGCTGATCTTCGCCTTGACTTCAGATGCACGAGATCTTGATTCAGCTCTTCAGAGTGTACCTGCTGTGCCCTCACACCAAAACCTAAGCGTAGCTAGTGTTCTCCGACTTCCGTCCTCACTCTCCTGGACCACACGCCCTCTATTTTGGGATTTCCGATGACACAGTGCTGCACTCTGCCTGCCCTCTAGAAGAAAAATATTGCCCTATGGGTCTACCCAGAAACCTCAAATGAGGATAAACCTGCACGTCACTCAACTGTACACCAATTATATAGTCTAGCCTGTGCACTAATGCCCTGTCTGACAGAACCTGAGGCCTGAATTCCCAACCGACACCCAGACAGCTTGCAGTACACTGAGAACATCTGAACCGCCATGGCCTTAGGTCGCCATCTCTTTCCAACTTCGGTTTTCAGGCTACAGAATCCTAGACCTTATCTCTACTCACTTCCCATGGGTGAACGTGATGCAGAAATCAGAACTCCTCCTTCCCTCTCGCCAGAATCTTGTGGTTGGCATCTTGTCCAACGTTCAGTGTAGGACCCCTGTAGGGCCTACAGGGGTAGTAGTAGGGCCCCTGAGGGTAGTGTAGGGTCCCTGAGGCCCTGCCTATGCTTAAGAGCTGCGGTGGGCTCAAACAAACATTGGGACCCTCAGTTTGAGCCCTGTCCTCAAGTAAAGCCTCTCAGTGGCTGGACCATGAGCCCGCATATGGGGCCTGCCATGCCCCAAGTCACCCAATCTTAACCAGAGGTAGAGACATCTAGTCACCACTACTCAGGGCTCTGCTCTGGAATCCCTCTTTGGTGGGACATTTGAGGTAAATAAACACAGAAAGGACTCCTCCCACTCACAGAATGACCCCAATCACTTGGGATTGGGCCATCCCAAGTGATTGGGGTCCAGAGAGAAAGACTCGTCCATGGCCCATGAGGCCAGCCCGACATTCCACGGCCACTATTGACACAAAATCCAGAGACATAAGCTTCAGCAAGCGTTCACACTCACCCTTAGGACATAGCCCAAAAAATTCTCCTCATAGTCTGTAGATTGGGCCTGCCATACCTACGTCCCCAAACCTAAGCCGAGTTTGTGTTTTCAGACTTCTATCCTGACATCCCTGTCCCACACACCCTCCAGACTGAGGCCCCTGGAGCCACACCTCAGGACTGTGCCTGCCCTCTCCAAGGAAATTCTTCCCATTCCATTGGCCACAACCCTACAGATAAGGAGAAACCTCCAAAGTCCCAGAGGCCATTCCAATAGTGTAGGCCACCCAGGACAAAGAGGGGCGATCTCTCACAAGCTGAGCAACGACGTCAACTCACCCGTAGACAGATAACCCAAGAGAAGAAGATTAAACTGGACTGGCCCCTAGAATGTAATTGGTTCCATTGCTTTTTATTCTAAGCATCTCTCCTCAGAGGCCTGTTTTCCAATACCAGCATATGGGGGATTCCAGAGATACCAATCAGAACAAATCTTGTCTTCACATGGGAAACTTATCCTTTGGAGCTCTGTAAAAGCCTCCAGTTAGGAGAAACCTTCAGGTAGCCGGAGCAACCGCCCTATTCCAAGGTCTCCATGGACACATACCCGCATTATGACCATTCGGCAGGAGAGTACATTTCAACTCAGCCCCGTCGATTACTCCCCCAGAGGCAGAATATCAAACCTGCCTTGTCGCTAGGAGACAACTGGAATGCAAAGCAGACTCTCTAGGCATCCATCCTTGGAATCCTGCTCTGGCGCCGTTCCATATGGGATGTCCTGGAGCCTTCCAACAGGTCTTGACTGTCCCACAGAAGGAATCCTTGCAGATTGGAGCATCTCACAACTCCTATCGTGGGAAAACCTACATGGCCTCATGAGATGCTCCCCTTTATAAAGGGGCCATCATGGACAGAAACTCCAACCTGAGCCAACTTCTGATGCATTGCTTTGGTTTCTAGGTGTCTCTCCTCAGAGGCCTGGTTTCCAATATCAGAATATGGGGGTTTCCTAAGGAAACAATCAGAACAGATCTCATCTCCACATGGGAAACTTGCTCTTTGGAGCTGTGTCAATACCTCAGGTTAGGAGGATCCTTCAGGGCGCTGGCACCATGGCCCAATCCCAAGGTCTCCAAGGACACAAACTTACATTATGATCCATTCTCAGGAGAGTCCATTTCAAATCAGCCCCCTCGGCTGCTCACCCAGAGCCAGCAGATCAAACATTCCTTGTCACTAGGAGACAGTTAGAATGGGAAGCGGGCTTCCCAGGAATCCATCCTTAGAACCCTGCTCTGGAGAACTTCTTTATGGGACGTCTTGAATCCAACCAACCTGTCTTGACTGTCTCGCAGAATGAATCCTTGTGGTTTGAAGCATCACACAATAACACTGTGAGAAAACCTCCATTTCCTCATGATGCCCCACACCTTCATAAATGGACCATCACAGACAGAAACTCCATCCTAAGCCAAAGTCTGATCCTCGCCCTGAATTCAGAAGCATGAGATCTCGATTCAGCACTTGAGAGTGTGCCTGCTGGGCCCTCGCCCCGAAAACTAAGCCTAACTTGTGTTCTCAGACTTCCGTCCTCAGAATCCTGGCCACACCCCTCCAGTTTGGAAATTCTGGAGACACAATGCAGCACTCTGCCTGCCCTCCAGAAGAAAAATGTTGCCCTATAGGGCTAACCAGAAACGCCAAATGAGTAACAACCTGCATGCCACTCGACCATAACCCAATTATACAGTCTAGCTTGTGCACTAAAGCCCTGTCTGACACAGCCTGAGGGCAGACCTCCAGTCCAACACCCAGACAGCTGGCCGTAACACAGAGCATATCACACCCACAATGGCTTTAGGCCATCATCTCTACCCAACTTCAGTTTTCACCTTCAGAACCTAGACCTTATCTCCACACACTGCTCAGGAGTGAACGTGATGCAAGAATCAGAATTTCTCCTTCGCCTTGGCAAGAAACCTAGTGGTTGGCATGTTGTCCAATGTTCATTGTAGGAGAAAGCAGCATGGACTATGAGGCCCCACCTATCCCTGAGGGCCACAATTTGCACCAGCACACATTGTGACCCTCAGCGTGAGCCCTATCCTCATGTAAAGCCTCTTAGTGACTGGAACAACAGCCCACATATGGGGCTTGTCAAGCCCCTAGTCCCCGAATCTCAACCAGAGTTCGAGATGTCTAGTCACCCCTACTCAGGGCTCTACTCGGGAATCCCTCTTTGGTGGGACACCTGAGGTAAAAAAAAAAAAAAAATACAGAAAGGACTCTTCCCATTCACAGAATGATCCCAACCACTTGGGATCAGGCCAAATCACCAGAGAAAGAATTGTCCATGGCCCTTGAGGACACCCCGACATTCCACGGCCACCATTGACACAAAATCCAGAGACAAAACCCTGAGCAAGCGCCACATACTCGCCCTTTGTTCATAGCCCGGAAAATTCTCACGGTCTGTAGATCGAGCCTTCATACATACATCCCCAAACCTAAGCTGAGTTTGTGTTTTCAGACTTCCGTCCCCACAGTCCTGGCCCACACAACATCCAAGCTGGGGCCCCTGGAGCCACACCTCAGGACTGTGACTTCCCTCTCCAGGGGAATTCTGCCATTTCCATTGGCCACAACCCTATAGATTAGGAGAATCCTCCAAACTCCCCCAGGCCATCCGAATTGTGTTGGCTGCCCAGGACAAACAGGGATGATCTTTCACAAGTTAGGAAACCAACTCCACTCAGAACCAGAGACAGATATCCCCATAGAATAAGATCGAACTGGAAGGGCACTTAGGCCCTAATCAGATCCATTGATTTTGATTCCAGTCATCTCTCCTCAGAGGCCTGGTTTCCAATACCAGCATATGGGAGATTCCTTAGGCACTCATCAAAACAATTCTCTTCTCTACATAGGAAACATACTCTTTAGAGCTCCATCAAAACCTCCGATTATGAACATCCCTCAAGGCCCCGGATAAAGCACCCCATTCCAAGGTCTACATGGACACAAATGCACATTATGACCAATCCTCAACTCACCCATTTCAACACACCCGCCTCGGTTGCTCCCCTAGATCCAGCAGATCGAACTTGCCTTGGCTCTATGAGGCACCTGGAATGGGAGGAGGACTGCCCAGGCATCCATCCTTAGAACCCTGCTCTGGATAACTTCCTTATGGGATGTCCTGGAGCCATCCAACAGGTCTCGACTGTCCCACAGAAGAAATCATTGTGGTTTGGAGCATCTCACAATTCCCATCGTGGGAAAACCTCCATGTCCTCGTGACACCCTCCCCTTCATGAAGGGGCCGTCATGGACCGAAACTCCGACCTAAGAAAACGTCTGATCCTAGCTCTGTCTTCAGGTATACGGGATCTCGAATCATCTCTGCAGAGGGTGCCTGCCTTCCCTTCACCCCGAAATCTAAGTCAGGCTTGTGTTCTCAGAATTTTTTCCTCACACTCCTGGCCCACAAGCCTTCCAGTTTGGGAATGCTGGAACCACTATGTGGCACTGTGTCTTCCCTCCAGAAGAAAAACGTTGCCCTCTGGGACTACCCAGTAACCACAAATGAGTACCATCCTGCACGAAACTCGACTGCACCCCAATGATACAGTCTAGCCTGGGCACTTATTCCCTGTCTGCCACAGCCTGAGCCTGCACCTCCCAACCCACACTCAACAGCTGGCCGAACACTGAGCACATCAGACACACCATGGCCGTAGGGCTTCATCTCTTCTCAAGCTCAGTTTTCAGGCTTCAGAACCTAGACCTTAAATCCAATCACAGTCCAGGAGTGAAAGTGTTGCAGAAATTAGAACTCCATCTTCCCCATTGCCAGAAAACTTGTGGTTCCCATACTGTGCAACGTTCATTGTAGGAGGCACCAGCATGGTACCTAAGGCCACGCCCTGACTTGAGGGGCTCCTTGGGCACAAAACCACATTGTGAAACTCAGTGTGAGACCTATCCTCAAGGAAGGCCTCTCAGTGTCTGGACCAAGAGCCCACATATGGGGCTTGCCATGTTCTTAGGTCCCAATGTTAACCAGAGGTCTTGTTGTCCAGTTGCCCCCACCCACGAATCTGCTCTGGAATCCCTCTTTTGGTGGACCACCTGAGGTAAAAAAAAAAAAAAGTAAACCAAAAAACCAGAAAGGCCTCCTCCCTTCCCACAGAATGACCCCAAACTTTTAGGATCGGGTCAAATCCCCAGAAAGGGAGCCTCATCGATGGCCCATGAGGACACCCCGACATTCCATGGCAATCGGTGACACATTTCCAGAAAAAAAAAAAAAAAAAAAGCATGAGCAAGCACCTCACATTCGCCCTTTGTTCATATCCCGAAGAGGTCTCCTCACGGTCTATAGATCGGGCCGGCCATACCTACATCCCCCAACCTAAGTGGAGTTTGTGTTTTCAGACTTTTGTCCAAATAGCCCTGGACCACACACGCTCCACACTTGGGTCCCTGGAGCCACACCTCAGGACTGTGCTTCCCTTTCAAGGGAATTCTTCCCATTCCATTGGCCACAACCTTGCAAATTAGGAAAAACCTCCAAAGTCACAGAGGCCATCCCAATAGTGTAGGCCGCCCAGGACAAACAGGGGTGATCTCAAACCAGCTGAGCAACTACCTCCACTCAGACAACAGATGTCCCCAGAGAAGAATATTGAACCGGACAGGCCCCTAGGCCCTAATCAGATCCATTGCTTTGGTTTCCAAGCATCTCTCCTCAGAGGCCTCGTTTCCAATACCAGCATATGGTGGTTTCCTGAGGCACCAATAAGAACAAATCTCGTCTCCCCATGGAAAACTTGCTCATTGGAGCTTTGTCATAACCTCTGGTTAGGAGAATCCTTCAGGGCCCTGGTGCCACTGCCCCATACCAAGGTCTCCATGGACTCAAACCAACATTAAGACCATCCTCAGGAAAGTCCATTTCAACTCAGTCCCCTCTGTTGCTACCCCAAGCCAGCAGATCAAACGTTTCTTGTTGCTAGGAGACAATTGGAATGTGAGGCTGGCTGCCCAGGCATCCATACTTAGAACCCTGTTCTGGAAAAATACCTTATAAGACGTCCTGGAGCCATCCAACAAATCTTAATTGTCCCACAGAAGGAATCCTTGCGGTTTGGAGCATCTCACAACTCCAATAGTGGGAAAACCCCCATGGCCTCATAATGCCCCCCCTTCCTGAAGGGGCCAACATGGACAGAAACTCAAACCTGAGCCAAAGTCTGAACCTCGACCTGACTTCAGACGCATGAGATCTCAATTCAGCTCTGCAGAGTGTGCCTGCCATGTTCTTGCCCCGAAACCTAAGCCTAGCTTGTGTTCTCAGACTTCCGTCCTCACTCTCCTGGCCCACAAGCCCTCCAGTTTGGGAATTCCGAAGCCACAATGCAGCACTCTGCCTGCCCTCCAGAAGAAAAACTTTGCCCTATGCTGCTAATAAGAAACCCCAAATGATTTTCTAATGCATGCCACTCGATTGTAAAGCAATTATACAGCCCACCCTGTATACTAATGCCCTGTCTGGCACAGCCTGAGACAAGACATCCCAAACGACACCCAGACAGCTGGCCCCATCCGGGACACATAGGACCCGCTATGGCTGTATGTCGTCAACTCATCCCAACCTCGGTTTTCAGGCTTCAGAACCTAGACCTTATCTCCAATCACTGCCCAGGGGTGAACGTGATGTAGAAATTAGAATTCCTCCTTCCCCATGGCCAGAAACCTTGTGGTTGGCATGTTGTCCAACGTTCAATGTGGGAAAACCTGCATTGTCCGAAAGGCCACGCCAGTGCTTGAGGGCCGCCTAGGGCACAGACATGCATTGTGACCTGCAGCGTGAGTCCCGTATTAAAGTAACGCCTCTCAGTGGCTGGACCAAGATCCTGCGTATGGGGCTTGTCATATCCATAGGCCCCCAGGCTTAACCAGAGGGCGAGTATTCCAGTTGTCAGTACCCACTGCTATGCTCTAGAATCCCTCTACTGGGGGGACACATGAAGCAGAAAACAGGACACTTCCCTTCCCACAGAATGACCCCAAACTCTTGGGGGCTGGACAAACTACCAGAGAGGGAGACTTCTACGACCCATGAGGCAACTCCTACATTAAACGGCCATTGTGGACAAAACATCCAGAGACAAAAGCCTGAGCGACTGCCTCCCTCTCACCCTTCTTTCATATCCAGAGGAGCTCCCCTCATGGACTGTAGATCAGGCCTGCCGTAACCTCGGCCCCAATCCTGAGCTGAGTTAGGGTTTTTGGATGTCTGTCTGCACAGCCATGGCCCACACAGCCTCCAGGCTGGGGTCTCTGGAGCAACACCACAGAACTGTGCCTGGTCTCTCCTAAGAAACTGCCCATTCCATTGGCCACAACTCGACAAAATAGTAGAAACCTCAAGGTCCCCAAGGACATCCCACTACCGCAAGCCGCACTGGACAGATAGGGGCATTATGACACAAGCTGAGCAACTACTACCTCCATGCAGACACACAGACAGATATCCGCAGAGACAGAAGACTGATCCAGACAGGCCCCTAGGCCCTATTATGAACTCTTGCTTTGGTGTCCAGGTATCACTCCTCAGAGGCCTGGGATCGAAGACCAGCATACGGGGCTTTCCTGAGGCACCAGACAAAAGACCTCTCATCTCCACATGGGAAGCTTCCTTGTTGGAGTTGTGTCAAGCCCTTCGGGTTGGAGAATCCTGCAGAGTCCCTTAGCTACTGCCACATTCCAAGGTCTTCATGGCCACCAACCCACATTATGACTCATCCTCAGGAGAGTCCATTTAAACTCAGCCTTCTGGGTAGCTCACCCAAGAGCCCGCAGATTGAGCGTGCCTTGTCTCGACCAGGCAATGGAAGGTGAGATGGCGTTTCTCGGCATCCATGCTTAGGGCCCTGCTCTCAAGTCTTTCTGTATGGGGCATCCTGGAACCATCCAATAGTACTCGACTGTCCTGAAGAAGGAAACTTTGAAGGTTGGAGCAGCTCACAACTCCCAGCGTAGGGAAACCTCCCTGGACTCATGACGCCCCCACCCCCTTCAGGAAGGGGCCGTCATGGACACAAACTCCAGCTTGAGGCAACATCTGATAATCGCCCTGACCTCACCTGCAGGAGATCTCGATTCAGCCTCTGCAGAGTGGGCCTGCCATGCTCTTGGCCCCAAAACTCGTGCTAGCTTGTGTTTTCAGACTTCCTTCCTCACAATCCTGGCCACACCCCTCCAGTTTGGCAATTCTGGAGACACAATGCAGCACTCTGCCTGCCCTCCAGAAGAAAAATTTTGCCCTATAGGGCTAACCGGAAACGCCAAATGAGTAACAACCTGCATGCCACTCGACCATACCCCAATTATACAGTGTAGCCTGTGCACTAAAGCCCTGTCTGACACAGCCTGAGGGCAGACCTCCAGTCCAACACCCAGACAGCTGGCCGTAACACAGAGCATATCACACTCACAATGTCTTTAGGCCATCATCTCTACCCAACCTCAGTTTTCACCTTCAGAACCTAGACCTTATCTCCACTCACTGCTCAGGAGTGAACGTGATGCAAGAATCAGAACTTCTCCTTCGCCTTGGCAAGAAACCTAGTGGTTTGCATGTTGTCCAATGTTCATTGTAGGAGAAACAGCATGGACTATGAGGCCCCACCTATCCCTGAGGGCCACAATTTGCACAAACACACAATTAGACCCTCAGCGTGAGCCCTATCCTCATGTAAAGCCTCTTAGTGACTGAAACAACAGCCCACACATGGGGCTTGCCAAGCCCCTAGTCCCCCAATCTCAACCAGAGTTCGAGATGTCTAGTCACCCCTACTCAGGGCTCTACTCTGGAATCCCTCTTTGGTGGAACACCTGAGGTAAAAAAAAAAAAAAAAAATACAGAAAGGACTCTTCCCATCCACAGAATGATCCCAACCACTTGGGATCAGGCCAAATCACCAGAGAAAGAATTGTCCATGGCCCTTGAGGACACCCCGACATTCCACGCCCACCGTTGACACAAAATCCAGAGACAAAAGCCTGAGCAAGCGCCACATACTCGACCTTTGTTCATAGCCCAGAAAATTCTCACGGTCTGTAGATCGAGCCTTCATACATACATCCCCAAACCTAAGCTGAGTTTGTGTTTTCAGACTTCTTTCCCCACAGTCCTTGCCCACACACCATCCAACCTGGGGCCCCTGGAGCCACACCTCAGGACTGTGGCTTCCCTCTCCAGGGGAATTCTGCCATTTCCATTGGCCACAACCCTATAGATTAGGAGAATCCTCCAAACTCCCCCAGGCCATCCGAATTGTGTTGGCTGCCCAGGACAAACAGGGATGATCTTTCACAAGTTAGGAAACCAACTCCACTCAGACCCAGAGACAGATATCCCCATAGAATAAGATTGAACTGGACGGGCACTTAGGCCCTAATCAGATCCATTGCTTTTGATTCCAGTCATCTCTCCTCAGAGGCCTGGTTTCCAATACCAGCATATGGGAGATTCCTTAGGCACTCATCAAAACAATTCTCTTCTCTACATAGGAAACATACTCTTTAGAGCTCCATCAAAACCTCCGGTTATGAACATCCCTCAAGGCCCCGGTTCAAGCACCCCATTCCAAGGTCTACATGGACACAAATGCACATTATGACCCATCCTCAACTCACCCATTTCAACACACCCGCCTCGGTTGCTCCCCTAGATCCAGCAGATCGAACTTGCCTTGGCTCTATGAGACACCTGGAATGGGAGGCAGGCTGCCCAGGCATCCATCCTTAGAACCCTGCTCTGGATAACTTACTTATGGGATGTCCTGGAGCCATCCAACAGGTCTCGACTGTCCCACAGAAGGAATCATTGTGGTTTGGAGCATCTCACAATTCCCATCGTGGGAAAACCTCCATGTCCTCGTGACACCCTCCCCTTCATGAATGGGCCATCATGGACAGAAACTCCGACCTAAGAAAACGTCTGATCCTAGCTCTGTCTTCAGGTATACGGGATCTCGAATCATTTCTGCAGAGGGTGCCTGCCGTTCCCTCACCCCGAAATCTAAGTCTGGCTTGTGTTCTCAGAATTTTTTTCCTCACACTCCTGGCCCACAAGCCTTCCAGTTTGGGAATTCTGGAGCCACTATGTGGCACTGTTTCTTCCCTCCAGAAGAAAAACGTTGCCCTCTGGGGCTACCCAGTAACCACAAATGAGTACCATCCTGCACGAAACTCGACTGCACCCCAATGATACAGTCTAGCCTGGGCACTAATTCCCTGTCTGCCACAGCCTGAGCCTGCACCTCCCAACCAACACTCAACAGCTGTCCGAACACTGAGCACATCAGAAACACCATGGCCTTAGGGCTTCATCTCTTCCCAAGCTCAGTTTTCAGGCTTCAGAACCTAGACCTTAAATCCAATCACAGTCCAGGAGTGAAAGTGTTGCAGAAATTAGAACTCCATCTTCCCCATGGCCAGAAAACTTGTGGTTCCCATACTGTGCAACATTCAGTGTAGGAGGCACCAGCATGGTACTTTAGGCCACGCCCTGACTGGAGGGGATCCTTGGGCACAAAACCACATTGTGAAACTCAGTGTGAGACCTATCCTCAAGGAAGGCCTCTCAGTGTCTGGACCAAGAGCCCACATATGGGGCTTGCCATGTTCTTAGGACCCAATGTTAACCAGAGGTCTGGTTGTCCAGTTGCCCCCACCCTCGACTCTGCTCTGCAATCCCTCTTTTGGGGGTCCACCTGAGGTAAAAAAAAAAAAAAAAAGTAAACAAAAAAAACAGAAAGGCCTCCTCCCTTCCCACAGAATGATCCCAAACTTTTAGGATCGGGTAAGTCCCCAAAAAGGGAGCCTCATCGATGGCCCATGAGGACACCCCGACATTCCATGGCAATCGGTGATACATTTCCAGAAAAAAAAAAAAAAAAACAAAGCATGAGCACGCTCCTCACCTTCGCCCTTTGTTCATATCCCGAAGAGGTCTCCTCACGGTCTATAGATCGGGCCGGCCATACCTACATCCCCCAACCTAAGTGGAGTTTGTGTTTTCAGACTTTTGTCCAAATAGCCCTGGACCACACACGCTCCACACTTGGGTCCCTGGAGCCACACCTCAGGACTGTGCTTCCCTTTCAAGGGAATTCTTCCCATTCCATTGGCCACAACCTTGCAAATTAGGAAAAACCTCCAAAGTCACCGAGGCCATCCCAATAGTGTAGGCTGCCCAGGACAAACAGGGGTGATCTCAAACCAGCTGAGCAACTACCTCCACTCAGACAACAGATGTCCCCAGAGAAGAATATTGAACCGGACAGGCCCCTAGGCCCTAATCAGATCCATTGCTTTGGTTTCCAAGCATCTCTCCTCAGAGGCCTCGTTTCCAATACCAGCATATGGTGGTTTCCTGAGGCACCAATAAGATCAAATCTCGTCTCCCCATGGAAAACTTGCTCATTGGAGCTTTGTCATAACCTCTGGTTAGGAGAATCCTTCAGGGCCCTGGTGCCACTGCCCCATACCAAGGTCTCCATGGACTCAAACCAACATTAAGACCATCCTCAGGAAAGTCCATTTCAACTCAGTCCCCTCTGTTGCTACCCCAAGCCAGCAGATCAAACGTTTCTTGTTGCTAGGAGACAATTGGAATGTGAGGCTGGCTGCCCAGGCATCCATACTTAGAACCCTGTTCTGGAAAAATACCTTATAAGACGTCCTGGAGCCATCCAACAAATCTTAATTGTCCCACAGAAGGAATCCTTGCGGTTTGGAGCATCTCACAACTCCAATAGTGGGAAAACCCCCATGGCCTCATAATGCCCCCCCTTCCTGAAGGGGCCAACATGGACAGAAACTCAAACCTGAGCCAAAGTCTGAACCTCGACCTGACTTCAGACGCATGAGATCGCAATTCAACTCTGCAGAGTGTGCCTGCCATGTCCTTGCCCCGAAACCTAAGCCTAGCTTGTGTTCTCAGACTTCCGTCCTCACTGTCCTGGCCCACAAGCCCTCCAGTTTGGGAATTCCGAAGCCACAATGCAGCACTCTGCCTGCCCTCCAGAAGAAAAACTTTGCCCTATGCTGCTAATAAGAAACCCCAAATGATTTTCTAATGCATGCCACTCGATTGTAAAGCAATTATACAGCCCACCCTGTATACTAATGCCCTGTCTGGCACAGCCTGAGACAAGACATCCCAAACGACACCCAGACAGCTGGCCCCAACCGGGACACATAGGACCCGCTATGGCTGTAGGTCGTCAACTCATCCAAACCTCGGTTTTCAGGCTTCAGAACCTAGACCTTATCTCCAATCACTGCCCAGGGGTGAACGTGATGCAGAAATTAGAATTCCTCCTTCCCCATGGCCAGAAACCTTGTGGTTGGCATGTTGTCCAACGTTCAATGTGGGAAAACCAGCATTGTCCGAAAGGCCACGCCAGTGCTTGAGGGCCGCCTAGGGCACAGACATGCATTGTGACCTGCAGCGTGAGTCCCGTATTAAAGTAACGCCTCTCAGTGGCTGGACCAAGATCCTGCATATGGGGCTTGTCATATCCATAGGCCCCCAGGATTAACCAGAGGGCGAGTATTCCAGTTGTCAGTACCCACTGCTATGCTCTAGAATCCCTCTACTGGGGGGACACATGAAGCAGAAAACAGGACACTTCCCTTCCCACAGAATGACCCCAAACTCTTGGGGGCTGGACAAACTACCAGAGAGGGAGACTTCTACGACCCATGAGGCAACTCCTACATTAAACGGCCATTGTGGACAAAACATCCAGAGACAAAAGCCTGAGCGACTGCCTCCCTCTCACCCTTCTTTCATATCCAGAGGAGCTCCCCTCATGGACTGTAGATCAGGCCTGCCGTAACCTCGGCCCCAAACCTGAGCTGAGTTAGGGTTTTTGGATGTCTGTCTGCACAGCCATGGCCCACACAGCCTCCAGGCTGGGGTCTCTGGCCACACCACAGAACAGTGCCTGCTCTCTCCTAAGAACTGCCCATTCCATTGGCCACAACTCGACAAAATAGTAGAAACCTCAAGGTCCCCAAGGACATCCCACTACCGCAATTCGCACTGGACAAATAGGGGCATTATGACACAAGCTGAGCAACTACTACCTCCATGCAGACACACAGACAGATATCCGCAGAGACAGAAGATTGAACCAGACAGGCCCCTAGGCCCTATTATGAACTCTTGCTTTGGTGTCCAGGTATCACTCCTCAGAGGCCTGGGTTCGAAGACCAGCATACGGGGCTTTCCTGAGGCACCAGACAGAAGACCTCTCATCTCCACATGGGAAGCTTCCTTGTTGGAGTTGTGTCAAGCCCTTCGGGTTGGAGAATCCTGCAGAGTCCCTTAGCTACTGCCACATTCCAAGGTCTCCATGGCCACCAACACACATTATGACTCATCCTCAGGAGAGTCCATTGAAACTCAGCCTTCTGGGTAGCTCACCCAAGAGCCCGCAGATTGAGCGTGCCTTGTCTCGACCAGGCAATGAAAAGGTGAGTTGGCGTTTTTCGGCATCCATGCTTAGGGCCCTGCTCTCAAGTCTTTCTGTATGGGGCATCCTGGAACCATCCAATAGTACTCGACTGTCCTGAAGAAGGAAACTTTGAAGGTTGGAGCAGCTCACAACTCCCAGCGTAGGGAAACCTCCCTGGACTCATGACGCCCCCACCCCCTTCAGGAAGGGCCGTCATGGACACAAACTCCAGCTTGAGGCAACATCTGATAATCGCCCTGACCTCACCTGCAGGAGATCTCGATTCAGCCTCTGCAGAGTGGGCCTGCCATGCTCTTGGCCCCAAAACTCGTGCTAGCTTGTGTTTTCAGACTTCCTTCCTCACAATCCTGGCCACACCCCTCCAGTTTGGCAATTCTGGAGACACAATGCAGCACTCTGCCTGCCCTCCAGAAGAAAAATGTTGCCCTATAGGGCTAACCAGAAACGCCAAATGAGTAACAACCTGCATGCCACTCGACCATACCCCAATTATACAGTCTAGCCTGTGCACTAAAGCCCTGTCTGACACAGCCTGAGGGCAGACCTCCAGTCCAACACCCAGACAGCTGGCCGTAACACAGAGCATATCACACCCACAATGGCTTTAGGCCATCATCTCTACCCAACCTCAGTTTTCACCTTCAGAACCTAGACCTTATCTCCACTCACTGCTCAGGAGTGAACGTGATGCAAGAATCAGAACTTCTCCTTCGCCTTGGCAAGAAACCTAGTGGTTGGCATGTTGTCCAATGTTCATTGTAGGAGAAAGCAGCATGGACTATGAGGCCCCACCTATCCCTGAGGGCCACAATTTGCACCAGCACACATTGTGACCCTCAGCGTGAGCCCTATCCTCATGTAAAGCCTCTTAGTGACTGGAACAACAACCCACATATGGGGCTTGCCAAGCCCCTAGTCCCCCAATCTCAACCAGAGTTCGAGATGTCTAGTCACCCCTACTCAGGGCTCTACTCTGGAATCCCTCTTTGGTGGAACACCTGAGGTAAAAAAAAAAAAAAAATACAGAAAGGATTCTTCCCATCCACAGAATGATCCCAACCACTTGGGATCAGGCCAAATCACCAGAGAAAGAATTGTCCATGGCCCTTGAGGACACCCCACATTCCACGCAGACCGTTGACACAAAATCCAGAGACAAAAGCCTGAGCAAGCGCCTCATACTCGCCCTTTGTTCATAGCCCGGAAAATTCTCACGGTCTGTAGATCGAGCCTTCATACATACATCCCCAAACCTAAGCTGAGTTTGTGTTTTCAGACTTCTGTCCCCACAGTCCTGGCCCACACACCATCCAACCTGGGGCCCCTGGAGCCACACCTCAGGACTGTGGCTTCCCTCTCCAGGGGAATTCTGCCATTTCCATTGGCCACAACCCTATAGATTAGGAGAATCCTCCAAACTCCCCCAGGCCATCCGAATTGTGTTGGCTGCACAGGACAAACAGGGATGATCTTTAACAAGTTAGGAAACCACCTCCACTCAGACCCAGAGACAGATATCCCCATAGAATAAGATTGAACTGGACGGGCACTTAGGCCCTAATCAGATCCATTGCTTTTGATTCCAGTCATCTCTCCTCAGAGGCCTGGTTTCCAATACCAGCATATGGGAGATTCCTTAGGCACTCATCAAAACAATTCTCTTCTCTACATAGGAAACATACTCTTTAGAGCTCCATCAAAACCTCCGGTTATGAACATCCCTCAAGGCCCCGGATCAAGCACCCCATTCCAAGGTCTACATGGACACAAATGCACATTATGACCCATCCTCAACTCACCCATTTCAACACACCCGCCTCGGTTGCTCCCCTAGATCCAGCAGATCGAACTTGCCTTGGCTCTATGAGGTACCTGGAATGGGAGGCAGGCTGCCCAGGCATCCATCATTAGAACCCTGCTCTGGATAACGTCCTTATGGGATGTCCTGGAGCCATCCAACAGGTCTCGACTGTCCCACAGAAGGAATCATTGTGGTTTGGAGCATCTCACAATTCCCATAGTGGGAAAACCTCCATGTCCTTGTGACACCCTCCCTTTCATGAAGGGGCCATCATGGACAGAAACTCCGACCTAAGAAAATGTCTGATCCTAGCTCTGTCTTCAGGTGTACGGGATCTTGAATAATCTCTGCAGAGGGTGCCTGCCGTCCCCTCACCCCGAAATCTAAGTCTGGCTTGTGTTCTCAGAATTTTTTTTTCACACTCCTGGCCCACAAGCCTTCCAGTTTGACAATTCTGGAGCCACTATGTGGCACTGTTTCTTCCCTCCAGAAGAAAAACTTTGCCCTCTGGGTCTACCCAGTAACCACAAATGAGTACCATCCTGCACAAAACTCGACTGCACCCCAATGATACAGTCTAGCCTGGGCACTAATTCCCTGTCTGCCACAGCCTGAGCCTGCACCTCCCAACCCACACTCAACAGCTGGCCGAACACTGAGCACATCAGACACACCATGGCCTTAGGGCTTCATCTCTTCCCAACCTCAGTTTTCAGGTCAGAACCTAGACCTTAAATCCAATCACAGTCCAGGAGAAAAGTGTTGCAGAAATTAGAACTCCATCTTCCCCATTGCCAGAAAACTTGTGGTTCCCATACTGTGCAACGTTCAGTGTAGGAGAAACCAGCATGGTACATTAGGCCACGCCCTCACTTGAGGGGCTCCTTGGGCAAAAAAACACATTGTGAATCTCAGTGTGAGACCTATCCTCAAGGAAGGCCTCTCAGTGTCAGGACCAAGAGCCCACATATGGGGATTGCCATGTTCTTAGGTCCCAATGTTAACCAGAGGTCTGTTTGTCCTGTTGCCCCCACCCACGACTCTGCTCTGGAATCCCTCTTTTGGTGGTCCACCGGAGGTTAAAAAAATAAATAAATAAAAAACAAAAAAAATTAAACAAAAAAAACCCAGAAAGGCCTCCTCCCTTCCCACAGAATGACACCAAACTCTTGGGATTGGGTCAAATCCCCAGAAAGGGAGCCTCATCGATGGCCCATGAGGACACCCTGACATTCCATGGCAATCGGTGACACATTTCCAGAAAAAAAAAAAAAAACAAAAGCATGAGCACGCACCTCACATTCGCCCTTTGTTTATATCCCAAAGAGGTCTCCTCACGGTCTATAGATCGGGCCGGCCATACCTACATCCCCCAACCTAAGTGGAGTTTGTGTTTTCAAACATTTGTCCAAATAGCCCTGGACCACACACGCTCCACACTTGGGTCCCTGGAGCCACACCTCAGGACTGTGCTTCCCTTTCAAGGGAATTCTTCCCATTCCATTGGCCACAACCTTGCAAATGAGGAAAAACCTCCAAAGTCACCGAGGCCATCCCAATAGTGTAGGCCGCCCAGGACAAACAGGGGTGATCTCAAACCAGCTGAGCAACTACCTCCACTCAGACAACAGATGTCCCCAGAGAAGAATATTGAACCGGACAGGCCCCTAGGCCCTAATCAGATCCATTGCTTTGGTTTCCAGGCATCTCTCCTCAGAGGCCTCGTTTCCAATACCAGCATATGGTGGTTTCCTGAGGCACCAATAAGAACAAATCTCTTCTCCCCATGGAAAACTTGCTCATTGGAGCTTTGTCATAACCTCTGGTTAGGAGAATCCTTCAGGGCCCTGGTGCCACTGCCCCATACCAAGGTCTCCATGGACTCAAACCAACATTAAGTCCATCCTCAGGAAAGTCCATTTCAACTCAGTCCCCTCTGTTGCTACCCCAAGCCAGCAGATCAAACGTTTCTTGTTGCTAGGAGACAATTGGAATGTGAGGCTGGCTGCCCAGGCATCCATACTTAGAACCCTGTTCTGGAAAAATACCTTATAAGACGTCCTGGAGCCATCCAACAAATCTTAATTGTCCCACAGAAGGAATCCTTGCGGTTTGGAGCATCTCACAACTCCAATAGTGGGAAAACCCCCATGGCCTCATAATGCCCCCCTTCCTGAAGGGGCCAACATGGACAGAAACTCAAACCTGAGCCAAAGTCTGAACCTCGACCTGACTTCAGACGCATGAGATCTCAATTCAGCTCTGCAGAGTGTGCCTGCCATGTCCTTGCCCCGAAACCTAAGCCTAGCTTGTGTTCTCAGACTTCCGTCCTTACTCTCCTGGCCCACAAGCCCTCCAGTTTGGGAATTCCGAAGCCACAATGCAGCACTCTGCCTGCCCTCCAGAAGAAAAACTTTGCCCTATGCTGCTAATAAGAAACCCCAAATGATTTTCTAATGCATGCCACTCGATTGTAAAGCAATTATACAGCCCACCCTGTATACTAATGCCCTGTCTGGCACAGCCTGAGACAAGACATCCCAAACGACACCCAGACAGCTGGCCCCAACCTGGACACATAGGACCCATTATGGCTGTAGGTCGTCATCTCTTCCCAACCTCGGTTTTCAGGCTTCAGAACCTAGACCTTATCTCCAATCACTGCCCAGGGGTGAACGTGATGCAGAAATTAGAATTCCTCCTTCCCCATGGCCAGAAACCTTGTGGTTGGCATGTTGTCCAACGTTCAATGTGGGAAAACCTGCATTGTCCGAAAAGCCACGCTTGTGCTTGAGGGCCGCCTAGGGCACAGACATGCATTGTGACCTGCAGCGTGAGTCCCGTATTAAAGTAACGCCTCTCAGTGGCTGGACCAAGATCCTGCATATGGGGCTTGTCATATCCATAGGCCCCCAGGCTTAACCAGATGGCGAGTATTCCAGTTGTCAGTACCCAGTGCTATGCTCTAGAATCCCTCTACTGGGGGGACACATGAAGCAGAAAACAGGACACTTCCCTTCCCACAGAATGACCCCAAACTCTTGGGGGCTGGACAAACTACCAGAGAGGGAGACTTCGACGACCCATGAGGCAACTCTTACATTCAACGGCCATTGTGGACAAAACATCCAGAGACAAAAGCCTGAGCGACTGCCTCCCTCTCACCCTTCTTTCATATCCAGAGTAGCTCCCCTCATGGACTGTAGATCAGGCCTGCCGTAACCTCGGCCCCAAACCTGAGCTGAGTTAGGGTTTTTGGATGTCTGTCTGCACAGCCATGGCCCACACAGCCTCCAGGCTGGGGTCTCTGGAGCCACACCACAGAACAGTGCCTGCTCTCTCCTAAGAACTGCCCATTCCATTGGCCACAACTCGACAAAATAGTAGAAACCTCAAGGTCCCCAAGGACATCCCACTACCGCAATTCGCACTGGACAAATAGGGGCATTATGACACAAGCTGAGCAACTACTACCTCCATGCAGACACACAGACAGATATCCGCAGAGACAGAAGATTGAACCAGACAGGCCCCTAGGCCCTATTATGAACTCTTGCTTTGGTGTCCAGGTATCACTCCTCAGAGGCCTGGGTTCGAAGACCAGCATACGGGGCTTTCCTGAGGCACCAGACAGAAGACCTCTCATCTCCACATGGGAAGCTTCCTTGTTGGAGTTGTGTCAAGCCCTTAGGGTTGGAGAATCCTGCAGAGTCCCTTAGCTACTGCCACATTCCAAGGTCTCCATGGCCACCAACCCACATTATGACTCATCCTCAGGAGAGTCCATTTAAACTCAGCCTTCTGGGTAGCTCACCCAAGAGCCCGCAGATTGAGCGTGCCTTGTCTCGACCAGGCAATGGGAAGGTGAGATGGCGTTTCTCGGCATCCATGCTTAGGGCCCTGCTCTCAAGTCTTTCTGTATGGGGCATCCTGGAACCATCCAATAGTACTCGACTGTCCTGAAGAAGGAAACTTTGAAGGTTGGAGCAGCTCACAACTCCCAGCGTAGGGAAACCTCCCTGGACTCATGACGCCCCCACCCCCTTCAGGAAGGGGCCGTCATGGACACAAACTCCAGCTTGAGGCAACATCTGATAATCGCCCTGACCTCACCTGCAGGAGATCTCGATTCAGCCTCTGCAGAGTGGGCCTGCCATGCTCTTGGCCCCAAAACTCGTGCTAGCTTGTGTTTTCAGACTTCCTTCCTCACAATCCTGGCCACACCCCTCCAGTTTGGCAATTCTGGAGACACAATGCAGCACTCTGCCTGCCCTCCAGAAGAAAAAAGTTGCCCTATAGGGCTAACCAGAAACGCCAAATGAGTAACAACCTGCATGCCACTCGACCATACCCCAATTATACAGTCTAGCCTGTGCACTAAAGCCCTGTCTGACACAGCCTGAGGGCAGACCTCCAGTCCAACACCCAGACAGCTGGCCGTAACACAGAGCATATCACACCCACAATGGCTTTAGGCCATCATCTCTACCCAACCTCAGTTTTCACCTTCAGAACCTAGACCTTATCTCCACTCACTGCTCAGGAGTGAACGTGATGCAAGAATCAGAACTTCTCCTTCGCCTTGGCAAGAAACCTAGTGGTTGGCATTTTGTCCAATGTTCATTGTAGGAGAAAGCAGCATGGACTATGAGGCCCCACCTATCCCTGAGGGCCACAATTTGCACCAGCACACATTGTGACCCTCAGCGTGAGCCCTATCCTCATGTAAAGCCTCTTAGTGACTGGAACAACAACCCACATATGGGGCTTGCCAAGCCCCTAGTCCCCCAATCTCAACCAGAGTTCGAGATGTCTAGTCACCCCTACTCAGGGCTCTACTCTGGAATCCCTCTTTGGTGGGACACCTGAGGTAAAAAAAAAAAATACAGAAAGGATTCTTCCCATCCACAGAATGATCCCAACCACTTGGGATCAGGCCAAATCACCAGAGAAAGAATTGTCCATGGCCCTTGAGGACACCCCGACATTCCACGCAGACCGTTGACACAAAATCCAGAGACAAAAGCCTGAGCAAGCGCCACATACTCGCCCTTTGTTCATAGCCCGGAAAATTCTCACGGTCTGTAGATCGAGCCTTCATACATACATCCCCAAACCTAAGCTGAGTTTGTGTTTTCAGACTTCTGTCCCCACAGTCCTGGCCCACACACCATCCAACCTGGGGCCCCTGGAGCCACACCTCAGGACTGTGGCTTCCCTCTCCAGGGGAATTCTGCCATTTCCATTGGCCACAACCCTATAGATTAGGAGAATCCTCCAAACTCCCCCAGGCCATCCGAATTGTGTTGGCTGCCCAGGACAAACAGGGATGATCTTTCACAAGTTAGGAAACCACCTCCACTCAGACCCAGAGACAGATATCCCCATAGAATAAGATTGAACTGGACGGGCATTGAGGCCCTAATCAGATCCATTGCTTTTGATTTCAGTCATCTCTCCTCAGAGGCCTGGTTTCCAATACCAGCATATGGGAGATTCCTTAGGCACTCATCAAAACAATTCTCTTCTCTACATAGGAAACATACTCTTATGGTTCCATCAAAACCTCCGGTTATGAACATCCCTCAAGGCCCCGGATCAAGCACCCCATTCCAAGGTCTACATGGACACAAATGCACATTATGACCCATCCTCAACTCACCCATTTCAACACACCCGCCTCGGTTGCTCCCCTAGATCCAGCAGATCGAACTTGCCTTGGCTCTATGAGACACCTGGAATGGGAGGCAGGCTGCCCAGGCATCCATCCTTAGAACCCTGCTCTGGATAACTTCCTTATGGGATGTCCTGGAGGCATCCAACAGGTCTCGACTGTCCCACAGAAGGAATCATTGTGGTTTGGAGCATCTCACAATTCCCATAGTGGGAAAACCTCCATGTCCTTGTGACACCCTCCCCTTCATGAAGGGGCCATCATGGACAGAAACTCCGACCTAAGAAAACGTCTGATCCTAGCTCTGTCTTCAGGTGTACGGGATCTTGAATCATCTCTGCAGAGGGTGCCTGCCGTCCCCTCACCCCGAAATCTAAGTCTGGCTTGTGTTCTCAGAATTTTTTTTTCACACTCCTGGCCCACAAGCCTTCCAGTTTGACAATTCTGGAGCCACTATGTGGCACTGTTTCTTCCCTCCAGAAGAAAAACGTTGCCCTCTGGGGCTACCCAGTAACCACAAATGAGTATCATCCTGCACAAAACTCGACTGCACCCCAATGATACTGTCTAGCCTGGGCACTAATTCCCTGTCTGCCACAGCCTGAGCCTGCACCTCCCAACCCACACTCAACAGCTGGCCGAACACTGAGCACATCAGACACACCATGGCCTTAGGGCTTCATCTCTTCTCAACCTCAGTTTTCAGGTCAGAACCTAGACCTTAAATCCAATCACAGTCCAGGAGTGAAAGTGTTGCAGAAATTAGAACTCCATCTTCCCCATTGCCAGAAAACTTGTGGTTCCCATACTGTGCAACGTTCAGTGGAGGAGAAACCAGCATGGTACATTAGGCCACGCCCTCACTTGAGGGGCTCCTTTGGCAAAAAAACACATTGTGAATCTCAGTGTGATAACCTATCCTCAAGGAAGGCCTCTCAGTGTCTGGATCAAGAGCCCACATAAGGGGCTTGCCATGTTCTTAGGTCCCAATGTTAACCAGAGGTCTGTTTGTCCTGTTGCCCCCACCCACGACTCTGCTCTGGAATCCCTCTTTTGGTGGTCCACCGGAGGTTAAAAAAATAAATAACTAAAAAACAAAAAAAATTAAACAAAAAAAACCCAGAAAGGCCTCCTCCCTTCCCACAGAATGACACCAAACTCTTGGGATTGGGTCAAATCCCCAGAATGGGAGCCTCATCGATGGCCCATGAGGACACCCCGACATTCCATGGCAATCGGTGACACATTTCCAGAAAAAAAAAAAAAAAAAAAGCATGAGCACGCACCTCACATTCGCCCTTTGTTTATATCCCGAAGAGGTCTCCTCACGGTCTATAGATTGGGCCGGCCATACCTACATCCCCCAACCTAAGTGGAGTTTGTGTTTTCAGACTTTTGTCCAAATAGCCCTGGACCACACACGCTCCACACTTGGGTCCCTGGAGCCACACCTCAGGACTGTGCTTCCCTTTCAAGGGAATTCTTCCCATTCCATTGGCCACAACCTTGCAAATTAGGAAAAACCTCCAAAGTCACCGAGGCCATCCCAATAGTGTAGGCCGCCCAGGACAAACAGGGGTGATCTCAAACCAGCTGAGCAACTACCTCCACTCAGACAACAGATGTCCCCAGAGAAGAATATTGAACCGGACAGGCCCCTAGGCCCTAATCAGATCCATTGCTTTGGTTTCCAGGCATCTCTCCTCAGAGGCCTCGTTTCCAATACCAGCATATGGTGGTTTCCTGAGGCACCAATAAGAACAAATCTCGTCTCCCCATGGAAAACTTGCTCATTGGAGCTTTGTCATAACCTCTGGTTAGGAGAATCCTTCAGGGCCCTGGTGCCACTGCCCCATACCAAGGTCTCCATGGACTCAAACCAACATTAAGTCCATCCTCAGGAAAGTCCATTTCAACTCAGCCCCCTCTGTTGCTACCCCAAGCCAGCAGATCAAACGTTTCTTGTTGCTAGGAGACAATTGGAATGTGAGGCAGGCTGCCCAGGCATCCATACTTAGAACCCTGTTCTGGAAAAATACCTTATAAGACGTCCTGGAGCCATCCAACAAATCTTAATTGTCCCACAGAAGGAATCCTTGCGGTTTGGAGCATCTCACAACTCCAATAGTGGGAAAACCCCCATGGCCTCATAATGCCCCCCTTCCTGAAGGGGCCAACATGGACAGAAACTCAAACCTGAGCCAAAGTCTGAACCTCGACCTGACTTCAGACGCATGAGATCTCAATTCAGCTCTGCAGAGTGTGCCTGCCATGTCCTTGCCCCGAAACCTAAGCCTAGCTTGTGTTCTCAGACTTCCGTCCTCACTCTCCTGGCCCACAAGCCCTCCAGTTTGGGAATTCCGAAGCCACAATGCAGCACTCTGCCTGCCCTCCAGAAGAAAAACTTTGCCCTATGCTGCTAATAAGAAACCCCAAATGATTTTCTAATGCATGCCACTCGATTGTAAAGCAATTATACAGCCCACCCTGTATACTAATGCCCTGTCTGGCACAGCCTGAGACAAGACATCCCAAACGACACCCAGACAGCTGGCCCCAACCTGGACACATAGGACCCGCTATGGCTGTAGGTCGTCATCTCTTCCCAACCTCGGTTTTCAGGCTTCAGAACCTAGACCTTATCTCCAATCACTGCCCAGGGGTGAACGTGATGCAGAAATTAGAATTCCTCCTTCCCCATGGCCAGAAACCTTGTGGTTGGCATGTTGTCCAACGTTCAATGTGGGAAAACCTGCATTGTCCGAAAGGCCACGCCAGTGCTTGAGGGCCGCCTAGGGCACAGACATGCATTGTGACCTGCAGCGTGAGTCCCGTATTAAAGTAACGCCTCTCAGTGGCTGGACCAAGATCCTGCATATGGGGCTTGTCATATTCATAGGCCCCCAGGCTTAACCAGAGGGCGAGTATTCCAGTTGTCAGTACCCACTGCTATGCTCTAGAATCCCTCTACTGGGGGGACACATGAAGCAGAAAACAGGACACTTCCCTTCCCACAGAATGACCCCAAACTCTTGGGGGCTGGACAAACTACCAGAGAGGGAGACTTCTACGACCCATGAGGCAACTCCTACATTAAACGGCCATTGTGGACAAAACATCCAGAGACAAAAGCCTGAGCGACTGCCTCCCTCTCACCCTTCTTTCATATCCAGAGGAGCTCCCCTCATGGACTGTAGATCAGGCCTGCCGTAACCTCGGCCCCAAACCTGAGCTGAGTTAGGGTTTTTGGATGTCTGTCTGCACAGCCATGGCCCACACAGCCTCCAGGCTGGGGTCTCTGGCCACACCACAGAACAGTGCCTGCTCTCTCCTAAGAACTGCCCATTCCATTGGCCACAACTCGACAAAATAGTAGAAACCTCAAGGTCCCCAAGGACATCCCACTACCGCAATTCGCACTGGACAAATAGGGGCATTATGACACAAGCTGAGCAACTACTACCTCCATGCAGACACACAGACAGATATCCGCAGAGACAGAAGATTGAACCAGACAGGCCCCTAGGCCCTATTATGAACTCTTGCTTTGGTGTCCAGGTATCACTCCTCAGAGGCCTGGGTTCGAAGACCAGCATACGGGGCTTTCCTGAGGCAACAGACAGAAGACCTCTCATCTCCACATGGGAAGCTTCCTTGTTGGAGTTGTGTCAAGCCCTTCGGGTTGGAGAATCCTGCAGAGTCCCTTAGCTACTGCCACATTCCAAGGTCTTCATGGCCAACAACACACATTATGACTCATCCTCAGGAGAGTCCATTTAAACTCAGCCTTCTGGGTAGCTCACCCAAGAGCCCGCAGATTGAGCGTGCGTTGTCTCGACCAGGCAATGGGAAGGTGAGTTGGCGTTTCTCGGCATCCATGCTTAGGCCCCTGCTCTCGAGTCTTTCTGTATGGGGCATCCTGGAACCATCCAATAGTACTCGACTGTCCTGAAGAAGGAAACTTTGAAGGTTGGAGCAGCTCACAACTCCCAGCGTAGGGAAACCTCCCTGGACTCATGACGCCCCCACCCCCTTCAGGAAGGGGCCGTCATGGACACAAACTCCAGCTTGAGGCAACATCTGATAATCGCCCTGACCTCACCTGCAGGAGATCTCGATTCAGCCTCTGCAGAGTGGGCCTGCCATGCTCTTGGCCCCAAAACTCGTGCTAGCTTGTGTTTTCAGACTTCCTTCCTCACAATCCTGGCCACACCCCTCCAGTTTGGCAATTCTGGAGACACAATGCAGCACTCTGCCTGCCCTCCAGAAGAAAAAAGTTGCCCTATAGGGCTAACCAGAAACACCAAATGAGTAACAACCTGCATGCCACTCGACCATACCCCAATTATACAGTCTAGCCTGTGCACTAAAGCCCTGTCTGACACAGCCTGAGGGCAGACCTCCAGTCCAACACCCAGACAGCTGGCCGTAACACAGAGCATATCACACCCACAATGGCTTTAGGCCATCATCTCTACCCAACCTCAGTTTTCACCTTCAGAACCTAGACCTTATCTCCACTCACTGCTCAGGAGTGAACGTGATGCAAGAATCAGAACTTCTCCTTCGCCTTGGCAAGAAACCTAGTGGTTGGCATGTTGTCCAATGTTCATTGTAGGAGAAAGCAGCATGGACTATGAGGCCCCACCTATCCCTGAGGGCCACAATTTGCACGAGCACACATTGTGACCCTCAGCGTGAGCCCTATCCTCATGTAAAGCCTCTTAGTGACTGGAACAACAGCCCACATATGGGGCTTGCCAAGCCCCTAGTCCCCCAATCTCAACCAGAGTTCGAGATGTCTAGTCACCCCTACTCAGGGCTCTACTCTGGAATCCCTCTTTGGTGGAACACCTGAGGTAAAAAAAAAAAATACAGAAAGGATTCTTCCCATCCACAGAATGATCCCAACCACTTGGGATCAGGCCAAATCACCAGAGAAAGAATTGTCCATGGCCCTTGAGGACACCCCGACATTCCACGCAGACCGTTGACACAAAATCCAGAGACAAAAGCCTGAGCAAGCGCCACATACTCGCCCTTTGTTCATAGCCCGGAAAATTCTCACGGTCTGTAGATCGAGCCTTCATACATACATCCCCAAACCTAAGCTGAGTTTGTGTTTTCAGACTTCTGTCCCCACAGTCCTGGCCCACACACCATCCAACCTGGGGCCCCTGGAGCCACACCTCAGGACTGTGGCTTCCCTCTCCAGGGGAATTCTGCCATTTCCATTGGCCACAACCCTATAGATTAGGAGAATCCTCCAAACTCCCCCAGGCCATCCGAATTGTGTTGGCTGCCCAGGACAAACAGGGATGATCTTTCACAAGTTAGGAAACCACCTCCACTCAGACCCAGAGACAGATATCCCCATAGAATAAGATTGAACTGGACGGGCATTGAGGCCCTAATCAGATCCATTGCTTTTGATTTCAGTCATCTCTCCTCAGAGGCCTGGTTTCCAATACCAGCATATGGGAGATTCCTTAGGCACTCATCAAAACAATTCTCTTCTCTACATAGGAAACATACTCTTTAGAGTTCCATCAAAACCTCCGGTTATGAACATCCCTCAAGGCCCCGGATCAAGCACCCCATTCCAAGGTCTACATGGACACAAATGCACATTATGACCCATCCTCAACTCACGCATTTCAACACACCCGCCTCGGTTGCTCCCCTAGATCCAGCAGATCGAACTTGCCTTGGCTCTATGAGACACCTGGAATGGGAGGCAGGCTGCCCAGGCATCCATCCTTAGAACCCTGCTCTGGATAACTTCCTTATGGGATGTCCTGGAGGCATCCAACAGGTCTCGACTGTCCCACAGAAGGAATCATTGTGGTTTGGAGCATCTCACAATTCCCATAGTGGGAAAACCTCCATGTCCTTGTGACACCCTCCCCTTCATGAAGGGGCCATCATGGACAGAAACTCCGACCTAAGAAAACGTCTGATCCTAGCTCTGTCTTCAGGTGTACGGGATCTTGAATCATCTCTGCAGAGGGTGCCTGCCGTCCCCTCACCCCGAAATCTAAGTCTGGCTTGTGTTCTCAGAATTTTTCCTTCACACTCCTGGCCCAAAAGCCTTCCAGTTTGACAATTCTGGAGCCACTATGTGGCACTGTTTCTTCCCTCCAGAAGAAAAACGTTGCCCTCTGGGGCTACCCAGTAACCACAAATGAGTATCATCCTGCACAAAACTCGACTGCACCCCAATGATACTGTCTAGCCTGGGCACTAATTCCCTGTCTGCCACAGCCTGAGCCTGCACCTCCCAACCCACACTCAACAGCTGGCCGAACACTGAGCACATCAGACACACCATGGCCTTAGGGCTTCATCTCTTCCCAACCTCAGTTTTCAGGTCAGAACCTAGACCTTAAATCCAATCACAGTCCAGGAGTGAAAGTGTTGCAGAAATTAGAACTCCATCTTCCCCATTGCCAGAAAACTTGTGGTTCCCATACTGTGCAACGTTCAGTGTAGGAGAAACCAGCATGGTACATTAGCCCACGCCCTGACTTGAGGGGCTCCTTGGGCACAAAAACACATTGTGAAACTCAGTGTGAGACCTATCCTCAAGGAAGGCCTCTCAGTGTCTGGACCAAGAGCCCACATTAGGGGCTTGCCATGTTCTTAGGTCCCAATGTTAACCAGAGGTCTGGTTGTGCAGTTGCCCCCACCCACGACTCTACTCTGGAATCCCTCTTTTGGTGGTCCACCTGAGGTAAAAAAAAAATAAAAATAAAAATAAACAAAAAAAAACCAGAAAGGCCTCCTCCCTTCCCACAGAATGACCCCAAACTTTTAGGATCGGGTCAAATCCCCAGAAAGGGAGCCTCATCGATGGCCCATGAGGACACCCCGACATTCCATGGCAATCGGTGACACATTTCCAGAAGAAAAAAAAAAAAAAAAAAAAGCATGAGCAAGCACCTCACATTCGCCCTTTGTTCATATCCCAAAGAGGACTCCTCACGGTCTATAGATCGGGCCTGCCATACCTACATCCCCCAACCTAAGTGGAGTTTGTGTTTTCAGACTTTTGTCCAAATAGCCCTGGACCACACACGCTCCACACTTGGGTCCCTGGAGCCACACCTCAGGACTGTGCTTCCCTTTCAAGGGAATTCTTCCCATTCCATTGGCCACAACCTTGCAAATTAGGAAAAACCTCCAAAGTCACCGAGGCCATCCCAATAGTGTAGGCCGCCCAGGACAAACAGGGGTGATCTCAAACCAGCTGAGCAACTACCTCCACTCAGACAACAGATGTCCCCAGATAGGAATATTGAACCGGACAGGCCCCTAGGCCCTAATCAGATCCATTGCTTTGGTTTCCAGGCATCTCTCCTCAGAGGCCTCGTTTCCAATACCAGCATATGGTGGTTTCCTGAGGCACCAATAAGAACAAATCTCGTCTCCCCATGGAAAACGTGCTCATTGGAGCTTTGTCATAACCTCTGGTTAGGAGAATCCTTCAGGGCCCTGGTGCCACTGCCCCATACCAAGGTCTCCATGGACTCAAACCAACCTTAAGTCCATCCTCAGGAAAGTCCATTTCAACTCAGCCCCCTCTGTTGCTACCCCAAGCCAGCAGATCAAACGTTTCTTGTTGCTAGGAGACAATTGGAATGTGAGGCAGGCTGCCCAGGCAGCCATACTTAGAACCCTGTTCTGGAAAAATACCTTATAAGACGTCCTGGAGCCATCCAACAAATCTTAATTGTCCCACAGAAGGAATCCTTGCGGTTTGGAGCATCTCACAACTCCAATAGTGGGAAAACCCCCATGGCCTCATAATGCCCCCCTTCCTGAAGGGGCCAACATGGACAGAAACTCAAACCTGAGCCAAAGTCTGAACCTCGACCTGACTTCAGACGCATGAGATCTCAATTCAGCTCTGCAGAGTGTGCCTGCCATGTCCTTGCCCCGAAACCTAAGCCTAGCTTGTGTTCTCATACTTCCGTCCTCACTCTCCTGGCCCACAAGCCCTCCAGTTTGGGAATTCCGAAGCCACAATGCAGCACTCTGCCTGCCCTCCAGAAGAAAAACTTTGCCCTATGCTGCTAATAAGAAACCCCAAATGATTTTCTAATGCATGCCACTCGATTGTAAAGCAATTATACAGCCCACCCTGTATACTAATGCCCTGTCTGGCACAGCCTGAGACAAGACATCCCAAACGACACCCAGACAGCTGGCCCCAACCTGGACACATAGGACCCGCTATGGCTGTAGGTCGTCATCTCTTCCCAACCTCGGTTTTCAGGCTTCAGAACCTAGACCTTATCTCCAATCACTGCCCAGGGGTGAACGTGATGCAGAAATTAGAATTCCTCCTTCCCCATGGCCAGAAACCTTGTGGTTGGCATGTTGTCCAACGTTCAATGTGGGAAAACCTGCATTGTCCGAAAGGCCACGCCAGTGCTTGAGGGCCGCCTAGGGCACAGACATGCATTGTGACCTGCAGCGTGAGTCCCGTATTAAAGTAACGCCTCTCAGTGGCTGGACCAAGATCCTGCATATGGGGCTTGTCATATTCATAGGCCCCCAGGCTTAACCAGAGGGCGAGTATTCCAGTTGTCAGTACCCACTGCTATGCTCTAGAATCCCTCTACTGGGGGGACACATGAAGCAGAAAACAGGACACTTCCCTTCCCACAGAATGACCCCAAACTCTTGGGGGCTGGACAAACTACCAGAGAGGGAGACTTCTACGACCCATGAGGCAACTCCTACATTAAACGGCCATTGTGGACAAAACATCCAGAGACAAAAGCCTGAGCGACTGCCTCCCTCTCACCCTTCTTTCATATCCAGAGGAGCTCCCCTCATGGACTGTAGATCAGGCCTGCCGTAACCTCGGCCCCAAACCTGAGCTGAGTTAGGGTTTTTGGATGTCTGTCTGCACAGCCATGGCCCACACAGCCTCCAGGCTGGGGTCTCTGGCCACACCACAGAACAGTGCCTGCTCTCTCCTAAGAACTGCCCATTCCATTGGCCACAACTCGACAAAATAGTAGAAACCTCAAGGTCCCCAAGGACATCCCACTACCGCAATTCGCACTGGACAAATAGGGGCATTATGACACAAGCTGAGCAACTACTACCTCCATGCAGACACACAGACAGATATCCGCAGAGACAGAAGATTGAACCAGACAGGCCCCTAGGCCCTATTATGAACTCTTGCTTTGGTGTCCAGGTATCACTCCTCAGAGGCCTGGGTTCGAAGACCAGCATACGGGGCTTTCCTGAGGCAACAGACAGAAGACCTCTCATCTCCACATGGGAAGCTTCCTTGTTGGAGTTGTGTCAAGCCCTTCGGGTTGGAGAATCCTGCAGAGTCCCTTAGCTACTGCCACATTCCAAGGTCTTCATGGCCAACAACCCACATTATGACTCATCCTCAGGAGAGTCCATTTAAACTCAGCCTTCTGGGTAGCTCACCCAAGAGCCCGCAGATTGAGCGTGCGTTGTCTCGACCAGGCAATGGAAAGGTGAGTTGGCGTTTCTCGGCATCCATGCTTAGGCCCCTGCTCTCGAGTCTTTCTGTATGGGGCATCCTGGAACCATCCAATAGTACTCGACTGTCCTGAAGAAGGAAACTTTGAAGGTTGGAGCAGCTCACAACTCCCAGCGTAGGGAAACCTCCCTGGACTCATGACGCCCCCACCCCCTTCAGGAAGGGGCCGTCATGGACACAAACTCCAGCTTGAGGCAACATCTGATAATCGCCCTGACCTCACCTGCAGGAGATCTCGATTCAGCCTCTGCAGAGTGGGCCTGCCATGCTCTTGGCCCCAAAACTCGTGCTAGCTTGTGTTTTCAGACTTCCTTCCTCACAATCCTGGCCACACCCCTCCAGTTTGGCAATTCTGGAGACACAATGCAGCACTCTGCCTGCCCTCCAGAAGAAAAAAGTTGCCCTATAGGGCTAACCAGAAACACCAAATGAGTAACAACCTGCATGCCACTCGACCATACCCCAATTATACAGTCTAGCCTGTGCACTAAAGCCCTGTCTGACACAGCCTGAGGGCAGACCTCCAGTCCAACACCCAGACAGCTGGCCGTAACACAGAGCATATCACACCCACAATGGCTTTAGGCCATCATCTCTACCCAACCTCAGTTTTCACCTTCAGAACCTAGACCTTATCTCCACTCACTGCTCAGGAGTGAACGTGATGCAAGAATCAGAACTTCTCCTTCGCCTTGGCAAGAAACCTAGTGGTTGGCATGTTGTCCAATGTTCATTGTAGGAGAAAGCAGCATGGACTATGAGGCCCCACCTATCCCTGAGGGCCACAATTTGCACGAGCACACATTGTGACCCTCAGCGTGAGCCCTATCCTCATGTAAAGCCTCTTAGTGACTGGAACAACAGCCCACATATGGGGCTTGCCAAGCCCCTAGTCCCCCAATCTCAACCAGAGTTCGAGATGTCTAGTCACCCCTACTCAGGGCTCTACTCTGGAATCCCTCTTTGGTGGAACACCTGAGGTAAAAAAAAAAAATACAGAAAGGATTCTTCCCATCCACAGAATGATCCCAACCACTTGGGATCAGGCCAAATCACCAGAGAAAGAATTGTCCATGGCCCTTGAGGACACCCCGACATTCCACGCAGACCGTTGACACAAAATCCAGAGACAAAAGCCTGAGCAAGCGCCACATACTCGCCCTTTGTTCATAGCCCGGAAAATTCTCACGGTCTGTAGATCGAGCCTTCATACATACATCCCCAAACCTAAGCTGAGTTTGTGTTTTCAGACTTCTGTCCCCACAGTCCTGGCCCACATACCATCCAACCTGCGGCCCCTGGAGCCACACCTCAGGACTGTGGCTTCCCTCTCCAGGGGAATTCTGCCATTTCCATTGGCCACAACCCTATAGATTAGGAGAATCCTCCAAACTCCCCCAGGCCATCCGAATTGTGTTGGCTGCCCAGGACAAACAGGGATGATCTTTCACAAGTTAGGAAACCACCTCCACTCAGACCCAGAGACAGATATCCCCATTGAATAAGATTGAACTGGACGGGCACTGAGGCCCTAATCAGATCCATTGCTTTTGATTTCAGTCATCTCTCCTCAGAGGCCTGGTTTCCAATACCAGCATATGGGAGATTCCTTAGGCACTCATCAAAACAATTCTCTTCTCTACATAGGAAACATACTCTTTAGAGCTCCATCAAAACCTCCGGTTATGAACATCCCTCAAGGCCCCGGATCAAGCACCCCATTCCAAGGTCTACATGGACACAAATGCACATTATGACCCATCCTCAACTCACCCATTTCAACACACCCGCCTCGGTTGCTCCCCTAGATCCAGCAGATCGAACTTGCCTTGGCTCTATGAGACACCTGGAATGGGAGGCAGGCTGCCCAGGCATCCATCCTTAGAACCCTGCTCTGGATAACGTCCTTATGGGATGTCCTGGAGGCATCCAACAGGTCTCGACTGTCCCACAGAAGGAATCATTGTGGTTTGGAGCATCTCACAATTCCCATCGTGGGAAAACCTCCATGTCCTTGTGACACCCTCCCCTTCATGAAGGGGCCATCATGGACAGAAACTCCGACCTAAGAAAACGTCTGATCCTAGCTCTGTCTTCAGGTGTACGGGATCTTGAATAATCTCTGCAGAGGGTGTCTGCCGTCCCCTCACCCCGAAATCTAAGTCTGGCTTGTGTTCTCAGAATTTTTTTTTCACACTCCTGGCCTACAAGCCTTCCAGTTTGACAATTCTGGAGCCACTATGTGGCACTGTTTCTTCCCTCCAGAAGAAAAACGTTGCCCTCTGGGGCTACCCAGTAACCACAAATGAGTACCATCCTGCACAAAACTCGACTGCACCCCAATGATACAGTCTAGCCTGGGCACTAATTCCCTGTCTGCCACAGCCTGAGCCTGCACCTCCCAACCCACACTCAACAGCTGGCCGAACACTGAGCACATCAGACACACCATGGCCTTAGGGCTTCATCTCTTCCCAACCTCAGTTTTCAGGTCAGAACCTAGACCTTAAATCCAATCACAGTCCAGGAGTGAAAGTGTTGCAGAAATTAGAACTCCATCTTCCCCATTGCCAGAAAACTTGTGGTTCCCATACTGTGCAACGTTCAGTGTAGGAGAAACCAGCATGGTACATTAGCCCACGCCCTGACTTGAGGGGCTCCTTGGGCACAAAAACACATTGTGAAACTCAGTGTGAGACCTATCCTCAAGGAAGGCCTCTCAGTGTCTGGACCAAGAGCCCACATTAGGGGCTTGCCATGTTCTTAGGTCCCAATGTTAACCAGAGGTCTGGTTGTGCAGTTGCCCCCACCCACGACTCTACTCTGGAATCCCTCTTTTGGTGGTCCACCTGAGGTAAAAAAAAAATAAAAATAAAAATAAACAAAAAAAAAACCAGAAAGGCCTCCTCCCTTCCCACAGAATGACCCCAAACTTTTAGGATCGGGTCAAATCCCCAGAAAGGGAGCCTCATCGATGGCCCATGAGGACACCCCGACATTCCATGGCAATCGGTGACACATTTCCAGAAGAAAAAAAAAAAAAAAAAAAGCATGAGCAAGCACCTCACATTCGCCCTTTGTTCATATCCCAAAGAGGACTCCTCACGGTCTATAGATCGGGCCTGCCATACCTACATCCCCCAACCTAAGTGGAGTTTGTGTTTTCAGACTTTTGTCCAAATAGCCCTGGACCACACACGCTCCACACTTGGGTCCCTGGAGCCACACCTCAGGACTGTGCTTCCCTTTCAAGGGAATTCTTCCCATTCCATTGGCCACAACCTTGCAAATTAGGAAAAACCTCCAAAGTCACCGAGGCCATCCCAATAGTGTAGGCCGCCCAGGACAAACAGGGGTGATCTCAAACCAGCTGAGCAACTACCTCCACTCAGACAACAGATGTCCCCAGATAGGAATATTGAACCGGACAGGCCCCTAGGCCCTAATCAGATCCATTGCTTTGGTTTCCAGGCATCTCTCCTCAGAGGCCTCGTTTCCAATACCAGCATATGGTGGTTTCCTGAGGCACCAATAAGAACAAATCTCGTCTCCCCATGGAAAACGTGCTCATTGGAGCTTTGTCATAACCTCTGGTTAGGAGAATCCTTCAGGGCCCTGGTGCCACTGCCCCATACCAAGGTCTCCATGGACTCAAACCAACATTAAGTCCATCCTCAGGAAAGTCCATTTCAACTCAGCCCCCTCTGTTGCTACCCCAAGCCAGCAGATCAAACGTTTCTTGTTGCTAGGAGACAATTGGAATGTGAGGCAGGCTGCCCAGGCAGCCATACTTAGAACCCTGTTCTGGAAAAATACCTTATAAGACGTCCTGGAGCCATCCAACAAATCTTAATTGTCCCACAGAAGGAATCCTTGCGGTTTGGAGCATCTCACAACTCCAATAGTGGGAAAACCCCCATGGCCTCATAATGCCCCCCTTCCTGAAGGGGCCAACATGGACAGAAACTCAAACCTGAGCCAAAGTCTGAACCTCGACCTGACTTCAGACGCATGAGATCTCAATTCAGCTCTGCAGAGTGTGCCTGCCATGTCCTTGCCCCGAAACCTAAGCCTAGCTTGTGTTCTCAGACTTCCGTCCTCACTCTCCTGGCCCACAAGCCCTCCAGTTTGGGAATTCCGAAGCCACAATGCAGCACTCTGCCTGCCCTCCAGAAGAAAAACTTTGCCCTATGCTGCTAATAAGAAACCCCAAATGATTTTCTAATGCATGCCACTCGATTGTAAAGCAATTATACAGCCCACCCTGTATACTAAAGCCCTGTCTGGCACAGCCTGAGACAAGACATCCCAAACGACACCCAGACAGCTGGCCCCAACCTGGACACATAGGACCCGCTATGGCTGTAGGTCGTCATCTCTTCCCAACCTCGGTTTTCAGGCTTCAGAACCTAGACCTTATCTCCAATCACTGCCCAGGGGTGAACGTGATGCAGAAATTAGAATTCCTCCTTCCCCATGGCCAGAAACCTTGTGGTTGGCATGTTGTCCAACGTTCAATGTGGGAAAACCTGCATTGTCCGAAAGGCCACGCCAGTGCTTGAGGGCCGCCTAGGGCACAGACATGCATTGTGACCTGCAGCGTGAGTCCCGTATTAAAGTAACGCCTCTCAGTGGCTGGACCAAGATCCTGCATATGGGGCTTGTCATATCCATAGGCCCCCAGGCTTAACCAGAGGGCGAGTATTCCAGTTGTCAGTACCCACTGCTATGCTCTAGAATCCCTCTACTGGGGGGACACATGAAGCAGAAAACAGGACACTTCCCTTCCCACAGAATGACCCCAAACTCTTGGGGGCTGGACAAACTACCAGAGAGGGAGACTTCTACGACCCATGAGGCAACTCCTACATTAAACGGCCATTGTGGACAAAACATCCAGAGACAAAAGCCTGAGCGACTGCCTCCCTCTCACCCTTCTTTCATATCCAGAGGAGCTCCCCTCATGGACTGTAGATCAGGCCTGCCGTAACCTCGGCCCCAAACCTGAGCTGAGTTAGGGTTTTTGGATGTCTGTCTGCACAGCCATGGCCCACACAGCCTCCAGGCTGGGGTCTCTGGAGCCACACCACAGAACAGTGCCTGCTCTCTCCTAAGAACTGCCCATTCCATTGGCCACAACTCGACAAAATAGTAGAAACCTCAAGGTCCCCAAGGACATCCCACTACCGCAATTCGCACTGGACAAATAGGGGCATTATGACACAAGCTGAGCAACTACTACCTCCATGCAGACACACAGACAGATATCCGCAGAGACAGAAGATTGAACCAGACAGGCCCCTAGGCCCTATTATGAACTCTTGCTTTGGTGTCCAGGTATCACTCCTCAGAGGCCTGGGTTCGAAGACCAGCATACGGGGCTTTCCTGAGGCAACAGACAGAAGACCTCTCATCTCCACATGGGAAGCTTCCTTGTTGGAGTTGTGTCAAGCCCTTCGGGTTGGAGAATCCTGCAGAGTCCCTTAGCTACTGCCACATTCCAAGGTCTTCATGGCCAACAACCCACATTATGACTCATCCTCAGGAGAGTCCATTTAAACTCAGCCTTCTGGGTAGCTCACCCAAGAGCCCGCAGATTGAGCGTGCGTTGTCTCGACCAGGCAATGGAAAGGTGAGTTGGCGTTTCTCGGCATCCATGCTTAGGCCCCTGCTCTCGAGTCTTTCTGTATGGGGCATCCTGGAACCATCCAATAGTACTCGACTGTCCTGAAGAAGGAAACTTTGAAGGTTGGAGCAGCTCACAACTCCCAGCGTAGGGAAACCTCCCTGGACTCATGACGCCCCCACCCCCTTCAGGAAGGGGCCGTCATGGACACAAACTCCAGCTTGAGGCAACATCTGATAATCGCCCTGACCTCACCTGCAGGAGATCTCGATTCAGCCTCTGCAGAGTGGGCCTGCCATGCTCTTGGCCCCAAAACTCGTGCTAGCTTGTGTTTTCAGACTTCCTTCCTCACAATCCTGGCCACACCCCTCCAGTTTGGCAATTCTGGAGACACAATGCAGCACTCTGCCTGCCCTCCAGAAGAAAAAAGTTGCCCTATAGGGCTAACCAGAAACACCAAATGAGTAACAACCTGCATGCCACTCGACCATACCCCAATTATACAGTCTAGCCTGTGCACTAAAGCCCTGTCTGACACAGCCTGAGGGCAGACCTCCAGTCCAACACCCAGACAGCTGGCCGTAACACAGAGCATATCACACCCACAATGGCTTTAGGCCATCATCTCTACCCAACCTCAGTTTTCACCTTCAGAACCTAGACCTTATCTCCACTCACTGCTCAGGAGTGAACGTGATGCAAGAATCAGAACTTCTCCTTCGCCTTGGCAAGAAACCTAGTGGTTGGCATGTTGTCCAATGTTCATTGTAGGAGAAAGCAGCATGGACTATGAGGCCCCACCTATCCCTGAGGGCCACAATTTGCACGAGCACACATTGTGACCCTCAGCGTGAGCCCTATCCTCATGTAAAGCCTCTTAGTGACTGGAACAACAGCCCACATATGGGGCTTGCCAAGCCCCTAGTCCCCCAATCTCAACCAGAGTTCGAGATGTCTAGTCACCCCTACTCAGGGCTCTACTCTGGAATCCCTCTTTGGTGGAACACCTGAGGTAAAAAAAAAAAATACAGAAAGGATTCTTCCCATCCACAGAATGATCCCAACCACTTGGGATCAGGCCAAATCACCAGAGAAAGAATTGTCCATGGCCCTTGAGGACACCCCGACATTCCACGCAGACCGTTGACACAAAATCCAGAGACAAAAGCCTGAGCAAGCGCCACATACTCGCCCTTTGTTCATAGCCCGGAAAATTCTCACGGTCTGTAGATCGAGCCTTCATACATACATCCCCAAACCTAAGCTGAGTTTGTGTTTTCAGACTTCTGTCCCCACAGTCCTGGCCCACATACCATCCAACCTGCGGCCCCTGGAGCCACACCTCAGGACTGTGGCTTCCCTCTCCAGGGGAATTCTGCCATTTCCATTGGCCACAACCCTATAGATTAGGAGAATCCTCCAAACTCCCCCAGGCCATCCGAATTGTGTTGGCTGCCCAGGACAAACAGGGATGATCTTTCACAAGTTAGGAAACCACCTCCACTCAGACCCAGAGACAGATATCCCCATTGAATAAGATTGAACTGGACGGGCACTGAGGCCCTAATCAGATCCATTGCTTTTGATTTCAGTCATCTCTCCTCAGAGGCCTGGTTTCCAATACCAGCATATGGGAGATTCCTTAGGCACTCATCAAAACAATTCTCTTCTCTACATAGGAAACATACTCTTTAGAGCTCCATCAAAACCTCCGGTTATGAACATCCCTCAAGGCCCCGGATCAAGCACCCCATTCCAAGGTCTACATGGACACAAATGCACATTATGACCCATCCTCAACTCACCCATTTCAACACACCCGCCTCGGTTGCTCCCCTAGATCCAGCAGATCGAACTTGCCTTGGCTCTATGAGACACCTGGAATGGGAGGCAGGCTGCCCAGGCATCCATCCTTAGAACCCTGCTCTGGATAACGTCCTTATGGGATGTCCTGGAGGCATCCAACAGGTCTCGACTGTCCCACAGAAGGAATCATTGTGGTTTGGAGCATCTCACAATTCCCATCGTGGGAAAACCTCCATGTCCTTGTGACACCCTCCCCTTCATGAAGGGGCCATCATGGACAGAAACTCCGACCTAAGAAAACGTCTGATCCTAGCTCTGTCTTCAGGTGTACGGGATCTTGAATAATCTCTGCAGAGGGTGCCTGCCGTCCCCTCACCCCGAAATCTAAGTCTGGCTTGTGTTCTCAGAATTTTTTTTTCACACTCCTGGCCTACAAGCCTTCCAGTTTGACAATTCTGGAGCCACTATGTGGCACTGTTTCTTCCCTCCAGAAGAAAAACGTTGCCCTCTGGGGCTACCCAGTAACCACAAATGAGTACCATCCTGCACAAAACTCGACTGCACCCCAATGATACAGTCTAGCCTGGGCACTAATTCCCTGTCTGCCACAGCCTGAGCCTGCACCTCCCAACCCACACTCAACAGCTGGCCGAACACTGAGCACATCAGACACACCATGGCCTTAGGGCTTCATCTCTTCCCAACCTCAGTTTTCAGGTCAGAACCTAGACCTTAAATCCAATCACAGTCCAGGAGTGAAAGTGTTGCAGAAATTAGAACTCCATCTTCCCCATTGCCAGAAAACTTGTGGTTCCCATACTGTGCAACGTTCAGTGTAGGAGAAACCAGCATGGTACATTAGCCCACGCCCTGACTTGAGGGGCTCCTTGGGCACAAAAACACATTGTGAAACTCAGTGTGAGACCTATCCTCAAGGAAGGCCTCTCAGTGTCTTGACCAAGAGCCCACATATGGGGCTTGCCATGTTCTTAGGTCCCAATGTTAACCAGAGGTCTGGTTGTGCAGTTGCCCCCACCCACGACTCTACTCTGGAATCCCTCTTTTGGTGGTCCACCTGAGGTAAAAAAAAAATAAAAATAAAAATAAACAAAAAAAAACCAGAAAGGCCTCCTCCCTTCCCACAGAATGACCCCAAACTTTTAGGATCGGGTCAAATCCCCAGAAAGGGAGCCTCATCGATGGCCCATGAGGACACCCCGACATTCCATGGCAATCGGTGACACATTTCCAGAAGAAAAAAAAAAAAAAAAAAAGCATGAGCAAGCACCTCACATTCGCCCTTTGTTCATATCCCAAAGAGGACTCCTCACGGTCTATAGATCGGGCCTGCCATACCTACATCCCCCAACCTAAGTGGAGTTTGTGTTTTCAGACTTTTGTCCAAATAGCCCTGGACCACACACGCTCCACACTTGGGTCCCTGGAGCCACACCTCAGGACTGTGCTTCCCTTTCAAGGGAATTCTTCCCATTCCATTGGCCACAACCTTGCAAATTAGGAAAAACCTCCAAAGTCACCGAGGCCATCCCAATAGTGTAGGCCGCCCAGGACAAACAGGGGTGATCTCAAACCAGCTGAGCAACTACCTCCACTCAGACAACAGATGTCCCCAGATAGGAATATTGAACCGGACAGGCCCCTAGGCCCTAATCAGATCCATTGCTTTGGTTTCCAGGCATCTCTCCTCAGAGGCCTCGTTTCCAATACCAGCATATGGTGGTTTCCTGAGGCACCAATAAGAACAAATCTCGTCTCCCCATGGAAAACGTGCTCATTGGAGCTTTGTCATAACCTCTGGTTAGGAGAATCCTTCAGGGCCCTGGTGCCACTGCCCCATACCAAGGTCTCCATGGACTCAAACCAACATTAAGTCCATCCTCAGGAAAGTCCATTTCAACTCAGCCCCCTCTGTTGCTACCCCAAGCCAGCAGATCAAACGTTTCTTGTTGCTAGGAGACAATTGGAATGTGAGGCAGGCTGCCCAGGCAGCCATACTTAGAACCCTGTTCTGGAAAAATACCTTATAAGACGTCCTGGAGCCATCCAACAAATCTTAATTGTCCCACAGAAGGAATCCTTGCGGTTTGGAGCATCTCACAACTCCAATAGTGGGAAAACCCCCATGGCCTCATAATGCCCCCCTTCCTGAAGGGGCCAACATGGACAGAAACTCAAACCTGAGCCAAAGTCTGAACCTCGACCTGACTTCAGACGCATGAGATCTCAATTCAGCTCTGCAGAGTGTGCCTGCCATGTCCTTGCCCCGAAACCTAAGCCTAGCTTGTGTTCTCAGACTTCCGTCCTCACTCTCCTGGCCCACAAGCCCTCCAGTTTGGGAATTCCGAAGCCACAATGCAGCACTCTGCCTGCCCTCCAGAAGAAAAACTTTGCCCTATGCTGCTAATAAGAAACCCCAAATGATTTTCTAATGCATGCCACTCGATTGTAAAGCAATTATACAGCCCACCCTGTATACTAAAGCCCTGTCTGGCACAGCCTGAGACAAGACATCCCAAACGACACCCAGACAGCTGGCCCCAACCTGGACACATAGGACCCGCTATGGCTGTAGGTCGTCATCTCTTCCCAACCTCGGTTTTCAGGCTTCAGAACCTAGACCTTATCTCCAATCACTGCCCAGGGGTGAACGTGATGCAGAAATTAGAATTCCTCCTTCCCCATGGCCAGAAACCTTGTGGTTGGCATGTTGTCCAACGTTCAATGTGGGAAAACCTGCATTGTCCGAAAGGCCACGCCAGTGCTTGAGGGCCGCCTAGGGCACAGACATGCATTGTGACCTGCAGCGTGAGTCCCGTATTAAAGTAACGCCTCTCAGTGGCTGGACCAAGATCCTGCATATGGGGCTTGTCATATCCATAGGCCCCCAGGCTTAACCAGAGGGCGAGTATTCCAGTTGTCAGTACCCACTGCTATGCTCTAGAATCCCTCTACTGGGGGGACACATGAAGCAGAAAACAGGACACTTCCCTTCCCACAGAATGACCCCAAACTCTTGGGGGCTGGACAAACTACCAGAGAGGGAGACTTCTACGACCCATGAGGCAACTCCTACATTAAACGGCCATTGTGGACAAAACATCCAGAGACAAAAGCCTGAGCGACTGCCTCCCTCTCACCCTTCTTTCATATCCAGAGGAGCTCCCCTCATGGACTGTAGATCAGGCCTGCCGTAACCTCGGCCCCAAACCTGAGCTGAGTTAGGGTTTTTGGATGTCTGTCTGCACAGCCATGGCCCACACAGCCTCCAGGCTGGGGTCTCTGGAGCCACACCACAGAACAGTGCCTGCTCTCTCCTAAGAACTGCCCATTCCATTGGCCACAACTCGACAAAATAGTAGAAACCTCAAGGTCCCCAAGGACATCCCACTACCGCAATTCGCACTGGACAAATAGGGGCATTATGACACAAGCTGAGCAACTACTACCTCCATGCAGACACACAGACAGATATCCGCAGAGACAGAAGATTGAACCAGACAGGCCCCTAGGCCCTATTATGAACTCTTGCTTTGGTGTCCAGGTATCACTCCTCAGAGGCCTGGGTTCGAAGACCAGCATACGGGGCTTTCCTGAGGCAACAGACAGAAGACCTCTCATCTCCACATGGGAAGCTTCCTTGTTGGAGTTGTGTCAAGCCCTTCGGGTTGGAGAATCCTGCAGAGTCCCTTAGCTACTGCCACATTCCAAGGTCTCCATGGCCACCAACCCACATTATGACTCATCCTCAGGAGAGTCCATTTAAACTCAGCCTTCTGGGTAGCTCACCCAAGAGCCCGCAGATTGAGCGTGCCTTGTCTCGACCAGGCAATGGGAAGGTGAGTTGGCGTTTCTCGGCATCCATGCTTAGGCCCCTGCTCTCGAGTCTTTCTGTATGGGACATCCTGGAACCATCCAATAGTACTCGACTGTCCTGAAGAAGGAAACTTTGAAGGTTGGAGCAGCTCACAACTCCCAGCGTAGGGAAACCTCCCTGGACTCATGACGCCCCCACCCTCTTCAGGAAGGGGCCGTCATGGACACAAACTCCAGCTTGAGGCAACATCTGATAATCGCCCTGACCTCACCTGCAGGAGATCTCGATTCAGCCTCTGCAGAGTGGGCCTGCCATGCTCTTGGCCCCAAAACTCGTGCTAGCTTGTGTTTTCAGACTTCCTTCCTCACAATCCTGGCCACACCCCTCCAGTTTGGCAATTCTGGAGACACAATGCAGCACTCTGCCTGCCCTCCAGAAGAAAAAAGTTGCCCTATAGGGCTAACCAGAAACGCCAAATGAGTAACAACCTGCATGCCACTCGACCATACCCCAATTATAGAGTCTAGCCTGTGCACTAAAGCCCTGTCTGACACAGCCTGAGGGCAGACCTCCAGTCCAACACCCAGACAGCTGGCCGTAACACAGAGCATATCACACCCACAATGGCTTCAGGCCATCATCCCTACCCAACCTCAGTTTTCACCTTCAGAACCTAGACCTTATCTCCACTCACTGCTCAGGAGTGAACGTGATGCAAGAATCAGAACTTCTCCTTCGCCTTGGCAAGAAACCTAGTGGTTGGCATGTTGTCCAATGTTCATTGTAGGAGAAAGCAGCATGGACTATGAGGCCCCACCTATCCCTGAGGGCCACAATTTGCACCAGCACACATTGTGACCCTCAGCGTGAGCCCTATCCTCATGTAAAGCCTCTTAGTGACTGGAACAACAGCCCACATATGGGGCTTGCCAAGCCCCTAGTCCCCCAATCTCAACCAGAGTTCGAGATGTCTAGTCACCCCTTCTCAGGGCTCTACTCTGGAATCCCTCTTTGGTGGAACACCTGAGGTAAAAAAAAAAAATACAGAAAGGATTCTTCCCATCCACAGAATGATCCCAACCACTTGGGATCAGTCCAAATCACCAGAGAAAGAATTGTCCATGGCCCTTGAGGACACCCCGACATTCCACGCAGACCGTTGACACAAAATCCAGAGACAAAAGCCTGAGCAAGCGCCACATACTCGCCCTTTGTTCATAGCCCGGAAAATTCTCACGGTCTGTAGATCGAGCCTTCATACATACATCCCCAAACCTAAGCTGAGTTTGTGTTTTCAGACTTCTGTCCCCACAGTCCTGGCCCACACACCATCCAACCTGGGGCCCCTGGAGCCACACCTCAGGACTGTGGCTTCCCTCTCCAGGGGAATTCTGCCATTTCCATTGGCCACAACCCTATAGATTAGGAGAATCCTCCAAACTCCCCCAGGCCATCCGAATTGTGTTGGCTGCCCAGGACAAACAGGGATGATCTTTCACAAGTTAGGAAACCACCTCCACTCAGACCCAGAGACAGATATCCCCATAGAATAAGATTGAACTGGACGGGCATTGAGGCCCTAATCAGATCCATTGCTTTTGATTTCAGTCATCTCTCCTCAGAGGCCTGGTTTCCAATACCAGCATATGGGAGATTCCTTAGGCACTCATCAAAACAATTCTCTTCTCTACATAGGAAACATACTCTTTAGAGCTCCATCAAAACCTCCGGTTATGAACATCCCTCAAGGCCCCGGATCAAGCACCCCATTCCAAGGTCTACATGGACACAAATGCACATTATGACCCATCCTCAACTCACCCATTTCAACACACCCGCCTCGGTTGCTCCCCTAGATCCAGCAGATCGAACTTGCCTTGGCTCTATGAGACACCTGGAATGGGAGGCAGGCTGCCCAGGCATCCATCCTTAGAACCCTGCTCTGGATAACGTCCTTATGGGATGTCCTGGAGGCATCCAACAGGTCTCGACTGTCCCACAGAAGGAATCATTGTGGTTTGGAGCATCTCACAATTCCCATCGTGGGAAAACCTCCATGTCCTTGTGACACCCTCCCCTTCATGAAGGGGCCATCATGGACAGAAACTCCGACCTAAGAAAACGTCTGATCCTAGCTCTGTCTTCAGGTGTACGGGATCTTGAATCATCTCTGCAGAGGGTGCCTGCCGTCCCCTCACCCCGAAATCTAAGTCTGGCTTGTGTTCTCAGAATTTTTTCTTCACACTCCTGGCCCAAAAGCCTTCCAGTTTGACAATTCTGGAGCCACTATGTGGCACTGTTTCTTCCCTCCAGAAGAAAAACGTTGCCCTCTGGGGCTACCCAGTAACCACAAATGAGTACCATCCTGCACAAAACTCGACTGCACCCCAATGATACAGTCTAGCCTGGGCACTAATTCCCTGTCTGCCACAGCCTGAGCCTGCACCTCCCAACCCACACTCAACAGCTGGCCGAACACTGAGCACATCAGACACACCATGGCCTTAGGTCTTCATCTCTTCCCAACCTCAGTTTTCAGGTCAGAACCTAGACCTTAAATCCAATCACAGTCCAGGAGTGAAAGTGTTGCAGAAATTAGAACTCCATCTTCCCCATTGCCAGAAAACTTGTGGTTCCCATACTGTGCAACGTTCAGTGTAGGAGAAACCAGCATGGTACATTAGCCCACGCCCTGACTTGAGGGGCTCCTTAGGCACAAAAACACATTGTGAAACTCAGTGTGAGACCTATCCTCAAGGAAGGCCTCTCAGTGTCTTGACCAAGAGCCCACATATGGGGCTTGCCATGTTCTTAGGTCCCAATGTTAACCAGAGGTCTGGTTGTGCAGTTGCCCCCACCCACGACTCTACTCTGGAATCCCTCTTTTGGTGGTCCACCTGAGGTAAAAAAAATAAATAAATAAAAATAAACAAAAAAAAAACCAGAAAGGCCTCCTCCCTTCCCACAGAATGACCCCAAACTTTTAGGATCGGGTCAAATCCCCAGAAAGGGAGCCTCATCGATGGCCCATGAGGACACCCCGACATTCCATGGCAATCGGTGACACATTTCCAGAAGAAAAAAAAAAAAAAAAAAAAGCATGAGCAAGCACCTCACATTCGCCCTTTGTTCATATCCCAAAGAGGACTCCTCACGGTCTATAGATCGGGCCTGCCATACCTACATCCCCCAACCTAAGTGGAGTTTGTGTTTTCAGACTTTTGTCCAAATAGCCCTGGACCACACACGCTCCACACTTGGGTCCCTGGAGCCACACCTCAGGACTGTGCTTCCCTTTCAAGGGAATTCTTCCCATTCCATTGGCCACAACCTTGCAAATTAGGAAAAACCTCCAAAGTCACCGAGGCCATCCCAATAGTGTAGGCCGCCCAGGACAAACAGGGGTGATCTCAAACCAGCTGAGCAACTACCTCCACTCAGACAACAGATGTCCCCAGATAGGAATATTGAACCGGACAGGCCCCTAGGCCCTAATCAGATCCATTGCTTTGGTTTCCAGGCATCTCTCCTCAGAGGCCTCGTTTCCAATACCAGCATATGGTGGTTTCCTGAGGCACCAATAAGAACAAATCTCGTCTCCCCATGGAAAACGTGCTCATTGGAGCTTTGTCATAACCTCTGGTTAGGAGAATCCTTCAGGGCCCTGGTGCCACTGCCCCATACCAAGGTCTCCATGGACTCAAACCAACATTAAGTCCATCCTCAGGAAAGTCCATTTCAACTCAGCCCCCTCTGTTGCTACCCCAAGCCAGCAGATCAAACGTTTCTTGTTGCTAGGATACAATTGGAATGTGAGGCTGGCTGCCCAGGCATCCATACTTAGAACCCTGTTCTGGAAAAATACCTTATAAGACGTCCTGGAGCCATCCAACAAATCTTAATTGTCCCACAGAAGGAATCCTTGCGGTTTGGAGCATCTCACAACTCCAATAGTGGGAAAACCCCCATGGCCTCCTAATGCCCCCCCTTCCTGAAGGGGCCAACATGGACAGAAACTCAAACCTGAGCCAAAGTCTGAACCTCGACCTGACTTCAGACGCATGAGATCTCAATTCAGCTCTGCAGAGTGTGCCTGCCATGTCCTTGCCCCGAAACCTAAGCCGAGCTTGTGTTCTCAGACTTCCGTCCTCACTCTCCTGGCCCACAAGCCCTCCAGTTTGGGATTTCCGAAGCCACAATGCAGCACTCTGCCTGCCCTCCAGAAGAAAAACTTTGCCCTATGCTGCTAATAAGAAACCCCAAATGATTTTCTAATGCATGCCACTCGATTGTAAAGCAATTATACAGCCCACCCTGTATTCTAATGCCCTGTCTGGCACAGCCTGAGACAAGACATCCCAAACGACACCCAGACAGCTGGCCCCAACCTGGACACATAGGACCCGCTATGGCTGTAGGTCGTCATCTCTTCCCAACCTCGGTTTTCAGGCTTCAGAACCTAGACCTTATCTCCAATCACTGCCCAGGGGTGAACGTGATGCAGAAATTAGAATTCCTCCTTCCCCATGGCCAGAAACCTTGTGGTTGGCATGTTGTCCAACATTCAATGTGGGAAAACCTGCATTGTCTGAAAGGCCACGCCAGTGCTTGAGGGCCGCCTAGGGCACAGACATGCATTGTGACCTGCAGCGTGAGTCCCGTATTAAAGTAACGCCTCTCAGTGGCTGGACCAAGATCCTGCGTATGGGGCTTGTCATATCCATAGGCCCCCAGGCTTAACCAGAGGGCGAGTATTCCAGTTGTCAGTACCCACTGCTATGCTCTAGAATCCCTCTACTGGGGGGACACATGAAGCAGAAAACAGGACACTTCCCTTCCCACAGAATGACCCCAAACTCTTGGGGGCTGGACAAACTACCAGAGAGGGAGACTTCTACGACCCATGAGGCAACTCCTACATTAAACGGCCATTGTGGACAAAACATCCAGAGACAAAAGCCTGAGCGACTGCCTCCCTCTCACCCTTCTTTCATATCCAGAGGAGCTCCCCTCATGGACTGTAGATCAGGCCTGCCGTAACCTCGGCCCCAAACCTGAGCTGAGTTAGGGTTTTTGGATGTCTGTCTGCACAGCCATGGCCCACACAGCCTCCAGGCTGGGGTCTCTGGAGCCACAGCACAGAACTGTGCCTGCTCTCTCCTAAGAAACTGCCCATTCCATTGGCCACAACTAGACAAAATAGTAGAAACCTCAAGGTCCCCAAGGACATCCCACTACCGCAAGCCGCACTGGACAAATAGGGGCATTATGACACAAGCTGAGCAACTACTACCTCCATGCAGACACACAGACAGATATCCGCAGAGACAGAAGATTGAACCAGACAGGCCCCTAGGCCCTATTATGAACTCTTGCTTTGGTGTCCAGGTATCACTCCTCAGAGGCCTGGGTTCGAAGACCAGCATACGGGGTTTCCTGAGGCACCAGACAGAAGACCTCTCATCTCCACATGGGAAGCTTCCTTGTTGGAGTTCTGTCAAGCCCTTCGGGTTGGAGAATCCTGCAGAGTCCCTGAGCTACTGCCACATTCCAAGGTCTCCATGGCCACCAACCCACATTATGACTCATCCTCAGGAGAGTCCATTTAAACTCAGCCTTCTGGGTAGCTCACCCAAGAGCCCGCAGATTGAGCGTGCCTTGTCTCGACCAGGCAATGGGAAGGTGAGTTGGCGTTTCTCGGCATCCATGCTTAGGCCCCTCCTCTCGAGTCTTTCTGTATGGGGCTTCAAGGGACCATCCAATAGTACTCGACTGTTCTGAAGAAGGAAACTTTGAAGTTTGGAGCAGCTCACAACTACCAGCGTAGGGAAACCTCCCTGGCCTCATGACGCCCCCACCCCCTTCATGTAAGGGCCGTCATGGACACAAACTGCAGCTTGAGGCAACATCTGATACTCGCCCTGACCTCACCTGCAGGAGATCTCGATTCAGCCTCTGCAGAGTGGGCCTGCCATGCTCTTGGCCCCAAAACTCGTGCTAGCTTGTGTTTTCAGACTTCCTTCCTCACAATCCTGGCCACACCCCTCCAGTTTGGCAATTCTGGAGACACAATGCAGCACTCTGCCTGCCCTCCAGAAGAAAAATGTTGCCCTATAGGGCTAACCAGAAACGCCAAATGAGTAACAACCTGCATGCCACTCGACCATACCCCAATTATACAGTCTAGCCTGTGCACTAAAGCCCTGTCTGACACAGCCTGAGGGCAGACCTCCAGTCCAACACCCAGACAGCTGGCCATACACAGAGCATATCACACCCACAATGGCTTTAGGCCATCATCTCTACCCAACCTCAGTTTTCACCTTCAGAACCTAGACTTTATCTCCACTCACTGCTCAGGAGTAAACGTGATGCAAGAATCAGAACTTCTCCTTCGCCTTGGCAAGAAACCTAGTGGTTGGCATGTTTTCCAACGTTCAGTGTAGTTGAAACCAGTGTGGCCCATGAGGCCCCGCCCATGTTTATGGGCCACATTGGTCACAAACACACATTGTGTCCCTCAGCCTGATCCCAGTCCTCAGGTAAGGCCTCTCAGTGGCTGGATGAAGAGACAGCATATTGGGCTTGCCATGCCCCTAGGCCTCAAATTTTACCCATAGTTCGGGTTCTCCCTTCACTTTTCCCCAGGGCTCTTCTTTGGAATTACTCTTTTGGCGGGACACCTGAGGTAACAAACCTGAAAGGAGTCCTCCCATTCCACAGATTGACGAAAAACAATTGGGATCGGGCTAAATCCACAGAGAGGAAAATTCGTCCATGGCCCATGAGTCCTCCCCGACATTCCACGGCCATCTCTGATACAAAATCCAGAGACAAAAGCCTGAGCAAGCGCCTCAGACTCGCTCTCTCTTCATATCCGGAAGAGTTCTTCTCATGGATTATAGATCGGGCCTGCCATACCTACGTCCCCAAACCTAAGCTGAGTTTGTGTTTTCAGACTTCTGTCCTCAAAGTCCTGGGCCACACACCCTCCAGGCTGGGGCCCCTGGAGTCACACATTAGGACTGTGCCAACCCAATCCATGGGAATTCTGCCGATGCCATTGTCCAAAACAGTAAAATTTGGAGAACCCTACAAATCCCTGAGGCCATCCCAATAGTGCAGGTCGCCCGGGACAAACAAGGGCGGTCTGATACCTGCTGAGCATCTACCTCCACTCATACCATAGATGGATGTCTCCTGAGAAGAAGATTGAACCAGACAGGACCCTAGGCCATAATCAGATACATTGCTTTGGATTACAGTCATGTCTCCTCAAAAGCCTGGATTCCAATACCAGCATAGAGGTTTTCCTGAGGCACCCATCAAAACAAATCTCGTCTCCACAAGGAACCTTGTGCATCGAGCTATGTCAAAAGCTTAGGAGAATACTTCAGGGTCCCGGTGCCACCGCCCCTTTTTAAGGCCCTCATGGACACAAACACACATTAGGACCCATCCTCAGGAAAGTCCATTTCAAGTCAGCCACCCCGGTTGCTCCCGCAGAGCCATCAGATCTAAACTGTCTTGTTGCTGGGAGACATTTGGAATGCGAGGCCGGCTTCCCAGGCATCCATCCTCGAACAGTGCCCTGGAGTCATTCCATATGGGATGTCCTGAAGCTGCCCAACAGGTCTCAATTGTCCCGCAGAAGGAATCCTTGATGGGGGCATCTCACAACTCCCAACGTGGGAAAAACTCCATGGCCTTGAGATTCCGCTCCCTTCATGAAGGGTCCGTCATTCACAGAAACTCCAACCTGAGCCAACGTCTGATCCTCGCCCTGACTTCAGATGCATGAGATATTGGTTCAGATCTACAGTGGTACCTGCCGTGTCCTCGCCCTGAAACCCAAGTCTAGCTTGTGTTCTCAGACTTCCGTCCTCACACTCCTCTACACGAAGCCCTCAAGTTTAGCAATTCCGGACTGACAATGAAGCACTCTGCCTGCCCTCTAGGAAACAAATTTTGCCTAATGAGCTGCCCAGACAACTTATATGAGGATAAATCTGCATGGCACTCGACTGTACCCAAATTATATAGTCTAACCTGGGCACTAATGCACTGTCTGAAACAACCTGAGCTCGGACCTCCTGACCAACACCCAGACAGCTGACCGCACACTGAGCACATCAGAACCGCCATGGCCTTAGGTCATCATCTCTTCCCTACCTCAGTTTTTAGGCTTCAGTACCTAGACCTTATCTCCAATCACTGCCCAGGGGTGCCTGTGATGCAGAAATCAGAACTCTTCCTTACCCATGGCAAGAAACCTTGTGGTTGGCATGTTGTCCAACGTTCAGTGTAGGAGAAAACAGGATTCACCATGAGGCCCTGCCCATTCTTGTTTGCGAAGTGGGCATAAACACGCATTGTGACCCTCAGCGTGAGTCCTGTCCTCTAGTAAGTCCTCTCAGTGGCTCGACCATTAGATGTCATAATGGGCTTGACATGTCCCTAGGCCACAATTTTTAACCAGATTTCTGGTTGTCCGTTCGGCCCTCCTCAGGGCTCTACTCTGGAATCCCTCATTTGGTGGGACACCTGAGGTTAAAAAACAAAACATGGCAAATCAACAACAACAACAAAACGGACTTCTTCCATCCCACAGAATGACCCCAAACTCTTTGGACGGGGCCAAACCCCCAGAGTGTAAGACTTGTCCATTTCCCATGAAGTAACCAGGGAATTTCACGACCATGAGTGTCACGATATCCAGAGACAAAAACTTGAGCACGAGCCTCACACTCGCCCCTTATTCATATCCCGAAGAGTTCTCCTCATGGTCTGTAGATCAATCCTGCCATACCTATGACCTGAAACATAAGCCGCGTTTGTGTTTTCAGACGACTGTCCAAACAGCTCTGCCTACACACCCTACAGGCTCAGGCCCCTGGAGCCAAACCTGAGGACTGTACTTGCCCTCTCCAAGGGAATTGTATGTGCCCATTCCAATGGCCACAACCCTACTAATAGGATAAACCTGCAAACTCCCTGAGGCCATCCCAATAGTGGTGGCTTCCCAGGACAAACTCGGGCAATCTGAGCCCATCTGAGAACCTACATGCACTCAGACGCATAGACTGATGTTCCCAGAGGTAAAAAGGTACGAATAGGCCCCTAGGCACTATTCGGATTCATTGTTGTGGTATCCAGTCATCTCTCCTCAGAGGCATGGATTTCAATACCAGCATATGGCTGTTTCCTGACTCATCCGTCATAAAAAATCTCATCTACATATGGGAAACTTGCACGTTGGAGCTGTGTCAAAGCCTCTGTTTGAAAAAACCCTTCAGGACCCCAGTGCCACCGCTTCATTCCAAGGTCTCCATAGACACAAAAACATATTAGGATCCATCCACAGGAGAGTCCATTTCAACTCAGATCCAGATTGCTCGCCCAGATCCAGCAGATATAACCTGTCTTGTTGCTAGGACACAATTCGAATGCAAGGCGGGCTACCCAGGCATCCATCCTTAGAACCCTGCTCGGAATCGTTGGCCTGGAGCCAACCAACATGTCTCAATTGTCCTGCACAAGAATCTTTCCAGTTTGGAGCTTCTCACAACTAACATCGTGGGAAAAACCCCACGGCCTCTTGAACCCCCGGCCCTTCATGAAGGGGCCATCAGGGACAGAAACACCAACCTGAGCGATCTTCTGATCCTCGCCCTGACTTCAGAAGCACGAGATCTCGATTCAGGTCTGTAGATTGTTCCTGCCTTGCCCTCACCCAGAAACCTAAGCCTAGCTTGTGTTCTCAGATTTCCGTCTTCAGACTACTGGCCCACAAGCCTCCAGTTTGCAAACCAGAACTATAATGCAGCACTCTTCCAGCCTTTAGGAAGAAATACATTGCCCTGTGGGGCTACCCAGAAACTCCAAATGAGGATCAACCTGCACGCCATTCGACTGTACCCCAAATATATAGGCTGACCTGGGCACTATTGCCCTTTCTACACAGCCTGAGCCTGGACTTCCTGGCCCCACCCAGAAAGCTGGTCGAACACTGAGCACGCCGGACGAGCCATGTCCTTAGGTCGTCATCTCTTCCCAACCTCGATTCTCAAGTTTCAGAACCTAGACCTTATCTCCAATCACTGCCCAGGCTTGTAAGTGATGCAGAAATCACAACTCCTTCCCCGTGGCTAGAAACCATGTGGTTGGCATGTTTTCCAATGTTCAGTGTAGTTGAAACCAGTGTGGCCCATGAGGCCCCGCCCATGTTTATGGGCCACATTGGTCACAAACACACATTGTGACCCTCAGCCTGATCCCAGTCCTCAGGTAAGGCCTCTCAGTGGCTGGATGAAGAGACAGCATATTGGGCTTGCCATGCCCCTAGGCCCCAAATTTTACCCATAGTTCAGGTTGTCCCTTCGCTTTTCCACAGGGCTCTTCTTTGGAATTCCTCTTTTGGCGGGACACCTAAGGTAACCAACCTGAAAGGAGACCTCCCATTCCACAGATTGACGAAAAAGAATTGGGATCGGGCCAATTCCACAGAGAGGAAGATTCGTCAATGGCCCATGAGGTTTCCCAGACAATCCACGGCCATCGCTGTTACCGAATCTAGAGACAAAAGACTGAACAAGCACCTCAGACTCGCTCTTTCCTCATATCCTGAAGAGTTCTTCTCATGGTTTATAGATCGGGCCTGCCATACCTATGTCTCCAAACCTAAGCTGAGTTTATGTTTTCAGACTTCTGTCCTCAAAGTCCTGGGCCACACACCCTCCACGCTGCGGTCCCTGGAGCCACACATAAGGACTGTGCCTACCCAATCCATGGGAACTCTGCCCATTCCATTGTCCAAAACCGTAAAATTAGGAGAACCCTCCAAATCCCTGAGGCCATCCCAATAGTGCAGGTCGCCCGTGACAAACAAGCGCGGTCTGATAGCAGCTGAGCATCAACCTCCACTCATACCATAGATGGATGTCTGCAGAGAAGAAGATTGAACCAGACAGGACCCTGGCCATATCGGATCCATTGCTTTGGTTACAGGCATGTCTCCTCAAAAGCCTGGATTCCAATACCAGCATAGGGGTTTTCCTGAGGCAGCAATCAGAACAAATCTCGTCTCCACAAGGAAACATGTGCATCGAGCTCTGTCAAAAGCTTAGGAGAATACTTCAGGGTCCTGGTGCCACGGCCCCATTCCAAGGCCCCATGGACACAAACACACATTAGGACCCATCCTCAGGAAAGTCCATATCAAGTCAGCCACCCCGGTTGCTCCCGCAGAGCCATCAGATCTAAACTGGCTTGTTACTAGGAGACAATTGGAATGCGAGGCTGGCTTCCCAGGCATCCTCCCTCGAACGGTACTCTGGAGTCATTCCATATGGGATGTCCTGGAGCTGCCCAAAGGTCTCAATTGTCCCGCAGAAGGAATTCTTGAAGGGGGCAACCCACAACTCCCACGTGGGAAAAACTCCATGGACACGAGATTCCCGCTCCCTTCATGAAGGGGCCGTCAGGCACAGAAACTCCAACCTAAGCCAAAGTCTAATTCTCTCCCTGACTTGAAATGGATGAGATATTGGTTCAGATTCACAGGGGGTACCTGCCGTGCCCTTGCCCTGAGCCCAAGTATAGCTTTTGTTCTCAGAATTCCGACCTCACTCTCCTGGCCTCAAAGCCCTCATGATTGGTAAATCTGATCCCACAATGCAGCACATGGCCTGCTTTCTGGAAAAAAAATATTGCCTAAAGAGCTGCCAAGGCACCTTATATGAAGATAAACCTACACGGTACTCGACTTTGCCCGAATTATATAGTCTAACCTGGGCACTAATGCACTGTCTGACACAACCTGAGCCCGGACTTCCTGACCAACACCCAGACAGCTGACCGCACACTGAGCACATCAGACCTGCCATGGCCTTAGGTCATCATCTCTTCCCTACCTCAGTTTTCAGGCCTCAGAAACTAGACTTTATCTCCAATCACTGCCCAGGGGTGAGTGTGATGCAGAAATCAGAACTTCTCCTTACACATGGCAAGAAACCTTGTGGTTTGCATGTTGTCCAACGTTCATTGTAGGAGAAACTAGCATTCACCCTGAGGCCCGCCTATTCTTGAGTGCGACGAGGGCATAAATATGCATTGTGACCCTCAGTGTGAGTCCTGTCCTCTAGTAATTCCTCTCAGAGCCTGGATCACTAGATGTCATAATGGGCTTGACATAGCCCTAGGCCCCAATTTTTAACCAGATTTCTGGTTGTCCAGTCACCCCTCCCCAGAGCTCTACTCTGGAATTCCTCATTTGGTGGGACAACGTAGGTTAAAAAATGAAACAAAACAAAGCAACAACAACAAAAAAAACGACTTCTTCCATCCCACAGAATGACCCCAACCTCTTTGGAAGGGGCCAAATCCCCAGAGAGTAAGACTCGTCCATTTCCCATGAAGTCACCCGGAAATTTCACGACCATGAATGACATGATATGCAGAGACAAAAACATGAGCAATAGCCTCACACTCGCTTTTTTTTCATATACCGAAATGTTCTCCTCATGGTCTGTAGATCAGTCCTGCCCTACCTATGACCGGAAACAGAAGTCGAGTTTGTGTTTTCAGACAACTGTCCAAACAGCCCTGGCTTACACACCCAATAGGCTCAGGCCCCTGAAGCCAAACCTGAGGACTGTTCTTGCCCTCGCAAGGGAATTGTGTGAGCCCATTCCAATGGCGACAACGCAACTAAAAGTATAAACCTTTAAATTCCCTGAGGCCATCCCATAGTGTTGGCTTCCAAGGACAAACACGGGCAATCTGAGTTCATCTGAGCACCTACCTGCACTCTGACCCATAGATAGATGTCGCCCGAGGTAAAAAGAAACCAACAGGCCCCTAGGCACTAATCGGATCCATTGCTTTGGTTTCCAGGCATCTCTCCTCAGAGGCCTGGATTTCAATACCAGAATATGGCTGTTTCTTGACTCACCCATCAGAACAAATCTCCTCTACACATGGGAAACTTGCATGGTGGAGCTGTGTCAAACCTCTGTTTAGGAGAAGCCTTCAGGGCCCTAGTGCCACCGCTTAATGCCACAGTCTCCATAGACACAAAAACATATTAGGACCCATCCACAGGAGAGTCCATTTAAACTCAGCCTCCTCGGTTGCTCCCCGAGATCCAACAGATCTAGCCTATCTTGTAGCTAGGAGAATATTGGAATGCGAGGTGGGCTACCCAGCCATCCATCCTTAGAAACCTGCTCAGAATCGTTGGCCTGGAGCCAACCAACTGGTCTCAATTGTCCCACAGTAGAATCTTTGCAGTTTGGAGCTTCTCACAACTCCCATGGTGGGAAAACCCCCACGGCCTCGTGATTCCCCCCCTTTATGAAGGGGCCATCAGGGACAGAAAGTCAAACCTGAGGCATCGTCTGATGCTCATCCTGACTTCAGGTGCACGAGATCTCGATTCAGGTCTGTAGATTGTGCCTGCCATGTCCTCACCATAAAACCTAAGCCAAGCTTGTGTTCTCAGAGTTCCGTCCTCAGACTACCGGCCCACAAGCCCTCCAGTTTGGCAATCCGGAAGTACAATGCAGCACTCTGTGGGCCCTCCAAGAGAAACATTGCCCTCTGGGGCTACCTAGAAACCCCAAATGAAGATCAACCTGCACGCCATTTGGCTGTACACCAAATATATAGGCTGATCTGGGCATCATTGCCTTTTCTGACACAGCCTGAGCTGGACCTCCTGGCCCCACCCAGACAGCTGGCCGCACACTAGGCACATTGGAACCGCCATGGCCTTAGTTCGTCATCTCTTCCCAACCTCGGTTTTCAGGCTTCAGTACCTAGACCTTATCTCTAATCACTGCCCAGGTTTGAAAATGTTGCAGAAATCAGAACTCGTTCCCTTGGCAAGAAACCTCGTGGTTGGCATGGTGTCCAACATTCAGTGTAGTTGAAACCAGTGTGGCACATGAGACCCAGCCCATGCTTGAGGGCTACATTGGTCTCAAACACACATTGTGACCCTCAGCCTGAGCCCGGTCCTCAGGCAAGGCCTCTCAGTGGCTGCATGAAGAAACAGCATATTGGGCTTGCCATGCCCTAGACCCCAATTTTTAACCATAGTTCGGGTTGTCCCTTCACTCTTGCCCAGGGCTCTGCTTTGGAATTCCTCTTTTGGTGGGACACCTCAGGTAACAAACCTTAAAGGAGTCCTCCCATCCCACAGATTCACGAAAAAGAATTGGGATCGGACCAGATCCACAGAGAGGAAGATTCGTCCATGGCCCAGGAGGCCTCCCCGACATTCCTCGGCCATCTCTGATACAAAATCCAGAGACAAAAGCCTGAGCAAGCGCCTCAGACTCGCTCTTTCTTCATATCCTGAAGAGTTCTTCTCCTGGTTTGTAGGTCGGGCTTGCCATACCTATGTTCCCAAACCTAAGATGAGCTTGTGTTTTTTGTTTTCTGTCCTCAAATTCCTGGGCCACATACCCTCCAGACTGAGCCCCTGGAGCCACACATTAGTACTGTGCTTACCCAATCCATGGGAATTCTTCCCATGCCATTGTCTCAAACCGTTCAAATTAGGAGAACCCTCCATAGTCCCTGAGGCCATCCCAATGGTGTAGGTTGTCCCGGACAAACAAGGGCCGTCTGACACCAGCTGAGCATCAACCTCCACTCATACCATAGATGGATGTCCCCAGAGAAGAAGATTGAACCAGGCAGGACTCTAGGACATAATGGGATCCATAGCTTTGGTTTACAGGCATGTCTCCTCAAAAGCCTGGATTCCAATACCAGCATAGGGCTTCTCCTGAGGCACCCATCAGAACAAATCTCGTCTCCACAAGGAAACTTGTGCATGGGAGCTATGTCAAAGGCTTAGGAGAATAATTCAGGGTGCCGGTGCCACCGCCCCATTCCAAGGCCCTCAGGGACACAAACAAACATTAGGACCCATCCTCCGGAAAGTCCATTTCAACTCAGCCACCCCGGTAACACCTGCTGAGCCATCAGATCTATACTGTCTTGTTGCTAGAAGAAAATTGGAATGCGAGGCGGGCTTCCCAGGCATTCATCCTCGAATGGTGCTCTCGAGTCATTCCATATGTGATGTCCTGGAGCTGTCCAACAGGTCTCAATTGTCCTGCAGAAGGAATCTTTGAAGGGCCATCTCACAACTCCCAACGTGGGGAAACCTCCATGGACTAGAGATTCCACTCCCTTCATGAATGGGCCGTCATGTACAGAAACTCCAACCAGAGCCAATGTCTGATCCTCGCCCTGAATTCAGATGCATGAGATATTGGTTCAGATCTGCCGAGGTACCTGCCGTGCCCTCGACCTGAAACCCAAGTCTAGCTTGTGTTCTCAGACTTCCGTCCTCACACTCCTGGCCCAGAAGACCTCAAGTTTGGCAATTCCGAACCCACTGTGCAGCACTCTGCCTGCCCTCTAGAAAAAAAATATTCCCTCATGAGCTGCCCAGGCACATCATATGAGGATAAACCTACACGCCACTTGACTGTACGTAAATTATATACTCTAAGCTGTGCACTAATGCACGGTCTGACACACCTGAGCCCGGACCTCCTGACTAACACACAGACAGCTGACCACACACTGAGCACAACAGACCAGCCATGGCCCTCGGACATCATCTCTTCCATACCTCAGTTTTCAGGCTTCAGAACCTACCTTTTCTCCAATCACTGCCCAGGGGTGATGGTATGTAGAAATCAGAACTCCTCCTTACCCATGGCAAGAAACCTTGTGGTTGGCATGTTGTCCAACGTTCAGTGTAGGAGAAACCAGCATTCACCCTGAGGCCCAGCCCATTCTCAAGTGCGACGAGGGCATAAACACACCAAACTCTTTGGACGAGGCCAACCTTCTAAAGAGTAAGACTCGTCCATTTCCCATGAAGTCACCCGGAAATTTCACGACCATGAGTCACACGATATCCAGAGATAAACTTGAGCAAGAGCCTCACACTCGCCCTTTTTTCATATCCCGAAGAGTTCTTCTCATGTTCTGTAGATCAGTCCTGCCATACCTATGACCCGAAACATAAGCCGAGGTTGTGTTTTCAGACAACTGTCCAAACAGCCCTGGCCTACACACCCCAAAGGCTCAGGCCCTTGGAGCCAAACCTGAGGACTGTACTTGCCCTCTCCAATGGAATTGTGTGTACCCATTCCAATGGCCACAATCCTACTAATAGGATAAACCTCCAAAGTTCCTGAGGCCATCCCAATTGTGGTGGCTTCCCAGGACAAACAGGAGCAATCTGAGCACATCAGAGCACCTACCTGCACTCAGACCCATAGACTGATGTCCCCAGAGGAAAAAAGGAATGAACAGACCACTAGGCACTAATCGGATCCATTGCTATGGTTTCCAGGCATGTCTCCTCAGAGGCCTGGATTTCAATACCAGCATATGGCTGTTTCTTGACTCACCCATCAGAACAAATCTCATCTACATATGGGAAACTTGCACGGTGGAGCTGTGTCAAAGTCTCTGTTTAGAAGAACCCATCAGGGACCCAGTGCCACCGCTTCATTCGAAGGTCTCCATAGACACAAAAACATATTAGGACACATCCACAGGAGAGTCAATTTCAACTCAGCCTCCTCAGTTGCTCCCCCAGATCCAGCAGATCTAACCTTTCTTGTAGCTAGGAGAAAATTGGAATGCCAGTTGGGGTACCTAGCCATGAATCCTCAGAACCATGCTTGGAATCCTTGGCCTGGCGCCAACTAACAGGTCTCAATTGTCCTGGAGAAGAATCTTTGTAGTTTGGAGCTTTTCACAACTCCCATCGTGCGAAAACCCCCATGGCCTCGTGATTCCCCCCCTTCATGAAGGGGCCATCAGGGACAGAAAGTCTAACCCGAAGAACGTCTGATCCTCACCCTGACTTCAGATGCACGAGATCTCGATTCAGGTCTGTAGATTGTGCCTGCCATGTCCTCACCCATATAAACTAAGCCTAGCTTGTGTTCTCAGACTTCAGTCCTCAGACTACTGGCCCACAAGCCCTCCAGTTTGGCAATCCAGAAGTACAATGCGGCACTCTGCCTGCTCCCTGGAAGAAGAACATTGCCCTCTGGGGCTACCCAGAAACCCCAAATGAGGATCAACCTCCACGCCATTTGGCTGTACACCAAATATATAGGCTGAAGTGGGCACAATTGTCCATTCTGAAACAGCCTGAGCCTGGAACTCCTGGCCCCACCCAGACAGCTGGCCGCACACTGAGCACATCGGACCCGCCATAGCCTTAGGTCGTCATCTCTACCCAACCTCGGTTTTCAGGCTTCAGAACCTTGACCTTATCTCCAATCACTGCCCAGGTTTGAAAATGTTGCAGAAATCCGAACTCGTTCCCTTGGCATGAAACCTCGTGGTTGCCATGTTGTCCAACTTTCAGTGTAGTTGAAACCAGTGTGGCACATGAGACCCAGCCCATGCTTGAGGGCCACATTGGTCTCAAACACACATTGTGACCCTCAGCCTGAGCCCGGTCCTCAGGCAAGGCCTCTCAGTGGCTGCATGAAGAAACAGCATATTGGGCTTGCCATGCCCCTAGACCCCAATTTTTAACCATAGTTCGGGTTGTCCCTTCACTCTTGCCCAGGGCTCTGCTTTGGAATTCCTCTTTTGGTGGGACACCTCAGGTAACAAACCTTAAAGGAGTCCTCCCATCCCACAGATTCACGAAAAAGAATTGGGATAGGGCCAAATCCACAGAGAGGAAGATTCGTCCATGGCCCATGAGGCCTCCCCGACATTCCACGGCCATCGCTGATACAAAATCCAGAGACAAAAGCCTAACCAAGCGCCTCAGACTCGCTCTTTCTTCATATCCTGAAGAGTTCTTCTCATGATTTGTAGTTCGGCCGTGCCATACCTACGTTCCCAAACCTAAGCTGAGTTTGTGTTTTTTGAGTTCTGTTCAAAGTCCTGGGCCACACACCCTCCAGGCTGGGCCCCTGGAACCACACATTAGGACTGTGCCTAACCAATCCATGGGAATTCTGCCCATTCCATTATCCAAAACCGTACAAATTAGGAGAAACCTCCAAATTCCCTGAGGCCATACCAATGGTGTAGGTTGTCCGGGACAAAAAAGGGCCGTCTGACACCAACTGAGCATCTACCTCCACTCATACCATAGATGGATGTCCCCAGAGAAGAAGATTGACCAGACAGGACCCCAGGCCATAATGGGATCCATAGCTTTGGTTTACAGGCATGTCTCCTCAAAAGCCTGGTTTCCAATACCAGCTGAGGGCTTCTCCTGAGGCACCCATCAGAACAAATCTCGTCTACACATGGGAAACTTGCATGTTGGAGCTCTCTCAAAGCCTCTGGTTAGAAGGACATTTCAGGTTCCCGGTGCCAGCGCCTCATTCCAATGTCTCCGTGGAGACACACCCACATTAGGACCCATCCACAGGAGAGTCCATTTCAACTCAGCCCCCTCAGTTGCTCCCCCTGATCCAGCAGATCTAACCCGTCTTGTCGCTAGGAGATGATTGGAATGAGAGGCAGGCTTCCCAGACATCCATACTTAGAACCATTCTCAGAATTATGCTGTAATGGAAGTCCTGGAGCCAACCAACAGGTCTCAATAGTCCCGCAGAAGAATCTTTACTGTTTGGAGCATCTCACAACTCCCATCGTGGGCAAACCTCCATGGCCTCGTGATTTCGCCCCCTGTGCTTCATGAAGGGGCCATCAGGGACAGAAGCTCCAACCTGAGCGATCGTCTGATCCTCGACCTGACTTCAGATGCAGGACATCTTGATTCAGCTCTGCAGAGTGTGTCTGCCGTGCCCTTGCCCAGAAACGTAAGTCTAGTTTGTGTTCTCAACTTCCATCCTCACATTCCTGGCCCACAATCCCTCCAGTTTGGCAATTCCAGAACTACAAGGCAGCACTCTGCCTGCTTTCCGGAAGAAAAACATTGCCCTCTGGGGCTACCCAGATTCCCCAAATGAGGATCAACCTGCATGCCACTTGACTGGACCCCAATTATACAGGCTGCCCTGGGCACTACTGCCCTTTCTGGCACAGCCTGAGACTGAACCTCCTGGCTCGCACCCACCCAGCTAGCCACACACTGAGCACATCAGACCCGCCATGGCCTTAGGTCATCATCTCTTTCCAACCTCGGTTTTCAGGCTTCAGAACCTAAACCTTATCTCCAGTCACCACCCAGGGTTGAACATGATGCAGGAATCAGAACTCCTTCCCCATGGCAAGAAACCTTGTGGTTGGCATGTTGTCCAACGTAAAATGTAGTTGAAACCAGTGTGGCCCATGAGGCCCTGCAGATGCTTGAGGACCAAGTCGTTCACAAACATGCATTCTGACCCTCAACGTGAGCCCAGTTCTCAAGAAAGGCCTCTCAGTGGCTGGACCAAAAGACAGCATATTGGGCTTGTCATGCCCCTAGGCCCCAATTTTTAACCAGATTTCTGGTTGTCCAGTCTCCCCTCCCCAGGGCTCGGCTTTGGAATCCCTCTTTTGGTGGGACACCTGAGGTAACAAAACTGAAGGACTCCTCCCATCCCACAGTTTGACCCAAAACAATTGGAATCGGGCCAAATCCACAGAGCGGAAGACTCGTCCATGGCCCATGAGGCCTCCCGGACATTCCACGCCCATCGTTGACACAAAATCCAGAAACAAAAGCCTGAACAAGTGCCTCACAATCTCTCTTTCTTCATATCTGGAAGAATTCTCCTCACGGTCTGTAGATCGGGCCTGCCATACCTACGTCCCTAAACCTAAACTGAGTTTGTGTTTTAGACTTCTGTCTCCACAGTCCTGGTGCACACACCCTGCAGGCTGGGGCCCCTGGAGCCACATCAAAACTGTGCCTTCCCTCTCCACGGGAATTCTGCCCATTCCATTGTCCATAATCATAAAATTAGGAGAAACCTCCAAAGTCCCCAAGGCCTTCACAATAGTGTAGGCCACCTGGGACAAACAAGGGCCATCTGACACCAGCTGAGCATCTAACTCCACTAATACCTTAGATGGATGTACACAGAGAAGAAGATTCAACCGGACAGGCCCCTAGGCTCTAAACGGAGCCATTGCTTTGTTTTCCAGTTATCTCTCTTCAGAGGCCTATATTCCAATAACAGTATATGGGGGTTTCCTGAGGCACCAATCAGAACAAATCTCGTCTCCACATGGGGAACTTGTCCTTTGGAGATGTCTCAAAACCTCCGGTTAGGAGAATCCTTCAGGGCCCATGCACCAACGCCCCTTTCCAAGGTCTCCATGGACAAAAACCCACATTAGCATCCATCCTCAGGAGAGTCCATTTCAACTCAGCCCCCTTGGTTGCTCTGACAGAGCCAGCATATCAAACCTGTCTATTTGCTAGGAGACAACTGCAATGTGAGGCGGGCTTCCCATGCATCCATCCTAAGATCCCTGCTCTGGTGTCATTCTGTATGGTATGTACTGGAGTGATACAAAAGGTCTCAATTGTTGATCAGAAGGAATCCTTGTTGTTTGGAGCATCTCACAACTCCCATTGTGGGTAAACCTCCATGGACTGGAGATGCTTTCCCCTTCATAAAGTGGCCAGAATGGACAGAAATTTAAACCTAAGCCTAGGTTTGAACCTCGCCCTGACTTCAGATTCATGATATCCCGATTCAGATCTGCAGAGGGTGCCTGCCGTGCCCTCGCCCAGAACCTACGCCTAACATGTGTTCTCAGACTTCCGTCCTCACACTCCCCGTCCACAAGGCATCCACTTTGGAAATTCCGGAGCCACAATGCAGCACTCTGCCTGTTCTCCAGAAGAAAAACATTGCCCTTGGGGCTACCCAGAAATGCCAAATAAAGATCATCCTGCACGGCACTCAGTTGTACCCCAATTATACAATCTACCCTGGGCACTAATGCCCTGTCTGACACAGCCCAAGCTTGGACCTCCCGACCAACACCCAGACAGCTGGCTCCACGCTGAGCATATCGGACCCAACATGGTCTTAGGTCGTCATCTCTTCCCAACCTCGGTTTTCAGACTTCACAACCTAGACCTTATCTCCAATCACTTCCCAGGGGTGAATGACATGCAGAAATCAGAATTAATACTTCCCCATGGCAAGAACTCATGTGGTTGACATGTTGACTATCATTCAGTGTAGGAGAAACAAGCATGCACCATGAGTCCCCACCCATGCTTGAGTACCACGAGGGCATAAACACGCATTGTGACCCTCAGCATGAGTTCTGTCCTCAATGAAGGCCTCTCAGTGGCTGGAACATTAGAAGGCATATTGGGCTTGCCATGCCCCTAGGCTCGTATTTTTAGTTAGATTTCTTGTTGTCCAGGGCTCTGCTCTGGAATCCCTCTTTTGGTGGGACACCTTAGTTAACAAAACTGAATCCCACAGATTAACCCAAAACAATTGGGATCTGGCCAAATCCACAGAGAGAAAGACTCTTCCATGGCCCATGAGGACTCCTCGACATTCCACAGCCATCATTGACACAAAATCCAGGGGCAAAAGCCTGACAAGTGTCACACTTTCACCCTTTATTCATATCCCAAAAAGTTCTCCTCATAGTCTGTAAATCGGACCCGCCATACCTACGTCCCAAAACCTAAGCTGAGTTTGTGTTTTCAGACATCTGTCCCCACAGTCCTTGCCCACACACCCTCAAGGCTGGGCCCTTGGAGCCACACATCAGGTCTGTGCCTGCCCACTCCACAGGAATTCTGCCCATGCCATTGTCCATAATCATACAATTTAGGAGAAACCTCCAAAGTCCCCGAGGCCATCCCTATAGTGTAGGCCGCCCGGACAAACAGGAGCGGTCTGACACCAGCTGAGCAACTACCTCCATTTCATAAAATAGACAGATGTCGACAGAGAAGAAGATTGAACCAGAGAGGCTCCTAGGACCTAATTGGATGCATTGCTGTGGTTTCTATGTATCTCTCCTCAGAGGCCTGGTTCTAATACCAGCATATGTGGGTTTCCTGAGGCACCAATTAGAACAAATCTTGTCTCCACATGGAAAACTTGCTCTTTCGAGTTGTTTCAAAATCTCCGGTTAGAATCCTTTAGAGCCCTGGGGCCACCACCCCATTCCAACGTCCTCATGGACACAAACACACATTAAGACCCATCTTCAGGAGAGTCCATTTCAACTCAGCTCCCACGATTGCTCCTGCATAGCCATCAGATCGTACCTGTCTTGTGGCAGGGAGACAATTGGTGTAAGAGGCAGTCTGCTCAGGCATCCATCCTTAGAACCCGGCTCTGGAGTCATTCCATATGGGATGTCCTGGAGCCATCCAACAGTTCTCAATTTTCCCGCAGAAGGAATCCTTGCAGTTTGGAGCATCCCACAACTCCCAACGTGGGAAAACCTCCATGGCCTCGAGATTCCACCCCTTTGATGAAGGGGCCATCATGGACAGAAACTCCAACCTGCGCCTAAGTCTGATCCTCGTCCTGACTTCAGATGAATGAGATTTTGATTCGGATCTGCAGAGGGTGCCTGCCGTGCCCTCGCCCTGAAACTTAAGTCTAGCTTATGATCTCAGACTTACGTCCTCACACTCCTGGTCCCGACGCCCTCAAGTTTGGCAATTCTGGACCCACAATGCTGCACTCTGCCTGCCCACCAGAAGAAAAATGTTGCCCCAGTGAGCTTCCCTGACACAATAAATGAGGATGAACCTACATGGAACTCAACTGTACCCAAATTATACAGTCTAACCTGGGCACTAATGCACTGTCTGACACAGCCTGAATCCATACCTCCTGAACAACACCCAGAAAGCTGACCGCACACTGAGCACATCGGACCCTCCATGACCTTAGGTTATCATCTCATCCCAACCTCGATTTTCTGGATTCAGAACTTAGATCTTATCTCCAGTCACTGCCCAGGGGTGAACATGATGCAGAAATCAGAATTCCTCCTTCCCCATGGAAAGAAACCTTGTGGTTCCTATGTTGTCCAAAGTTCAGTGTAGGAGAATCAAGCATGGCCCATGAGTCCCCGCCCATGCTTGATGCCTACATTGGGCACAAAAATGCATTGTGACCCTCAGTGTGAGCACTGTACTCAAGTAAGATCTCTCAGTGGCTGGACCAAGGTACCCCATATGGGGATTGCCATGCCCTTAGGCCCCCAATCTTATACAGAGTTCGGGTTGTCCATTCGCCCCTTCCCAGGGTTCTGCTCTGGAATCCCTCTTTAGTGGCACACCTGAGGAAAAAAACAAACAAACAAAAAAACAAAAACATAAAACAAAAAAAAACAGAATGGACTCCTCCCATCCCACGGAATGACCCCAAAATATTGGGATCATCCAAATCCCCATAGAGGAACTCTCACCCATGGTCCATGAGGACGCCCCTACATTCCACGGCCATAAGTGACACAAAATCCAGAGTCAAAAGCCTGAGCAAGTGCCTCACACTCACTCTTTGTTCATATCCTGAAGAGTTCTGCTCAAGGTCTGTAGATCGGGCCTCCCATACCTATGTCCCCAAACCTAAGACGAGTTTCTGTTTTCAGACTTCTGTCCCCACAGCTCTGACCCACACACCCTCCATGCTTGAGCCCCTAGAGCCACACCTTAGGATTGTGCCTTCCCTCCCCAAAGGAATTCTGCCCATTTCATTGGCCACAAACTTGCAAATTAGGAGAAACCTCCAAAGTCAAAGTGGCCATCCCAATAGTGTAGACTGCCCAGGACAAATAGGGGCAATCTGACACCAGCTGAGGAACTACCTCCACTCAATCCCATAGACAGATGAACCGAGAGAAGAAGATTAAACCAGACAGGCCCCAGGCCCTAATCAGATCCATTGCCTTGGTTTCCAGGCATCTCTCCTCAGAGTTCTGGTTTCCAATACCAGCATATTGGGGGTTACTGAAGCACCAATGAGAACAAATCTTGTTTCCCCATGGGAAAAATGCTTCTTGGAGCTGTGTCAAAACCTCTGGTTAGGAGCATCCTTCAGAGCCCTGGTGCCACTGCCCCATTCCAAGGTCTCCATGGACACAATCCCACATTATGACCGATCCTCAGGAGAATGCATTTCAACTCAGCCCCCTCGGCTGCTACATCATAGGCAGCAATCAAACGTGCCGTTTCGCTAGGAGACAATTGGAATGCAAGGCCGGATACCCAGGCATCCATCCTTAGAACCCTGCTCTGCAATTGTTCCATATGGGATGCCCTGGAGCCATCCAACAGGTTTCAACTGACCCGCAGAAAATCCTTGTGGTTTGGAGCATCTCACTACTGCCATCATGGGAAAACACCAAAGGCGGTGTGATGACCCCCCTTCATGAAGGGACCATCATGGACAGAAACTCCAACCTGAGCCAACATATGATCCTCGCCCTGACCTCAGATGCATGAAATCTCAATTCAGCTCTGCAGAGTGTGCCTGCCATGTCCTCGCCCTGAAACCAAAGCAAAGCTTCAGTTCTCAGACTTACATCCTTGCATTCCTGACCCCAAGGACTCCAGTTTGGCAGTTCCGGAGCCAGAATGCAGCACTCTGCCTGCCCTCCAGAAGAAAGACTTTGCCCTATGGGGCTACGGAGAAACCCCAAATAATTATCTTCTGCATGCCACTCAACTGTACCCCAATTATACAGCGTATCTGGGCACGAATGCCCTGTCTGGCACAGCCTGAGTGCAGACCTCCTGAACGACACCTAGAAAGCTGGCCCCAAACTGAACACATCGGACCCGCCATGGCCTTAGGTCGTCATCTCTTCCAAACCTCGGTTTTCAGGCTTCAGAACCTAGACCTTATCTCCAATTAGTGCCCAGAGGTGAACGTGATGCAGAAATCAAAACTCCTCCTTCCCCATGGCAAGAAACCCTGAGGTTGGCATGTCCAAGGTTCAGTGTAGGAGAAACCTGCAAGCTCAATGAAGTCCCACCCAATATTGAGGACCACCTTGGGCACAAACACACATTGTGACCCTCAGCATGAGTCCACTATTCAAGTAACGTCTCTCAGTGGCTGGACCAAGAATCTGCATATGGGCTTGCCATGCCCATAGGACCCCAGGCCTAACCAGAGGGTGGGTATTCCAGTTGTATGTACCCAGTGCTCTGCTCTAGAATCCCTCTATTGTGGGAACACATGAGGCAGAAAACAGGACTCCTCCCTTCCCACAAAATGACCCCAATCTCTTGGGAGCCGGACAAATCACCAGAGAGGGAGACTTCCATGGCCCATGAGACCATGCTTACATTAAATGACCATCATGAATACAACATCCAGAGACATAAGCTTGAACGACCGCCTCTCACTCGCCTTACTTTCTAATCACAATGAGCTCCCCTCACAGACTGTAGATCACTCCTGCCATAACCTCAGCCCCAAACCTCAGCCGAGTTTGTGTTTTTGGATGTCTGTCCCCACAGCCCTGGCCCACACAGCCGCCAGGCTGGGGCCTCTGGAGCCACACCACAGGACTGTCCTGCTCTCTCCAAGGAGACTATGCCCATTCCATTGCCCATAACCCCACAGAATAGGAGAAACCTCAAGGCCCCCGAGGACATCCCACTACTATAAGCCTCTCTGGACAAAGGCATCCTGACACAAGCTGAGCAACTACCTCCATGCAGAAACACAGACAGATGTCGGCAGAGGCAGTAGATTGAACCAGACAGGCCCCTGGGCCGTAATCTGAACTCTTGCTTTGGTTTCCAGGTGTCACTCCTCAGAGGCCTGGGTTTGAAGACCAGCATCTGGGGCTTTCCTGAGACACCAAACAGAACAACTATCGTCTCCACATGGGAAGCTTCATTGTTGGAGCTGTGTCAAACCCTTTGGTTTGGAGAAACCTGCAGAGTCCCTGAGCCACCGCCACATTCCAAGGTCTCCATGGCCACCAACCCACAGTATGACTCATCCTCAGGAGAGTCCATTTCAACTCAGCCCTCTGAGAAACCCGCCCAAGAGCCTGCAGATTGAGCCTGCCTTGCCCCAAGCAGCCAGTGGGAATGTGAGGTGGCATTTGCAGACATTCATGCTTAGACCCCTTCTCTCGAGTCTTTCTGTAGGGGTCATCCTAGAACCATCTCATAGTACTCGACTGTCCTACAGAGGAAACCTTGATGTTTGGGGCAGCTCATAAGTCCCAGCGTTGGGAAACCTCCCTGGCCTCATGACGCCCCCACCCCCTTCAGGAAGGGGCCATAATGGACACAAACTCCAACCTGAGGCAACGTCTGTTACTCGCCCTGACCTCAGATGCAGGAGATCTTGATTCAGTCTCTGCAGAGTGGGCCTGCCATGCCCTCGGCCCCAAACCTAACGCTAGCTTGTGTTTTCAGACTTCCCTCTTCACACTCCTGGCAAACAAGCCCTCCAGACTGGGAATTCCAGAACCACAACACAGTTTTCTGCCTGCCCACCAGAAGAAAAACGTTTCCCTATGGGGCTCTCCAGAAACCACAAATGAGAACCAACCTGCTCTGGCCTCGACCGCACCCTAACTGGAAAAGCTACCCTGGTCAGTAATGCTCTGTCTGACACAGCCTGACGTCCCGACAGACAAGGAAACAGCTGGCTGCACACTAAGCACATCAGACAGGCCATGGCCTTATGCTGTCATCTCTTCCCAACCTGGGTTTTCAGACATCTGACCCTAGATATTATATCAAATCCTGGCAAACGTGGGCAACTGAAGCACAAATCAGATCTTCTCCTTCCCCATGGCTGGAAAGCTTGCTGTTGGCATGGAGTCATACCTTCAGTGTAGGAGAAACCTTCATGGCCCCTGAGGCCAAGCCTAAACTTGAGTGCCTCCTTGGGTACAAACTCGCATTGGGACCATCAGCATGGGCCCCATGTCGAAGTAAGGTCTCTCAGGGCCTGGACTAAGAGCCCGCATATGGGGCTTGCCAAGCCCCTATGATCCCAATCTTCACAAGAGCTCGAGTATTCCATTTGCTCAAACCCAGGACTGTGATCTGGAGTCCCTCTCCTGGAAGAACACCTGAGCCAGACAGCAGGACTCCACCGTTCGCACAAAATGTCCCCAAAACCTTAAGAGCTGGACCAACTCCTCAGAGAGGGAGACTCTTCCATAGCCCCTGAGGTCACCCCTACATTCCACGGCTATGGGAGACAAAACATCCAAAGACAAAAGCTTGCGTGACTGCCTCCCATTTGCCCTTCTTTCATAAGCTGAGGATCTCCTCTCACGGTCTGTGGGTCCATCCTGCCATGCTCTCGGCTCCGCACCCAAGCCGAGTTTGTGTTTTCAGACTTCTGTGCCCACAGCCCGGACCCACACACCCTCCAGGCTAGGGCCTATGGAGACACACTGAAGGACTGTGCCAGTCCTCTCCAAGAAAACTGTACCCAATCCATTGGCCACAACCCTAGAGATTAGGAGAATCCAATAAGGTCTCCAAGGCCATGCCTCGGCCATGGACTAAGAGGGGCACTCTGACACCAGCTGAGCAACTATCTCCACTTAGATACTCAGACAGTGTCCCCAGAGACAGAAGATTGAAACGGACAGGCATCTAGGCTCTAATCTGAACCCTAGCTTTGGTTTCCAGGTGTCTCTACTCAGAGAACTGGTTTGAAGACCAGTATCTGGGGCTTTTCTGAGGCACCAAAGAGAACCTGTCTCATCTCCACATAGGGATCTCTTTTTAATTGGAGCAATATTACACCCTTCGGTTAGGTGAATACTTCATGGCCCCTGAGCTGCCAACATATTCCAAGGTCTCCATGCACACAAACCCACATTATGACCCATCCGCTGGAGAGTCCATTTCAATTCAGCCCCCTAGTTAGCTCGCCCCAGAGCCAGTAGTTCAAACATGTCTTGTCACAAAGAGCCAATGGGAATGTGAGGTATGCTGTACAGGCATCCATCCTTCGAATCTTGCTCTCCAGTCTTTCCGTATGGGACATCCTGGAGCCATTCAACAGGACTCGACTGTCCAGCAGATGGAAAGCTTGTGGTATGGGTCAACGCACAAACTAGAGTTTGTGCTGGTGTCTAAGGTGCTGTGCAGGATTCTCCAATCTTGAGGGTTTGGCACAGGTTGAAGGGCATGGTTTCCTACTGGGGACAGGAGATATTCTATTGTGTGGCTCAGGGACCACATGTTGTATCCTAAGTTGGTATTTCAGAACAGGACCCTGAGGACAGATGCCTGAAAACCTAATCTAGTGTTCCAATGACGTCCTAGGAGCATGTCAGGTACAATCTTCTGACCCAGGAACATTGAAATGGCTGTCTGCTTGGATGTAGGTGATCAGGGCGTTTCAGACTGGCATTTGTGTCCAGTGCTGCCGACAATATTGGGTTGGGCTCAGGGCTCTTGCGTGTTTCTCCTAAACTGGAAGTTTTGGGCAGGTTTGACGGGCACAGTTTCCTTGGGGATGGCAGGCCTAGTCATGTGTTGTGGATCCAGAGACCCTGTCCTGGAGGGCATATGAGCCATGGTTTTGGGAGAGAAGTCTGCAAACACAAATGTGGGTTATGGTTAGTGGAAAGGTGATCACAGGCCCAATGAGTAGACCTGGAGTGCAGCTTGTCAGGAGTTGTAATTAGGGTGACTGGAAGGCAGTAGCACAGGCTTTTCTCTCTATATTGTGTGTCCAGGATGGCCTCGGAATGCAGGTATAGTCTCATGGGTCCATGGGAAAATTTTCCTCTCTATGGATCTGTGCAGCTCATAGTTTGGTGGCTTTTTTGGGGAAGGGAAGAGTGTTGTTTTCCATCTTATGGGTGCCCCAAAACAGGGATTCCAAATAAAGGCTCTTTTTCTGGGGATCTGGGACTTCCCACCAAGGGTTAGGATTTGCACCTAGGGGTGTATGAGGCCTGCAATGCGGGATCATGATGGTGCAACTGAGAGGGATTGTTTGAAAGCTTGCTCAGGCTGAGTCTCACAATGCCTGTTTGCTCCCATGGCGGCCCTCAGGAGTGGGAGTGGTCTCATTGGTCATATATCTGGCTCCCTCTTAGAGAGTTGGACACCCAACCCAACAGCCAAATGTCCTGCCATGAGGAAGGATGAGTTCTCTTCCGTCAGGTTCCTCTGTGCTTCAGGTTGCCCCATTGGCAGGGTTTCCAGCAAGGTCTCGAGATAGGTGCCTGAATACCAAGGATGGGTGGAGATGACGTACTTGGGCCATAGCAATCCCAAATGCTAGATATGAGGCCTAAAACTCGGTCGGGGCTCAGGCTCTGTCAGACACAGCGCTAGTGGCCATGGCAGCCTTTATATCAGAGTAGATTCGAGGGCGGAGCAGATTGATCCGCATGTGGAGTTTCTTGGGAAGATTCCCAGGCATTTGTTCATTCAATAGGGAAGGCAGAATGCTGTGTTGTGGCTCCAGATTTCCCAATCACAAGAGCTTGGGGACCAGTCAGTTTTGGGTGGAATTGTAAACAAAAGCTATGGTTCAATTCAGTGCCAAGCAGAAGGCAGTTCCAATTTGTAGCAGTTTACTCGAGACATCCAGCACTGGAATAAGGGTGGATGTCAGATGCTTGCTCACACTAGAGTTTTTGTCTATGATGACCGACAAGTGGAGGGGTGGTATAAAGAGGCCATGGAGGAGTTCACATGCTGAGGCCTGTGAACTGCTGCAAAAAGTAACATTTTTTTGTACAGTGTAGGTGAAGTCTGGTTTGTTTACTCTAGGTTTCCCCATGAGGAAAGTTTGTGAAGAAGAGCTCTCCGGCATGGATGCCAGGAAAGCACACCTCCATTGACAATTGCAGCTGAGGAACATGGCAGATTCGTTCTGGTGGCTCTGGGACAAAGTGCCAAGGCCTTGAGTTGACATGGGATCTCTTGCAGATGGGTCACAATGCTTGTTTGTTACCAGGGAGAACTTAGAATGTGCTGGTTGCTAAGGTGCCATGCAGGATTCTCCTACCCTGAGGGTTTGGCACAGGTCGAAGAGCATGGTATTCTTCTGGGGACAGGGGATGTTCTGTCGTGTGGCTCAGAGACCACATGATGTGTCATAGATTGGTATTTCAGAACAGGCCCCTGAGGACAGATGCCTGAAAACCTAATGGGGTTCCATTGAGAGCCTACTGGCATTTTAGGTTCAATCGTCTATCTCACGATCATTGACTTGGCTATTTCCCTGGATGTAGGTGATAAGGGTGTTTCAGACTGCACATTTCCATCCCGAGTGGCCGGCAATATTGGTGTGGGCTCAGGGGCCACACAGGTTTCTCCTAATCTGGAAGGTTTGGGCAAATCTGATATGCACAGTGTCCTTGGGGTTGGCAGCCAGAGTTCTGTGGTGTGGATCCAGAGATCACATTCTGGTGGGCATGTGAGCCATGGTTTTGGGAGAGAAGTCTGCAAACACAAATACAAATTAGGGTGAGTGGCGAGGTGATCACAGGCCCAATGTGTAGACCTGGAGGGAAGCTCGTCATGAACTATAATTAGGGAGACTGGAAGGCAGTAGCACAGGCTTTTCTCTCTGGATTGTGTGTCCAGGATGGCCTTGGAATGCAGGTGTGGTCTCATGGGTCCATGGGAGTCTTTTCCTCTCTATGGATCCTGGTGGCTCTCCATAGTTTGGTGGCTTTTTCGGGGAAGGGGAGAGTGATGTTTTCCACCTTATGGGTGTCCCAAAACAGGGATTCCAGAGACGGGCTCTGGTTCATGGCATCTGGGACATCACAACAAGTGCTAGGATTTGGGCTTAGGGGCATATTAGGCCTGCAATGCGGGTTCACGGTGGTGCAACAGAGAAGGATTGTTTGAAAGCATGCTCAGGCTGAGGGTCACAAGGCCTGTTTGCCTCCAGGGCATCCCTGAGGAGTTTGTGTGGTCTCACTGGACTTGTAAATGACTCCCCCTTTCAGGGTTGAACACCCATCCTAACAGCCAAGTTTCCTGATATGAAGAAGGAGGAGTTCTCTATTGTGCTTCAGGATGCCCCATTATCAGGGATTCCAGCAAAGGTCTGGGGACAGGTGCCTGAATACCAAGGATGGGTAGAGATGAAATACTTGAGCCATGGCATTCCCAAATACTAGATGTGGGGCTCAAACTCTGGTGACTGACACTAGGTCTGGGCTCAGGCTCTGTCAGACACAGCACTAGTGGCCAGGGCAACCTATAAATCAGGGTCCCTGCGATATAGGGCCGAGCAGATTGATCCTCATGTGGGGTTTCTGGCCAGACTCACCAGGCACTTGTTTCTATTGGGAAGGCAGAATGCTGTGTTGTGTCTCCATAATTCGCTATCAAGAAGGCTTGGGGACCAGTCGGGTGAGGAAGGAATTGTAAACACAAGCTACAGTTCAATTCACTGCCAAGCGGAAGGCAGTTCCTGTGTCCAGCAGCTTTTTCGAGATATCCAGCACCTTAGTAAGGGAGGACGTCGGATATTTGCTCACACTGGAGTTTGTGTCTATGATGACTGACAAATGGAGGGGTGGCGTCAATAAGCCATGTAGGGATTTTCACGTTGAGACTCATGAGCTGCTCCAAATAGCAAGGTTTCATTCTACTGGACAGGTGGAGTGTGGTTTATTTGCTCCAGGGTCCCCCATGTGGAAAGTTTGGGTAGCAGAGCTCTACCGCATGGATGCCTGGAATGTTCAACTTCATTGACCATTGCAACTGAAGAACATGGCAGCTTTATTCTGGTGTCTCTGTAGCAAAGTACCAAGTCCTTGATTTGACATGGAATCTCTTGCAGATGGGCCACACAGCTGGTTTGTTACCAGGTAGATCTTAGAATGTGCTGGTGGCTTAGTAGTTGTGCAGGAATCTACTACTCTGGGATTTTGCACAGATTGTAGGGCACGGTTTCCTTCTGGGGACAGGAGATGTTCTGTTGTGTGGCCCAGCCACCACATGTTGTATCATAAGTTCGCATTCTAGAACAGGCCTCTGAGGACACATGTCTGAAAACCGAATCAATGGTTCCAATGACGTCCTAGGGGCATGTTAGGTTCATTATTCTGACTCAGGACCATTGACTTGGCTGTGTTCCTGGATGTAGGAGATCAGGGTATTTCAGACTGTGCATTTGTGTTCAGAGCGGCCGCCGAAATTGGGGTAGGCCCAGAGGCCTTGTAGGTTTCTCCTAATCTAGACAGTTTGGGCAACTGTGATGGAAACAGTTTCCTTGTGGATGGCAGGGACAGTCCTGCAGTGTGGATCCAGAGACCCCATCCTGGAGGGCATGTGTGCGATGGTTTTGGTAGATAAGTCTGCAAACACAAATTCGAATTAGGGTGAGTGGCGAGGTGATCACAGGCCCAATGCATATACCTTGAGAGCAGCTCATCTGGAACTGTAATTAGGGTGAATGGAAGGCAGTAGCACAGGCTTTTCTCTCCGGATTGTGTGTCCAGGATGGCCTCGGAATGCAGGTGTGTTCTCATGGGTCCATGGGAGACATTGCCTCTCTATGGATCCTGGTGGCTCCTCATAATTTGGTGACATTTTTGGGGAAGGGATGAGTGCTGTTTTCCATCTGAAGGGTGCACCAAAACAAAAATTCCAGAGATGGTCTCTGGGTCTGGGCACCTCGAAAATCCCACCAAGTTTTATGATTTGAACCTACAGGCATACCAGGCCTGAAATGAGGGATCATTGTGGTGAATCTGAGAGGGATTTTTTGAAAGCATGCTCAGGGTGAGGGTCACAATGCCTGTTTGTGCCAAGGGTAGTCCTCAGGAGTGTGTGTGGTGTCATTGATGTTGTAACTGGCTCCCCCTTTGAGGGTAGAACACCCATCCCAAAAGCCAGGTTTATTGCCATGGGGAAAGAAGAGTTCTCTATTGTGCTTCAAGTTCCCTAATTGGCAGGGATCCCTGCCAAGGTCTGGGGACAGGTGCCTGAATATCAAGGATGGGTAGAGATGACATACTTTGGCCATGGCAATCCCAAATGCTAGATATGGGGCCTGCTCTCTAGTGGCTGAAACTCAGTCGAGCTCAGGCTCTGTCAGACACGGCACTAGTGGCCATGGCAGCCTATAAATCGGTGTTGACTCGAGGGCCGACCTGATTGATCCTCATGTGGGTTTTCAGGGCAGACTCACCAGGCATTTCTTCATTCGATGGGGAAGGCAGAATGCTGCGTTGTGGCCCCAGATTTCCCTATCAAGAGGGCTTAGGGACCAGTCAGGTGAGGATGGAATTGTAAACACAAGCTATAGTTCAATTCAGTGCCAAGTGGAAGGCAGTTCCAATGTGCAGTGGTTTATTCAAGACATCCAGCACTGAGATAAGGGTGCATGTCAGATGTTTGCTTAGACTGGAGTTTGTGTCTATGATGACCGACCAATGGAGTGGTGGCATCAAGAGGCCATGGAGCAGTTTACACGCTGAGGCCTGTGAGTTGATCCAAACATAAGGTTTCCTTCTACTGGACAGGGGAGGTCTGGTTTGTTTACACCAGGTTCCCCCATGTGCAAAGTTTGGGTAGCATAGTACTCGCATGTGGATACTGGAAAGCACACCTACATTGACCATTGCACCTAAGGAACATGGCAGGTTCTTTCTGGTTGCTCTAGGGCAAAGTACCAAGGCCTGGATTCTAATGAAGTTGGGTCACAATGCAGTTTTGTTACCACGGAAATCTTACTATGTGCTGGTGGCTAAGGGGCCATGTATGATTAGTCTATCCTGATGGTTTGACACCAGTCGAAGAACACGGTTTCTTTCTGGGTGTTTCTGACTGTGCCTTTGTGTACAGAGTGGCCTCCAATATTGGGGTGGGCTCTGGGGCCTTGCAGGATTCTCCTAATCTTGAAGGTTTAGGCAAATTTGTGAGCACGGTTTCCTTGGGGGTGGCAGGCACAGTCCTGTGGTGTGGCTCCAGAGACTCCATCGTGGAGGGCATGTAAGCCATGGTTTTGGGAGAGAAGTCTGCAATCACAAACTCGGATTAGGTTGAGTTGCGAGGTGATCGTAGGCCCAATGCATAGACCTGGAGGGCAGATCGTCAGGAACTGTAAATCACGTACCTCGAAGGCACTAGCACTGGCTTTTGTATCTGGATTGTGTGTCCATGATAGCCTTGGAATGCAGGTGTTTTCTAATGTTTCCATGAGAGTATTTTCCTCTCTACGGATCCTGGAAGCTCCCAATAGTATGGTGGCTTTCTCGTTTGAATGGAAGAGTGCTGTTTTCAATCTTAGATGTTCCCCAAAAAGGGATTCCAGAGAAGGGCTGTGAGTCTGGGTGCTTGGAAAATCCCACCAGGATTAGGATTTGGGCCTAGGGGAGTACCAGGCCTACAATGTGTGACTTGGAGGTACAACTGATTGCGTTTGTTTGAAAGCATGCTAGTCTGAGTGTCACAATGCCTGATGTGATTAGGGCAGCCCTTATGAGTGGGAGTTGTCTCCTTGGCCATGCAGCTGGCTACCACTTTAATGTAGGACACCCATCCCAACTACCAGGATTCCTGCCATGGAAAAGGAAGAATTCTCTATTGTGCCTCAGGTTCCCCCATTAGCAGGTATTCTAGCAAATGTCTGGGGACAGATGCCTGAATACCAAGGATGGGTAGAGATGAGGGACCTGAGACATGGCCAGTCTCACATGCCTGACTCTCTGAGTAGCTGACATGAATTGAGCACTCAGGCTCTGTCAGAAACAGAACTAGTGGTCAGGGCTGAGTATGAATCAGGGATCCCTCAAGGGCTGAGCAGATTGATCCTCATGCAGAGTTTCTGGGCAGAATCACCAGGACCTTCTTCTTTCTAAGGGGAAGGCAAAAAGCTGCGTTGTGGCCCCAGAATTCCCTATCAAGCGGGCTTGGGGACCAGTAGGGTGAGGATGGAATTGTAAACTCAAGCTAAGGTTCAATTCAGTGCCAAGCAAAAGGCAGTTCCATTGTGCAGTGTCTGATTCCAGATATCCAGCACCTGAGTAAAGGTGAAAGTCAGACATTTCCTCATGCTGGAGTTTATGTCTATGATGACCGATGAATGGAGGGGTGGCGTCAAGAGGCCATGGAGGATTTCACATGCTGGGGCTTGTGAGATGCTTCAAACAGCAAAGTTTCCTTCTACCACACAGGGGGAGTCTGGTTTATTTGCTCCAGGGTCCCCCATGTGGAAAGTTTGGGTAGCAGAGCACTCCCACGTGGATGCCTGAAAAGCACACCTCCATTAAAATTGCAGCTGAGAAACATGGCCAATTCGTTCTGGTGGCTCTTGGGCGAATTACCAAGGCCTGGAGTTGACATGAAGTCTCATGAAGATGGGTCATAATGCAGGTTTGTTACCATGGAGACCTTACAGTGTGCTGGTGGCTAAGGGACCATGTAGGATTCATCTACCCTGAGGGTTTGACACTGGTCAAAGGGCACGGTTTCCTTCTCGGACCAGAGATGTTCTGATGTGGGGCTAACGGACCAAATGTATCATAATTTGGTATTGCAGAACAGGCCTCTGAGGATAGATGCCTGAAAATTTAATCTAGGGTTCCAATAAAATCCTAACGGAATGTCAGGTTCAATCCTCTGACTCAGTATCATTGACTTCAAAGTCTGCCTAGATGTAGGTGATCAGGGTGTTCCAGACTGTGCATTTGTGTACAGAGTGGCAACCAGTATTGGGGTGGGCTCAGGGGCCTTGCAGGTTTCTCCTAATCTGGAAAGATAGGGCAATTTGATGGGCACAGTTTCCTTGGCAATGGTGGGCACAGTCCTGTGGTGTGGCTCCAAAGACCCCATGCTGGAGGGCATGAGAGCCATGGTTTTGGGAGGGAAGTCTGCAAACACAAATGCTGGTTAGGTTTAGTGGCGAAGTGATTGTAGGCCCAATGCATACTCCTGGAGGGAAGCTCCGTGTGAAATGTAAATCGCATGCCTCAAAGGAGGTAGCACAGGCTTTTTTATCTGGATTGTGTATCCACGATGGACTAAGAATGCAGGTGTGGTCTCAGGTGTCCATGGGTGATATTTCCTCTCAAGTATCCTGGCGGCTCCTTATAATGTGGTGGCTTTCTCAGAGAGGAAAGAGTTCTGTTTTGCATATTAAGGGTGTCCCATAACAGGGATTGCAGGTATTTCCAGGGCTCTGGGCACCTGGAAATACCCACCAAGGGTTATGATTTGGGCATAGGGGCTTACCAGGCCTCCAATGCAAGTCCTGGAGATACAACTGAGAGCGTTTGTTTGAAAGCATGCTCAGGCTGAGGGTCACTATGCAAGCTTTTGCATAGGGTGGCCCTCAGGAATGGGGGTGGTCTCAATGGCCATTCAGTAGGCTAACACTCTGAGTGTTGGACACCCTTCCGAACTTACAGGAATCCTGCCATGGGGAATGAGGATTTCTCTATTGTGATTCAGGTTCCCTTATTGGTAGGGATTCCAGGAAAGGTCTGGGGACACATGCCTGAATACCAAGGATGGGTAAAGATGACGGCTCTGTTCCGTGGCCAGTCTAACATGCGGGATATGGGCCCCGCCTTCTAGGTGGCTGACACGAGGTCGGGGCTTAGGCTCTGTCAGACACAACACTAGGGGCCAGGGCTGTCTATAATTCAGGGTTCCCTCAAGGGACAAGTAGATTGATCATAATGTGGAGTTTCTGGGCAGACTCACCAGGCCCTTCTTCTTTCTATTGGGAAGGCAGAATGCTGTGTTGTGGCTGCAGAATTCCCTATCATGAGGGCTTGTGGACCAGTAGGGTGAGGATGGAATTGTAAACCCAAGCTATGAATAAATTCAGTGACAAGCGAATGGCATTTCCAGTGTGCAGCGTCTGATTCGAATATCCAGCACCTGAGTAAGCGCAGACGTCAGATGTTTGCTCAAGGCGGAGTTTGTGTCTATAATGACCGACAAATGGAGAGGAGTTGAAAAGAGGTCATAGAGGATTTCCCACACTTGAGCTTGTGAGATGCTCCAAACAGCCAGGTTTCCTTCTACAGGACAGGGCAGTCAGATTTGTTTGCTCGAGAGTCCCCCATGTGGAAAGTTTGGGTAGCAGAGCACTCCCACATGGATGCCTGGAAAGCACACTTCCACTGAACATTGCAGCTGAGGAACATGACAGGTTCTTTCTGAAGGCTCTGGGGTGAAGTACCAAGGCCTGTAGTTGACATGGAATCTCATGAAGATGGCTCACAATGCTGGCTTGTTACCAGTGAGATCTTAGAATCTGCTGGTGGCTACGGGCCAAGTAGGATCCATCTACCCTGAGGGTTTGACACAGTTCCAAGAGCACGGCTTCCATCTAGAGAAAGGAGATGTTCTGTTGTGGGGATCAGGGACCATATGTTGTATCTTAAGTTGGTACTCCAGAACAGGTCTCTGATTACAGATGCCTGAAAACCTAATCAGGGGTTACAATGAGGTCATAGGAGCATGTCAGGTTCAATCTTCTGACTGAGAAACACTGACTTGGGTATCTGCCTGGATTCAGGTGATCATCATTTTTCAGACTGCACATTTGTGTCCAGAGGGGCCTCCAGTATTGGGGTGGGCTAAGGGGCCTTGCATGTTTCTCCTTATCTCGAAGTTTTAGGCAAATGTGACGGACACATTTTCCTTGGGGATGGCAGGCACAGTCCTTTGGTGTGGCTCCAGAGACCCCATCCTGGAGGAAATATGAGCCATGGTTTCCGATAGAAGTCTGTAAGCACAAACTCGGATTAAGGTTAGCGGTGAGGTGATCGCAGGCCCAATGCATAGACCTGGAGGGCAGCTCGTTGCCTTGAAGGTGGTAGCACAGGCTTGTGTATCTGGCTTTTGTGTCCAGGATGGCCTCGGAATACAGGTGTGGTCTCATGGATCCATGGGAGATTTTTCCTCTCAAGGATCCTAGCGGCTCCCTATACTATGGTGGCTTTCTTGGCGAAGGGGAGAGTGCTATTTTCCATCTTAGGGGTGTCCCAAAACAGGGATTCCAGAGACAGGCTGTGTTTCTGGGCCCCTGAAAAATCCCACCAGGTGTTAGGATTTGTGCTTAGGGGCATATCAGGCCTGCAAATTTGGATTCTGGAATGCAACTGAGAGTGTTTGTTTGAAAGCATGCTCATGTCGGGGGTCACAATGCCTGCTTGTGTCCAGGGCGGCCCTCATGAGTGGGCGGGTTATCATTGGCCATTCAGCTGGCTACCACTCTGAGGTCTGGAAACCCATCCCAAGAGCCATCATTCCTGCCATGGGGAAGGAGGATTTCCCTATTGTGCTTCTGGTTCCCCCATTGGCAGGGATTTCAGCAAATGTCTGGGGACAGATGCCTGAATCAAGAATGGGTAGAGATGACAGCCCTGGGACATGGCTGGTCTCACATTCTGGAGTTGGAGCCCAGTCTCTGGGTCCTGACACGAGGTCAGAGACGAGGTTCTGTCAGACTCAGCGCTAGTGGCCAGGTAAACCTATAAATGGGGTTCACTCGAGGGTCGAGTAGATTTATCCTCATGTAGGGTTTCTGGGCAGTCTTTCCAGGCTGTTTTTTCTTGCTATGGGGAAGGCAGAATGCTGTGTTGTGGCTTCAGAATTCCCTATCAAGAGAGCTTACTGAACACCAGGGTGAGGATGGAATTGCAAACCCAAGCTACTTTTTTTTTTTCAAGATTTTATTTATTTGTCAGAGAGCGAGCGAGAGCAAGCACAGGCAGACAGAGTGGAAGGCAGAGTCAGACGGAGAAGCAGGCTCCCTGCGGAGCAAGGAGCCTGATGTGGGACTCGATCCCAGGACGCTGGGATCATGACCTGAGCCGAAGGCAGCTGTTTAACCAACTGAGCCACCCAGGCGTCCCGCCAAGCTACTTTTAAATTCAGTGCCAAGCATAAGGCAATTCCAGTGTGTAGCAGCTGATTCAAATATCCAGCACTTGAGTAAGTGCAGATGTCAGTTGATTGCTCACGCTGGAGTTAGTGTCTATGATGACCAACAAATGGATGGTTGGCCTCAAGAGGCCATGGAGGATTACCCACTCTCAGGCTTGAGATACTCCATACAGCAAAGATTCCTTTTACCGTACAGGGGAGTCTGGTTTGTTTCCTCCAGGGTTCCCCATGTGGAAAGTTTGTATCAGAGCACTCCCGCTGGATGTCTGGAAAGTACACCTACATTGACCATGGCAGCAGAGGAACATGGCAGTTTCATTCTGGTGGCTCTGGGCCGAAGTACCAAGGGCTGGAGTTGTCATGGAGTCTCATGAAGATGGGTCACAATGCTGGTATGTTGTCTGGGAGATCATAGAATGTGCTGGTTGCCAGGGGGCCTTGAAGGATTCATCTACCCAGAGTGTTTGACACAGGTCCAGAGCACAGCTTTCTTCTAAGGACAGGAGATGTTCTTTTGTGTGGCTCAGTGACCATATTGTATCATACATTGATATTCAGAACAGTCTTCTGAGTACAGATACCTGAAAACCTATTCTAGTGTTCCAGTGAATTCTAGGAGCATGTCAGGTTCAATCTTCTGTCTGAGGACCATTGACTTGGATATCAGCCTGGATGTAGGTGATATGGTGTGTCAGACTGTGCATTTGCGTCCAGAGTGGCCTCCAATATTGGGCTGGGCTTAGGGGCCTTGCAGGTTTCTCCTAATCTAGAGGGTTTGTTTAATAGTGACAATCACAGTTTCCTTTGGGAAGACAGGTACAATCCCGTGGTGTGGCTCCAGTTATCACAAACTGGAGGGCATGTGAGCCATGGTTTTGGGAGGGAAGTCTGAAAACACAAACTTGGGTTAGGGTTAGTGGCAAGGTTATCACAGGCCCAATGCATAGACATGGATGGCAGCTCTTCAGGAACTGTTAATCGGGTGACTCAAAGGCAGAATCACAGGCTTTTTTCTCTGTATTGTGTGCAGGATGGCCTCAGAATGCAGTTGTGGCCTCATGGGTCCATGGGAGATTTTTCCTCTCTAAGGATCCTGGTGGCTCCCAATAGTTGGTGGCTTTTTCGGGGAAGGGAAGAGTGCTTTTTTTCATGTTAGGGGTGCCCCAAAATATGGATTCCAGAGACGGACTCTGGGTTTGGTGCCCTGGAAAATCCCACCAAGTGTTAGGATTTGGGCCTAATGGCTTACCAGGCCTGCATGCAGGATCCTGGAGGTGCAACTGAGAGGGCTTGTTTGAAATCATTCTCAGGCTGAGGGTCACAATACTTGCTTATGCCCAGGTGGCCCTCATGAGTGGGCGTGGTCACATTGGCCATGCAGCTGGCTCCCACTTTGAGGGTTGGACAACCATCCCAACAGCCATAATCCTGCCATGGGGAAAGAGGAGTTCTCTATAGTGCTTCAGGTTCCCCCATTAGCGGGGATTCCAGCAAAGGTCTGGGGACAGAGGCCCGAATACCAAGGATGGGTAAAGATGATGGACATGGGCCATGGCCAGTATCAAATCGTGGATATGGGCCCCGATCACTGGGTGGCTGACACTAGGTCTTGGCTCAGGCTCTGTCAGACACAGCACTAGTGCCCAGGGCAGCCTATAAATTGGGGTTCCCTCGAGTGCCGAGCAGATTGATCCTCATGTATGGTTTCTGGGCAGACTCACCAGGCCCTTCTTGTTTGTAAGGGGAAGGCAGAATGCTGTTTTGTGGCTCTAGAATTCACTATCAAGAGGGCTTGTGGACCAGGAGGCTGAGGATGGAATTGTAAACCTAAGCTATGGTTACATTCTGTATCAAGCGAAAGAAATTACCAGTGTGCAATGTTTGAATCCAATATTCAGCACTTGAGTGAGGGTGGATGTCAGATATTTGCTCATGCTGGAGTTTGTGTCTATGATGACACAAAAATGGAGGGGTGGCGTCAAGAGGCCATGGAGGATTTCCCAATCTGGTGTTTTTGAGATGCTCCAAACAGCAAGGTTTCCTTCTACCAGACAGGGGCAGTCTGATTTGTTTCCTCCATGGTTCCCCATGTCGAAAGATCGGATAACATAGATCTCCCACATGGGTGACTGGAAAGCACACCTTCATTGACCATGACAGCGAAGGAGCATGGCATCTGGTGGCTTTGAGGCGAAGAAATAAAGACTGGATTGGACATGGAACCTCATGAAGATGGGTCAAAATGTTGGTTTGTTACCAGGGAGATCTTAGAATGTGCTGGTGGTTAATGGGCCATGCAGGATTCATCTAGCCTGAGGATTTGACACAGGCCCAAGAGCCCGGATTGCTTCTGGGGGCAGGAGATATTCTGTTGTGGGGCTCAGCGGCCATATGTTGTATCATGAATTGGTAATCCAGAACAGGTCTCTGAGGACAGAAGCCTGAAAACCTAATAAAGGGTTTGAATGAGGCCCTAGGGGAATGTCATTCAATCTTCTGACTCAGGATCATTGACTCTGGTGTCTGACTGGATGCAGGTGATGAGGGTGTTTCAGACTGTGCATTTGTGTCCAGAGTGGCATCCAATACTAGGGTTGGCTCAGGTTCCTTGCAGGTTTCTCCTTATATGGGGTTTTTGGACAACTGTGATGGGCAGTTTCCTTGGGGATTGCAGGAACTGTCCTGTGGTGTGACTCCAGAGACCCCATCCTGGAGGACATGTGCGCCATGATTTTGAGAGAGAAGTCTGCAAACACAAACTTAGGTTAGGGTTAGTGGCAAGGTGATCATAGTCCCAATCCATAGACCAGGAGGGCAGCAAGTCTGGAACTGTAAATCACGTAACTCAAAGGTGGTAGCACAGGTAATTGTATCTGGATTTAATTTCCAGAATGGCCTTTATTGCAGGTGTTGTCTCAAGGGTCCATGGGAGATTTCTCCTCTCAAGGATCCTGGCGGTTCTCAATAGTTTGTTGGATTTCTCCGGGAAGGAATGAGTACTGTTTTCCAGCTTAGGCGTGCCCCAAAACAGGCATTCCAGAGATGAGCTCTGGGTCTAAGTGCTTGGAAAATCCCACCAAGGGTTAATATTTAGGCCTAGGGCCATACCAGGCCTGCAATGCGGGATCCTGGAGGTGCAACTGAGAGCGTTTGTTTGAAAGTATGGTCAACCTGAGGGTCCCAATGCCTGCTTGTGCCCCGGAGGCCATCAGGATTGGGCGATGTCTACTCAGCCATGCAGCCAGTTCCCATTCCTAGGGTTGGACACCCATCCAAAAGCCAGGATTCCTGCCATGGCGAAGGATGAATTCTCTATTGTGCTTCAGGTCCCCCCATTGGTAGGGATTCCAGCTAAGATCTAGGGGACAGATGCCTGAATACCAAGGATGGGTAGTAATGACAGCCCTGGGCCATGGCCGGTCTCACATGGTTAATGTGGGCCCCACCCTCTGGGTTGCTGACACGAGGTAGGGGCTCAGGCTCTGTCAGACACAGCACTAGTGGCTAGGGCAAACTATAAATAGGGGTTCCCTCCTGGGCTGAGTATATTGATCTTCATGTGCAGTTTATGGGCAGACTCACCAGGTCCTTCTATCTATGAAGAAGGCAGAATGTTGCGTTGTGGCTCCAGAATTCCCTATCAAGAGATATGGCAGACCAGTAGGGTGAGGATGAAATTGTAGTCTGAAGCTAGGCTTAAATTCATTGCAAAGCGAAAGGCAGTTCCAGTGTGCAGCAGCTGATTCCAATATCAGCGCCTGAATATGGGCGGATGTCAGATGTTTGCTCAGGCTGGAGTTTGTGTCTATGATGACCAACAAATGGAGAGGTGGCATCAAGAGGCCATGGAGGATTTCCCACCCTGGGGCTCAGGGGCCATAATTTGTATCATAAGTTGGTATTCCAGAAGAGGCCTCTGAGGACAGGTGCCTGAAAAGTTAATCCCTCTTCCAATGAGGTCCTAGGGCCATGTCAGGTTCAATTATTTGACTCAGGACCATTGATTTGGGTGTCTGCCTGGATGGAGGTGATCAGGGTGTTTCAGACTGTGCATTTGCATCCAGAGCAGCCTCCAATATTGGGATGTGCTCAGGAGCCTTCCAGGTTTCTCCTAATCAGGAGGGTTTGGGCAACTGTGATGGGCCCAGTTTCCTTGGGGATGGCAAGCACAGTCTTGTGGTGTGACTCTAGGGGCCCCATCCTGGAGGACATGTGAGCAATGGTTTTTAGAGAGAGATCTGCAAACACAAACTCGGGATAAGGTTAATGGAGAGGTGTTCACATCCCCAATCCAAAGATCTGGAGGGCAGCACGTCAGGAACTGTAAATCAGGTGACTCGAAGCCAGTAGCACAGTCTCTTGTATCTGGATAGCATATCCACGCTGGCCTCGGAATACAGGTGTGGACTCATGAGACCATGGGAGATTCTTCTTCTCAAGGATCCTGGGGGATCCCATTAGTTTGGTGGCTTTCTCAGGGAAGTGAAGAGTGCTGTTTTCCATCTTAGGGGTGCCTCAAAACAGGGATTCCAGTGACGGGCTCTGGGTATGTGCACATGGAACATCCCACGATGTGTTAGGATTTGGGCTTAAGGGCATATCAGGCCTGCAATGCAGGATCCTGGAGGTGCAACTAAGAGCATTTTTTTGAAGGCTTGATCAAGCTGAGGGTTACAATGGCTACTTGTGCCCAGGGCAGCCCTCATGAGTGGGCATTGTCTCCTTGGCCATGCAGCTGGCTCCCACTTTGAGGTTTGGACACCCATATCAACAGCCAGGATTCCTACCATGGGGAAGGAGGAGTTCTCTATTGTGCTTTAGGTTACCCCATTGGTAGGGATTACATAAAAGGTCTGGGGACAGGTGCCTGAATACCAAGGATGGGTAGAGATGATGGACTTGGGCCCTGGCCAATCTCACATGCTGGATATGGGCTCATATCTCTGGGTGCCTGAAACTAGGTCCTTGCTCAGGCTCTGTCAGACACAGTACTAGTACTAGTACTAGTACTAGTGCCCAGGACAGCCTATAAATCAAGGTTCCATCGAGTGCCAAGTAGATTGAACCTCATGTGGAGTTTCTGGGAAGATTCACCAGGCCCTATTTCTTTCTAGTGGGAATGGAGAATGTTGCCTTGTGGCTCCAAATTCCCTCTCTAGAGGGCTTGCAGACCAGGAGGCTGAGGATGGAATTCTAAACCCAAGCTATGGATAAATTCAGTGTCAAGTGAAACGCAGTTCTAGTGTGCAGTGTTGGAAAAGAAAATGCAGAATCTAAATAACGGCAGATTTCAGATGTTTTCTCATGCTGGAGTTTTTGTCTATGATGACTGACAAATGGAGGGGTTGTGTCAAGGGCCATGGAGGATTTCTCCTGCTGGTGCTTCTGAGATGCTCCAAACAGAGGGTTCCCTTCTACTGGTCAGTGGCAGTCTGGTTTGTTTGCTCCAGGGTCCCACATGTGGAAAGAATAAGTAGAAGAGCACTCCCACATGGATGCCTGGAAAGCACACCTCCACTGACCATATCAGGTGAGGAACATGGCAGGTTCATTCTGGTGGCTCTGGGGCGAATTACCAAGGACTTGAAGTGACATGGAATCTCATGAAGATGGATCACAATGCTGTTTGTTTGTTACCAGAGAGATCTTAGAATGTGCCGGGGGCTAAGGGGCTGTGCATAATTCATATACCCCGACCCTTGACACAAGTTGAAGAGCACGAATTCCATCTGGGGACAGGAGATATTCTATTGTGGGGTTCAGGGACCAATCTTCTGACTCAGGACCATTGACTTGGGTGTCTTCCTGGATGGAGGTGATCAGGGTGTTGCACACTGTGCATTTGTGTCCAGAGTGGCCTCCAATATTGGACTGGGCTCAGGGGACTTGCAGGTCTCTCCTAATCTGGAGGGTTTGGGCAACTGTGATTGACACAGTTTCATTGGGGATAGCAGGATCTTTCCTGTGGTGTGGCTACAGAGACCCATCATAGAGGGCATGTGAGCCATGGTTTTGGGAAAGAAGTCTGCAAACACAAACTTGGGGTAGGGTTAATGGCGAGGTGATCACAGGCCCAATGCGTAGATCTGTAGGGCAGCTCGTCTGGAACTGTAAACCAGGTGATTCGAAGGTGGTAGCACAGTCTCTTGTATCTGGATTGTGTGTCCAGGATGGCCTCGGAATGAAGGTGTGGTCTTATGGAGCCCTGGGAGATTTTTCCTCTCTACGCATCCTGGCAGCTCCTAATAGTTTTCTCAGGGGAGGGAAGAGTGCTGTTTTCCATCATAGGGGTGCTTCAAAACAGAGATTCCAGAGACGGGCTCTGGTTATGTTGGCATGGAAAATCCCACGAAGTGTTAGGATTTGGTCCTAAGGGCATACCAGGCCTGCGATGCGGGACCCTGCAGAAACAACTGAGAGCATTTGTTTGAATGCATGCTAAGGTTGAGGGACACAATGCCTGCTTTGGCCCAGGCGGCCCTTATGATTGGGCGTTGTCTCATTGGCCATGCACCTGGTTCTAATTCTGAGGGTTGGGCACCCATAGCAACAGCCAGGCTTCCTGCCATGGGGAAGGAGGAGTTCTCAATTGTGCTTCAGGTTCCCCCACTGGTAGGGATTCCAGCAAAGGTCTGGGATAGTTGCCGGAATACCAAGGATGGGTAGAGATGACTGGGCCATGGCCAGTCCCACATGCTGGATAAGGGCCCCACACTCTAGGTGGCTGACACGAGGTTGGGGCTCAGGCTCTCTCAGACACAGCGCTAGTGGCCAGCGCAAAGTATAAATCGGGGTTCCCTCAAGGGCCAAGTAGATTGATCTTCATGGGGAGTTTCTGGGCAGACTCACCAGGCCCTTCTTCTTTCTATGGGGAAGGCAGAATGTTGCGTTTTGTCTCCCTAATTCCCTCTCAAGAGGACTTGCAGTCCAGTAGGGTGAGGATGGAATTGTAAAACCAAACTATGCAAGAATACAGTGTCAAGTGAAAGGTATTTCCAGTGTGCGTGACTGATTCGAATATCCAGCACCTGAGTAAGAGCAGATGTCAGATGTTTATTCATGCTGGAATTTGTGTCTATGATGACTAACAAATGGAGGGTTGGCATCAAGAGAATTTGGAGGACTTCCCAGGCTGGGGCTTGTGAGTTGCTCCAAACAACCAAGGTTTCCTTCAACCTGACAGGAGCAGTCTTATTTGTTTGCTCTAGGGTTCCCTATGTGGAATTTTTGTGTAGTAGAGAACTACCTCTTGGATGCCTAGAAAGCACACGTCCATTGACCTTTGTACCTGAGGAACATGGCAGATTCGTTTCATGGCTCTTGGGCAAAGTACCAACACCTTGAGTTGGCATCAAGTCTCAGGAAGTTGGGTCACAATGCTGGTTTGTTACCAGGGAGATCATAGAAGGTGCTGGGGCTAATGGGTCATGCAGGATCCATCTACCCTGAAAGTTGGACATAGATCCAAGAGCACATTTTCCTTCTGGAGACAGGAGATGTTCTGTTGTGGGAATCAGGGACCACATGTTGTATCATAACTTGGTATTCCAGAACAGGACTCTGAGAACAGATGTCTGAAGACCCAATCTAGGGTTCCAGTGAAGTCCTAGGGGCATGTCAGGTTCAATCATCTGACTCAGAACCATTGACTTGGCTTTCTGCCTCGATGGAGGTGCTCAGGGTGTTTCAGACTGCACGTTTGCATCCAGAGCAACCTCCAATATTGGGGTGGGTTCAGGGGCCTGGCAGGTTTCTCCTAATCTGGAGGGTTTGGACAACCTGATGGGCACAGTTTTCTTGGGGATGGCAGGAAATTTCCTGTGATGTGGCTTGAGGGACCACATCTTGGTGGGCATGTAAGCCATGGTTTTGGGAGAGAAGTCGGCAAACACAAACTGGGGTTAGGGTTAGTGTCGAGATGATCACAGGCCCAATGCATAGACATGGAGGGCAGCTCGTCAGGAAATGTAAATAGGATGACTCGAAGGTGGTAGCAAAGACTTTTCTCTCTGGATTGTGTGGACAGGATGGCCTCGGAATGCAGGTTTGTTTTCATGGGTCCATGGGAGATTTTTTCTCTCTAAGGATCCTGGCGGCTCCCAATAGTTTGGTGCCTTTATCAGGGAAGTGAAGAGTGCTGTTTTCCATCTTAATGGTGCCCCAAACAGGGATTCTGAGACGGACTCTGGGTCTGGGCACCTGGAAAATCCCACCAAGGGTTAGGATTTGGGCCTAGGGGCATACCAGGCCTGCAATGCTGGTACTGGAGGAGCAACTGAGGGTGTTTGTTTGAAAACATGCTCAGGCTGAGGATCACCATGCCTGCCTGTGCCCATGTCGGCCCTCAGGAGTGGGCATGGTCTCCTTGGCCATGCAGCTGGCTCCCACGCTGAGGGTTGGACAACCAATATTCCTGCCATGGGGAAGGAGGTGTTCTCTATTGTGTTTCAGGTTCGCCATTGGCAGGAATTCCAGCAAAGTTTGGGGGACAGATGACTGGATACCAAGGATGGGTACAGATGATGGCCCAGGGCCATGGCCGATCTCCCATGCTACATATGGGCCCTCACCTCTGGGTGGCTGACACGAGGTCGGGGCTTAGACTCTGTCAGACACAGCACTAGTGGTCAGGGAAATCTATTAATCAGGGTTGCCTCGTGGTCTGAGTAGATTGATCCTCATGTGCAGTTTCTGGGCAGACTCAACAGGTCCTTCTTCTTTCTATGTGGAAGGCAGAATACTGCGTTGTGGCTCCAGAATTCCCTATCAAGAGATATTTTGGAGCAGTGTGGTGAGGATAGAATAGTAATACAAAGCTATGGTTAAGTTCAGTGAAAAGCAAAAGGCAGTTCCAGTGTGCAGCTGCCGTTTCGAATATCCAGCACCTGAGTAAGGGTGGATTTCAGATGTTTGCTCACACTGGAGTTTGTGTCTGTGATTACCCACAAATGGAAGGGTGGCGTCAAGAGGCCATGGAGGATTTCCCATGCTGGGGCTTGTGAGATGCTCCAAATAGCAAAGTTTCTTTCTACCGGACAGGAGAAGTCTGGTTTGTTTTCTCTGGTTTCTCCATGTGGAAAGTTTTGTAGCAGAGAACCCCACAGGGATGCCTGGAAATCACCCCTCCATTGACCATTGCAGCTGAGGAACATGGCAGGTGCATTCTGGTGGCTCTGGGGCAATATATCGAGACCTTGAGTTGACATGGAGTCTCATGAAGATGGGGCACAATGATGGTTTGTTACCAGGAATATCATAGAATGTGCTGGTTGCTAAGGGGCCATTCAGGATCCAAATACCCTTAGGGTATGACACAATTCCAGAAGCATGGCTTCCTTTTTGGGGAGGACATATTCTGTTCTGTGGCTCAGGGACTATATATTTTATCATAAGTTGATATTCCAGAGCAGGCCTCTGACGACAGATACCTGTAAACCTAATCTAGTGTGCCAATGAAGTCCTCGGGGCATGTCAGGTTCAATCTTCTGACTCAGGAGCATTGACTTGGGTGTCTGCCTGTATGGAGGGGATCAGGGTGTCTCAGACTGTGCATTTGTGCCCAGAGCGGCCTCCATTATTTGGCTGCGCTCAGGGGCCTTGCAGGTTTCTCCTAATCTAAAGGTATCGGGCAAAAGTGATGGGCACAGTTTCCTTGAGGATCTCAGGCACAGTCTTGTGGTGTGGCTTCAGATGCCAGAACCTGGAGGTCATGTGAGCCATGGTTTTAGGAAGGAAGTCTGCAAACACAAACTCAGTTTAGGTTAATGGCAAGGTGATTGCAGGCCCAATGCATAGACCTGGAAGGCAGCTCGTCAGAAACTGTAAATCCGATGACTCAAAGGTGATAGCACATGATATGTATCTGGATTGTATGTCCAGGATGGCCTCGGAATGCAGGTGTGTTCTCATGGGTCTATGGCAGATTTTTCCACTCAAGGATCCTGGTGGCTACCATGAGTTTGGTGACTATCTCGGGGAAGGGAAGAGTGCTGTTTTCCATCTTAAGGGTCCCCCAAAATAGGGATTCCAGAGATGGGCTCTGTGTCTGGGCCCCTGTAAAATCCCACCAGGGTTAGGATTTGGGCCTAGGTGTGTACTAGGCCTGCAATTCGGGGTCCCAGAGATGCAATTGAGAGCGTTTGGTTGAAAGCATGCTCAGGCTGAGGTCACAATGCCTGCTTGTGCCCGGGGAAGCCATCATGAGTGCACATGGTCTCCTTGGCCATGGAGCTGCCTTCCACTTTGAGGGTTGAGCAACTATCCCAACTGTCAGAATACCTTCCATGGGGAAGGAGGAGTTCTCTATTGTGCTTCAGGTTCCCCCAATGGCAAGGATTTCAGCAAAGGTGTGGGTACAGATGCCTGAATACCAAGAATAGAAGAGAAGACAGACTTGGGCCATAGCTGGTCTCACATGCTGGATATGGGCCCTGATCTCTCCGTGGCTGACACTAGGTCCTGGCTCCGGCTATGTCAGACACAGCACTAGTGCCCAGGGCAGCCTATGAATCAGGGTTCCGTCTAGCACCGAGAAGATTGACCATCATATGGAGTTTCTGGGCAGACTCTCCAGGCCCTTTTTCTTTCTATGGGGAAGGCAGAATATTGTGTTGTAGCTCCAGAATTCCCTCACAATAGGGCTTGTGGACCAGTAGACTGAGGATGGAATTGTAAACCCAAGCTATGGCTTAATTCAGTCAAACTAAAGGCAGTTCCAGTGTGCAGCGATCGAATTGAAATCCAGCACCTGAGTAAGGGCGGATGTCAGATGTTTGCTCATGCTGGAGTTTGTGTCTATGATGACTGACAAATGGAGTGGTGGCTTCAAGAGGAAATGGAGGATTTCCCACGCTGGGGCTTGTGAGATGCTCCAAACAGAAGGTTTCCTTCTACCGGACAGGGGCATTCTGTTTTTTTGTCTCAAGTGTCCCAGCCAATTGCAAAGTTTGTGTAGCAGAGCACCCCCGTATGGTTGCCTGGAAACCACACCTCCACTGACCATTGCAGCTTAGGAACATGGCAAGTTCATTCTGGTGGCTCTGGGGCGAAGTACTAAGGGCTTATTTTTACATGGAATGTCATGAACATGGGTAACAATGCTGTTTTGTTACCTGGGAATTCTTAGCCTGTCATCTGTACACATCCTTGGTATTAAGGCAACTTTCCACAGACCTTTCCTGTAACCCTGCCAATGGGGGAACCTGAAGCACAATAGAGAACTCCTCTTTCCATTGCAGGAAGCCTGGCTGTTGCAATGGGTGTCCAACCCTCAAAGTGGGATCCAGCTATATGGCCAATGAGACTACGCCCTCTCCTGAGGGCCCCCCTGGGCACAAAGAGGCATGATGACCCTCAGCCTGAGCATGCTTTCAAACAAGCCCTCTCTGTTACACCATTAGGATCCTGCATTGCAGGCCTGGAATGCCCCTAGGCCCAAATCCTAACACTTGGTGGGATATCCGGGCACCCAGACCCAGAGCCCGTCTCTGGAATCCCTGTTTTGGCATAAGCCTAAGTTGGAAAACAGCATTCTTCCCTGTTTTGGAGCACCCCTAAGATGGAAAAGAGCACTCTTTTCTTCTCTGAAAAACCACCAATCTATGGAGATCCACCAGGATCCTTAGAGAGGAAAAGTCTCCCATTGAACCATGAGACCACGTCTACATTCAGAGCCCATCCTGGACACACAATCCAGATAGAAAAGCCTGTGCTACCAGCTTTCAGTCACCCTAATTACAGTTCCTGACGTGATGCCTTCTAGGTCTATGCATTGGACCTGCGATCAACTTGCCACTATCCCTGACCCAAATTTGTGTTTGCAGACTTCCCTCCCAAAACCATGGCTCTCATATCCTCAAGGAGGTGGTCTCTGAAGCCTTACCACAGGACTGGGCCTGCCATCCCCAAGGAAACTGTGCCCATCACAGTTCCCCAAAGCCTCCAAGTTAGGAGAAACCTGCAAGGCCCCTGAGCCCACCCCAATATTGGAAGTGGCTCTGGATGCAAATGCACAGTCTGAAACACCCTGATCACCTACATTCAGTCAGACAACCATATAAATGGTCCTTAGTAAGAAAATTGAACCTGATGGGCACCAAGGACATCATTGGATCTCTAGATTAGGTTGCAAGCATCAATCCTCAGAGGCCTGTTCTTGAATACCAAGTCAGGATACAACATATGTACCCTGAGCCACAAAACAGAACATCTCCTCTCCCAAGATCGACCTGTGCCAAACCCTCAGCGTGGCCCATAGCCACCAATACATTCTAAGAACTCCCTTGTAACAAACCAGTTTTGGGACACATCTGTAAGAGATTCCAAGTCAACTCAAGGCCTTGGTACTTGGCACCAGAACCACCAAAACGAACCTGTCATGTTCCTCAGCTGCAATGGTCATTGGACGTGTGCTTTCCAGTCATCCATGCGGGAGGGCTCTGCTACGCAAACTTCCACTTGAGGGACCCTGGAGGAAAAAAAAACCAGACTCCTCCTGTCCATTAGAAGGAAACCTTGTTGTTTGGAGCATCTCACAATCTTAAGCGTGGGTAATCCTCCATTGCCTCCTGAAGCCACCCCTCCATTAGTCGTCATCCTAGACACAAACTCAAGTGTGAGCAAATATCTGACATCTGCCCTTACTCAGGTGCTGGATATCTCGTATAAGCTGCTGCACATTGAAACTGACTTCCGCTTGGCACTCAATTTAAGCATAGCTGGTGTTTACAATTGCATTCTCACCCTATTTGTCCCCAAACCCTCTTGATAGGGAATTCTGGATCCATAAGGCAGCATTCTGCCTGCCCCACAGAAAGAAGTGCTTCGTGAGTCTCGCCAGAAACCCTACATGAGGATCAATTTACTCGGCCCTGGAGAGAACCCCAATATATAGACTTCTCTGGCCACTAGTGCTGTGTCTGACACAGCCTGAGCCCAGACCTCATGTCAGCCACCCAGAGAGCGGGGCCCATATCCAGCATGTGAGAACGGCCATGGCCCAAATCTGTCATCTCTATGCATCCTTGGTATTCAGGCATCTGTCCCCAGACCTTTGCTGTAATCCCTGCCTATGGGGGAACATGAAGCACAATAGATATTTCCTCCTTCCCCATGGTTGGAAACCTGGCCATTGGAATGTGTGTCCATCCCTCAGTGTGGGAGCCAGAAAATGGACAATGGGACCACGCCCACTCCTGAGGGCCACCCTGGGCACAAACAGGCATTGTAATGCTCAGCCTGAGCATGCTTCCAAACAAGCCCTCTCAGTTGCACCACCAAGATCCTGCATTGCAGGCCTGGTCTTCCCATAAGCCCAAATCCCAACCCTTGGTGGGATTTTCCAGGCGCCTAGACCCAGAGCCCATCTCTGGAATCCCTGTTTTGGGGCACACCTAAGATCGAAAATAGCAGTCTTCCCATCTCAAAAAGTCATCAAAATATTGGGAGCCGCCAGTATCCTTAGAGGAAAAATCTCCCATAGACCCATGAGGCCACAGCTACATTCTGAGGTCACCCTAGACACACAATCCAGATATAAAAGCCTGTGCTTCCACCTTCGGGTCATTCCAGTTACTGTTCCTGACGAGTAGCCTTCCAGGTCTACACATTGCCCTGCGATAACCTAGCCACTAAACCTAACCCGAGTTTGTGTTTGCAGACTTCCCTCCCAGAACCATGGCTCACATGCCCTCCAGGGTGGAGTCTCTGGAGCCACACCACAGGACTGTGCTTGCCATCCCCATGGAAATTGTGCATGTCAGTTAACCAAACCCTCCAGAGTTGGTTGAAACATTCAAGGCCCCTGTGGCCACCCCAATATTGGAGGTTACTCTGGACATAAGTGCGCAGTCTGAAACTCCCTGATCACCTACATCCTGGCAGACACCCAAGTCAACTTTCCTAAGTCTGAAGATTGAACCTCTCATGCCCCTGGGACTCATTGGAACCCTAGATTAGGTTGTCGAGCATCTGTCTTCAGAGGCCTGTTCTTGAATAGGAACTTATGATATGGCATGTGGTCCCTGAGCCACAAAACACTACATCTCCTGTCCCCAGAAGGTAACCGTGCTCTTCGACCTGTGTTAAACCCTCAGGGTAGGAGAATCTTGCAGGCATCTTAGCCACCAACACATTCTAAGATCTACCTGGTAAAAAAAACCAGCATTGTAACCCATCTTCAAGAGATTCCATGTCAACTCAAGACCTTGGTGCTTCGCCCCAGAAGCACCGTAAAGAACCTGCATGTTCCTCAGCTGCATTGGTCAATGGAGGTGTGCTTTCCAGGCATCCATGTGGAAGGGCTCTGCTACCCATACTTTTCACATGGGGGGCCCTGCAGAAAACATACCAGACTCTAACTGTCCAGTAGAAAAAACAACCTTGCTGTTTGGAGCATCTCACATGCATCAGCCTCTTGATGCCACTCCTCCATTCGGTCATCAGAGACACAAACTCCAGTGTGCGTAAACATCTGAAATCCACCTTTACTCAGGTGCTGGATATTTCATTTGTTGGCCACGATAGATACAAACTCTATCATGAGCAGACATCTGACCCTCGCCTGTACTCAGATGCTGGAGATCTCGAAAAAACCACTGCACATTGGAACGGCCATGTTCTCGGCACTGAGATTAAGCATAGATTGTGTTTTCTGCCTTCTGTTCTCACACTCCTCGCCTTCAAGTCCCCCATATTGGGAATTTGGGAGCCACAATGCCTTCTGCCTGCCCACCAGAAAAAAGAGGTGCCCTATGGGTCTGCGTGAAACTCCATATAAGGTTCCACCAGCACAGCCCTCTATAGCACCACAATATCATAGGCCACCTTGTGAACTAATGCTTTGTCTGACACAGCTCGAGCCCCGACCTCCTGGTAGCCACCTAGATAGCGGGACCCATATCTGGCAGGTGTGACCTGCCTTGACCTGAGTCCTTCATCTCAAACCAACCTGGTTATTCACGTACCAGTCCCAGAACATAGCTCAAATTACTGTGCATGGGGGAATCTGAAGCACAAAAGAGTACTCCTCCTTACTCATAGAAGGAAAATTAAATGTTGATATGGTGGTCCAACCCTCATATTGGGATCCAGGTGCATGGAAGAAGAGCCAATGCCCACTCAGGATGGGCATCTGGGCAAAAACAGGCATTGTGACCCTTACCCTGATACCCATTTCCAACAAGTCTCCATGGGAGCTGAACCAAAGCCCCACAGAGCCAGGCAGTCAAGCCTCTAGGCCCAAATACTAAGCCTTTGTAGGGTTATCCAGGCACAGGGACCTATAACCCATCTCTGGAATCCCTGTGTTGACGGAAACACTGAAACAGTAAACCACGCTCTCTCCTTCCCAGTGAGACACCAAACTCTTGGGTGCTGGGCAGAATCCCCAGAGAGGTAGAATATTCCATGGACACATGAGGACACCCCACCATTCCAAGGCCATCCTAGACACAATCCAGACAGAAAAGCCTTTGCTCCTGCCTCCCAGCCACACGAATTTCAAATCCTGAGGAGCTGCCCTCAGCGTCTGCAGATCGGGGCTGCCATCACCTCCCTCCTAATTGATACACAATTTTGTGTCTGAAGACTTTGGTCCCAAAGCCCTTAACCACATTCCCTGCAGGATGGGGCTGACAGAACCACACTACATCACTGGGCCTGATCTCTGGATGAAATTCTGCCGTCTCAGTTGCACAAACCCTCCAGATTAGGAAAAGCCTGCAAGGCCCCTGAGCCCACCCCAATTTCATAGGCCACTCTGGAAAAAATGCACAGTCTGACACAGCCTGAGCATCTACCTCCAGGAAGACTCACAGGTCAAAGTCCCTAAGTCCGAAGGTTGAGGATGACATGCCCCTACAACCTCATAAGAACCCTAGCCTAGATATTCAGGCCTCTGTGCCCAGAGGCCTGGTCTTGAAATCCAACATATGATCCGACATGTGGTCCCTGAGCCATACAAGAGAACCCCTCCTGTCCCGAGAAGGGAACCTGGCTCCTGGGAACTGGGTCTAACCCTCAGATAGGAGAATCCTGCATGGCCACAGACCCACAACCACATTCTTTTTTTTTATATAGATTTTATTTATTTATTTGACAGAGAGAGATCACAAGTAGGCATAGAGGAAGGCAGAGAGAGAGAGAGGAAGAAGCAGGCTCCCTGCTGAGCAGAGAGCCCGATGCGGGACTCAATCCCAGGACCCTGAGATCATGACCTGAGCCGAAGGCAGCGGCTTAGCCCATTGAGCCACCCAGGCACCCTCACCACCACATTCTAAGGTCTCCCTGGACACCAAGCAGCATTGTGACTCATTAGACTGAGAACATCCGTCAACTTAGATCACTTGGAAATTTGAACAAAAACCAGCAGATCAAGCCTGCAATGTTCCTCAGCTGCAATGGTCATGCAAGGAAGACTTCCCAGGCCCCCATTCAGAGACCTCTGCTGTCGAATCTTTCTATATGGGGGACCCTGGAGCCTTGTAAGCGGACTTCCCCTGTCCCACAGTAGGACACCTTGCTGTTTGGAGCAGCTCACAAGGTCCTGCTTGGGAAAATCTCCAAGAATTCTTGAGGCCACCCCACAATTCGTTGACCATCATGGATGCAAACCCAGCGTGAGCAGACATCTGACCCTCGCCCATACTCAGGTGCTGGAAATCTCGAAACAACCACTGCACAATGGAATGGTCCTGTGGTCGGCACTGAGCTTATCCGTGGCTTGTGTTTTCAGACTTCTGTCTTCACACTCCTCGCCTACAAGCCCTCCATATTGGGAATTCTGAAGCCACAGTGCAGCTTTCTGCCTGCCCACCAGAAAGGAGAAGTGCCCTATGGGTCTTCGCAGAAACCCACATGAGGATCCTCCTGCACGGCCCTCAATGGCACCCCAATATAATAGACCGACCTCTGCATAAATTGTCTGTCTGACATCGCCTGATCCCCGACCTCCTGTTAGCCACCCAGATAGTGGGCCCCATATCCTCCAGGTGGGTCCAACCTTGGCCCGAGGCCATCATCTTGAAGCAACCTGGATATTCAGGTACCTGTCCCAGACTTAGCTCAAATTCCTGCCCATAGGGGACTCGGAAGCACAAAAGAGTGCTCCTCCTTCCCCATGGCCAGAAAACTGAATGTTGAGATGGCTGTACAACCCTGAGTGGGAACCAGGTGCATGGTCCATGAGACCACGCCTACACAGGATGGGCAGCTGGGCACAAACAGGCATTGTGACCCTCAGAATGAGACCCCTTTCCAAAGATCCCCCTTGGTATCTGGACCAGGAACCCAAATCGAAGCTTTGGTTAAGTTTTCCCAGTGTCTGGACCCAGAACCCATCTCTGGAATCCCTGTTTGGACAGGATCCCAGAGATGGAATACAGTCTTTTCCTCTTCCCCAGAAAGAAATCAAACTCTTGGGTGCCAAGCAGAATCACCAGAGTGGAAGAATATCCCATGGACACATGAGGTCACCCCTCCATTTAGTGGCCATCCTAGACACAAAATCCAGACAGAAAAGCCTGTGCTCCTCCCTCCCAGCCACCTGAATATCAAATCCCGAGGAGCTTCCCTCAGGGTCTTCAGATTCAGACTGCCAACACCTCACTCCTATCTCTTATCCGAGGTTGTGTCTAAAGTCTTTGGTCCCAAAGTCCTGACACACATGACCTCCAGGATGGGGCCTCGAGAAACACATGACATCACTGGCCCTGCTCTCCTGAGGAAACCCTGCCCATCTCAGTTTCCCAAAATGTCCAGATTAGGAGAAAACTGCAAGGCCCCTGACTGCACCCCAATATCATAGGCCACTCTGGAAAAAGTGCACAGCCTGACACAGCCTCAGCACCTACCTCCAGGATGACATGCAGGCCAATGGCACTTAGTCCGAAGATTGAAACTTCCATGGCCCTAAAACCTCATCAGAACCCTAGCTTATGTTTTGAGGTCTCTCTCCCTAGAGGGCTGTTCTGGAAATTCAAGCATATAATCCAACCTGTGGTCCGTGAGCCATACAAGAGCACACCTCCTGTCCCAAGAAGGAAACCTGGCTCCTGGGTACTGGGTCTAATCCTAAGGATAGAGAATCCTCAATGGTCAGAGAGCCGCCACCACATTCTAAGGTCTCCCTGGACACCAAGCAGCATTGGGACCTGTTAGACTGAGAACTTCCATCAACGCAAATCACTTGGAACTTGGAATCAGTATCATTGGTTCAAGCTTACCCTGTTCCTCAGCTGCAATGGTAACACGAGATTGGCTTCCCAGGCCTCCATTCAGAGAGCATTGCTATCGAATCTTCCATATGGGGGACCCTGGAGCCCTGTAAGAAGACTTCTGCTGTCCCTTAGTAGGACACCTGGATGTTTGGAGCAGCTCACAAGCTCCAGCTTGGAAAAACCTCCAAGAATTCTTGAGGCCTCCCCACCATTTGTTGGCCATCATGGATACAAACTCCAGCGTGAGCAGACATCTTCCCCTCGCCCAGGTGCTGAAGATCTCGAAACAACTGCTGTACATTGGAATAGACATGTGCTCGGCACTGAGCGTAGCCGTAGCTTATGTTTTCATACTTCTGTCTTCACACTCCTCGCCTGCAAACCCTCCAACTTGGATATTCTGGAGCCGTAATGCAGCCATCTGCCTGCTCACCAGATAGAAGAAGTGAAAAAAGGGTCTGTGCAAAAATCCCCCATGAGGATCCAGTTGCACAGCTCTCAAAAGCACCCCAATATCATAGGCCGAACTCTCCACGAATGTTCTGTCTGACACAGCTCGAGCCCGAGCTCCTGACAGCCACCCAGAAAGCAGGCCTCATTTTCTGCAGGTGGGTCCTGCCTTGGCCCGAGGACCTCATCTCAAAGTGAACTGGGTATTCAGGCACCTGTCCCAGAACTTAGCTCAAATTCCTGCCCATGGGGGATCCTGAAGCATAAAAAAGTACACCTCCTTCCCCATGGCAGGAAAACTGAATGTTGAGATGGCAGTCCAACCCTCAGAGTGGGAGCCAAGTGCATAGCCCATGAGGTCACACCCACTCAGTATGGGCATCTGGGCAAAAACAGGCATTGTGACCCTCAGAATGAGACCCATTTCCAACAAGAACACTCGGGAGCTGTACCAGGAAAACATAGAGCAGGACCCTAGGCCCAAATCCTAAGCCTTGTTGCGGTGATCCAGGCTCCAGAACCCAGGACCCATCTCTGGAATGGCTGTTTGGACGGGATCCCTGACTCATAAAACTGAGCTCCTCCCATCCCCAGAAATACACCAAACTCTTGGGTGCCGAGCAGAATTCCCAGAGAGGTAGAATCTCACATGGACCCATGAGGCCACCCCTCCATTTCGTGGCCATCATAGACAAACAAGTCAGACAGAAAAGACTGTGCTCCTGTTTCACAGCCGTCCGAATTTCATATCTGGAGATGCTTCGCTCAGGGTCTGCAGATTGGGTCTGCCATCACCTCGAGCTTAACTCTTACCCGAGTTTGTGTCTGAAGACTTTGGACCCAGAGTCCTGACCCATATGCCCTCCAGGATGGGGCCTCCAGGAACACACAACAGCACTGGGCCAGCTCTCCCAAGGAATGTCAGCCTGTCTCAGTTTCCCAACCCACCAGATTAAGAGAAAATTGCCAGGCGCCTAATACCACCCCAATTCCATAGGAAGCTCCAGAAAAAATGCATAGTCTGACACAGCCTCAGAATATACCTCCAGGAAGACACCCAGGTCAATGGGAAGGGATGAAATGGCCTAACCCATGGCAGGTTCGATGTGCTGGGTGTGAAGCCAACTGTCTCAATGTCTCTCACAAGGTCTGGGCTCAGGCTATGTAAGACAGAGCATAGTGTTTAGGGTAGCCTATGCAATTGGGGTGTTGCCGAGGGCTGAGCAGGTTGATTTTCATTTGGGGTTTCTGAGCAATGCCATAGACAATGTTTTTCTTTGGGGGGCAGGCAGAGTGCTTCGTTCTGGAACCAGAATTCCCAATCATGAGGGCTTTTGGGCCAGGAGTGCTAGGGTAGAGTCTGAAAACAAAACATAGGGTGAGGTGGGGAGCAGGTCCACTCTGCAAAGGCTGAAAGGATATCTCATGCATCTGAAGTCAGGCTGAGGATCAGACATTGCCTGAGGTTGGATTGTGCCTTTGATGGCACCTTCATGAAGCAGGTGCCTCATGAGGCCAACGAAGTTTTCCCACGCTGAGTTTGGAGGTTGCCACAAACCACAAGGTTTCCTTCTGCGAGACAGTCGAGTCCTGTTGAATGGCTCCAGTACATACCATACGGAAGGACTGAAGAGGAGGGTTCAAAGGATGGATCCCTGAACAACATGCCTCGCATTCCCTTTGGCCATTAACGACAAGATATGTTTGTTCTGCTGGCTCTGGGGCAAGCTAACCAGTGGGCTGAGTTGAAATGGCCTCTCCTGAGGATGCGTCATAATGTGGGTTTCTGTCCATGGAGACCTTGGAATGTGATGGTTGTACTGTGGCCCTGCGGAATTCTCCGACCAGAAGGGTTTGATACAGATCCAGTAAGAAAGCACTCCATGTGGAGACGAGAGAGGTTTGGTTTGGAGCCTCAGAAAAACCTAATATGCTGGTATAAGAAACCAGTCCTCTGAGGACAGACACATGAAAACTAAAGCTAAGGTTCATATTAGGGCCTAAGGGCCTGTCCATTTCAATCTTCTGTCTCTGGGGACACTGTCTGAAAGTCTAAGAGGTGATAATGGCTCAGCTGGTGTCAGAGTGCCCCTTTTAGTCCAGGGCAGCCTACACTATCAGGATGGCCTCAGGGGCCTTGGAACTTTTCCCTAACCTGTAGGGTTGTGGTCAATGGATTGGGCACACTTTCCTTGGAGATGGCAGGCACAATCTTTCACTGTGGCTCCAGATGCCCTAGCCTGGAGGGTGTGTGGGTCCAGGCTGTGGCACATAAGTCTGAAAACAAAAACTCAGCTTATGAGTGGCGCCGAGGTTATGGCAGGCCGGATGTACAGATAAAGAGTGAGCCTCTTGGCTTGTGAATCAAGGGCGAGATTCCTTCAGGCTTTTGTCTCTGGATGCGTCCAGGATAGCCGTGGATTGTAGGGGGTGGCCTCAGTGACTGTGGACGAGTAACCTCTCCGGGGATTTGTCCCAGCTAACAGGAGTTTGGGGTCATTTTGTGGGAAGGGTGGAGTCCTGTTGTCTGGCTCATGTGTCTCTCCAAGAAAGTAATCCAGAGCAGAGCCCCAGGAACAGGGGGGAGACTGGAAAACTCAAACAGTGGTGAGGATTGGGTGTATAGGGGCTTGGCACGCCCCACAAGAGGGCTCTTGGTCAAGGCCCTGACAGGTCTTTCTTTGATATTGGGCTCATGCTGAGGGTCACAGAGTGAATTTGTGCCCAAGGCAGCACTCAAGTTTGGGCGTGGTTTCAGGGGAAATGAAGGTTTCTCCCACCCTGAAGGTGTGACTCCATGCCAAGAGCAAGCCTTACAGCCATGGGAAAGAAGGAGTTCTGATTTCTGCTTCAGATGCCCAACTGTGTGGGGAATTGATATAAGATCTGGGTTTAGATATCGGAAAACCAAGGTTAGGAAGAGATAATGGCATAAGACCATGGCGTGTCAGAAGTGCTAGGTGTGTGGCCAGCTGTCTCCTTGCCTGTCTGGACGTCTGGCATCAGGCTGTGAAAGGCAGAGCATTGGTGCCCAGAGCAGTCTATAAAATCTGAGTGCCGTCGAGGCAAGAGCAGGTTGATCCTCATCTGGGTTTTATGGAAAGCCCCACAAGGAAACGTTTTCTACCGGTGGGCAGTAACTGGGCAGGCTTGTGGTTCTGCAATTCCTACTCTGGAGGGATTGTTTGCCAGGAGTGTGAGGAAGGAAGTCTGAAAACACAAGCTAGCATGAGGTTTGGGACCGAGGGCATGGCAGGCCACTCTGCAGAGGCTGAATCAAGATCTCCTGCATTGCGGTCATGTCTACTATGAGACGTGCTTCAAGCTAGAGTTTTTGACCATGATGGCCTCTCCCTGAAGGATATGGGGGGCTTCATGAGGCCAGGCAGTTTTGCCGTTTTCTCCTACACTGAAAGTTTGACTCACTGCCAGCAGCAAGGTTTCTTGCCATGGGGAAGGAGGGGTTCTGACTTGTGCATCAGGTTCCCCCCTGTGCAGGGATTGGAGATAAGGTCTAGGTTCCGATGACTGAAAACCCAGGTTGGGAATGGATGGTGGCCTAAGGCAGTGGCGGGTCCAATGTGCTGGGTGTGCAGCCAGCTGTGTCGGTGTCTGTTGGAAGGTCTGGGCTCAGGCTATTTGCGACAGAGCATCACTGTTTAAGGTAGCCTATGCAATTGGGGTGTTGCCGAGGGCCAAGCAGTTTGATCCTCATTTGGGGTTTCTGGGCAGCGCCATAGACAATGTTTTTCTCCTGGGAGGCAGGCACAGTGCTTCATTGTGGCCCCAGAATTCCCAGTAGGGAGGGTTTGTGGGCCAGGAGTGTGAGGACGGAAGTCTGAAAACACAAGCTAGTGTGAGGATTGGAGCCAAGGGCAGAGCAGGCCCACTCTGCAGAGGCTGAATCAAAATCTCCTGCATCTGAAGTCAGGCTGAGGATCAGACGTTGGCTGAGGCTGGAGTATGTGTCCATGATGGCACCTTCATGAAGTGGGGGCCTCATGAGGCCAAGGAAGTTTTCCCACGCTGAGTTTGGAGGTTGCCCCAAACCACAAGGTTTCCTTCTGCGGGACATTCGAGTCCTGTTGCATGGCTCCAGGACATACCATATGGAAGGACTGGAGAGCAGGGTTCGAAGGATGGATCCCTGTACAGCATGCCTCGCATTCCCATTGGCTATTAGCGACAAGATATGTTTGATCTGCTGCCTCTGAAACACGCGACCCAGGGGGCTGAGTTGAAATGGCCTCTCCTGAGGATGCGTCATAATGTGCGTTTGGGTCCATGGAGACCTTGGAATGTGCTGGCTGATCAGTAGCCCTGAGGAACTCTCCTACCTGAAGTGTTTGATACATCCCAGTAAGAAAGCTGCCCATGTGGAGATGAGAGAGGTTTGGTTTGGTGCCTCAGAAAAGCCCCATGTGCTGGTCTACGAAAATAGTCCTCTGAGAACGGAAACATGGAAACCAAAGCTAAGGTTCAGATTAGGGCCTGGGGGCCTGTCTATTTCAACCTTCTGTCTCTGGGGACACTGTCAGAGAGTCTAAGTGGAGATAGTTGCTCCGCTGGTGTCAGAGAGCCCCTCTTAGTCCAGGGTGGCCTATACAGTTGATGGCCTCAGGGACATTGGAGCTTTTCCCTAACCTGTATGGTTGTGTTAAATGGATTGGGCACACTTTCCTTGGAGAGGGCAGGCACAATCTTTCGCTGTTTGATCCAGAGGCCCTAGCCTGGATGTTGTGTGGGTCCAGGCTGTGGGCACAGAAGTCTGAATACACAAACTCAGCTTATGAGTGGCGCCTAGGGTATGGCAGGCCGGATGTACAGCCCGAGAGGGAGCTCCTGGGCCTCTGAAACAAGGGCGAGTGGGAGGCGTTCCTTCAGGCTTTTGTCTCTGGATGTTGTGTCCGGCATAGACGTGGATTGGAGCGGTGGCCTCAGGTACTGTGGACGAGTATCCCTCTCTGGGGATTTGTCCCAGCTCCCAAGAGTTTGGGGTCATTTTGTGGGAAGGGTGGAGTCGTGTTGTCTGGCTCATGGGTCTCTCCAAGAAAGGAATTCCAGAGCAGAGCTCCAGGTACGGGCGGGGCGACTGGAAAATTCAAACCGTGGTGAGGATTGGGTGCATAGGGGCTTGGCAAGCCCCATATGTGGGCTCTTGGTCCAGGCCCTGACAGGCCTTTCTTTGACATGGGGCTCATGCTGAGGGTCACAGTGTGAATTTGTGCCCAAGCAGCACTCAAGTTTGGGTGTGGCATCGGGGGCCATGAAGGTTTCTCCAACCCTGAAGGTGTGACTCCATGCCAAGAGCAAGCTTGACAGCCATGGGGAAGGAGGAGTTCTGTTTTGTGCTTGATATACCCAGCTGTGTGGAGAATTGATATAATGTCTAGGTTCAGATATCTGAAAACCAAGGTTAGGATGAGGTGACGGCATAAGACCATGGCGTGTCCGAAGTGCTGGGTGTGCGGCCAGCTGTCTCCTTGTCTGTCTGGACGTCTGGCTTCAGGCTGTGTCTGGCAGAGCATGAGTGCCCTGAGCAGCCTATCCAGTTCGGGTACCGTCGAGGCCCGAGCAGGTTGATCCTCATCTGGGTTTTCTGGAGAGCCCCACAGGGAAACGTTTTTCTTCCGTTGGGCAGACACTGGGCTGGGTTTTGGTTCCGGAGTTCCTAGTCCGGAGGGCTTGTTTGCCAGGAGTGTGAGGAAGGAAGTCGGAAAACACAGGCTAGCGTGAGGTTTGGGACCGAGGGCACGGCAGGCCCACTCTGCAGAGGCTGAATCGAGATCTCCTGCACTGAGGTCATGTCAACTATGAGTCGTGCCTCAGGCTAGAGTTTTTGTCCAGCATGGCCTCTTCCTGAAGGGTGTGGGGGCTTCATGAGGCCAGAAAGTTTTGCCTACGATGGGATTTGTGAACTGCTCCAAAACTGAAATTTACCTTCTGCACGACAGTCGAGTCCTATTGGATGGTTCCAAGAGGCCCCATATGGAAAGACTCGAGAGCAGGTGTCTAAGCATGGATGCCTGGCAACGCCACCTCATATTCCCACTCTTTAGTCAGGACAAGGCAGGCTCAATCTGCAGGCTCCTGGGTGAGCTACCCAGAGGGGAGAGTTGAAATGGACTCTCCTGAAGATGAGTCCTACTGTGGCTTGGTGGCCTGGGAGACCTTGGAATGTGGAGGTGGCTCAGGGACTCTGCAGGATTCTCCAACATGAGGTGTTCGACACGGCTCCAACAAGGAAACTTCCCATGTGGAGACAAGAGGAGTTCTGTTCCGTGCCTCAGGAAAGCCCCATACCCTGTTCTTCGAACCAAAGCCTCTGAGGAGTGACACCTGGAAACCAAAGCAAGAGTTGAGACTACGGCCTAAAGGCCTGTCCGGCTCAACCTTCTATCTCTGTTGACATCTGTGTGCACGCATTCATGGATGTAGCTGCTCAGCTTGTGTCCGAATGCCCCTGTGAGTCCAGTGAGGCTCCCAGTAGTGGGATGTCCTCGGAGGCCTTGAGGTTTCTCATATTCTGGAGGTGTGTGGCCAAAGGAATGGACACAGTTTCCCAGGAGAGAGCAGGCACAGTCCTGTGGTATGGCTCCAGAGGACCCAGCCTAGAGGCTGTGTTTGCCAGGGCTGTGGGGACAGATGTCTGAAAAAGCAAACTTGGCTCAGCTAGGGGCCAATGTAATGGCAGGCCTGATCTCTATTCCGTGAGGGGAGATCCTCTGGAAATCAAAGTAGGGCAAGTGGGAGGCAGTCACTCAGGATTTTGTCTCTGGGTGTTGCGTTTACAGTGTCCGGTCAGGGTAGGTGTTGTCTCAGAGGCCGAGGAAGAGCCTTCCTCTCGGGGGATTGTCCAAGCTCCCAAGTGTTTGTGTTCATTCTTTGGGAATGAAGAGTACTGTTTTCTGCCACAGGGGACCCCCCAGGAGAGGGACTCTAGAGCACAGCAGTGGGTTCACTCAACTGGAATACACACCATCTAGTTAGACCTGGGTGCCTATGGGCATGGCAAGCCACATATGCGGGCTCTTGGTCCAGTCACTGAGAGGCGTTACTTGAATAAGGTACTCACGCTAAGGGTCACAATGTGTGTTTGTGCCCAAGGCGGCCCTCACGCTTGGGCGTGGCCTCATGGGCCATGCCGTTTTCTCCTACACTGAAGGATTGACTCACTGCCAGCAGCAAGGTTTCTTGCCAGGGGGAAGGAGGGGTTCTGACTTGTGCATCAAGTTCCCCCCTGTGCAGGGATCGGAGATAAGGTCTAGGTTCCGATGACTGAAAACCCAGGTTGGGAATGGATGGTGGCCTAAGGCAGTGGCGGGTCCATTGTGCTGGGTGTGCAGCCAGCTGTGTCGGTGTCTGTTGGAAGGTCTGGGCTCAGGCTATTTGCGACAGAGCATCACTGTTTAAGGTAGCCTATGCAATTGGGGTGTTGCCGAGGGCCAAGCAGTTTGATCCTCATTTGGGGTTTCTGGGCAGCGCCATAGACAATGTTTTTCTCCTGGGAGGCAGGCACAGTGCTTCATTGTGGCCCCAGACTTCCCAGTAGGGAGGGTTTGTGGGCCAGGAGTGTGAGGACGGAAGTCTGAAAACACAAGCTAGTGTGAGGATTGGAGCCAAGGGCAGAGCAGGCCCACTCTGCAGAGGCTGAATCAAAATCTCCTGCATCTGAAGTCAGGCTGAGGATCAGACGTTGGCTGAGGCTGGAGTATGTGTCCATGATGGCACCTTCATGAAGTGGGGGCCTCATGAGGCCAAGGAAGTTTTCCCACGCTGAGTTTGGAGGTTGCCCCAAACCACAAGGTTTCCTTCTGCGGGACATTCGAGTCCTGTTGCATGGCTCCAGGACATACCATATGGAAGGACTGGAGAGCAGGGTTCGAAGGATGGATCCCTGTACAGCATGCCTCGCATTCCCATTGGCTATTAGCGACAAGATATGTTTGATCTGCTGCCTCTGGAACACGCGACCCAGGGGGCTGAGTTGAAATGGCCTCTCCTGAGGATGCGTCATAATGTGCCTTTGGGTCCATGGAGACCTTGGAATGTGCTGGTTGTTCAGTGGCCCTGCGGAACTCTCCTACCTGAAGTGTTTGATACATCCCAGTAAGAAAGCTGCCCATGTGGAGATGAGAGAGGTTTGGTTTGGTGCCTCAGAAAAGCCCCATGTGCTGGTCTACGAAAACTGTCCTCTGAGAATGGAAACATGGAAACCAAAGCTAAGGTTCAGATTAGGGCCTGGGGGCCTGTCCATTTCAACCTTCTGTCTCTGGGGACATTGTCTGAGAGTCTAAGTGGAGATAGTTGCTCCGCTGGTGTCAGAGAGGCTCTCTTAGTCCAGGGTGGCCTATACTATTGATGGCCTCAAGGACCTTGGAGTTTTTCCCTAACCTGTAGGGTTGTGGACAATGGATTGGGCACACTTTCCTTGGAGAGGGCAGGCACAATCTTTCGCTGTTTGGTCCAGATACCCTAGCCTGGATGTTGTGTGGGTCCAGGCTGTGGGCACAGAAGTCTGAATACACAAACTCAGCTTATGAGTGGCGCCTAGGGTAAGGCAGGCCGGATGTACAGCCCGAGAGGGAGCTCCTGGGCCTCTGAAACAAGGGCCAGTGGGAGGCGTTCCTTCAGGCTTTTGTCTCTGGATGTTGAGTCCGGGATAGCCGTGGATTGGAGCGGTGGCCTCAGGTACTGTGGACGAGTATCCCTCTCTGGGGATTTGTCCCAGCTCCCAAGAGTTTGGGGTCATTTTTTGGGAAGGGTGGAGTCGTGTTGTCTGGCTCATGGGTCTCTCCAAGAAAGGGATTCCAGAGCAGAGCTCCAGGTACGGGCGGGGCGACTGTAAAATTGAAACCGTGGTGAGGATTGGGTGCATAGGGGCTTGGCAAGCCCCATATGTGGGCTCTTGGTCCAGGCCCTGACAGGCCTTTCTTTGACATGGGGCTCATGCTGAGGGTCACAGTGTGAATTTGTGCCCAAGCAGCACTCAAGTTTGGGTGTGGCATCAGGGGCCATGAAGGTTTCTCCCACCCTGAAGGTGTGACTCCATGCCAAGAGCAGGCTTGACAGCCATGGGGCAGGAGGAGTTCTGTTCTGTGCTTGCTATACCCAGCTGTGTGGAGAATTGATATAATGTCTAGGTTCAGATATCTGAAAACCAAGGTTAGGATGAGGTGACGGCATAAGACCATGGCGTGTCCGAAGTGCTGGGTGTGCGGCCAGCTGTCTCCTTGTCTGTCTGGACGTCTGGCTTCAGGCTGTGTCAGGCAGAGCATGAGTGCCCAGAGCAGCCTATCCAGTTCGGGTACCGTCGAGGACCGAGCAGGTTGATCCTCATCTGGGTTTTCTGGAGAGCCCCACAGGGAAACGTTTTTCTTCCGCTTGGCAGACACTGGGCTGGGTTTTGGTTCCGGATTCCTAGTCCGGAGGGCTTGTTTGCCAGGAGTGTGAGGAAGGAAGTCGGAAAACACAGGCTAGCGTGAGGTTTGGGACCGAGGGCACGGCAGGCCCACTCTGCAGAGGCTGAATCGAGATCTCCTGCACTGAGGTCATGTCAACTATGAGACGTGCCTCAGGCTAGAGTTCTTGTCCAGCATGGCCTCTTCCTGAAGGGGGTGGGGGCTTCATGAACCAGAAAGTTTTGCCTACGATGGGATTTGTGAACTGCTCCAAAACTGAAATTTACCTTCTGCACGACAGTCGAGTCCTATTGGATGGTTCCAAGAGGCCCCATATGGAAAGACTCGAGAGCAGGTGTCTAAGCATGGATGCCTGGGAACGCCACCTCATATTCCCACTCTATAGTCAGGACAAGGCAGGCTCAATCTGCGGGATCCTGGGTGAGCTACCCAGAGGGGAGAGTTGAAATGGACTCTCCTGAAGATGAGTCCTACTGTGGCTTGGTGGCCTGGGAGACCTTGGAATGTGGAGGTGGCTCAGGGACTCTGCAGGATTCTCCAACATGAGGTGTTTGACATGGCTCCAACAAGGAAACTTCCCATGTGGAGACGAGAGGAGTTCTGTTCCGTGCCTCAGGAAAGCCCCATACCCTGTTCTTCGAACCAAAGCCTCTGAGGAGTGACACCTGGAAACGAAAGCAAGAGTTGAGACTACGGCCTAAAGGCCTGTCCGGCTCAACCTTCTATCTCTGTTGACATCTGTGTGCATGCATTCATGGATGTAGCTGCTCAGCTTGTGTCCGAATGCCCCTGTGAGTCCAGTGAGGCTCCCAGTAGTGGGATGTCCTCGGAGGCCTTGAGGTTTCTCATATTCTGGAGGTGTGTGGCCAAAGGAATGGACACAGTTTCCCAGGAGAGAGCAGGCACGGTCCTGTGGTATGGTTCCAGAGGACCCAGCCTAGAGGCTGTGTTTGCCAGGGCTGTGGGGACAGATGTCTGAAAAAGCAAACTTGGCTCAGCTAGGGGCCAATGTAATGGCAGGCCTGATCTCTAGTCCGTGAGGGGAGATCCTCTGGAAATCAAAGTAGGGCAAGTGGGAGGCAGTGACTCAGGATTTTGTCTCTGGGTGTTGCGTTTACAGTGTCCGGTCAGGGTAGGGGTTGTCTCAGAGGCCGAGAAAGAGCCTTCCTCTCGGGGGATTGTCCAAGCTCCCAAGTGTTTGTGTTCATTCTGTGGGAATGAAGAGTACTGTTTTCTGCCACAGGGGACCCCCCAGGAGAGGGACTTAGAGCACAGCAGTGGGGTCCCTCAACTGGAATACACACCATCTAGTTAGTCCTGGGTGCCTATGGGCATGGCAAGCCACATATGCGGGCTCTTGGTCAAGTCACTGAGAGGTGTTACTTGAATAAGGTACTCACGCTGAGGGTCACAATGTGTGTTTGTGTCCAAGACGCCCTCACGCTTGGGCGTGGCTTCATGGGCCATGCCGTTTTCTCATACACTGAAGGATTGACTCACTGCCAGCAGCAAGGTTTCTTGCCAGGGTGAAGGAGGGGTTTTGACTTGTGCATCAGGTTCCCCCCTGTGCAGGGATTGGAGATGAGGTCTAGGTTCCGATGACTGAAAACCCAGGTTGGGAATGGATGGTGGCCTAAGGCAGTGGCGGGTCCAATGTGCTGGGTGTGCAGCCAGCTGTGTCGGTGTCTGTTGGAAGGTCTGGGCTCAGGCTATTTGCGACAGAGCATCACTGTTTAAGGTAGCCTATGCAATTGGGGTGTTGCCGAGGGCCAAGCAGTTTGATCCTCATTTGTGGTTTCTGGGCAGCGCTATAGACAATGTTTTTCTCCTGGGAGGCAGGCACAGTGCTTCATTGTGGCCCCAGAATTCCCAGTAGGGAGGGTTTGTGGGCCAGGAGTGTGAGGACGGAAGTCTGAAAACACAAGCTAGTGTGAGGATTGGAGCCAAGGGCAGAGCAGGCCCACTCTGCAGAGGCTGAATCAAAATCTCCTGCATCTGAAGTCAGGCTGAGGATCAGACGTTGGCTGAGGCTGGAGTATGTGTCCATGATGGCACCTTCATGAAGTGGGGTCCTCATGAGGCCAAGGAAGTTTTCCCACGCTGAGTTTGGAGGTTGCCCCAAACCACAAGGTTTCCTTCTGCGGGACATTCGAGTCCTGTTGCATGGCTCCAGGACATACCATATGGAAGGACTGGAGAGCAGGGTTCGAAGGATGGATCCCTGTACTGCATGCCTCGCATTCCCATTGGCTATTACCGACAAGATATGTTTAATCTGCTGCCTCTGGAACACGCGACCCAGGGGGCTGAGATGAAATGGCCTCTCCTGAGGATGCGTCATAATGTGCGTTTGGGTCCATGGAGACCTTGGAATGTGCTGGTTGTTCAGTGGCCCTGCGGAACTCTCCTACCTGAAGTGTTTGATACATCCCAGTAAGAAAGCTGCCCATGTGGAGATGAGAGAGGTTTGGTTTGGTGCCTCAGAAAAGCCCCATGTGCTGTTCTTCGAAAACAGTCCTCTGAGAACGGAAACATGGAAACCAAAGCTGAGGTTCAGATTAGGGCCTGGGGGCCTGTCCATTTCAACCTTCTGTCTCTGGGGACACTGTCTGAGAGTCTAAGTGGAGATAGTTGCTCCGCTGGTGTCAGAGAGCCCCTCTTAGTCCAGGGTGGCCTATACTATTGATGGCCTCAGGGACCTTGGAGCTTTTCCCTAACCTGTAGGGTTGTGGTCAATGAATTGGGCACACTTTCCTTTGAGAGGGCAGGCACAATCTTTCGCTGTTTGGTCCAGAGGCCCTAGCCTGGATGTTGTGTGGGTCCAGGCTGTGGGCACAGAAGTCTGAATACACAAACTCAGCTTATGAGTGGTGCCTAGGGTATGGCAGGCCGGATCTACAGCCCGAGAGGGAGCTCCTGGGCCTCTGAAACAAGGGCGAGTGGGAGGCGTTCCTTCAGGCTTTTGTCTCTGGATGTTGTGTCCGGGATAGCCGTGGATTGGAGCGGTGGCCTCAGGTAATGTGGACGAGTATCCCTCTCTGGGGATTTGTCCCAGCTCCCAAGAGTTTGGGGTCATTTTGTGGGAAGGGTGGAGTCGTGTTGTCTGGCTCATGGGTCTCTCCAAGAAAGGGATTCCAGAGCAGAGCTCCAGGTACGGGCGGGGCGACTGGAAAATTCAAACCGTGGTGAGGATTGGGTGCATAGGGGCCTGGCAAGCCCCATATGTGGGCTCTTGGTCCAGGCCCTGACAGGCCTTTCTTTGACATGGGGCTCATGCTGAGGGTCACAGTGTGAATTTGTTCCCAAGCAGCACTCAAGTTTGGGCGTGGCATCAGGGGCCATGAAGGTTTCTCCCACCCTGAAGGTGTGACTCCATGCCAAGAGCAAGCTTTACAGCCATGGGGAAGGAGGAGTTCTGTTTTGTGCTTGCTATACCCAGCTGTGTGGAGAATTGATATAATGTCTAGGTTCAGATATCTGAAAACCAAGGTTAGGATGAGGTGACGGCATAAGACCATGGCGTGTCCTAATTGCTGGGTGTGCGGCCAGCTGTCTCCTTGTCTGTCTGGACGTCTGGCTTCAGGCTGTGTCAGGCAGAGCATGAGTGCCCTGAGCAGCCTATCCAGTTCGGGTACCGTCGAGGCCCGAGCAGGTTGATCCTCATCTGGGTTTTCTGGAGAGCCCCACAGGGAAACGTTTTTCTTCCATTGGGCAGACACTGGGCTGGGTTTTGGTTCCGGAGTTCCTAGTCTGGAGGGCTTGTTTGCCAGGAGTGTGAGGAAGGAATTCTGAAAAAACAAGCTAGCGTGAGGTTTGGGACCGAGGGCATGGCAGGCCCACTCTGCAGAGGATGAATCGAGATCTCCTGCACTGAGGTCATGTCAACTATGAGACGTGCCTCAGGCTAGAGTTCTTGTCCAGCATGGCCTCTTCCTGAAGGGTGTGGGGGCTTCATGAGGCCAGAAAGTTTTGCCTACGATGGGATTTGTGAACTGCTCCAAAACTGAAGGTTACCTTCTGCACGACAGTCGAGTCCTATTGGATGGTTCCAAGAGGCCCCATATGGAAAGACTCGGAGCAGGTGTCTAAGCATGGATGCCTGGGAACGCCACCTCATATTCCCACTCTTTAGTCAGGACAAGGCAGGCTCAATCTGCGGGCTCCTGGGTGAGCTACCCAGAGGGGAGAGTTGAAATTGACTCTCCTGAAGATGAGTCCTACTGTGGCTTGGTGGCCTGGGAGACCTTGGAATGTGGAGGTGGCTCAGGGACTCTGCAGGATTCTCCAACATGAGGTGTTTGACACGGCTCCAACAAGGAAACTTCCCATGTGGAGACGAGAGGAGTTCTGTTCCGTGCCTCAGGAAAGCCCCATACCCTGTTCTTCGAACCAAAGCCTCTGAGGAGTGACACCTGGAAACCAAAGCAAGAGTTGAGACTACGGCCTAAAGGACTGTCCGGCTCAACCATCTATCTCTGTTGACATCTGTGTGCATGCATTCATGGATGTAGCTGCTCAGCTTGTGTCCGAATGCCCCTGTGAGTCCAGTGAGGCTCCCAGTAGTGGGATGTCCTCGGAGGCCTTGAGGTTTCTCATATTCTGGAGGTGTGTGGCCAAAGGAATGGACACAGTTTCCCAGGAGAGAGCAGGCACGGTCCTGTGGTATGGCTCCAGAGGACCCAGCCTAGAGGCTGTGTTTGCCAGGGCTGTGGGGACAGATGTCTGAAAAAGCAAACTTGGCTCAGCTAGGGGCCAATGTAATGGCAGGCCTGATCTCTAGTCCGTGAGGGGAGATCCTCTGGAAATCAAAGTAGGGCAAGTGGGAGGCAGTCACTCAGGATTTTGTCTCTGGGTGTTGCGTTTACAGTGTCCGGTCAGGGTAGGGGTTGTCTCAGAGGCCGAGGAAGAGCCTTCCTCTCGGGAAATTGTCCAAGCTCCCAAGTGTTTGTGTTCATTCTGAGGGAATGAAGAGTACTGTTTTCTGCCACAGGGGACCCCCCAGGAGAGGGACTCTAGAGCACAGCAGTGGGTTCCCTCAACTGGAATACACACCATCTAGTTAGTCCTGGGTGCCTATGGGCATGGCAAGCCACATATGCGGGCTCTTGGTCCAGTCACTGAGAGGTGTTACTTGAATAAGGTACTCATGCTGAGGATCACAATGTGTGTTTGTGCCCAAGGCGGCCCTCACGCTTGGGCGTGGCCTCATGGGCCATGCCGTTTTCTCCTACACTGAAGGATTGACTCACTGCCAGCAGCAGGGTTTCTTGCCAGGGGGAAGGAGGGGTTCTGACTTGTGCATCAGGTTCCCCCCTGTGCAGGGTTTGGAGATAAGGTCTAGGTTCCGATGACTGAAAACCCAGGTTGGGAATGGATGGTGGCCTAAGGCCGTGGCGGGTCCAATGTGCTGGGTGTGCAGCCAGCTGTGTCGGTGTCTGTTGGAAGGTCTGGGCTCAGGCTATTTGCGACAGAGCATCACTGTTTAAGGTAGCCTATGCAATTGGGGTGTTGCCGAGGGCCAAGCAGTTTGATCCTCATTTGGGGTTTCTGGGCAGCGCCATAGACAATGTTTTTCTCCTGGGAGGCAGGCACAGTGCTTCATTGTGGCCCCAGAATTCCCAGTAGGGAGGGTTTGTGGGCCAGGAGTGTGAGGACGGAAGTCTGAAAACACAAGCTAGTGTGAGGATTGGAGCCAAGGGCAGAGCAGGCCCACTCTGCAGAGGCTGAATCAAAATCTCCTGCATCTGAAGTCAGGCTGAGGATCAGACGTTGGCTGAGGCTGGAGTATGTGTCCATGATGGCACCTTCATGAAGTGGGGGCCTCATGAGGCCAAGGAAGTTTTCCCATGCTGAGTTTGGAGGTTGCCCCAAACCACAAGGTTTCCTTCTGCGGGACATTCGAGTCCTGTTGCATGGCTGCAGGACATACCATATGGAAGGACTGGAGAGCAGGGTTCGAAGGATGGATCCCTGTACTGCATGCCTCGCATTCCCATTGGCTATTACCGACAAGATATGTTTGATCTGCTGCCTCTGGAACACGCGACCCAGGGGGCTGAGATGAAATGGCCTCTCCTGAGGATGCGTCATAATGTGCGTTTGGGTCCATGGAGACCTTGGAATTTGCTGGTTGTTCAGTGGCCCTGCAGAACTCTCCTACCTGAAGTGTTTGATACATCCCAGTAAGAAAGCTGCCCATGTGGAGATGAGAGAGGTTTGGTTTGGTGCCTCAGAAAAGCCCCATGTGCTGGTCTACGAAAACAGTCCTCTGAGAATGGAAACATGGAAACCAAAGCTAAGGTTCAGATTAGGGCCTGGGGGCCTGTCCATTTCAACCTTCTGTCTCTGGGGACACTGTCTGAGAGTCTAAGTGGAGATAGTTGCTCCGCTGGTGTCAGAGAGCCCCTCTTAGTCCAGGGTGGCCTATACTATTGATGGCCTCAGGGACCTTGGAGCTTTTCCCTAACCTGTAGGGTTGTGGTCAATGGATTGGGCACACTTTCCTTGGAGAGGGCAGGCACAATCTTTCGCTGTTTGGTCCAGAGGCCCTAGCCTGGATGTTGTGTGGGTCCAGGCTGTGGGCACAGAAGTCTGAATACACAAACTCAGCTTATGATTTGCGCCTAGGGTATGGCAGGCCGGATGTACAGCCCGAGAGGGAGCTCCTGGGCCTCTGAAACAAGGGCGAGTGGGAGGCGTTCCTTCAGGCTTTTGTCTCTGGATGTTGTGTCCGGGATAGCCGTGGATTGGAGCGGTGGCCTCAGGTACTGTGGACGAGTATCCCTCTCTGGGGATTTGTCCCAGCTCCCAAGAGTTTGGGGTCATTTTGTGGGAAGGGTGGAGTCGTGTTGTCTGGCTCATGGGTCTCTCCAAGAAAGGGATTCCAGAGCAGAGCTCCAGGTACGGGCGGGGCGACTGGAAAATTCAAACCGTGGTGAGGATTGGGTGCATAGGGGCTTGGCAAGCCCCATATGTGGGCTCTTGGTCCAGGCCCTGACAGGCCTTTCTTTGACATGGGGCTCATGCTGAGGGTCACAGTGTGAATTTGTGCCCAGGCAGCACTCAAGTTTGGGCGTGGCATCAGGGGCCATGAAGGTTTCTCCCACCCTGAAGGTGTGACTCCATGCCAAGAGCATGCTTGACAGCCATGGGACAGGAGGAGTTCTGTTTTGTGCTTGCTATACCCAGCTGTGTGGAGAATTGATATAATGTCTAGGTTCAGATATCTGAAAACCAAGGTTAGGATGAGGTGACGGCATAAGACCATGGCGTGTCCGAAGTGCTGGGTGTGCGGCCAGCTGTCTCCTTGTCTGTCTGGACGTCTGGCTTCAGGCTGTGTCAGGCAGAGCATGAGTGCCCAGAGCAGCCTATCCAGTTCGGGTACCGTGGAGGCCCGAGCAGTTTGATCCTCATCTGGGTTTTCTGGAGAGCCCCACAGGGAAACGTTTTTCTTCCGTTGGGCAGACACTGGGCTGGGTTTTGGTTCCGGAGTTCCTAGTCTGGAGGGCTTGTTTGCCAGGAGTGTGAGGAAGGAATTCTGAAAAAACAAGCTAGCGTGAGGTTTGGGACCGAGGGCATGGCAGGCCCACTCTGCAGAGGATGAATCGAGATCTCCTGCACTGAGGTCATGTCAACTATGAGACGTTCCTCAGGCTAGAGTTCTTGTCCAGCATGGCCTCTTCCTGAAGGGTGTGGGGGCTTCATGAGGCCAGAAAGATTTGCCTACGATGGGATTTGTGAACTGCTCCAAAACTGAAGGTTACCTTCTGCACGACAGTCGAGTCCTATTGGATGGTTCCAAGAGGCCCCATATGGAAAGACTCGGAGCAGGTGTCTAAGCATGGATGCCTGGGAACGCCACCTCATATTCCCACTCTGGTGAGGCCATGGCAGGCACAATCTACAGACCTGAATCGAGATCTCGTGCATCTGAAGTCAGGGCGAGGATCAGACGATCGCTCAGGTTGGAGTTTCTGTCCCTGATGGCCCCTTCATGAATGGGGGGGCATCACGAGGCCATGGGTGTTTTCCCATGTTGGGAGTTGTGAGAAGCTCCAAACTGCAGAGAGTCTTCGGCAGGACAATTGAGACCTGTTGTTTGGCTCCAGGCCAATGATTCTGAGCAGGGTTCTAAGGATGGATGGCTGGGTAGCCCACCTCGCATTCCAATTGTCCCCTAGCAACAAGAGAGTTTAGATCTCCTGGATCTGTGGGGAGCTACCGAGGATGCTGAGTTGAAATGCACACCCCTGGGGATGGGTCCGAATGTGCTTTTGTGTCTATGGAGACCTTGGAATGAAGCGGTGGCACTGGGGCCCTAAAGGGTTCTCCTAAACAGAGGCTTTGACACAGCTCCAACGTGCAAGTTTCCCATGTGTAGATGAGATGTTTTCTGATGGGTGAAACAAGAAACAGCTATATGCTGCTTTTGAAATCCAGGCCTCTGAGGAGAGATGCCTGGAAACAAAAGCAATGGATCTGATTAGTGCCTAGGGGCCTGTTCTTTCCTTTTTACCTCTGAGGACATCTGTCTATGGGTCTGAGTGCAGGTAGGGGCTCATTTGGGCTCAGATTGCCCCTGTTTTTCCTGGGAAGCTACCACTATTGAGATATATCAGGGACTTTGGAGGTTTATCCTATTAGAAGGGTTGTGGCCATTGGAATGGGCACACACAATTCCCTTGGAGAGGGCAAGTACAGTCCTCAGGTTTGGCTCCAGGGGCCTGAGCCTGTAGGTTGTGTCGTCCAGCCCTTTTTGGACAGGTGTCTGAAAACACAAACTCGGCTTATGTTTCAGGTCATAGGTATGGCAGGACTGATCTACAGACCATGAGGAGAACTTTTCGGGATTTGAAAGAAGGGCGAGTGTGAGGCTCCTGCTCAAGTTTTTGTCTCGGGATATCGTGTCACTCATGGTCGTGGAATTTCTGGGTGACTTCATGGGAAATGGACGAGTCTTACTCTCTGGTGGTTTGGCCCCGTCCAAAGAGTTTGGGTTCATTCTGTGGGCTGGAAGAAGTCCGTTTTATTTTGTTGTTGTTGTTGTTGTTGTTGTTGTTGTTGATTTCTTTTTTAACCTCAGGTGTCCCACCAAATGAGGGATTGCAGAGTAGAGCCCTAGGAGGGGCGACTGGACAATCAGAAATCTGGTTAAAAATTGGGGCCTAGGGACATGTCAAGCCCATTATGACATCTAAAGGTCCAGCCACTGAGAGGACTTACTAGAGGACAGGACTCATGCTGAGGGTCACAATGCGTGTGTATGCCCTCGTCGCACTCAAGAATGGGCGGGGCCTCAGGGTTTCTCCTACACTGATCGTTGGACAACGTGCCAACCACAAGGGTTCTTGCCATGGGTAAGGAGGAGTTCTGATTTCTGCATCAGACTCACCCCTGGGCAGTGATTGGAGATAAGGTCTCGGTTCTGAAGCCTGAAAACTGAGGTAGGGAAGAGATGATGACCTAAGGCCATGGCGGGTTTTATGTGCTCAGTGTGCGGTCAGCTTTCTGGGTGTTGGTCAGGAGGTCCGGGCTCAGGATGTGTTCGACAGTGCATTAGTGCCCAGGTTAGACTATATAATTTGGGTAAAGTCGAGTGCTGTGTAGGTTTACCCTCATTTAAGGTGCCTGGGCAGCTCATGAGGCAATAATTTTTTTTTTTCTAGAGGGCAGGCAGAGTGCTGCATTGTGGGTCCGGAATTGCCAAACTTGAGGGCTTTGGGGCCAGGAGTGTGAGGACGGAAGTCTGAGAAGACAAGCTAGACTTGGGTTTCAGGGCGAGGGCACGGCAGGTACCCCCTGCAGATCTGAACCAATATCTCATGCATCTGAAGTCAGGGCGAGGATCAGACGTTGGCTCAGGTGGGAGTTTCTGAGCATGACGGCCGCTTCATGAAGGGAGCGGAATCTCGAGACCATTGAGGTTTTCCCACGTTGGGAGTTGTGGGATGCCCCCTTCCAGGATTCCTTCTTCCGGACAATTGAGACCTGTTGGACAGCTCCAGGACATCCCATATGGAATGACTCCAGAGCACCGTTCGCGGATGGATGCCTGGGAAGCCCGCCTCGCATTCCAATTGTCTCCTAGCAACAAGACAGTTTAGATCTGATGGCTCTGCGGGAGCAACCTCGGTGGCTGAGTTGAAATGGACTTTCCTGAGGATGTGTCCTAATGTGTTTTTGTGTCCATGAGGGCCTTGGAATGGGGCGGTGGCACCGGCAACCTGAAGTACTTTCCTAAGCTTTGGACATGGCTCCCATGCACAGGTTTACTTGTGGAGACGAGATGAGTTCTGATGGGTGCCTCAGGAAAACCCCTATGCTCTTATTGGAATCAGGCTTTTGAGGACACATGCCTGTAACCCATAGCAATGGATCCTATTATGGCCTAGGGTCCTGTCTGGTTCAATCTTCTTCTCTGGGGACATCCATCTATGGTATGAGTGGAGGTCGATTATCAGCTGGTGTCAGACACCCCTTGTTTGTTCCGGGTGACCCACACTATTGGGATGGCCTAAGGGTCGTTGGAGGTTTCTCCTAATTTGTACGATTTTGGACCATGGAATGGGCAGAATTCCCATGGATTGGTAGGCACAGTCCTAATGTGTGGCTCCAGGGGCCCAGCCTGGAGGGTGTGTGGCCCAAGACTTTGAGGACAGAAGTCTGAAAACACAAACTCAGCTTAGGTTTGGGGACGTAGGTATGGCAGGCCCGATCTACAAACCATGAGAAGAACTCTACAGGATATGAAGAAAGTGCGAGTCTGTGGCGATTGCTCAGGCTTTTGTCTCTGGATTTTGTATCAGTGATGGCCGTGGAATGTCGGGGAGGCCTCATGGGCCATGGACGAATCTTCCTCTCTGAGGATTTGGCCCGATTCCCAATTGCTTTTCGTCAATCTGTGGGATGGGAGGACTCATTTCAGTTTTGTTACCTCAGGTGTCCCACCAAAAGAGGAATTCCAAAGCAAAGCCGTGGGGAATACTGAAGGGACAATCCGAACTATGGTTAAAAATTGGGGGCTAGGGGCATGGCAAGCCCAATATGCTATCTCTTCATCCAGCCACTGAGTGGCCTTACTTGAGGACTGGGCTCAGCCTGAGGGTCACAATGTGTGTTTGTGACCAATGTGGCCCGCGAGCATGGGCGGGGCCTCATGGGCCACACTGGTTTCAACGACACTGAACGTTGGACAACATGCCAACCACAAGGTTTCTTGCCATGGGGAAGGAGTTCTGATTTCTGCATCACCTTCAACATGGACAGTGATTGGAGATAAGGTCTAGGTTCTGAAACCTGAAAACCGAGGTTGGGAAGAGATGACGACCTAAGGCCATGGCGGCTCGATGTGCTCAGTGTGCGGCCAGCTGTCTGGGAGGGGCCAGGGGGTCCAGGCTCAGGCTGTGTCAGAAAGGGCATTAGTGCCCTGGTCAGCCTATGTATTTGGGGTACAGCCAAGGTCGGTGCAGGTTGATCCTCATTTGGGGTTACTGGGTAGCCCCAGAGGACAATGTTTTTTATCTGGAGGGCAGGCAGAGTGCTGCATTGTAGTTCTGGATTGCCAAACTGGAGGCCTTGTGGGCCAGTAGTCTGACGACAAAAGTCTGAGAACACAAGCTAGGCTTAGGTTTCTGGGTGAGGCCATGGCAGGCACAATCTACAGACCTGAATCGAGATCTCGTGCATCTGAAGTCAGGGCGAGGATCAGACGATCGCTCAGGTTGGAGTTTCTGTCCCTGATGGCCCCTTCATGAATGGGGGGGCATCACGAGGCCATGGGTGTTTTCCCATGTTGGGAGTTGTGAGAAGCTCCAAACTGCAGAGAGTCTTCGGCAGGACAATTGAGACCTGTTGTTTGGCTCCAGGCCAATGATTCTGAGCAGGGTTCTAAGGATGGATGGCTGGGTAGCCCACCTCGCATTCCAATTGTCCCCTAGCAACAAGAGAGTTTAGATCTCCTGGATCTGTGGGGAGCTACCGAGGATGCTGAGTTGAAATGCACACCCCTGGGGATGGGTCCGAATGTGCTTTTGTGTCTATGGAGACCTTGGAATGAAGCGGTGGCACTGGGGCCCTAAAGGGTTCTCCTAAACAGAGGCTTTGACACAGCTCCAACGTGCAAGTTTCCCATGTGTAGATGAGATGTTTTCTGATGGGTGAAACAAGAAACAGCTATATGCTGCTTTTGAAATCCAGGCCTCTGAGGAGAGATGCCTGGAAACAAAAGCAATGGATCTGATTAGTGCCTAGGGGCCTGTTCTTTCCTTTTTACCTCTGAGGACATCTGTCTATGGGTCTGAGTGCAGGTAGGGGCTCATTTGGGCTCAGATTGCCCCTGTTTTTCCTGGGAAGCTACCACTATTGAGATATATCAGGGACTTTGGAGGTTTATCCTATTAGAAGGGTTGTGGCCATTGGAATGGGCACACACAATTCCCTTGGAGAGGGCAAGTACAGTCCTCAGGTTTGGCTCCAGGGGCCTGAGCCTGTAGGTTGTGTCGTCCAGCCCTTTTTGGACAGGTGTCTGAAAACACAAACTCGGCTTATGTTTCAGGTCATAGGTATGGCAGGACTGATCTACAGACCATGAGGAGAACTTTTCGGGATTTGAAAGAAGGGCGAGTGTGAGGCTCCTGCTCAAGTTTTTGTCTCGGGATATCGTGTCACTCATGGTCGTGGAATTTCTGGGTGACTTCATGGGAAATGGACGAGTCTTACTCTGTGGTGGTTTGGCCCCGTCCAAAGAGTTTGGGTTCATTCTGTGGGCTGGAAGAAGTCCGTTTTATTTTGTTGTTGTTGTTGTTGTTGTTGTTGTTGTTGTTGTTGATTTCTTTTTTAACCTCAGGTGTCCCACCAAATGAGGGATTGCAGAGTAGAGCCCTAGGAGGGGCGACTGGACAATCAGAAATCTGGTTAAAAATTGGGGCCTAGGGACATGTCAAGCCCATTATGACATCTAAAGGTCCAGCCACTGAGAGGACTTACTAGAGGACAGGACTCATGCTGAGGGTCACAATGCGTGTGTATGCCCTCGTCGCACTCAAGAATGGGCGGGGCCTCAGGGTTTCTCCTACACTGATCGTTGGACAACGTGCCAACCACAAGGGTTCTTGCCATGGGTAAGGAGGAGTTCTGATTTCTGCATCAGACTCACCCCTGGGCAGTGATTGGAGATAAGGTCTCGGTTCTGAAGCCTGAAAACTGAGGTAGGGAAGAGATGATGACCTAAGGCCATGGCGGGTTTTATGTGCTCAGTGTGCGGTCAGCTTTCTGGGTGTTGGTCAGGAGGTCCGGGCTCAGGATGTGTTCGACAGTGCATTAGTGCCCAGGTTAGACTATATAATTTGGGTAAAGTCGAGTGCTGTGTAGGTTTACCCTCATTTAAGGTGCCTGGGCAGCTCATGAGGCAATAATTTTTTTTTTTTTTCTAGAGGGCAGGCAGAGTGCTGCATTGTGGGTCCGGAATTGCCAAACTTGAGGGCTTTGGGGCCAGGAGTGTGAGGACGGAAGTCTGAGAAGACAAGCTAGACTTGGGTTTCAGGGCGAGGGCACGGCAGGTACCCCCTGCAGATCTGAACCAATATCTCATGCATCTGAAGTCAGGGCGAGGATCAGACGTTGGCTCAGGTGGGAGTTTCTGAGCATGACGGCCGCTTCATGAAGGGAGCGGAATCTCGAGACCATTGAGGTTTTCCCACGTTGGGAGTTGTGGGATGCCCCCTTCCAGGATTCCTTCTTCCGGACAATTGAGACCTGTTGGACAGCTCCAGGACATCCCATATGGAATGACTCCAGAGCACCGTTCGCGGATGGATGCCTGGGAAGCCCGCCTCGCATTCCAATTGTCTCCTAGCAACAAGACAGTTTAGATCTGATGGCTCTGCGGGAGCAACCTCGGTGGCTGAGTTGAAATGGACTTTCCTGAGGATGTGTCCTAATGTGTTTTTGTGTCCATGAGGGCCTTGGAATGGGGCGGTGGCACCGGCAACCTGAAGTACTTTCCTAAGCTTTGGACATGGCTCCCATGCACAGGTTTACTTGTGGAGACGAGATGAGTTCTGATGGGTGCCTCAGGAAAACCCCTATGCTCTTATTGGAATCAGGCTTTTGAGGACACATGCCTGTAACCCATAGCAATGGATCCTATTATGGCCTAGGGTCCTGTCTGGTTCAATCTTCTTCTCTGGGGACATCCATCTATGGTATGAGTGGAGGTCGATTATCAGCTGGTGTCAGACACCCCTTGTTTGTTCCGGGTGACCCACACTATTGGGATGGCCTAAGGGTCGTTGGAGGTTTCTCCTAATTTGTACGATTTTGGACCATGGAATGGGCAGAATTCCCATGGATTGGTAGGCACAGTCCTAATGTGTGGCTCCAGGGGCCCAGCCTGGAGGGTGTGTGGCCCAAGACTTTGAGGACAGAAGTCTGAAAACACAAACTCAGCTTAGGTTTGGGGACGTAGGTATGGCAGGCCCGATCTACAAACCATGAGAAGAACTCTACAGGATATGAAGAAAGTGCGAGTCTGTGGCGATTGCTCAGGCTTTTGTCTCTGGATTTTGTATCAGTGATGGCCGTGGAATGTCGGGGAGGCCTCATGGGCCATGGACGAATCTTCCTCTCTGAGGATTTGGCCCGATTCCCAATTGCTTTTCGTCAATCTGTGGGATGGGAGGACTCATTTCAGTTTTGTTACCTCAGGTGTCCCACCAAAAGAGGAATTCCAAAGCAAAGCCGTGGGGAATACTGAAGGGACAATCCGAACTATGGTTAAAAATTGGGGGCTAGGGGCATGGCAAGCCCAATATGCTATCTCTTCATCCAGCCACTGAGTGGCCTTACTTGAGGACTGGGCTCAGCCTGAGGGTCACAATGTGTGTTTGTGACCAATGTGGCCCGCGAGCATGGGCGGGGCCTCATGGGCCACACTGGTTTCAACGACACTGAACGTTGGACAACATGCCAACCACAAGGTTTCTTGCCATGGGGAAGGAGTTCTGATTTCTGCATCACGTTCAACCCTGCGCAGTCATTGGAGATAAGGTCTAGGTTCTGAAACCTGAAAACCGAGGTTGGGAAGAGATGACGAACTAAGGCCATGGCGGCTCGATGTGCTCAGTGTGCGGCCAGCTGTCTGGGAGGGGCCAGGGGGTCCAGGCTCAGGCTGTGTCAGAAAGGGCATTAGTGCCCTGGTCAGCCTATGTATTTGGGGTACAGCCAAGGTCGGTGCAGGTTGATCCTCATTTGGGGTTACTGGGTAGCCCCAGAGGACAATGTTTTTTATCTGGAGGGCAGGCAGAGTGCTGCATTGTAGTTCTGGATTGCCAAACTGGAGGCCTTGTGGGCCAGTAGTCTGACGACAAAAGTCTGAGAACACAAGCTAGGCTTAGGTTTCTGGGTGAGGCCATGGCAGGCACAATCTACAGACCTGAATCGAGATCTCGTGCATCTGAAGTCAGGGCGAGGATCAGACGATCGCTCAGGTTGGAGTTTCTGTCCCTGATGGCCCCTTCATGAATGGGGGGGCATCACGAGGCCATGGGGGTTTTCCCATGTTGGGAGTTGTGAGAAGCTCCAAACTGCAGAGAGTCTTCGGCAGGACAATTGAGACCTGTTGTTTGGCTCCAGGCCAATGATTCTGAGCAGGGTTCTAAGGATGGATGGCTGGGTAGCCCACCTCGCATTCCAATTGTCCCCTAGCAACAAGAGAGTTTAGATCTCCTGGATCTGTGGGGAGCTACCGAGGATGCTGAGTTGAAATGCACACCCCTGGGGATGGGTCCGAATGTGCTTTTGTGTCTATGGAGACCTTGGAATGAAGCGGTGGCACTGGGGCCCTAAAGGGTTCTCCTAAACAGAGGCTTTGACACAGCTCCAACGTGCAAGTTTCCCATGTGTAGATGAGATGTTTTCTGATGGGTGAAACAAGAAACAGCTATATGCTGCTTTTGAAATCCAGGCCTCTGAGGAGAGATGCCTGGAAACAAAAGCAATGGATCTGATTAGTGCCTAGGGGCCTGTTCTTTCCTTTTTACCTCTGAGGACATCTGTCTATGGGTCTGAGTGCAGGTAGGGGCTCATTTGGGCTCAGATTGCCCCTGTTTTTCCTGGGAAGCTACCACTATTGAGATATATCAGGGACTTTGGAGGTTTATCCTATTAGAAGGGTTGTGGCCATTGGAATGGGCACACACAATTCCCTTGGAGAGGGCAAGTACAGTCCTCAGGTTTGGCTCCAGGGGCCTGAGCCTGTAGGTTGTGTCGTCCAGCCCTTTTTGGACAGTTGTCTGAAAACACAAACTCGGCTTATGTTTCAGGTCATAGGTATGGCAGGACTGATCTACAGACCATGAGGAGAACTTTTCGGGATTTGAAAGAAGGGCGAGTGTGAGGCTCCTGCTCAAGTTTTTGTCTCGGGATATCGTGTCACTCATGGTCGTGGAATTTCTGGGTGACTTCATGGGAAATGGACGCGTCTTACTCTCTGGTGGTTTGGCCCCGTCCAAAGAGTTTGGGTTCATTCTGTGGGCTGGAAGAAGTCCGTTTTATTTTGTTGTTGTTGTTGTTGTTGTTGTTGTTGTTGTTGTTGTTGATTTCTTTTTTAACCTCAGGTGTCCCACCAAATGAGGGATTGCAGAGTAGAGCCCTAGGAGGGGCGACTGGACAATCAGAAATCTGGTTAAAAATTGGGGCCTAGGGACATGTCAAGCCCATTATGACATCTAAAGGTCCAGCCACTGAGAGGACTTACTAGAGGACAGGACTCATGCTGAGGGTCACAATGCGTGTGTATGCCCTCGTCGCACTCAAGAATGGGCGGGGCCTCAGGCTTTCTCCTACACTGATCGTTGGACAACGTGCCAACCACAAGGGTTCTTGCCATGGGTAAGGAGGAGTTCTGATTTCTGCATCAGACTCACCCCTGGGCAGTGATTGGAGATAAGGTCTCGGTTCTGAAGCCTGAAAACTGAGGTAGGGAAGAGATGATGACCTAAGGCCATGGCGGGTTTTATGTGCTCAGTGTGCGGTCAGCTTTCTGGGTGTTGGTCAGGAGGTCCGGGCTCAGGATGTGTTCGACAGTGCATTAGTGCCCAGGTTAGACTATATAATTTGGGTAAAGTCGAGTGCTGTGTAGGTTTACCCTCATTTAAGGTGCCTGGGCAGCTCATGAGGCAATAATTTTTTTTTTTTTTCTAGAGGGCAGGCAGAGTGCTGCATTGTGGGTCCGGAATTGCCAAACTTGAGGGCTTTGGGGCCAGGAGTGTGAGGACGGAAGTCTGAGAAGACAAGCTAGACTTGGGTTTCAGGGCGAGGGCACGGCAGGTACCCCCTGCAGATCTGAACCAATATCTCATGCATCTGAAGTCAGGGCGAGGATCAGACGTTGGCTCAGGTGGGAGTTTCTGAGCATGACGGCCGCTTCATGAAGGGAGCGGAATCTCGAGACCATTGAGGTTTTCCCACGTTGGGAGTTGTGGGATGCCCCCTTCCAGGATTCCTTCTTCCGGACAATTGAGACCTGTTGGACAGCTCCAGGACATCCCATATGGAATGACTCCAGAGCACCGTTCGCGGATGGATGCCTGGGAAGCCCGCCTCGCATTCCAATTGTCTCCTAGCAACAAGACAGTTTAGATCTGATGGCTCTGCGGGAGCAACCTCGGTGGCTGAGTTGAAATGGACTTTCCTGAGGATGTGTCCTAATGTGTTTTTGTGTCCATGAGGGCCTTGGAATGGGGCGGTGGCACCGGCAACCTGAAGTACTTTCCTAAGCTTTGGACATGGCTCCCATGCACAGGTTTACTTGTGGAGACGAGATGAGTTCTGATGGGTGCCTCAGGAAAACCCCTATGCTCTTATTGGAATCAGGCTTTTGAGGACACATGCCTGTAACCCATAGCAATGGATCCTATTATGGCCTAGGGTCCTGTCTGGTTCAATCTTCTTCTCTGGGGACATCCATCTATGGTATGAGTGGAGGTCGATTATCAGCTGGTGTCAGACACCCCTTGTTTGTTCCGGGTGACCCACACTATTGGGATGGCCTAAGGGTCGTTGGAGGTTTCTCCTAATTTGTACGATTTTGGACCATGGAATGGGCAGAATTCCCATGGATTGGTAGGCACAGTCCTAATGTGTGGCTCCAGGGGCCCAGCCTGGAGGGTGTGTGGCCCAAGACTTTGAGGACAGAAGTCTGAAAACACAAACTCAGCTTAGGTTTGGGGACGTAGGTATGGCAGGCCCGATCTACAAACCATGAGAAGAACTCTACAGGATATGAAGAAAGTGCGAGTCTGTGGCGATTGCTCAGGCTTTTGTCTCTGGATTTTGTATCAGTGATGGCCGTGGAATGTCGGGGAGGCCTCATGGGCCATGGACGAATCTTCCTCTCTGAGGATTTGGCCCGATTCCCAATTGCTTTTCGTCAATCTGTGGGATGGGAGGACTCATTTCAGTTTTGTTACCTCAGGTGTCCCACCAAAAGAGGAATTCCAAAGCAAAGCCGTGGGGAAGACTGAAGGGACAATCCGAACTATGGTTAAAAATTGGGGCCTAGGGGCATGGCAAGCCCAATATGCTATCTCTTCATCCAGCCACTGAGTGGCCTTACTTGAGGACTGGGCTCAGCCTGAGGGTCACAATGTGTGTTTGTGACCAATGTGGCCCGCGAGCATGGGCGGGGCCTCATGGGCCACACTGGTTTCAACGACACTGAACGTTGGACAACATGCCAACCACAAGGTTTCTTGCCATGGGGAAGGAGTTCTGATTTCTGCATCACCTTCAACATGGACAGTGATTGGAGATAAGGTCTAGGTTCTGAAACCTGAAAACCGAGGTTGGGAAGAGATGACGACCTAAGGCCATGGCGGCTCGATGTGCTCAGTGTGCGGCCAGCTGTCTGGGAGGGGCCAGGGGGTCCAGGCTCAGGCTGTGTCAGAAAGGGCATTAGTGCCCTGGTCAGCCTATGTATTTGGGGTACAGCCAAGGTCGGTGCAGGTTGATCCTCATTTGGGGTTACTGGGTAGCCCCAGAGGACAATGTTTTTTATCTGGAGGGCAGGCAGAGTGCTGCATTGTAGTTCTGGATTGCCAAACTGGAGGCCTTGTGGGCCAGTAGTCTGACGACAAAAGTCTGAGAACACAAGCTAGGCTTAGGTTTCTGGGTGAGGCCATGGCAGGCACAATCTACAGACCTGAATCGAGATCTCGTGCATCTGAAGTCAGGGCGAGGATCAGACGATCGCTCAGGTTGGAGTTTCTGTCCCTGATGGCCCCTTCATGAATGGGGGGGCATCACGAGGCCATGGGGGTTTTCCCATGTTGGGAGTTGTGAGAAGCTCCAAACTGCAGAGAGTCTTCGGCAGGACAATTGAGACCTGTTGTTTGGCTCCAGGCCAATGATTCTGAGCAGGGTTCTAAGGATGGATGGCTGGGTAGCCCACCTCGCATTCCAATTGTCCCCTAGCAACAAGAGAGTTTAGATCTCCTGGATCTGTGGGGAGCTACCGAGGATGCTGAGTTGAAATGCACACCCCTGGGGATGGGTCCGAATGTGCTTTTGTGTCTATGGAGACCTTGGAATGAAGCGGTGGCACTGGGGCCCTAAAGGGTTCTCCTAAACAGAGGCTTTGACACAGCTCCAACGTGCAAGTTTCCCATGTGTAGATGAGATGTTTTCTGATGGGTGAAACAAGAAACAGCTATATGCTGCTTTTGAAATCCAGGCCTCTGAGGAGAGATGCCTGGAAACCAAAGCAATGGATCTGATTAGTGCCTAGGGGCCTGTTCTTTCCTTTTTACCTCTGAGGACATCTGTCTATGGGTCTGAGTGCAGGTAGGGGCTCATTTGGGCTCAGATTGCCCCTGTTTTTCCTGGGAAGCTACCACTATTGAGATATATCAGGGACTTTGGAGGTTTATCCTATTAGAAGGGTTGTGGCCATTGGAATGGGCACACACAATTCCCTTGGAGAGGGCAAGTACAGTCCTCAGGTTTGGCTCCAGGGGCCTGAGCCTGTAGGTTGTGTCGTCCAGCCCTTTTTGGACAGTTGTCTGAAAACACAAACTCGGCTTATGTTTCAGGTCATAGGTATGGCAGGACTGATCTACAGACCATGAGGAGAACTTTTCGGGATTTGAAAGAAGGGCGAGTGTGAGGCTCCTGCTCAAGTTTTTGTCTCGGGATATCGTGTCACTCATGGTCGTGGAATTTCTGGGTGACTTCATGGGAAATGGACGCGTCTTACTCTCTGGTGGTTTGGCCCCGTCCAAAGAGTTTGGGTTCATTCTGTGGGCTGGAAGAAGTCCGTTTTATTTTGTTGTTGTTGTTGTTGTTGTTGTTGTTGTTGTTGTTGTTGATTTCTTTTTTAACCTCAGGTGTCCCACCAAATGAGGGATTGCAGAGTAGAGCCCTAGGAGGGGCGACTGGACAATCAGAAATCTGGTTAAAAATTGGGGCCTAGGGACATGTCAAGCCCATTATGACATCTAATGGTCCAGCCACTGAGAGGACTTACTAGAGGACAGGACTCATGCTGAGGGTCACAATGCGTGTGTATGCCCTCGTCGCACTCAAGAATGGGCGGGGCCTCAGGGTTTCTCCTACACTGATCGTTGGACAACGTGCCAACCACAAGGGTTCTTGCCATGGGTAAGGAGGAGTTCTGATTTCTGCATCAGACTCACCCCTGGGCAGTGATTGGAGATAAGGTCTCGGTTCTGAAGCCTGAAAACTGAGGTAGGGAAGAGATGATGACCTAAGGCCATGGCGGGTTTTATGTGCTCAGTGTGCGGTCAGCTTTCTGGGTGTTGGTCAGGAGGTCCGGGCTCAGGATGTGTTCGACAGTGCATTAGTGCCCAGGTTAGACTATATAATTTGGGTAAAGTCGAGTGCTGTGTAGGTTTACCCTCATTTAAGGTGCCTGGGCAGCTCATGAGGCAATAATTTTTTTTTTTTTCTAGAGGGCAGGCAGAGTGCTGCATTGTGGGTCCGGAATTGCCAAACTTGAGGGCTTTGGGGCCAGGAGTGTGAGGATGGAAGTCTGAGAAGACAAGCTAGACTTGGGTTTCAGGGCGAGGGCACGGCAGGTACCCCCTGCAGATCTGAACCAATATCTCATGCATCTGAAGTCAGGGCGAGGATCAGACGTTGGCTCAGGTGGGAGTTTCTGAGCATGACGGCCGCTTCATGAAGGGAGCGGAATCTCGAGACCATTGAGGTTTTCCCACGTTGGGAGTTGTGGGATGCCCCCTTCCAGGATTCCTTCTTCCGGACAATTGAGACCTGTTGGACAGCTCCAGGACATCCCATATGGAATGACTCCAGAGCACCGTTCGCGGATGGATGCCTGGGAAGCCCGCCTCGCATTCCAATTGTCTCCTAGCAACAAGACAGTTTAGATCTGATGGCTCTGCGGGAGCAACCTCGGTGGCTGAGTTGAAATGGACTTTCCTGAGGATGTGTCCTAATGTGTTTTTGTGTCCATGAGGGCCTTGGAATGGGGCGGTGGCACCGGCAACCTGAAGTACTTTCCTAAGCTTTGGACATGGCTCCCATGCACAGGTTTACTTGTGGAGACGAGATGAGTTCTGATGGGTGCCTCAGGAAAACCCCTATGCTCTTATTGGAATCAGGCTTTTGAGGACACATGCCTGTAACCCATAGCAATGGATCCTATTATGGCCTAGGGTCCTGTCTGGTTCAATCTTCTTCTCTGGGGACATCCATCTATGGTATGAGTGGAGGTCGATTATCAGCTGGTGTCAGACACCCCTTGTTTGTTCCGGGTGACCCACACTATTGGGATGGCCTAAGGGTCGTTGGAGGTTTCTCCTAATTTGTACGATTTTGGACCATGGAATGGGCAGAATTCCCATGGATTGGTAGGCACAGTCCTAATGTGTGGCTCCAGGGGCCCAGCCTGGAGGGTGTGTGGCCCAAGACTTTGAGGACAGAAGTCTGAAAACACAAACTCAGCTTAGGTTTGGGGACGTAGGTATGGCAGGCCCGATCTACAAACCATGAGAAGAACTCTACAGGATATGAAGAAAGTGCGAGTCTGTGGCGATTGCTCAGGCTTTTGTCTCTGGATTTTGTATCAGTGATGGCCGTGGAATGTCGGGGAGGCCTCATGGGCCATGGACGAATCTTCCTCTCTGAGGATTTGGCCCGATTCCCAATTGCTTTTCGTCAATCTGTGGGATGGGAGGACTCATTTCAGTTTTGTTACCTCAGGTGTCCCACCAAAAGAGGAATTCCAAAGCAAAGCCGTGGGGAAGACTGAAGGGACAATCCGAACTATGGTTAAAAATTGGGGCCTAGGGGCATGGCAAGCCCAATATGCTATCTCTTCATCCAGCCACTGAGTGGCCTTACTTGAGGACTGGGCTCAGCCTGAGGGTCACAATGTGTGTTTGTGACCAATGTGGCCCGCGAGCATGGGCGGGGCCTCATGGGCCACACTGGTTTCAACGACACTGAACGTTGGACAACATGCCAACCACAAGGTTTCTTGCCATGGGGAAGGAGTTCTGATTTCTGCATCACCTTCAACATGGACAGTGATTGGAGATAAGGTCTAGGTTCTGAAACCTGAAAACCGAGGTTGGGAAGAGATGACGACCTAAGGCCATGGCGGCTCGATGTGCTCAGTGTGCGGCCAGCTGTCTGGGAGGGGCCAGGGGGTCCAGGCTCAGGCTGTGTCAGAAAGGGCATTAGTGCCCTGGTCAGCCTATGTATTTGGGGTACAGCCAAGGTCGGTGCAGGTTGATCCTCATTTGGGGTTACTGGGTAGCCCCAGAGGACAATGTTTTTTATCTGGAGGGCAGGCAGAGTGCTGCATTGTAGTTCTGGATTGCCAAACTGGAGGCCTTGTGGGCCAGTAGTCTGACGACAAAAGTCTGAGAACACAAGCTAGGCTTAGGTTTCTGGGTGAGGCCATGGCAGGCACAATCTACAGACCTGAATCGAGATCTCGTGCATCTGAAGTCAGGGCGAGGATCAGACGATCGCTCAGGTTGGAGTTTCTGTCCCTGATGGCCCCTTCATGAATGGGGGGGCATCACGAGGCCATGGGGGTTTTCCCATGTTGGGAGTTGTGAGAAGCTCCAAACTGCAGAGAGTCTTCGGCAGGACAATTGAGACCTGTTGTTTGGCTCCAGGCCAATGATTCTGAGCAGGGTTCTAAGGATGGATGGCTGGGTAGCCCACCTCGCATTCCAATTGTCCCCTAGCAACAAGAGAGTTTAGATCTCCTGGATCTGTGGGGAGCTACCGAGGATGCTGAGTTGAAATGCACACCCCTGGGGATGGGTCCGAATGTGCTTTTGTGTCTATGGAGACCTTGGAATGAAGCGGTGGCACTGGGGCCCTAAAGGGTTCTCCTAAACAGAGGCTTTGACACAGCTCCAACGTGCAAGTTTCCCATGTGTAGATGAGATGTTTTCTGATGGGTGAAACAAGAAACAGCTATATGCTGCTTTTGAAATCCAGGCCTCTGAGGAGAGATGCCTGGAAACCAAAGCAATGGATCTGATTAGTGCCTAGGGGCCTGTTCTTTCCTTTTTACCTCTGAGGACATCTGTCTATGGGTCTGAGTGCAGGTAGGGGCTCATTTGGGCTCAGATTGCCCCTGTTTTTCCTGGGAAGCTACCACTATTGAGATATATCAGGGACTTTGGAGGTTTATCCTATTAGAAGGGTTGTGGCCATTGGAATGGGCACACACAATTCCCTTGGAGAGGGCAAGTACAGTCCTCAGGTTTGGCTCCAGGGGCCTGAGCCTGTAGGTTGTGTCGTCCAGCCCTTTTTGGACAGTTGTCTGAAAACACAAACTCGGCTTATGTTTCAGGTCATAGGTATGGCAGGACTGATCTACAGACCATGAGGAGAACTTTTCGGGATTTGAAAGAAGGGCGAGTGTGAGGCTCCTGCTCAAGTTTTTGTCTCGGGATATCGTGTCACTCATGGTCGTGGAATTTCTGGGTGACTTCATGGGAAATGGACGAGTCTTACTCTCTGGTGGTTTGGCCCCGTCCAAAGAGTTTGGGTTCATTCTGTGGGCTGGAAGAAGTCCGTTTTATTTTGTTGTTGTTGTTGTTGTTGTTGTTGTTGTTGTTGTTGTTGATTTCTTTTTTAACCTCAGGTGTCCCACCAAATGAGGGATTGCAGAGTAGAGCCCTAGGAGGGGCGACTGGACAATCAGAAATCTGGTTAAAAATTGGGGCCTAGGGACATGTCAAGCCCATTATGACATCTAATGGTCCAGCCACTGAGAGGACTTACTAGAGGACAGGACTCATGCTGAGGGTCACAATGCGTGTGTATGCCCTCGTCGCACTCAAGAATGGGCGGGGCCTCAGGGTTTCTCCTACACTGATCGTTGGACAACGTGCCAACCACAAGGGTTCTTGCCATGGGTAAGGAGGAGTTCTGATTTCTGCATCAGACTCACCCCTGGGCAGTGATTGGAGATAAGGTCTCGGTTCTGAAGCCTGAAAACTGAGGTAGGGAAGAGATGATGACCTAAGGCCATGGCGGGTTTTATGTGCTCAGTGTGCGGTCAGCTTTCTGGGTGTTGGTCAGGAGGTCCGGGCTCAGGATGTGTTCGACAGTGCATTAGTGCCCAGGTTAGACTATATAATTTGGGTAAAGTCGAGTGCTGTGTAGGTTTACCCTCATTTAAGGTGCCTGGGCAGCTCATGAGGCAATAATTTTTTTTTTTTCTAGAGGGCAGGCAGAGTGCTGCATTGTGGGTCCGGAATTGCCAAACTTGAGGGCTTTGGGGCCAGGAGTGTGAGGATGGAAGTCTGAGAAGACAAGCTAGACTTGGGTTTCAGGGCGAGGGCACGGCAGGTACCCCCTGCAGATCTGAACCAATATCTCATGCATCTGAAGTCAGGGCGAGGATCAGACGTTGGCTCAGGTGGGAGTTTCTGAGCATGACGGCCGCTTCATGAAGGGAGCGGAATCTCGAGACCATTGAGGTTTTCCCACGTTGGGAGTTGTGGGATGCCCCCTTCCAGGATTCCTTCTTCCGGACAATTGAGACCTGTTGGACAGCTCCAGGACATCCCATATGGAATGACTCCAGAGCACCGTTCGCGGATGGATGCCTGGGAAGCCCGCCTCGCATTCCAATTGTCTCCTAGCAACAAGACAGTTTAGATCTGATGGCTCTGCGGGAGCAACCTCGGTGGCTGAGTTGAAATGGACTTTCCTGAGGATGTGTCCTAATGTGTTTTTGTGTCCATGAGGGCCTTGGAATGGGGCGGTGGCACCGGCAACCTGAAGTACTTTCCTAAGCTTTGGACATGGCTCCCATGCACAGGTTTACTTGTGGAGACGAGATGAGTTCTGATGGGTGCCTCAGGAAAACCCCTATGCTCTTATTGGAATCAGGCTTTTGAGGACACATGCCTGTAACCCATAGCAATGGATCCTATTATGGCCTAGGGTCCTGTCTGGTTCAATCTTCTTCTCTGGGGACATCCATCTATGGTATGAGTGGAGGTCGATTATCAGCTGGTGTCAGACACCCCTTGTTTGTTCCGGGTGACCCACACTATTGGGATGGCCTAAGGGTCGTTGGAGGTTTCTCCTAATTTGTACGATTTTGGACCATGGAATGGGCAGAATTCCCATGGATTGGTAGGCACAGTCCTAATGTGTGGCTCCAGGGGCCCAGCCTGGAGGGTGTGTGGCCCAAGACTTTGAGGACAGAAGTCTGAAAACACAAACTCAGCTTAGGTTTGGGGACGTAGGTATGGCAGGCCCGATCTACAAACCATGAGAAGAACTCTACAGGATATGAAGAAAGTGCGAGTCTGTGGCGATTGCTCAGGCTTTTGTCTCTGGATTTTGTATCAGTGATGGCCGTGGAATGTCGGGGAGGCCTCATGGGCCATGGACGAATCTTCCTCTCTGAGGATTTGGCCCGATTCCCAATTGCTTTTCGTCAATCTGTGGGATGGGAGGACTCATTTCAGTTTTGTTACCTCAGGTGTCCCACCAAAAGAGGAATTCCAAAGCAAAGCCGTGGGGAAGACTGAAGGGACAATCCGAACTATGGTTAAAAATTGGGGCCTAGGGGCATGGCAAGCCCAATATGCTATCTCTTCATCCAGCCACTGAGTGGCCTTACTTGAGGACTGGGCTCAGCCTGAGGGTCACAATGTGTGTTTGTGACCAATGTGGCCCGCGAGCATGGGCGGGGCCTCATGGGCCACACTGGTTTCAACGACACTGAACGTTGGACAACATGCCAACCACAAGGTTTCTTGCCATGGGGAAGGAGTTCTGATTTCTGCATCACGTTCAACCCTGCGCAGTCATTGGAGATAAGGTCTAGGTTCTGAAACCTGAAAACCGAGGTTGGGAAGAGATGACGAACTAAGGCCATGGCGGCTCGATGTGCTCAGTGTGCGGCCAGCTGTCTGGGAGGGGCCAGGGGGTCCAGGCTCAGGCTGTGTCAGAAAGGGCATTAGTGCCCTGGTCAGCCTATGTATTTGGGGTACAGCCAAGGTCGGTGCAGGTTGATCCTCATTTGGGGTTACTGGGTAGCCCCAGAGGACAATGTTTTTTATCTGGAGGGCAGGCAGAGTGCTGCATTGTAGTTCTGGATTGCCAAACTGGAGGCCTTGTGGGCCAGTAGTCTGACGACAAAAGTCTGAGAACACAAGCTAGGCTTAGGTTTCTGGGTGAGGCCATGGCAGGCACAATCTACAGACCTGAATCGAGATCTCGTGCATCTGAAGTCAGGGCGAGGATCAGACGATCGCTCAGGTTGGAGTTTCTGTCCCTGATGGCCCCTTCATGAATGGGGGGGCATCACGAGGCCATGGGGGTTTTCCCATGTTGGGAGTTGTGAGAAGCTCCAAACTGCAGAGAGTCTTCGGCAGGACAATTGAGACCTGTTGTTTGGCTCCAGGCCAATGATTCTGAGCAGGGTTCTAAGGATGGATGGCTGGGTAGCCCACCTCGCATTCCAATTGTCCCCTAGCAACAAGACAGTTTAGATCTCCTGGATCTGTGGGGAGCTACCGAGGATGCTGAGTTGAAATGCACACCCCTGGGGATGGGTCCGAATGTGCTTTTGTGTCTATGGAGACCTTGGAATGAAGCGGTGGCACTGGGGCCCTAAAGGGTTCTCCTAAACAGAGGCTTTGACACAGCTCCAACGTGCAAGTTTCCCATGTGTAGATGAGATGTTTTCTGATGGGTGAAACAAGAAACAGCTATATGCTGCTTTTGAAATCCAGGCCTCTGAGGAGAGATGCCTGGAAACCAAAGCAATGGATCTGATTAGTGCCTAGGGGCCTGTTCTTTCCTTTTTACCTCTGAGGACATCTGTCTATGGGTCTGAGTGCAGGTAGGGGCTCATTTGGGCTCAGATTGCCCCTGTTTTTCCTGGGAAGCTACCACTATTGAGATATATCAGGGACTTTGGAGGTTTATCCTATTAGAAGGGTTGTGGCCATTGAAATGGGCACACACAATTCCCTAGGAGAGGGCAAGTACAGTCCTCAGGTTTGGCTCCAGGGGCCTGAGCCTGTAGGTTGTGTCATCCAGCCCTTTTTGGACAGGTGTCTGAAAACACAAACTCGGCTTATGTTTCAGGTCATAGGTATGGCAGGACTGATCTACAGACTTTTCGGGATTTGAAAGAAGGGCGAGTGTGAGGCTCCTGCTCAAGTTTTTGTCTCGGGATATCGTGTCACTCATGGTCGTGGAATTTCTGGGTGACTTCATGGGAAATGGACGAGTCTTACTCTCTGGTGGTTTGGCCCCGTCCAAAGAGTTTGGGTTCATTCTGTGGGCTGGAAGAAGTCCGTTTTATTTTGTTGTTGTTGTTGTTGTTGTTGTTGTTGTTGTTGTTGTTGTTGTTGATTTCTTTTTTAACCTCAGGTGTCCCACCAAATGAGGGATTGCAGAGTAGAGCCCTAGGAGGGGCGACTGGACAATCAGAAATCTGGTTAAAAATTGGGGCCTAGGGACATGTCAAGCCCATTATGACATCTAATGGTCCAGCCACTGAGAGGACTTACTAGAGGACAGGACTCATGCTGAGGGTCACAATGCGTGTGTATGCCCTCGTCGCACTCAAGAATGGGCGGGGCCTCAGGGTTTCTCCTACACTGATCGTTGGACAACGTGCCAACCACAAGGGTTCTTGCCATGGGTAAGGAGGAGTTCTGATTTCTGCATCAGACTCACCCCTGGGCAGTGATTGGAGATAAGGTCTCGGTTCTGAAGCCTGAAAACTGAGGTAGGGAAGAGATGATGTCCTAAGGCCATGGCGGGTTTTATGTGCTCAGTGTGCGGTCAGCTTTCTGGGTGTTGGTCAGGAGGTCCGGGCTCAGGATGTGTTCGACAGTGCATTAGTGCCCAGGTTAGACTATATAATTTGGGTAAAGTCGAGTGCTGTGTAGGTTTACCCTCATTTAAGGTGCCTGGGCAGCTCATGAGGCAATAATTTTTTTTTTTTCTAGAGGGCAGGCAGAGTGCTGCATTGTGGGTCCGGAATTGCCAAACTTGAGGGCTTTGGGGCCAGGAGTGTGAGGATGGAAGTCTGAGAAGACAAGCTAGACTTGGGTTTCAGGGCGAGGGCACGGCAGGTACCCCCTGCAGATCTGAACCAATATCTCATGCATCTGAAGTCAGGGCGAGGATCAGACGTTGGCTCAGGTGGGAGTTTCTGAGCATGACGGCCGCTTCATGAAGGGAGCGGAATCTCGAGACCATTGAGGTTTTCCCACGTTGGGAGTTGTGGGATGCCCCCTTCCAGGATTCCTTCTTCCGGACAATTGAGACCTGTTGGACAGCTCCAGGACATCCCATATGGAATGACTCCAGAGCACCGTTCGCGGATGGATGCCTGGGAAGCCCGCCTCGCATTCCAATTGTCTCCTAGCAACAAGACAGTTTAGATCTGATGGCTCTGCGGGAGCAACCTCGGTGGCTGAGTTGAAATGGACTTTCCTGAGGATGTGTCCTAATGTGTTTTTGTGTCCATGAGGGCCTTGGAATGGGGCGGTGGCACCGGCAACCTGAAGTACTTTCCTAAGCTTTGGACATGGCTCCCATGCACAGGTTTACTTGTGGAGACGAGATGAGTTCTGATGGGTGCCTCAGGAAAACCCCTATGCTCTTATTGGAATCAGGCTTTTGAGGACACATGCCTGTAACCCATAGCAATGGATCCTATTATGGCCTAGGGTCCTGTCTGGTTCAATCTTCTTCTCTGGGGACATCCATCTATGGTATGAGTGGAGGTCGATTATCAGCTGGTGTCAGACACCCCTTGTTTGTTCCGGGTGACCCACACTATTGGGATGGCCTAAGGGTCGTTGGAGGTTTCTCCTAATTTGTACGATTTTGGACCATGGAATGGGCAGAATTCCCATGGATTGGTAGGCACAGTCCTAATGTGTGGCTCCAGGGGCCCAGCCTGGAGGGTGTGTGGCCCAAGACTTTGAGGACAGAAGTCTGAAAACACAAACTCAGCTTAGGTTTGGGGACGTAGGTATGGCAGGCCCGATCTACAAACCATGAGAAGAACTCTACAGGATATGAAGAAAGTGCGAGTCTGTGGCGATTGCTCAGGCTTTTGTCTCTGGATTTTGTATCAGTGATGGCCGTGGAATGTCGGGGAGGCCTCATGGGCCATGGACGAATCTTCCTCTCTGAGGATTTGGCCCGATTCCCAATTGCTTTTCGTCAATCTGTGGGATGGGAGGACTCATTTCAGTTTTGTTACCTCAGGTGTCCCACCAAAAGAGGAATTCCAAAGCAAAGCCGTGGGGAAGACTGAAGGGACAATCCGAACTATGGTTAAAAATTGGGGCCTAGGGGCATGGCAAGCCCAATATGCTATCTCTTCATCCAGCCACTGAGTGGCCTTACTTGAGGACTGGGCTCAGCCTGAGGGTCACAATGTGTGTTTGTGACCAATGTGGCCCGCGAGCATGGGCGGGGCCTCATGGGCCACACTGGTTTCAACGACACTGAACGTTGGACAACATGCCAACCACAAGGTTTCTTGCCATGGGGAAGGAGTTCTGATTTCTGCATCACCTTCAACATGGACAGTGATTGGAGATAAGGTCTGAAAACCGAGGTTGGGAAGAGATGACGACCTAAGGCCATGGCGGCTCGATGTGCTCAGTGTGCGGCCAGCTGTCTGGGAGGGGCCAGGGGGTCCAGGCTCAAGCTGTGTCAGAAAGGGCATTAGTGCCCTGGTCAGCCTATGTATTTGGGGTACAGCCAAGGTCGGTGCAGGTTGATCCTCATTTGGGGTTACTGGGTAGCCCCAGAGGACAATGTTTTTTATCTGGAGGGCAGGCAGAGTGCTGCATTGTAGTTCTGGATTGCCAAACTGGAGGCCTTGTGGGCCAGTAGTCTGACGACAAAAGTCTGAGAACACAAGCTAGGCTTAGGTTTCTGGGTGAGGCCATGGCAGGCACAATCTACAGACCTGAATCGAGATCTCGTGCATCTGAAGTCAGGGCGAGGATCAGACGATCGCTCAGGTTGGAGTTTCTGTCCCTGATGGCCCCTTCATGAATGGGGGTGCATCACGAGGCCATGGGGGTTTTCCCATGTTGGGAGTTGTGAGAAGCTCCAAACTGCAGAGAGTCTTCGGCAGGACAATTGAGACCTGTTGTTTGGCTCCAGGCCAATGATTCTGAGCAGGGTTCTAAGGATGGATGGCTGGGTAGCCCACCTCGCATTCCAATTGTCCCCTAGCAACAAGAGAGTTTAGATCTCCTGGATCTGTGGGGAGCTACCGAGGATGCTGAGTTGAAATGCACACCCCTGGGGATGGGTCCGAATGTGCTTTTGTGTCTATGGAGACCTTGGAATGAAGCGGTGGCACTGGGGCCCTAAAGGGTTCTCCTAAACAGAGGCTTTGACACAGCTCCAACGTGCAAGTTTCCCATGTGTAGATGAGATGTTTTCTGATGGGTGAAACAAGAAACAGCTATATGCTGCTTTTGAAATCCAGGCCTCTGAGGAGAGATGCCTGGAAACCAAAGCAATGGATCTGATTAGTGCCTAGGGGCCTGTTCTTTCCTTTTTACCTCTGAGGACATCTGTCTATGGGTCTGAGTGCAGGTAGGGGCTCATTTGGGCTCAGATTGCCCCTGTTTTTCCTGGGAAGCTACCACTATTGAGATATATCAGGGACTTTGGAGGTTTATCCTATTAGAAGGGTTGTGGCCATTGGAATGGGCACACACAATTCCCTTGGAGAGGGCAAGTACAGTCCTCAGGTTTGGCTCCAGGGGCCTGAGCCTGTAGGTTGTGTCGTCCAGCCCTTTTTGGACAGGTGTCTGAAAACACAAACTCGGCTTATGTTTCAGGTCATAGGTATGGCAGGACTGATCTACAGACCATGAGGAGAACTTTTCGGGATTTGAAAGAAGGGCGAGTGTGAGGCTCCTGCTCAAGTTTTTGTCTCGGGATATCGTGTCATTCATGGTCGTGGAATTTCTGGGTGACTTCATGGGACATGGACGCGTCTTACTCTCTGGTGGTTTGGCCCCGTCCAAAGAGTTTGGGTTCATTCTGTGGGCTGGAAGAAGTCCGTTTTATTTTGTTGTTGTTGTTGTTGTTGTTGTTGTTGTTGTTGTTGTTGATTTCTTTTTTAACCTCAGGTGTCCCACCAAATGAGGGATTGCAGAGTAGAGCCCTAGGAGGGGCGACTGGACAATCAGAAATCTGGTTAAAAATTGGGGCCTAGGGACATGTCAAGCCCATTATGACATCTAATGGTCCAGCCACTGAGAGGACTTACTAGAGGACAGGACTCATGCTGAGGGTCACAATGCGTGTGTATGCCCTCGTCGCACTCAAGAATGGGCGGGGCCTCAGGGTTTCTCCTACACTGATCGTTGGACAACGTGCCAACCACAAGGGTTCTTGCCATGGGTAAGGAGGAGTTCTGATTTCTGCATCAGACTCACCCCTGGGCAGTGATTGGAGATAAGGTCTCGGTTCTGAAGCCTGAAAACTGAGGTAGGGAAGAGATGATGACCTAAGGCCATGGCGGGTTTTATGTGCTCAGTGTGCGGTCAGCTTTCTGGGTGTTGGTCAGGAGGTCCGGGCTCAGGATGTGTTCGACAGTGCATTAGTGCCCAGGTTAGACTATATAATTTGGGTAAAGTCGAGTGCTGTGTAGGTTTACCCTCATTTAAGGTGCCTGGGCAGCTCATGAGGCAATAATTTTTTTTTTTTTTTCTAGAGGGCAGGCAGAGTGCTGCATTGTGGGTCCGGAATTGCCAAACTTGAGGGCTTTGGGGCCAGGAGTGTGAGGATGGAAGTCTGAGAAGACAAGCTAGACTTGGGTTTCAGGGCGAGGGCACGGCAGGTACCCCCTGCAGATCTGAACCAATATCTCATGCATCTGAAGTCAGGGCGAGGATCAGACGTTGGCTCAGGTGGGAGTTTCTGAGCATGACGGCCGCTTCATGAAGGGAGCGGAATCTCGAGACCATTGAGGTTTTCCCACGTTGGGAGTTGTGGGATGCCCCCTTCCAGGATTCCTTCTTCCGGACAATTGAGACCTGTTGGACAGCTCCAGGACATCCCATATGGAATGACTCCAGAGCACCGTTCGCGGATGGATGCCTGGGAAGCCCGCCTCGCATTCCAATTGTCTCCTAGCAACAAGACAGTTTAGATCTGATGGCTCTGCGGGAGCAACCTCGGTGGCTGAGTTGAAATGGACTTTCCTGAGGATGTGTCCTAATGTGTTTTTGTGTCCATGAGGGCCTTGGAATGGGGCGGTGGCACCGGCAACCTGAAGTACTTTCCTAAGCTTTGGACATGGCTCCCATGCACAGGTTTACTTGTGGAGACGAGATGAGTTCTGATGGGTGCCTCAGGAAAACCCCTATGCTCTTATTGGAATCAGGCTTTTGAGGACACATGCCTGTAACCCATAGCAATGGATCCTATTATGGCCTAGGGTCCTGTCTGGTTCAATCTTCTTCTCTGGGGACATCCATCTATGGTATGAGTGGAGGTCGATTATCAGCTGGTGTCAGACACCCCTTGTTTGTTCCGGGTGACCCACACTATTGGGATGGCCTAAGGGTCGTTGGAGGTTTCTCCTAATTTGTACGATTTTGGACCATGGAATGGGCAGAATTCCCATGGATTGGTAGGCACAGTCCTAATGTGTGGCTCCAGGGGCCCAGCCTGGAGGGTGTGTGGCCCAAGACTTTGAGGACAGAAGTCTGAAAACACAAACTCAGCTTAGGTTTGGGGACGTAGGTATGGCAGGCCCGATCTACAAACCATGAGAAGAACTCTACAGGATATGAAGAAAGTGCGAGTCTGTGGCGATTGCTCAGGCTTTTGTCTCTGGATTTTGTATCAGTGATGGCCGTGGAATGTCGGGGAGGCCTCATGGGCCATGGACGAATCTTCCTCTCTGAGGATTTGGCCCGATTCCCAATTGCTTTTCGTCAATCTGTGGGATGGGAGGACTCATTTCAGTTTTGTTACCTCAGGTGTCCCACCAAAAGAGGAATTCCAAAGCAAAGCCGTGGGGAAGACTGAAGGGACAATCCGAACTATGGTTAAAAATTGGGGCCTAGGGGCATGGCAAGCCCAATATGCTATCTCTTCATCCAGCCACTGAGTGGCCTTACTTGAGGACTGGGCTCAGCCTGAGGGTCACAATGTGTGTTTGTGACCAATGTGGCTCGCGAGCATGGGCGGGGCCTCATGGGCCACACTGATTTCAACGACACTGAACGTTGGACAACATGCCAACCACAAGGTTTCTTGCCATGGGGAAGGAGTTCTGATTTCTGCATCACGTTCAACCCTGCGCAGTCATTGGAGATAAGGTCTAGGTTCTGAAACCTGAAAACCGAGGTTGGGAAGAGATGACGACCTAAGGCCATGGCGGCTCAATGTGCTCAGTGTGCGGCCAGCTGTCTGGGAGGGGCCAGGGGGTCCAGGATCAGGCTGTGTCAGAAAGGGCATTAGTGCCCTGGTCAGCCTATGTATTTGGGGTACAGCCAAGGTCGGTGCAGGTTGATCCTCATTTGGGGTTACTGGGTAGCCCCAGAGGACAATGTTTTTTATCTGGAGGGCAGGCAGAGTGTTGCATTGTAGTTCTGGATTGCCAAACTGGAGGCCTTGTGGGCCAGTAGTCTGACGACAAAAGTCTGAGAACACAAGCTAGGCTTAGGTTTCTGGGTGAGGCCATGGCAGGCACAATCTACAGACCTGAATCGAGATCTCGTGCATCTGAAGTCAGGGCGAGGATCAGACGATCGCTCAGGTTGGAGTTTCTGTCCCTGATGGCCCCTTCATGAATGGGGGGGCATCACGAGGCCATGGGATTTCTCCCATGATGGGAGTTGTGAGAAGCTCCAAACTGCAGAGAGTCTTCGTCAGGACAATTGAGACCTGTTGTTTGGCTCCAGGCCAATGATTCTGAGCAGGGTTCTAAGGATGGATGGCTGGGTAGCCCACCTCGCATTCCAATTGTCTCCTAGCAACAAGACAGTTTAGATCTCCTGGATCTGTGGGGAGCTACCGAGGATGCTGAGTTGAAATGCACACCCCTGGGGATGGGTCCGAATGTGCTTTTGTGTCTATGGAGACCTTGGAATGGAGCGGTGGCACTGGGGCCCTAAAGGGTTCTCCTAAACAGAGGCTTTGACACAGCTCCAACGTGCAAGTTTCCCATGTGTAGATGAGATGTTTTCTGATGGGTGAAACAAGAAACAGCTATATGCTGCTTTTGAAATCCAGGCCTCTGAGGAGAGATGCCTGGAAACCAAAGCAATGGATCTGATTAGTGCCTAGGCGCCTGTTCTTTCCTTTTTACCTCTGGGGACATCTGTCTATGGGTCTGAGTGCAGGTAGGGGCTCATTTGGGCTCAGATTGCCCCTGTTTTTCCAGGGAAGCTACCACTATTGAGATATATCAGGGACTTTGGAGGTTTATCCTATTAGAAGGGTTGTGGCCATTGGAATGGGCACACACAATTCCCTTGGAGAGGGCAAGTACAGTCCTCAGTTTTGGCTCCAGGGGCCTGAGCCTGTAGGTTGTGTCGTCCAGCCCTTTTTGGACAGTTGTCTGAAAACACAAACTCGGCTTATGTTTCAGGTCATAGGTATGGCAGGACTGATCTACAGACCATGAGGAGAACTTTTCGGGATTTGAAAGAAGGGCAAGTGTGAGGCTCCTGCTCAAGTTTTTGTCTCGGGATATCGTGTCACTCATGGTCGTGGAATTTCTGGGTGACTTCATGGGAAATGGACGAGTCTTACTCTCTGGTGGTTTGGCCCCGTCCAAAGAGTTTGGGTTCATACTGTGGGCTGGAAGAAGTCCGTTTTATTTTGTTGTTGTTGTTGTTGTTGTTGTTTTCTTTTTTAACCTCAGGTGTCCCACCAAATGAGGGATTTCAGAGTAGAGCCCTAGGAGGGGCGACTGGACAATCAGAAATCTGGTTAAAATTGGGGCCTAGGGACATGTCAAGCCCATTATGACATCTAATGGTCCAGCCACGGAGAGGACTTACTAGAGGACAGGACTCATGCTGAGGGTCACAATGCGTGTGTATGCCCTCGTCGCACTCAAGAATGGGCGGGGCCTCAGGGTTTCTCCTACACTGATCGTTGGACAACGTGCCAACCACAAGGGTTCTTGCCATGGGTAAGGAGGAGTTCTGATTTCTGCATCAGACTCACCCCTGGGCAGTGATTGGAGATAAGGTCTCGGTTCTGAAGCCTGAAAACTGAGGTAGGGAAGAGATGATGACCTAAGGCCATGGCGGGTTTTATGTGCTCAGTGTGCGGTCAGCTTTCTGGGTGTTGGTCAGGAGGTCCGGGCTCTGGATGTGTTCGACAGTGCATTAGTGCCCAGGTTAGACTATATAATTTGGGTAAAGTCGAGTGCTGTGTAGGTTTACCCTCATTTAAGGTGCCTGGGCAGCTCATGAGGCAATCATTTTTTTTTTCTAGAGGGCAGGCAGAGTGCTGCATTGTGGGTCTGGAATTGCCAAAATTGAGGGCTTTGGGGCCAGGAGTGTGAGGATGGAAGTCTGAGAAGACAAGCTAGACTTGGGTTTCAGGGCGAGGGCACGGCAGGTACCCCCTGCAGATCTGAACCAATATCTCATGCATCTGAAGTCAGAGCGAGGATCAGACGTTGGCTCAGGTGGGAGTTTCTGAGCATGACGGCCGCTTCATGAAGGGAGCGTAATCTCGAGACCATTGAGGTTTTCCCACGTTGGGAGTTGTGGGATGCCCCCTTCCAGGATTCCTTCTTCCGGACAATTGAGACCTGTTGGACAGCTCCAGGACATCCCATATGGAATGACTCCAGATCACCGTTCGCGGATGGATGCCTGGGAAGCCCGCCTCGCATTCCAATTGTCTCCTAGCAACAAGACAGTTTAGATCTGATGGCTCTGCGGGAGCAACCTCGGTGGCTGAGGTGAAATGGACTTTCCTGAGGATGTGTCCTAATGTGTTTTTGTGTCCATGAGGGCCTTGGAATGGGGCGGTGGCACCGGCAACCTGAAGTACTTTCCTAAGCTTTGGACATGGCTCCCATGCACAGGTTTACTTGTGGAGACGAGATGAGTTCTGATGGGTGCCTCAGGAAAACCCCTATGCTCGTATTGGAATCAGGCTTTTGAGGACACATGCCTATAACACATAGCAATGGATCCTATTATGGCCTAGGGTCCTGTCTGGTTCAATCTTCTTCTCTGGGGACATCCATCTATGGTATGAGTGGAGGTCGATTATCAGCTGGTGTCAGACACCCCTTGTTTGTTCCCGGTGACCCACACTATTGGGATGGCCTAAGGGTCGTTGGAGGTTTCTCCTAATTTGTACGATTTTGGACCATGGAATGGGCAGAATTCCCATGGATTGGTAGGCACAGTCCTAATGTGTGGCTCCAGGGGCCCAGCCTGGAGGGTGTGTGGCCCAAGACTTTGAGGACAGAAGTCTGAAAACACAAACTCAGCTTAGGTTTTGGGGACGTAGGTATGGCAGGCCCGATCTACAAACCATGAGAAGAACTCTACAGGATATGAAGAAAGTGCGAGTCTGTGGCGACTGCTCAGGCTTTTGTCTCTGGATTTTGTATCAGTGATGGCCGTTGATTGTCGCGGAGACCTCATGGGCCATGGACGAATCTTCCTCTCTGAGGATTTGGCCCGATTCCCAATTGCTTTTCGTCAATCTGTGGGATGGGAGGACTCATTTCAGTTTTGTTACCTCAGGTGTCCCACCAAAAGAGGAATTCCAAAGCAAAGCCGTGGGGAAGACTGAAGGGACAATCCGAACTATGTTTAAAAATTTGGCCCTAGGGGCATGGCAAGCCCAATATGCTATCTCTTCATCCAGCCACTGAGTGGCCTTACTTGAGGACTGGGCTCAGCCTGAGGGTCACAATGTGTGTTTGTGACCAATGTGGCCCGCGAGCATGGGCGGGGCCTCATGGGCCACACTGGTTTCAACGACACTGAACGTTGGACAACATGCCAACCACAGGTTTCTTGCCATGGGGAAGGAGTTCTGATTTCTGCATCACCTTCAACATGGACAGTGATTGGAGATAAGGTCTAGGTTCTGAAACCTGAAAACCGAGGTTGGGAAGAGATGACGACCTAAGGCCATGGCGGCTCGATGTGCTCAGTGTGCGGCCAGCTGTCTGGGAGGGGCCAGGGGGTCCAGGCTCAGGCTGTGTCAGAAAGGGCATTAGTGCCCTGGTCAGCCTATGTATTTGGGGTACAGCCAAGGTCGGTGCAGGTTGATCCTCATTTGGGGTTACTGGGTAGCCCCAGAGGACAATGTTTTTTATCTGGAGGGCAGGCAGAGTGCTGCATTGTAGTTCTGGATTGCCAAACTGGAGGCCTTGTGGGCCAGTAGTCTGACGACAAAAGTCTGGGAACACAAGCTAGGCTTAGGTTTCTGGGTGAGGCCATGGCAGGCACAATCTACAGACCTGAATCGAGATCTCGTGCATCTGAAGTCAGGGCGAGGATCAGACGATCGCTCAGGTTGGAGTTCTGTCCCTGATGGCCCCTTCATGAATGGGGGGGCATCACGAGGCCATGGGGGTTTTCCCATGATGGGAGTTGTGAGAAGCTCCAAACTGCAGAGAGTCTTCGGCAGGACAATTGAGACCTGTTGTTTGGCTCCAGGCCAATGATTCTGAGCAGGGTTCTAAGGATGGATGGCTGGGTAGCCCACCTCGCATTCCAATTGTCTCCTAGCAACAAGACAGTTTAGATCTCCTGGATCTGTGGGGAGCTACCGAGGATGCTGAGTTGAAATGCACACCCCTGGGGATGGGTCCGAATGTGCTTTTGTGTCTATGGAGACCTTGGAATGGAGCGGTGGCACTGGGGCCCTAAAGGGTTCTCCTAAACAGAGGCTTTGACACAGCTCCAACGTGCAAGTTTCCCATGTGTAGATGAGATGTTTTCTGATGGGTGAAACAAGAAACAGCTATATGCTGCTTTTGAAATCCAGGCCTCTGAGGAGAGATGCCTGGAAACCAAAGCAATGGATCTGATTAGTGCCTAGGCGCCTGTTCTTTCCTTTTTACCTCTGGGGACATCTGTCTATGGGTCTGAGTGCAGGTAGGGGCTCATTTGGGCTCAGATTGCCCCTGTTTTTCCAGGGAAGCTACCACTATTGAGATATATCAGGGACTTTGGAGGTTTATCCTATTAGAAGGGTTGTGGCCATTGGAATGGGCACACACAATTCCCTTGGAGAGGGCAAGTACAGTCCTCAGGTTTGGCTCCAGGGGCCTGAGCCTGTAGGTTGTGTCGTCCAGCCCTTTTTGGACAGTTGTCTGAAAACACAAACTCGGCTTATGTTTCAGGTCATAGGTATGGCAGGACTGATCTACAGACCATGAGGAGAACTTTTCGGGATTTGAAAGAAGGGCGAGTGTGAGGCTCCTGCTCAAGTTTTTGTCTCGGGATATCGTGTCACTCATGGTCGTGGAATTTCTGGGTGACTTCATGGGAAATGGACGAGTCTTACTCTCTGGTGGTTTGGCCCCGTCCAAAGAGTTTGGGTTCATTCTGTGGGCTGGAAGAAGTCCGTTTTATTTTGTTGTTGTTGTTGTTGTTGTTGTTGTTGTTTTCTTTTTTAACCTCAGGAGTCCCACCAAATGAGGGATTTCAGAGTAGAGCCCTAGGAGGGGCGACTGGACAATCAGAAATCTGGTTAAAAATTGGGGCCTAGGGACATGTCAAGCCCATTATGACATCTAATGGTCCAGCCACGGAGAGGACTTACTAGAGGACAGGACTCATGCTGAGGGTCACAATGCGTGTGTATGCCCTCGTCGCACTCAAGAATGGGCGGGGCCTCAGGGTTTCTCCTACACTGATCGTTGGACAACGTGCCAACCACAAGGGTTCTTGCCATGGGTAAGGAGGAGTTCTGATTTCTGCATCAGACTCACCCCTGGGCAGTGATTGGAGATAAGGTCTCGGTTCTGAAGCCTGAAAACTGAGGTAGGGAAGAGATGATGACCTAAGGCCATGGCGGGTTTTATGTGCTCAGTGTGCGGTCAGCTTTCTGGGTGTTGGTCAGGAGGTCCGGGCTCAGGATGTGTTCGACAGTGCATTAGTGCCCAGGTTAGACTATATAATTTGGGTAAAGTCGAGTGCTGTGTAGGTTTACCCTCATTTAAGGTGCCTGGGCAGCTCATGAGGCAATAATTTTTTTTTTTTTTCTAGAGGGCAGGCAGAGTGCTGCATTGTGGGTCCGGAATTGCCAAACTTGAGGGCTTTGGGGCCAGGAGTGTGAGGATGGAAGTCTGAGAAGACAAGCTAGACTTGGGTTTCAGGGCGAGGGCACGGCAGGTACCCCCTGCAGATCTGAACCAATATCTCATGCATCTGAAGTCAGGGCGAGGATCAGACGTTGGCTCAGGTGGGAGTTTCTGAGCATGATGGCCGCTTCATGAAGGGAGCGGAATCTCGAGACCATTGAGGTTTTCCCACGTTGGGAGTTGTGGGATGCCCCCTTCCAGGATTCCTTCTTCCGGACAATTGAGACCTGTTGGACAGCTCCAGGACATCCCATATGGAATGACTCCAGAGCACCGTTCGCGGATGGATGCCTGGGAAGCCCGCCTCGCATTCCAATTGTCTCCTAGCAACAAGACAGTTTAGATCTGATGGCTCTGCGGGAGCAACCTCAGTGGCTGAGTTGAAATGGACTTTCCTGAGGATGTGTCCTAATGTGTTTTTGTGTCCATGAGGGCCTTGGAATGGGGCGGTGGCACCGGCAACCTGAAGTACTTTCCTAAGCTTTGGACATGGCTCCCATGCACAGGTTTACTTGTGGAGACGAGCTGAGTTCTGATGGGTGCCTCAGGAAAACCCCTATGCTCGTATTGGAATCAGGCTTTTGAGGACACATGCCTGTAACCCATAGCAATGGATCCTATTATGGCCTAGGGTCCTGTCTGGTTCAATCTTCTTCTCTGGGGACATCCATCTATGGTATGAGTGGAGGTCGATTATCAGCTGGTGTCAGACACCCCTTGTTTGTTCCGGGTGACCCACACTATTGGGATGGCCTAAGGGTCGTTGGAGGTTTCTCCTAATTTGTACGATTTTGGACCATGGAATGGGCAGAATTCCCATGGATTGGTAGGCACAGTCCTAATGTGTGGCTCCAGGGGCCCAGCCTGGAGGGTGTGTGGCCCAAGACTTTGAGGACAGAAGTCTGAAAACACAAACTCAGCTTAGGTTTGGGGACGTAGGTATGGCAGGCCCGATCTACAAACCATGAGAAGAACTCTACAGGATATGAAGAAAGTGCGAGTCTGTGGCGATTGCTCAGGCTTTTGTATCTGGATTTTGTATCAGTGATGGCCGTGGAATGTCGGGGAGGCCTCATGGGCCATGGACAAATCTTCCTCTCTGAGGATTTGGCCCGATTCCCAATTGCTTTTCGTCAATCTGTGGGATGGGAGGACTCATTTCAGTTTTGTTACCTCAGGTGTCCCACCAAAAGAGGAATTCCAAAGCAAAGCCGTGGGGAAGACTGAAGGGACAATCCGAACTATGGTTAAAAATTGGGGCCTAGGGGCATGGCAAGCCCAATATGCTATCTCTTCATCCAGCCACTGAGTGGCCTTACTTGAGGACTGGGCTCAGCCTGAGGGTCACAATGTGTGTTTGTGACCAATGTGGCCCGCGAGCATGGGCGGGGCCTCATGGGCCACACTGGTTTCAACGACACTGAACGTTGGACAACATGCCAACCACAAGGTTTCTTGCCATGGGGAAGGAGTTCTGATTTCTGCATCACCTTCAACATGGACAGTGATTGGAGATAAGGTCTAGGTTCTGAAACCTGAAAACCGAGGTTGGGAAGAGATGACGACCTAAGGCCATGGCGGCTCGATGTGCTCAGTGTGCGGCCAGCTGTCTGGGAGGGGCCAGGGGGTCCAGGCTCAGGCTGTGTCAGAAAGGGCATTAGTGCCCTGGTCAGCCTATGTATTTGGGGTACAGCCAAGGTCGGTGCAGGTTGATCCTCATTTGGGGTTACTGGGTAGCCCCAGAGGACAATGTATTTTATCTGGAGGGCAGGCAGAGTGCTGCATTGTAGTTCTGGATTGCCAAACTGGAGGCCTTGTGGGCCAGTAGTCTGACGACAAAAGTCTGAGAACACAAGCTAGGCTTAGGTTTCTGGGTGAGGCCATGGCAGGCACAATCTACAGACCTGAATCGAGATCTCGTGCATCTGAAGTCAGGGCGAGGATCAGACGATCGCTCAGGTTGGAGTTTCTGTCCCTGATGGCCCCTTCATGAATGGGGGGGCATCACGAGGCCATGGGGGTTTTCCCATGATGGGAGTTGTGAGAAGCTCCAAACTGCAGAGAGTCTTCGGCAGGACAATTGAGACCTGTTGTTTGGCTCCAGGCCAATGATTCTGAGCAGGGTTCTAAGGATGGATGGCTGGGTAGCCCACCTCGCATTCCAATTGTCTCCTAGCAACAAGACAGTTTAGATCTCCTGGATCTGTGGGGAGCTACCGAGGATGCTGAGTTGAAATGCACACCCCTGGGGATGGGTCCGAATGTGCTTTTGTGTCTATGGAGACCTTGGAATGAAGCGGTGGCACTGGGGCCCTAAAGGGTTCTCCTAAACAGAGGCTTTGACACAGCTCCAACGTGCAAGTTTCTCATGTGTAGATGAGATGTTTTCTGATGGGTGAAACAAGAAACAGCTATATGCTGCTTTTGAAATCCAGGCCTCTGAGGAGAGATGCCTGGAAACCAAAGCAATGGATCTGATTAGTGCCTAGGCGCCTGTTCTTTCCTTTTTACCTCTGGGGACATCTGTCTATGGGTCTGAGTGCAGGTAGGGGCTCATTTGGGCTCAGATTGCCCCTGTTTTTCCAGGGAAGCTACCACTATTGAGATATATCAGGGACTCTGGAGGTTTATCCTATTAGAAGGGTTGTGGCCATTGGAATGGGCACACACAATTCCCTTGGAGAGGGCAAGTACAGTCCTCAGGTTTGGCTCCAGGGGCCTGAGCCTGTAGGTTGTGTCGTCCAGCCCTTTTTGGACAGTTGTCTGAAAACACAAACTCGGCTTATGTTTCAGGTCATAGGTATGGCAGGACTGATCTACAGACCATGAGGAGAACTTTTCGGGATTTGAAAGAAGGGCGAGTGTGAGGCTCCTGCTCAAGTTTTTGTCTCGGGATATCGTGTCACTCATGGTCGTGGAATTTCTGGGTGACTTCATGGGAAATGGACGAGTCTTACTCTCTGGTGGTTTGGCCCCGTCCAAAGAGTTTGGGTTCATTCTGTGGGCTGGAAGAAGTCCGTTTTATTTTGTTGTTGTTGTTGTTGTTGTTGTTGTTGTTTTCTTTTTTAACCTCAGGAGTCCCACCAAATGAGGGATTTCAGAGTAGAGCCCTAGGAGGGGCGACTGGACAATCAGAAATCTGGTTAAAAATTGGGGCCTAGGGACATGTCAAGCCCATTATGACATCTAATGGTCCAGCCACTGAGAAGACTTACTAGAGGACAGGACTCATGCTGAGGGTCACAATGCGTGTGTATGCCCTCGTCGCACTCAAGAATGGGCGGGGCCTCAGGGTTTCTCCTACACTGATCGTTGGACAACGTGCCAACCACAAAAGTTCTTGCCATGGGTAAGGAGGAGTTCTGATTTCTGCATCAGACTCACCCCTGGGCAGTGATTGGAGATAAGGTCTCGGTTCTGAAGCCTGAAAACTGAGGTAGGGAAGAGATGATGACCTAAGGCCATGGCGGGTTTTATGTGCTCAGTGTGCGGTCAGCTTTCTGGGTGTTGGTCAGGAGGTCCGGGCTCAGGATGTGTTCGACAGTGCATTAGTGCCCAGGTTAGACTATATAATTTGGGTAAAGTCGAGTGCTGTGTAGGTTTACCCTCATTTAAGGTGCCTGGGCAGCTCATGAGGCAATAATTTTTTTTTTTTTCTAGAGGGCAGGCAGAGTGCTGCATTGTGGGTCCGGAATTGCCAAACTTGAGGGCTTTGGGGCCAGGAGTGTGAGGATGGAAGTCTGAGAAGACAAGCTAGACTTGGGTTTCAGGGCGAGGGCACGGCAGGTACCCCCTGCAGATCTGAACCAATATCTCATGCATCTGAAGTCAGGGCGAGGATCAGACGTTGGCTCAGGTGGGAGTTTCTGAGCATGACGGCCGCTTCATGAAGGGAGCGGAATCTCGAGACCATTGAGGTTTTCCCACGTTGGGAGTTGTGGGATGCCCCCTTCCAGGATTCCTTCTTCCGGACAATTGAGACCTGTTGGACAGCTCCAGGACATCCCATATGGAATGACTCCAGAGCACCGTTCGCGGATGGATGCCTGGGAAGCCCGCCTCGCATTCCAATTGTCTCCTAGCAACAAGACAGTTTAGATCTGATGGCTCTGCGGGAGCAACCTCGGTGGCTGAGGTGAAATGGACTTTCCTGAGGATGTGTCCTAATGTGTTTTTGTGTCCATGAGGGCCTTGGAATGGGGCGGTGGCACCGGCAACCTGAAGTACTTTCCTAAGCTTTGGACATGGCTCCCATGCACAGGTTTACTTGTGGAGACGAGATGAGTTCTGATGGGTGCCTCAGGAAAACCCCTATGCTCGTATTGGAATCAGGCTTTTGAGGACACATGCCTGTAACCCATAGCAATGGATCCTATTATGGCCTAGGGTCCTGTCTGGTTCAATCTTCTTCTCTGGGGACATCCATCTATGGTATGAGTGGAGATCGATTATCAGCTGGTGTCAGACACCCCTTGTTTGTTCCGGGTGACCCACACTATTGGGATGGCCTAAGGGTCGTTGGAGGTTTCTCCTAATTTGTACGATTTTGGACCATGGAATGGGCAGAATTCCCATGGATTGGTAGGCACAGTCCTAATGTGTGGCTCCAGGGGCCCAGCCTGGAGGGTGTGTGGCCCAAGACTTTGAGGACAGAAGTCTGAAAACACAAACTCAGCTTAGGTTTTGGGGACGTAGGTATGGCAGGCCCGATCTACAAACCATGAGAAGAACTCTACAGGATATGAAGAAAGTGCGAGTCTGTGGCGACTGCTCAGGCTTTTGTCTCTGGATTTTGTATCAGTGATGGCCGTTGATTGTCGCGGAGACCTCATGGGCCATGGACGAATCTTCCTCTCTGAGGATTTGGCCCGATTCCCAATTGCTTTTCGTCAATCTGTGGGATGGGAGGACTCATTTCAGTTTTGTTACCTCAGGTGTCCCACCAAAAGAGGAATTCCAAAGCAAAGCCGTGGGGAAGACTGAAGGGACAATCCGAACTATGTTTAAAAATTTGGCCCTAGGGGCATGGCAAGCCCAATATGCTATCTCTTCATCCAGCCACTGAGTGGCCTTACTTGAGGACTGGGCTCAGCCTGAGGGTCACAATGTGTGTTTGTGACCAATGTGGCCCGCGAGCATGGGCGGGGCCTCATGGGCCACACTGGTTTCAACGACACTGAACGTTGGACAACATGCCAACCACAAGGTTTCTTGCCATGGGGAAGGAGTTCTGATTTCTGCATCACCTTCAACATGGACAGTGATTGGAGATAAGGTCTAGGTTCTGAAACCTGAAAACCGAGGTTGGGAAGAGATGACGACCTAAGGCCATGGCGGCTCGATGTGCTCAGTGTGCGGCCAGCTGTCTGGGAGGGGCCAGGGGGTCCAGGCTCAGGCTGTGTCAGAAAGGGCATTAGTGCCCTGGTCAGCCTATGTATTTGGGGTACAGCCAAGGTCGGTGCAGGTTGATCCTCATTTGGGGTTACTGGGTAGCCCCAGAGGACAATGTTTTTTATCTGGAGGGCAGGCAGAGTGCTGCATTGTAGTTCTGGATTGCCAAACTGGAGGCCTTGTGGGCCAGTAGTCTGACGACAAAAGTCTGAGAACACAAGCTAGGCTTAGGTTTCTGGGTGAGGCCATGGCAGGCACAATCTACAGACCTGAATCGAGATCTCGTGCATCTGAAGTCAGGGCGAGGATCAGACGATCGCTCAGGTTGGAGTTTCTGTCCCTGATGGCCCCTTCATGAATGGGGGGGGCATCACGAGGCCATGGGGGTTTTCCCATGATGGGAGTTGTGAGAAGCTCCAAACTGCAGAGAGTCTTCGGCAGGACAATTGAGACCTGTTGTTTGGCTCCAGGCCAATGATTCTGAGCAGGGTTCTAAGGATGGATGGCTGGGTAGCCCACCTCGCATTCCAATTGTCTCCTAGCAACAAGACAGTTTAGATCTCCTGGATCTGTGGGGAGCTACCGAGGATGCTGAGTTGAAATGCACACCCCTGGGGATGGGTCCGAATGTGCTTTTGTGTCTATGGAGACCTTGGAATGAAGCGGTGGCACTGGGGCCCTAAAGGGTTCTCCTAAACAGAGGCTTTGACACAGCTCCAACGTGCAAGTTTCTCATGTGTAGATGAGATGTTTTCTGATGGGTGAAACAAGAAACAGCTATATGCTGCTTTTGAAATCCAGGCCTCTGAGGAGAGATGCCTGGAAACCAAAGCAATGGATCTGATTAGTGCCTAGGGGCCTGTTCTTTCCTTTTTACCTCTGGGGACATCTGTCTATGGGTCTGAGTGCAGGTAGGGGCTCATTTGGGCTCAGATTGCCCCTGTTTTTCCAGGGAAGCTACCACTATTGAGATATATCAGGGACTTTGGAGGTTTATCCTATTAGAAGGGTTGTGGCCATTGGAATGGGCACACACAATTCCCTTGGAGAGGGCAAGTACAGTCCTCAGGTTTGGCTCCAGGGGCCTGAGCCTGTAGGTTGTGTCGTCCAGCCCTTTTTGGACAGTTGTCTGAAAACACAAACTCGGCTTATGTTTCAGGTCATAGGTATGGCAGGACTGATCTACAGACCATGAGGAGAACTTTTCGGGATTTGAAAGAAGGGCGAGTGTGAGGCTCCTGCTCAAGTTTTTGTCTCGGGATATCGTGTCACTCATGGTCGTGGAATTTCTGGGTGACTTCATGGGAAATGGACGAGTCTTACTCTCTGGTGGTTTGGCCCCGTCCAAAGAGTTTGGGTTCATTCTGTGGGCTGGAAGAAGTCCGTTTTATTTTGTTGTTGTTGTTGTTGTTGTTGTTGTTGTTTTCTTTTTTAACCTCAGGAGTCCCACCAAATGAGGGATTTCAGAGTAGAGCCCTAGGAGGGGCGACTGGACAATCAGAAATCTGGTTAAAAATTGGGGCCTAGGGACATGTCAAGCCCATTATGACATCTAATGGTCCAGCCACTGAGAGGACTTACTAGAGGACAGGACTCATGCTGAGGGTCACAATGCGTGTGTATGCCCTCGTCGCACTCAAGAATGGGCGGGGCCTCAGGGTTTCTCCTACACTGATCGTTGGACAACGTGCCAACCACAAGGGTTCTTGCCATGGGTAAGGAGGAGTTCTGATTTCTGCATCAGACTCACCCCTGGGCAGTGATTGGAGATAAGGTCTCGGTTCTGAAGCCTGAAAACTGAGGTAGGGAAGAGATGATGACCTAAGGCCATGGCGGGTTTTATGTGCTCAGTGTGCGGTCAGCTTTCTGGGTGTTGGTCAGGAGGTCCGGGCTCAGGATGTGTTCGACAGTGCATTAGTGCCCAGGTTAGACTATATAATTTGGGTAAAGTCGAGTGCTGTGTAGGTTTACCCTCATTTAAGGTGCCTGGTCAGCTCATGAGGCAATCATTTTTTTTTTCTAGAGGGCAGGCAGAGTGCTGCATTGTGGGTCCGGAATTGCCAAACTTGAGGGCTTTGGGGCCAGGAGTGTGAGGATGGAAGTCTGAGAAGACAAGCTAGACTTGGGTTTCAGGGCGAGGGCACGGCAGGTACCCCCTGCAGATCTGAACCAATATCTCATGCATCTGAAGTCAGGGCGAGGATCAGACGTTGGCTCAGGTGGGAGTTTCTGAGCATGACGGCCGCTTCATGAAGGGAGCGGAATCTCGAGACCATTGAGGTTTTCCCACGTTGGGAGTTGTGGGATGCCCCCTTCCAGGATTCCTTCTTCCGGACAATTGAGACCTGTTGGACAGCTCCAGGACATCCCATATGGAATGACTCCAGAGCACCGTTCGCGGATGGATGCCTGGGAAGCCCGCCTCGCATTCCAATTGTCTCCTAGCAACAAGACAGTTTAGATCTGATGGCTCTGCGGGAGCAACCTCAGTGGCTGAGTTGAAATGGACTTTCCTGAGGATGTGTCCTAATGTGTTTTTGTGTCCATGAGGGCCTTGGAATGGGGCGGTGGCACCGGCAACCTGAAGTACTTTCCTAAGCTTTGGACATGGCTCCCATGCACAGGTTTACTTGTGGAGACGAGCTGAGTTCTGATGGGTGCCTCAGGAAAACCCCTATGCTCGTATTGGAATCAGGCTTTTGAGTACACATGCCTGTAACCCATAGCAATGGATCCTATTATGGCCTAGGGTCCTGTCTGGTTCAATCTTCTTCTCTGGGGACATCCATCTATGGTATGAGTGGAGGTCGATTATCAGCTGGTGTCAGACACCCCTTGTTTGTTCCGGGTGACCCACACTATTGGGATGGCCTAAGGGTCGTTGGAGGTTTCTCCTAATTTGTACGATTTTGGACCATGGAATGGGCAGAATTCCCATGGATTGGTAGGCACAGTCCTAATGTGTGGCTCCAGGGGCCCAGCCTGGAGGGTGTGTGGCCCAAGACTTTGAGGACAGAAGTCTGAAAACACAAACTCAGCTTAGGTTTGGGGACGTAGGTATGGCAGGCCCGATCTACAAACCATGAGAAGAACTCTACAGGATATGAAGAAAGTGCGAGTCTGTGGCGATTGCTCAGGCTTTTGTATCTGGATTTTGTATCAGTGATGGCCGTGGAATGTCGGGGAGGCCTCATGGGCCATGGACAAATCTTCCTCTCTGAGGATTTGGCCCGATTCCCAATTGCTTTTCGTCAATCTGTGGGATGGGAGGACTCATTTCAGTTTTGTTACCTCAGGTGTCCCACCAAAAGAGGAATTCCAAAGCAAAGCCGTGGGGAAGACTGAAGGGACAATCCGAACTATGGTTAAAAATTGTGGCCTAGGGGCATGGCAAGCCCAATATGCTATCTCTTCATCCAGCCACTGAGTGGCCTTACTTGAGGACTGGGCTCAGCCTGAGGGTCACAATGTGTGTTTGTGACCAATGTGGCCCGCGAGCATGGGCGGGGCCTCATGGGCCACACTGGTTTCAACGACACTGAACGTTGGACAACATGCCAACCACAAGGTTTCTTGCCATGGGGAAGGAGTTCTGATTTCTGCATCACCTTCAACATGGACAGTGATTGGAGATAAGGTCTAGGTTCTGAAACCTGAAAACCGAGGTTGGGAAGAGATGACGACCTAAGGCCATGGCGGCTCGATGTGCTCAGTGTGCGGCCAGCTGTCTGGGAGGGGCCAGGGGGTCCAGGCTCAGGCTGTGTCAGAAAGGGCATTAGTGCCCTGGTCAGCCTATGTATTTGGGGTACAGCCAAGGTCGGTGCAGGTTGATCCTCATTTGGGGTTACTGGGTAGCCCCAGAGGACAATGTATTTTATCTGGAGGGCAGGCAGAGTGCTGCATTGTAGTTCTGGATTGCCAAACTGGAGGCCTTGTGGGCCAGTAGTCTGACGACAAAACTCTGAGAACACAAGCTAGGCTTAGGTTTCTGGGTGAGGCCATGGCAGGCACAATCTACAGACCTGAATCGAGATCTCGTGCATCTGTAGTCAGGGCGAGGATCAGACGATCGCTCAGGTTGGAGTTTCTGTCCCTGATGGCCCCTTCATGAATGGGGGGGCATCACGAGGCCATGGGGGTTTTCCCATGATGGGAGTTGTGAGAAGCTCCAAACTGCAGAGTGTCTTCGGCAGGACAATTGAGACCTGTTGTTTGGCTCCAGGCCAATGATTCTGAGCAGGGTTCTAAGGATGGATGGCTGGGTAGCCCACCTCGCATTCCAATTGTCTCCTAGCAACAAGACAGTTTAGATCTCCTGGATCTGTGGGGAGCTACCGAGGATGCTGAGTTGAAATGCACACCCCTGGGGATGGGTCCGAATGTGCTTTTGTGTCTATGGAGACCTTGGAATGAAGCGGTGGCACTGGGGCCCTAAAGGGTTCTCCTAAACAGAGGCTTTGACACAGCTCCAACGTGCAAGTTTCCCATGTGTAGATGAGATGTTTTCTGATGGGTGAAACAAGAAACAGCTATATGCTGCTTTTGAAATCCAGGCCTCTGAGGAGAGATGCCTGGAAACCAAAGCAATGGATCTGATTAGTGCCTAGGGGCCTGTTCTTTCCTTTTTACCTCTGGGGACATCTGTCTATGGGTCTGAGTGCAGGTAGGGGCTCATTTGGGCTCAGATTGCCCCTGTTTTTCCAGGGAAGCTACCACTATTGAGATATATCAGGGACTTTGGAGGTTTATCCTATTAGAAGGGTTGTGGCCATTGGAATGGGCACACACAATTCCCTTGGAGAGGGCAAGTACAGTCCTCAGGTTTGGCTCCAGGGGCCTGAGCCTGTAGGTTGTGTCGTCCAGCCCTTTTTGGACAGTTGTCTGAAAACACAAACTCGGCTTATGTTTCAGGTCATAGGTATGGCAGGACTGATCTACAGACCATGAGGAGAACTTTTCGGGATTTGAAAGAAGGGCGAGTGTGAGGCTCCTGCTCAAGTTTTTGTCTCGGGATATCGTGTCACTCATGGTCGTGGAATTTCTGGGTGACTTCATGGGAAATGGACGAGTCTTACTCTCTGGTGGTTTGGCCCCGTCCAAAGAGTTTGGGTTCATTCTGTGGGCTGGAAGAAGTCCGTTTTATTTTGTTGTTGTTGTTGTTGTTGTTGATTTCTTTTTTAACCTCAGGTGTCCCACCAAATGAGGGATTTCAGAGTAGAGCCCTAGGAGGGACGACTGGACAATCAGAAATCTGGTTAAAAATTGGGGCCTAGGGACATGTCAAGCCCATTATGACATCTAATGGTCCAGCCACTGAGAGGACTTACTAGAGAACAGGACTCATGCTGAGGGTCACAATGCGTGTGTATGCCCTCGTCGCACTCAAGAATGGGCGGGGCCTCAGGGTTTCTCCTAAACTGATCGTTGGACAATGTGCCAACCACAAGGGTTCTTGCCATGGGTAAGGAGGAGTTCTGATTTCTGCATCAGACTCACCCCTGGGCAGTGATTGGAGATAAGGTCTCGGTTCTGAAGCCTGAAAACTGAGGTAGGGAAGAGATGATGACCTAAGGCCATGGCGGGTTTTATGTGCTCAGTGTGCGGTCAGCTTTCTGGGTGTTGGTCAGGAGGTCCGGGCTCAGGATGTGTTCGACAGTGCATTAGTGCCCAGGTTAGACTATATAATTTGGGTAAAGTCGAGTGCTGTGTAGGTTTACCCTCATTTAAGGTGCCTGGGCAGCTCATGAGGCAATAATTTTTTTTTTCTAGAGGGCAGGCAGAGTGCTGCATTGTGGGTCCGGAATTGCCAAACTTGAGGGCTTTGGGGCCAGGAGTGTGAGGATGGTAGTCTGAGAAGACAAGCTAGACTTGGGTTTCAGGGCGAGGGCACGGCAGGTACCCCCTGCAGATCTGAACCAATATCTCATGCATCTGAAGTCAGGGCGAGGATCAGACGTTGGCTCAGGTGGGAGTTTCTGAGCATGACGGCCGCTTCATGAAGGGAGCGGAATCTCGAGACCATTGAGGTTTTCCCACGTTGGGAGTTGTGGGATGCCCCCTTCCAGGATTCCTTCTTCCGGACAATTGAGACCTGTTGGACAGCTCCAGGACATCCCATATGGAATGACTCCAGAGCACCGTTCGCGGATGGATGCCTGGGAAGCCCGCCTCGCATTCCAATTGTCTCCTAGCAACAAGACAGTTTAGATCTGATGGCTCTGCGGGAGCAACCTCGGTGGCTGAGTTGAAATGGACTTTCCTGAGGATGTGTCCTAATGTGTTTTTGTGTCCATGAGGGCCTTGGAATGGGGCGGTGGCACCGGCAACCTGAAGTACTTTCCTAAGCTTTGGACATGGCTCCCATGCACAGGTTTACTTGTGGAGACGAGATGAGTTCTGATGGGTGCCTCAGGAAAACCCCTATGCTCGTATTGGAATCAGGCTTTTGAGGACACATGCCTGTAACCCATAGCAATGGATCCTATTATGGCCTAGGGTCCTGTCTGGTTCAATCTTCTTCTCTGGGGACATCCATCTATGGTATGAGTGGAGGTCGATTATCAGCTGGTGTCAGACACCCCTTGTTTGTTCCGGGTGACCCACACTATTGGGATGGCCTAAGGGTCGTTGGAGGTTTCTCCTAATTTGTACGATTTTGGACCATGGAATGGGCAGAATTCCCATGGATTGGTAGGCACAGTCCTAATGTGTGGCTCCAGGGGCCCAGCCTGGAGGGTGTGTGGCCCAAGACTTTGAGGACAGAAGTCTGAAAACACAAACTCAGCTTAGGTTTTGGGGACGTAGGTATGGCAGGCCCGATCTACAAACCATGAGAAGAACTCTACAGGATATGAAGAAAGTGCGAGTCTGTGGCGATTGCTCAGGCTTTTGTCTCTGGATTTTGTATCAGTGATGGCCGTGGAATGTCGGGGAGGCCTCATGGGCCATGGACGAATCTTCCTCTCTGAGGATTTGGCCCGATTCCCAATTGCTTTTCGTCAATCTGTGGGATGGGAGGACTCATTTCAGTTTTGTTACCTCAGGTGTCCCACCAAAAGAGGAATTCCAAAGCAAAGCTGTGGGGAAGACTGAAGGGACAATCCGAACTATGGTTAAAAATTGGGGCCTAGGGGCATGGCAAGCCCAATATGCTATCTCTTCATCCAGCCACTGAGTGGCCTTACTTGAGGACTGGGCTCAGCCTGAGGGTCACAATGTGTGTTTGTGACCAATGTGGCCCGCGAGCATGGGCGGGGCCTCATGGGCCACACTGGTTTCAACGACACTGAACGTTGGACAACATGCCAACCACAAGGTTTCTTGCCATGGGGAAGGAGTTCTGATTTCTGCATCACCTTCAACATGGACAGTGATTGGAGATAAGGTCTAGGTTCTGCAACCTGAAAACCGAGGTTGGGAAGAGATGACGACCTAAGGCCATGGTGGCTCGATGTGCTCAGTGTGCGGCCAGCTGTCTGGGAGGGGCCAGGGGGTCCAGGCTCAGGCTGTGTCAGAAAGGGCATTAGTGCCCTGGTCAGCCTATGTATTTGGGGTACAGCCAAGGTCGGTGCAGGTTGATCCTCATTTGGGGTTACTTGGTAGCCCCAGAGGACAATGTTTTTTATCTGGAGGGCAGGCAGAGTGCTGCATTGTAGTTCTGGATTGCCAAACTGGAGGCCTTGTGGGCCAGTAGTCTGACGACAAAAGTCTGAGAACACAAGCTAGGCTTAGGTTTCTGGGTGAGGCCATGGCAGGCACAATCTACAGACCTGAATCGAGATCTCGTGCATCTGAAGTCAGGGCGAGGATCAGACGATCGCTCAGGTTGGAGTTTCTGTCCCTGATGGCCCCTTCATGAATGGGGGTGCATCACGAGGCCATGGGGGTTTTCCCATGATGGGAGTTGTGAGAAGCTCCAAACTGCAGAGAGTCTTCGGCAGGACAATTGAGACCTGTTGTTTGGCTCCAGGCCAATGATTCTGAGCAGGGTTCTAAGGATGGATGGCTGGGTAGCCCACCTCGCATTCCAATTGTCTCCTAGCAACAAGACAGTTTAGATCTCCTGGATCTGTGGGGAGCTACCGAGGATGCTGAGTTGAAATGCACACCCCTGGGGATGGGTCCGAATGTGCTTTTGTGTCTATGGAGACCTTGGAATGAAGCGGTGGCACTGGGGCCCTAAAGGGTTCTCCTAAACAGAGGCTTTGACACAGCTCCAACGTGCAAGTTTCCCATGTGTAGATGAGATGTTTTCTGATGGGTGAAACAAGAAACAGCTATATGCTGCTTTTGAAATCCAGGCCTCTGAGGAGAGATGCCTGGAAACCAAAGCAATGGATCTGATTAGTGCCTAGGGGCCTGTTCTTTCCTTTTTACCTCTGGGGACATCTGTCTATGGGTCTGAGTGCAGGTAGGGGCTCATTTGGGCTCAGATTGCCCCTGTTTTTCCAGGGAAGCTACCACTATTGAGATATATCAGGGACTTTGGAGGTTTATCCTATTAGAAGGGTTGTGGCCATTGGAATGGGCACACACAATTCCCTTGGAGAGGGCAAGTACAGTCCTCAGGTTTGGCTCCAGGGGCCTGAGCCTGTAGGTTGTGTCGTCCAGCCCTTTTTGGACAGTTGTCTGAAAACACAAACTCGGCTTATGTTTCAGGTCATAGGTATGGCAGGACTGATCTACAGACCATGAGGAGAACTTTTCGGGATTTGAAAGAAGGGCGAGTGTGAGGCTCCTGCTCAAGTTTTTGTCTCGGGATATCGTGTCACTCATGGTCGTGGAATTTCTGGGTGACTTCATGGGAAATGGACGAGTCTTACTCTCTGGTGGTTTGGCCCCGTCCAAAGAGTTTGGGTTCATTCTGTGGGCTGGAAGAAGTCCGTTTTATTTTGTTGTTGTTGTTGTTGTTGTTGATTTCTTTTTTAACCTCAGGTGTCCCACCAAATGAGGGATTTCAGAGTAGAGCCCTAGGAGGGACGACTGGACAATCAGAAATCTGGTTAAAAATTGGGGCCTAGGGACATGTCAAGCCCATTATGACATCTAATGGTCCAGCCACTGAGAGGACTTACTAGAGAACAGGACTCATGCTGAGGGTCACAATGCGTGTGTATGCCCTCGTCGCACTCAAGAATGGGCGGGGCCTCAGGGTTTCTCCTAAACTGATCGTTGGACAATGTGCCAACCACAAGGGTTCTTGCCATGGGTAAGGAGGAGTTCTGATTTCTGCATCAGACTCACCCCTGGGCAGTGATTGGAGATAAGGTCTCGGTTCTGAAGCCTGAAAACTGAGGTAGGGAAGAGATGATGACCTAAGGCCATGGCGGGTTTTATGTGCTCAGTGTGCGGTCAGCTTTCTGGGTGTTGGTCAGGAGGTCCGGGCTCAGGATGTGTTCGACAGTGCATTAGTGCCCAGGTTAGACTATATAATTTGGGTAAAGTCGAGTGCTGTGTAGGTTTACCCTCATTTAAGGTGCCTGGGCAGCTCATGAGGCAATAATTTTTTTTTTTCTAGAGGGCAGGCAGAGTGCTGCATTGTGGGTCCGGAATTGCCAAACTTGAGGGCTTTGGGGCCAGGAGTGTGAGGATGGTAGTCTGAGAAGACAAGCTAGACTTGGGTTTCAGGGCGAGGGCACGGCAGGTACCCCCTGCAGATCTGAACCAATATCTCATGCATCTGAAGTCAGGGCGAGGATCAGACGTTGGCTCAGGTGGGAGTTTCTGAGCATGACGGCCGCTTCATGAAGGGAGCGGAATCTCGAGACCATTGAGGTTTTCCCACGTTGGGAGTTGTGGGATGCCCCCTTCCAGGATTCCTTCTTCCGGACAATTGAGACCTGTTGGACAGCTCCAGGACATCCCATATGGAATGACTCCAGAGCACCGTTCGCGGATGGATGCCTGGGAAGCCCGCCTCGCATTCCAATTGTCTCCTAGCAACAAGACAGTTTAGATCTGATGGCTCTGCGGGAGCAACCTCGGTGGCTGAGTTGAAATGGACTTTCCTGAGGATGTGTCCTAATGTGTTTTTGTGTCCATGAGGGCCTTGGAATGGGGCGGTGGCACCGGCAACCTGAAGTACTTTCCTAAGCTTTGGACATGGCTCCCATGCACAGGTTTACTTGTGGAGACGAGATGAGTTCTGATGGGTGCCTCAGGAAAACCCCTATGCTCTTATTGGAATCAGGCTTTTGAGGACACATGCCTGTAACCCATAGCAATGGATCCTATTATGGCCTAGGGTCCTGTCTGGTTCAATCTTCTTCTCTGGGGACATCCATCTATGGTATGAGTGGAGGTCGATTATCAGCTGGTGTCAGACACCCCTTGTTTGTTCCGGGTGACCCACACTATTGGGATGGCCTAAGGGTCGTTGGAGGTTTCTCCTAATTTGTACGATTTTGGACCATGGAATGGGCAGAATTCCCATGGATTGGTAGGCACAGTCCTAATGTGTGGCTCCAGGGGCCCAGCCTGGAGGGTGTGTGGCCCAAGACTTTGAGGACAGAAGTCTGAAAACACAAACTCAGCTTAGGTTTTGGGGACGTAGGTATGGCAGGCCCGATCTACAAACCATGAGAAGAACTCTACAGGATATGAAGAAAGTGCGAGTCTGTGGCGATTGCTCAGGCTTTTGTCTCTGGATTTTGTATCAGTGATGGCCGTGGAATGTCGGGGAGGCCTCATGGGCCATGGACGAATCTTCCTCTCTGAGGATTTGGCCCGATTCCCAATTGCTTTTCGTCAATCTGTGGGATGGGAGGACTCATTTCAGTTTTGTTACCTCAGGTGTCCCACCAAAAGAGGAATTCCAAAGCAAAGCTGTGGGGAAGACTGAAGGGACAATCCGAACTATGGTTAAAAATTGGGGCCTAGGGGCATGGCAAGCCCAATATGCTATCTCTTCATCCAGCCACTGAGTGGCCTTACTTGAGGACTGGGCTCAGCCTGAGGGTCACAATGTGTGTTTGTGACCAATGTGGCCCGCGAGCATGGGCGGGGCCTCATGGGCCACACTGGTTTCAACGACACTGAACGTTGGACAACATGCCAACCACAAGGTTTCTTGCCATGGGGAAGGAGTTCTGATTTCTGCATCACCTTCAACATGGACAGTGATTGGAGATAAGGTCTAGGTTCTGAAACCTGAAAACCGAGGTTGGGAAGAGATGACGACCTAAGGCCATGGTGGCTCGATGTGCTCAGTGTGCGGCCAGCTGTCTGGGAGGGGCCAGGGGGTCCAGGCTCAGGCTGTGTCAGAAAGGGCATTAGTGCCCTGGTCAGCCTATGTATTTGGGGTACAGCCAAGGTCGGTGCAGGTTGATCCTCATTTGGGGTTACTTGGTAGCCCCAGAGGACAATGTTTTTTATCTGGAGGGCAGGCAGAGTGCTGCATTGTAGTTCTGGATTGCCAAACTGGAGGCCTTGTGGGCCAGTAGTCTGACGACAAAAGTCTGAGAACACAAGCTAGGCTTAGGTTTCTGGGTGAGGCCATGGCAGGCACAATCTACAGACCTGAATCGAGATCTCGTGCATCTGAAGTCAGGGCGAGGATCAGACGATCGCTCAGGTTGGAGTTTCTGTCCCTGATGGCCCCTTCATGAATGGGGGTGCATCACGAGGCCATGGGGGTTTTCCCATGATGGGAGTTGTGAGAAGCTCCAAACTGCAGAGAGTCTTCGGCAGGACAATTGAGACCTGTTGTTTGGCTCCAGGCCAATGATTCTGAGCAGGGTTCTAAGGATGGATGGCTGGGTAGCCCACCTCGCATTCCAATTGTCTCCTAGCAACAAGACAGTTTAGATCTCCTGGATCTGTGGGGAGCTACCGAGGATGCTGAGTTGAAATGCACACCCCTGGGGATGGGTCCGAATGTGCTTTTGTGTCTATGGAGACCTTGGAATGAAGCGGTGGCACTGGGGCCCTAAAGGGTTCTCCTAAACAGAGGCTTTGACACAGCTCCAACGTGCAAGTTTCCCATGTGTAGATGAGATGTTTTCTGATGGGTGAAACAAGAAACAGCTATATGCTGCTTTTGAAATCCAGGCCTCTGAGGAGAGATGCCTGGAAACCAAAGCAATGGATCTGATTAGTGCCTAGGGGCCTGTTCTTTCCTTTTTACCTCTGGGGACATCTGTCTATGGGTCTGAGTGCAGGTAGGGGCTCATTTGGGCTCAGATTGCCCCTGTTTTTCCAGGGAAGCTACCACTATTGAGATATATCAGGGACTTTGGAGGTTTATCCTATTAGAAGGGTTGTGGCCATTGGAATGGGCACACACAATTCCCTTGGAGAGGGCAAGTACAGTCCTCAGGTTTGGCTCCAGGGGCCTGAGCCTGTAGGTTGTGTCGTCCAGCCCTTTTTGGACAGTTGTCTGAAAACACAAACTCGGCTTATGTTTCAGGTCATAGGTATGGCAGGACTGATCTACAGACCATGAGGAGAACTTTTCGGGATTTGAAAGAAGGGCGAGTGTGAGGCTCCTGCTCAAGTTTTTGTCTCGGGATATCGTGTCACTCATGGTCGTGGAATTTCTGGGTGACTTCATGGGAAATGGACGAGTCTTACTCTCTGGTGGTTTGGCCCCGTCCAAAGAGTTTGGGTTCATTCTGTGGGCTGGAAGAAGTCCGTTTTATTTTGTTGTTGTTGTTGTTGTTGTTGATTTCTTTTTTAACCTCAGGTGTCCCACCAAATGAGGGATTTCAGAGTAGAGCCCTAGGAGGGACGACTGGACAATCAGAAATCTGGTTAAAAATTGGGGCCTAGGGACATGTCAAGCCCATTATGACATCTAATGGTCCAGCCACTGAGAGGACTTACTAGAGAACAGGACTCATGCTGAGGGTCACAATGCGTGTGTATGCCCTCGTCGCACTCAAGAATGGGCGGGGCCTCAGGGTTTCTCCTAAACTGATCGTTGGACAATGTGCCAACCACAAGTGTTCTTGCCATGGGTAAGGAGGAGTTCTGATTTCTGCATCAGACTCACCCCTGGGCAGTGATTGGAGATAAGGTCTCGGTTCTGAAGCCTGAAAACTGAGGTAGGGAAGAGATGATGACCTAAGGCCATGGCGGGTTTTATGTGCTCAGTGTGCGGTCAGCTTTCTGGGTGTTGGTCAGGAGGTCCGGGCTCAGGATGTGTTCGACAGTGCATTAGTGCCCAGGTTAGACTATATAATTTGGGTAAAGTCGAGTGCTGTGTAGGTTTACCCTCATTTAAGGTGCCTGGGCAGCTCATGAGGCAATAATTTTTTTTTTCTAGAGGGCAGGCAGAGTGCTGCATTGTGGGTCCGGAATTGCCAAACTTGAGGGCTTTGGGGCCAGGAGTGTGAGGATGGTAGTCTGAGAAGACAAGCTAGACTTGGGTTTCAGGGCGAGGGCACGGCAGGTACCCCCTGCAGATCTGAACCAATATCTCATGCATCTGAAGTCAGGGCGAGGATCAGACGTTGGCTCAGGTGGGAGTTTCTGAGCATGACGGCCGCTTCATGAAGGGAGCGGAATCTCGAGACCATTGAGGTTTTCCCACGTTGGGAGTTGTGGGATGCCCCCTTCCAGGATTCCTTCTTCCGGACAATTGAGACCTGTTGGACAGCTCCAGGACATCCCATATGGAATGACTCCAGAGCACCGTTCGCGGATGGATGCCTGGGAAGCCCGCCTCGCATTCCAATTGTCTCCTAGCAACAAGACAGTTTAGATCTGATGGCTCTGCGGGAGCAACCTCGGTGGCTGAGTTGAAATGGACTTTCCTGAGGATGTGTCCTAATGTGTTTTTGTGTCCATGAGGGCCTTGGAATGGGGCGGTGGCACCGGCAACCTGAAGTACTTTCCTAAGCTTTGGACATGGCTCCCATGCACAGGTTTACTTGTGGAGACGAGATGAGTTCTGATGGGTGCCTCAGGAAAACCCCTATGCTCGTATTGGAATCAGGCTTTTGAGGACACATGCCTGTAACCCATAGCAATGGATCCTATTATGGCCTAGGGTCCTGTCTGGTTCAATCTTCTTCTCTGGGGACATCCATCTATGGTATGAGTGGAGGTCGATTATCAGCTGGTGTCAGACACCCCTTGTTTGTTCCGGGTGACCCACACTATTGGGATGGCCTAAGGGTCGTTGGAGGTTTCTCCTAATTTGTACGATTTTGGACCATGGAATGGGCAGAATTCCCATGGATTGGTAGGCACAGTCCTAATGTGTGGCTCCAGGGGCCCAGCCTGGAGGGTGTGTGGCCCAAGACTTTGAGGACAGAAGTCTGAAAACACAAACTCAGCTTAGGTTTTGGGGACGTAGGTATGGCAGGCCCGATCTACAAACCATGAGAAGAACTCTACAGGATATGAAGAAAGTGCGAGTCTGTGGCGATTGCTCAGGCTTTTGTCTCTGGATTTTGTATCAGTGATGGCCGTGGAATGTCGGGGAGGCCTCATGGGCCATGGACGAATCTTCCTCTCTGAGGATTTGGCCCGATTCCCAATTGCTTTTCGTCAATCTGTGGGATGGGAGGACTCATTTCAGTTTTGTTACCTCAGGTGTCCCACCAAAAGAGGAATTCCAAAGCAAAGCTGTGGGGAAGACTGAAGGGACAATCCGAACTATGGTTAAAAATTGGGGCCTAGGGGCATGGCAAGCCCAATATGCTATCTCTTCATCCAGCCACTGAGTGGCCTTACTTGAGGACTGGGCTCAGCCTGAGGGTCACAATGTGTGTTTGTGACCAATGTGGCCCGCGAGCATGGGCGGGGCCTCATGGGCCACACTGGTTTCAACGACACTGAACGTTGGACAACATGCCAACCACAAGGTTTCTTGCCATGGGGAAGGAGTTCTGATTTCTGCATCACCTTCAACATGGACAGTGATTGGAGATAAGGTCTAGGTTCTGCAACCTGAAAACCGAGGTTGGGAAGAGATGACGACCTAAGGCCATGGTGGCTCGATGTGCTCAGTGTGCGGCCAGCTGTCTGGGAGGGGCCAGGGGGTCCAGGCTCAGGCTGTGTCAGAAAGGGCATTAGTGCCCTGGTCAGCCTATGTATTTGGGGTACAGCCAAGGTCGGTGCAGGTTGATCCTCATTTGGGGTTACTTGGTAGCCCCAGAGGACAATGTTTTTTATCTGGAGGGCAGGCAGAGTGCTGCATGTAGTTCTGGATTGCCAAACTGGAGGCCTTGTGGGCCAGTAGTCTGACGACAAAAGTCTGAGAACACAAGCTAGGCTTAGGTTTCTGGGTGAGGCCATGGCAGGCACAATCTACAGACCTGAATCGAGATCTCGTGCATCTGAAGTCAGGGCGAGGATCAGACGATCGCTCAGGTTGGAGTTTCTGTCCCTGATGGCCCCTTCATGAATGGGGGTGCATCACGAGGCCATGGGGGTTTTCCCATGATGGGAGTTGTGAGAAGCTCCAAACTGCAGAGAGTCTTCGGCAGGACAATTGAGACCTGTTGTTTGGCTCCAGGCCAATGATTCTGAGCAGGGTTCTAAGGATGGATGGCTGGGTAGCCCACCTCGCATTCCAATTGTCTCCTAGCAACAAGACAGTTTAGATCTCCTGGATCTGTGGGGAGCTACCGAGGATGCTGAGTTGAAATGCACACCCCTGGGGATGGGTCCGAATGTGCTTTTGTGTCTATGGAGACCTTGGAATGAAGCGGTGGCACTGGGGCCCTAAAGGGTTCTCCTAAACAGAGGCTTTGACACAGCTCCAACGTGCAAGTTTCCCATGTGTAGATGAGATGTTTTCTGATGGGTGAAACAAGAAACAGCTATATGCTGCTTTTGAAATCCAGGCCTCTGAGGAGAGATGCCTGGAAACCAAAGCAATGGATCTGATTAGTGCCTAGGGGCCTGTTCTTTCCTTTTTACCTCTGGGGACATCTGTCTATGGGTCTGAGTGCAGGTAGGGGCTCATTTGGGCTCAGATTGCCCCTGTTTTTCCAGGGAAGCTACCACTATTGAGATATATCAGGGACTTTGGAGGTTTATCCTATTAGAAGGGTTGTGGCCATTGGAATGGGCACACACAATTCCCTTGGAGAGGGCAAGTACAGTCCTCAGGTTTGGCTCCAGGGGCCTGAGCCTGTAGGTTGTGTCGTCCAGCCCTTTTTGGACAGTTGTCTGAAAACACAAACTCGGCTTATGTTTCAGGTCATAGGTATGGCAGGACTGATCTACAGACCATGAGGAGAACTTTTCGGGATTTGAAAGAAGGGCGAGTGTGAGGCTCCTGCTCAAGTTTTTGTCTCGGGATATCGTGTCACTCATGGTCGTGGAATTTCTGGGTGACTTCATGGGAAATGGACGAGTCTTACTCTCTGGTGGTTTGGCCCCGTCCAAAGAGTTTGGGTTCATTCTGTGGGCTGGAAGAAGTCCGTTTTATTTTGTTGTTGTTGTTGTTGTTGTTGATTTCTTTTTTAACCTCAGGTGTCCCACCAAATGAGGGATTTCAGAGTAGAGCCCTAGGAGGGACGACTGGACAATCAGAAATCTGGTTAAAAATTGGGGCCTAGGGACATGTCAAGCCCATTATGACATCTAATGGTCCAGCCACTGAGAGGACTTACTAGAGAACAGGACTCATGCTGAGGGTCACAATGCGTGTGTATGCCCTCGTCGCACTCAAGAATGGGCGGGGCCTCAGGGTTTCTCCTAAACTGATCGTTGGACAATGTGCCAACCACAAGGGTTCTTGCCATGGGTAAGGAGGAGTTCTGATTTCTGCATCAGACTCACCCCTGGGCAGTGATTGGAGATAAGGTCTCGGTTCTGAAGCCTGAAAACTGAGGTAGGGAAGAGATGATGACCTAAGGCCATGGCGGGTTTTATGTGCTCAGTGTGCGGTCAGCTTTCTGGGTGTTGGTCAGGAGGTCCGGGCTCAGGATGTGTTCGACAGTGCATTAGTGCCCAGGTTAGACTATATAATTTGGGTAAAGTCGAGTGCTGTGTAGGTTTACCCTCATTTAAGGTGCCTGGGCAGCTCATGAGGCAATAATTTTTTTTTTCTAGAGGGCAGGCAGAGTGCTGCATTGTGGGTCCGGAATTGCCAAACTTGAGGGCTTTGGGGCCAGGAGTGTGAGGATGGTAGTCTGAGAAGACAAGCTAGACTTGGGTTTCAGGGCGAGGGCACGGCAGGTACCCCCTGCAGATCTGAACCAATATCTCATGCATCTGAAGTCAGGGCGAGGATCAGACGTTGGCTCAGGTGGGAGTTTCTGAGCATGACGGCCGCTTCATGAAGGGAGCGGAATCTCGAGACCATTGAGGTTTTCCCACGTTGGGAGTTGTGGGATGCCCCCTTCCAGGATTCCTTCTTCCGGACAATTGAGACCTGTTGGACAGCTCCAGGACATCCCATATGGAATGACTCCAGAGCACCGTTCGCGGATGGATGCCTGGGAAGCCCGCCTCGCATTCCAATTGTCTCCTAGCAACAAGACAGTTTAGATCTGATGGCTCTGCGGGAGCAACCTCGGTGGCTGAGTTGAAATGGACTTTCCTGAGGATGTGTCCTAATGTGTTTTTGTGTCCATGAGGGCCTTGGAATGGGGCGGTGGCACCGGCAACCTGAAGTACTTTCCTAAGCTTTGGACATGGCTCCCATGCACAGGTTTACTTGTGGAGACGAGATGAGTTCTGATGGGTGCCTCAGGAAAACCCCTATGCTCTTATTGGAATCAGGCTTTTGAGGACACATGCCTGTAACCCATAGCAATGGATCCTATTATGGCCTAGGGTCCTGTCTGGTTCAATCTTCTTCTCTGGGGACATCCATCTATGGTATGAGTGGAGGTCGATTATCAGCTGGTGTCAGACACCCCTTGTTTGTTCCGGGTGACCCACACTATTGGGATGGCCTAAGGGTCGTTGGAGGTTTCTCCTAATTTGTACGATTTTGGACCATGGAATGGGCAGAATTCCCATGGATTGGTAGGCACAGTCCTAATGTGTGGCTCCAGGGGCCCAGCCTGGAGGGTGTGTGGCCCAAGACTTTGAGGACAGAAGTCTGAAAACACAAACTCAGCTTAGGTTTTGGGGACGTAGGTATGGCAGGCCCGATCTACAAACCATGAGAAGAACTCTACAGGATATGAAGAAAGTGCGAGTCTGTGGCGATTGCTCAGGCTTTTGTCTCTGGATTTTGTATCAGTGATGGCCGTGGAATGTCGGGGAGGCCTCATGGGCCATGGACGAATCTTCCTCTCTGAGGATTTGGCCCGATTCCCAATTGCTTTTCGTCAATCTGTGGGATGGGAGGACTCATTTCAGTTTTGTTACCTCAGGTGTCCCACCAAAAGAGGAATTCCAAAGCAAAGCTGTGGGGAAGACTGAAGGGACAATCCGAACTATGGTTAAAAATTGGGGCCTAGGGGCATGGCAAGCCCAATATGCTATCTCTTCATCCAGCCACTGAGTGGCCTTACTTGAGGACTGGGCTCAGCCTGAGGGTCACAATGTGTGTTTGTGACCAATGTGGCCCGCGAGCATGGGCGGGGCCTCATGGGCCACACTGGTTTCAACGACACTGAACGTTGGACAACATGCCAACCACAAGGTTTCTTGCCATGGGGAAGGAGTTCTGATTTCTGCATCACCTTCAACATGGACAGTGATTGGAGATAAGGTCTAGGTTCTGCAACCTGAAAACCGAGGTTGGGAAGAGATGACGACCTAAGGCCATGGTGGCTCGATGTGCTCAGTGTGCGGCCAGCTGTCTGGGAGGGGCCAGGGGGTCCAGGCTCAGGCTGTGTCAGAAAGGGCATTAGTGCCCTGGTCAGCCTATGTATTTGGGGTACAGCCAAGGTCGGTGCAGGTTGATCCTCATTTGGGGTTACTTGGTAGCCCCAGAGGACAATGTTTTTTATCTGGAGGGCAGGCAGAGTGCTGCATGTAGTTCTGGATTGCCAAACTGGAGGCCTTGTGGGCCAGTAGTCTGACGACAAAAGTCTGAGAACACAAGCTAGGCTTAGGTTTCTGGGTGAGGCCATGGCAGGCACAATCTACAGACCTGAATCGAGATCTCGTGCATCTGAAGTCAGGGCGAGGATCAGACGATCGCTCAGGTTGGAGTTTCTGTCCCTGATGGCCCCTTCATGAATGGGGGTGCATCACGAGGCCATGGGGGTTTTCCCATGATGGGAGTTGTGAGAAGCTCCAAACTGCAGAGAGTCTTCGGCAGGACAATTGAGACCTGTTGTTTGGCTCCAGGCCAATGATTCTGAGCAGGGTTCTAAGGATGGATGGCTGGGTAGCCCACCTCGCATTCCAATTGTCTCCTAGCAACAAGACAGTTTAGATCTCCTGGATCTGTGGGGAGCTACCGAGGATGCTGAGTTGAAATGCACACCCCTGGGGATGGGTCCGAATGTGCTTTTGTGTCTATGGAGACCTTGGAATGAAGCGGTGGCACTGGGGCCCTAAAGGGTTCTCCTAAACAGAGGCTTTGACACAGCTCCAACGTGCAAGTTTCCCATGTGTAGATGAGATGTTTTCTGATGGGTGAAACAAGAAACAGCTATATGCTGCTTTTGAAATCCAGGCCTCTGAGGAGAGATGCCTGGAAACCAAAGCAATGGATCTGATTAGTGCCTAGGGGCCTGTTCTTTCCTTTTTACCTCTGGGGACATCTGTCTATGGGTCTGAGTGCAGGTAGGGGCTCATTTGGGCTCAGATTGCCCCTGTTTTTCCAGGGAAGCTACCACTATTGAGATATATCAGGGACTTTGGAGGTTTATCCTATTAGAAGGGTTGTGGCCATTGGAATGGGCACACACAATTCCCTTGGAGAGGGCAAGTACAGTCCTCAGGTTTGGCTCCAGGGGCCTGAGCCTGTAGGTTGTGTCGTCCAGCCCTTTTTGGACAGTTGTCTGAAAACACAAACTCGGCTTATGTTTCAGGTCATAGGTATGGCAGGACTGATCTACAGACCATGAGGAGAACTTTTCGGGATTTGAAAGAAGGGCGAGTGTGAGGCTCCTGCTCAAGTTTTTGTCTCGGGATATCGTGTCACTCATGGTCGTGGAATTTCTGGGTGACTTCATGGGAAATGGACGAGTCTTACTCTCTGGTGGTTTGGCCCCGTCCAAAGAGTTTGGGTTCATTCTGTGGGCTGGAAGAAGTCCGTTTTATTTTGTTGTTGTTGTTGTTGTTGTTGTTGTTGTTGTTGTTGTTGTTTTCTCTTTTAACCTCAGGTGTCCCACCAAATGAGGGATTTCAGAGTAGAGCCCTAGGAGGGGCGACTGGACAATCAGAAATCTGGTTAAAAATTGGGGCCTAGGGACATGTCAAGCCCATTATGACATCTAATGGTCCAGCCACTGAGAGGACTTACTAGAGGACAGGACTCATGCTGAGGGTCACAATGCGTGTGTATGCCCTCGTCGCACTCAAGAATGGGCGGGGCCTCAGGGTTTCTCCTAAACTGATCGTTGGACAACGTGCCAACCACAAGGGTTCTTGCCATGGGTAAGGAGGAGTTCTGATTTCTGCATCAGACTCACCCCTGGGCAGTGATTGGAGATAAGGTCTCGGTTCTGAAGCCTGAAAACTGAGGTAGGGAAGAGATGATGACCTAAGGCCATGGCGGGTTTTATGTGCTCAGTGTGCGGTCAGCTTTCTGGGTGATGGTCAGGAGGTCCGGGCTCAGGATGTGTTCGACAGTGCATTAGTGCCCAGGTTAGACTATATAATTTGGGTAAAGTCGAGTGCTGTGTAGGTTTACCCTCATTTAAGGTGCCTGGGCAGCTCATGAGGCAATAATTTTTTTTTTTTTCTAGAGGGCAGGCAGAGTGCTGCATTGTGGGTCCGGAATTGCCAAACTTGAGGGCTTTGGGGCCAGGAGTGTGAGGATGGAAGTCTGAGAAGACAAGCTAGACTTGGGTTTCAGGGCGAGGGCACGGCAGGTACCCCCTGCAGATCTGAACCAATATCTCATGCATCTGAAGTCAGGGCGAGGATCAGACGTTGGCTCAGGTGGGAGTTTCTGAGCATGACGGCCGCTTCATGAAGGGAGCGGAATCTCGAGACCATTGAGGTTTTCCCACGTTGGGAGTTGTGGGATGCCCCCTTCCAGGATTCCTTCTTCCGGACAATTGAGACCTGTTGGACAGCTCCAGGACATCCCATATGGAATGACTCCAGAGCACCGTTCGCGGATGGATGCCTGGGAAGCCCGCCTCGCATTCCAATTGTCTCCTAGCAACAAGACAGTTTAGATCTGATGGCTCTGCGGGAGCAACCTCGGTGGCTGAGTTGAAATGGACTTTCCTGAGGATGTGTCCTAATGTGTTTTTGTGTCCATGAGGGCCTTGGAATGGGGCGGTGGCACCGGCAACCTGAAGTACTTTCCTAAGCTTTGGACATGGCTCCCATGCACAGGTTTACTTGTGGAGACGAGATGAGTTCTGATGGGTGCCTCAGGAAAACCCCTATGCTCGTATTGGAATCAGGCTTTTGAGGACACATGCCTGTAACCCATAGCAATGGATCCTATTATGGCCTAGGGTCCTGTCTGGTTCAATCTTCTTCTCTGGGGACATCCATCTATGGTATGAGTGGAGGTCGATTATCAGCTGGTGTCAGACACCCCTTGTTTGTTCCGGGTGACCCACACTATTGGGATGGCCTAAGGGTCGTTGGAGGTTTCTCCTAATTTGTACGATTTTGGACCATGGAATGGGCAGAATTCCCATGGATTGGTAGGCACAGTCCTAATGTGTGGCTCCAGGGGCCCAGCCTGGAGGGTGTGTGGCCCAAGACTTTGAGGACAGAAGTCTGAAAACACAAACTCAGCTTAGGTTTTGGGGACGTAGGTATGGCAGGCCCGATCTACAAACCATGAGAAGAACTCTACAGGATATGAAGAAAGTGCGAGTCTGTGGCGATTGCTCAGGCTTTTGTCTCTGGATTTTGTATCAGTGATGGCCGTGGAATGTCGGGGAGGCCTCATGGGCCATGGACGAATCTTCCTCTCTGAGGATTTGGCCCGATTCCCAATTGCTTTTCGTCAATCTGTGGGATGGGAGGACTCATTTCAGTTTTGTTACCTCAGGTGTCCCACCAAAAGAGGAATTCCAAAGCAAAGCCGTGGGGAATACTGAAGGGACAATCCGAACTATGGTTAAAAATTGGGGCCTAGGGGCATGGCAAGCCCAATATGCTATCTCTTCATCCAGCCACTGAGTGGCCTTACTTGAGGACTGGGCTCAGCCTGAGGGTCACAATGTGTGTTTGTGACCAATGTGGCCCGCGAGCATGGGCGGAGCCTCATGGGCCACACTGGATTCAACGACACTGAACGTTGGACAACATGCCAACCACAAGGTTTCTTGCCATGGGGAAGGAGTTCTGATTTCTGCATCACCTTCAACATGGACAGTGATTGGAGATAAGGTCTAGGTTCTGAAACCTGAAAACCGAGGTTGGGAAGAGATGACGACCTAAGGCCATGGCGGCTCGATGTGCTCAGTGTGCGGCCAGCTGTCTGGGAGGGGCCAGGGGGTCCAGGCTCAGGCTGTGTCAGAAAGGGCATTAGTGCCCTGGTCAGCCTATGTATTTGGGGTACAGCCAAGGTCGGTGCAGGTTGATCCTCATTTGGGGTTACTGGGTAGCCCCAGAGGACAATGTTTTTTATCTGGAGGGCAGGCAGAGTGCTGCATTATAGTTCTGGATTGCCAAACTGGAGGCCTTGTGGGCCAGTAGTCTGACGACAAAAGTCTGAGAACACAAGCTAGGCTTAGGTTTCTGGGTGAGGCCATGGCAGGCACAATCTACAGACCTGAATCGAGATCTCGTGCATCTGAAGTCAGGGCGAGGATCAGACGATCGCTCAGGTTGGAGTTTCTGTCCCTGATGGCCCCTTCATGAATGGGGGGGCATCACGAGGCCATGGGGGTTTTCCCATGATGGGAGTTGTGAGAAGCTCCAAACTGCAGAGAGTCTTCGGCAGGACAATTGAGACCTGTTGTTTGGCTCCAGGCCAATGATTCTGAGCAGGGTTCTAAGGATGGATGGCTGGGTAGCCCACCTCGCATTCCAATTGTCTCCTAGCAACAAGACAGTTTAGATCTCCTGGATCTGTGGGGAGCTACCGAGGATGCTGAGTTGAAATGCACACCCCTGGGGATGGGTCCGAATGTGCTTTTGTGTCTATGGAGACCTTGGAATGAAGCGGTGGCACTGGGGCCCTAAAGGGTTCTCCTAAACAGAGGCTTTGACACAGCTCCAACGTGCAAGTTTCCCATGTGTAGATGAGATGTTTTCTGATGGGTGAAACAAGAAACAGCTATATGCTGCTTTTGAAATCCAGGCCTCTGAGGAGAGATGCCTGGAAACCAAAGCAATGGATCTGATTAGTGCCTAGGGGTCTGTTCTTTCCTTTTTACCTCTGGGGACATCTGTCTATGGGTCTGAGTGCAGGTAGGGGCTCATTTGGGCTCAGATTGCCCCTGTTTTTCCAGGGAAGCTACCACTATTGAGATATATCAGGGACTTTGGAGGTTTATCCTATTAGAAGGGTTGTGGCCATTGGAATGGGCACACACAATTCCCTTGGAGAGGGCAAGTACAGTCCTCAGGTTTGGCTCCAGGGGCCTGAGCCTGTAGGTTGTGTCGTCCAGCCCTTTTTGGACAGTTGTCTGAAAACACAAACTCGGCTTATGTTTCAGGTCATAGGTATGGCAGGACTGATCTACAGACCATGAGGAGAACTTTTCGGGATTTGAAAGAAGGGCGAGTGTGAGGCTCCTGCTCAAGTTTTTGTCTCGGGATATCGTGTCACTCATGGTCGTGGAATTTCTGGGTGACTTCATGGGAAATGGACGGGTCTTACTCTCTGGTGGTTTGGCCCCGTCCAAAGAGTTTGGGTTCATTCTGTGGGCTGGAAGAAGTCCGTTTTATTTTGTTGTTGTTGTTGTTGTTGTTTTCTTTTTTAACCTCAGGTGTCCCACCAAATGAGGGATTTCAGAGTAGAGCCCTAGGAGGGGCGACTGGACAATCAGAAATCTGGTTAAAAATTGGGGCCTAGGGACATGTCAAGCCCATTATGACATCTAATGGTCCAGCCACTGAGAGGACTTACTAGAGGACAGGACTCATGCTGAGGGTCACAATGCGTGTGTATGCCCTCGTCGCACTCAAGAATGGGCGGGGCCTCAGGGTTTCTCCTACACTGATCATTGGACAACGTGCCAACCACAAGGGTTCTTGCCATGGGTAAGGAGGAGTTCTGATTTCTGCATCAGACTCACCCCTGGGCAGTGATTGGAGATAAGGTCTCGGTTCTGAAGCCTGAAAACTGAGGTAGGGAAAAGATGATGACCTAAGGCCATGGCGGGTTTTATGTGCTCAGTGTGCGGTCAGCTTTCTGGGTGTTGGTCAGGAGGTCCGGGCTCAGGATGTGTTCGACAGTGCATTAGTGCCCAGGTTAGACTATATAATTTGGGTAAAGTCGAGTGCTGTGTAGGTTTACCCTCATTAAGGTGCCTGGGCAGCTCATGAGGCAATAATTTTTTTTTTCTAGAGGGCAGGCAGAGTGCTGCATTGTGGGTCCGGAATTGCCAAACTTGAGGGCTTTGGGGCCAGGAGTGTGAGGATGGAAGTCTGAGAAGACAAGCTAGACTTGGGTTTCAGGGCGAGGGCACGGCAGGTACCCCCTGCAGATCTGAACCAATATCTCATGCATCTGAAGTCAGGGCGAGGATCAGACGTTGGCTCAGGTGGGAGTTTCTGAGCATGACGGCCGCTTCATGAAGGGAGCGTAATCTCGAGACCATTGAGGTTTTCCCACGTTGGGAGTTGTGGGATGCCCCCTTCCAGGATTCCTTCTTCCGGACAATTGAGACCTGTTGGACAGCTCCAGGACATCCCATATGGAATGACTCCAGAGCACCGTTCGCGGATGGATGCCTGGGAAGCCCGCCTCGCATTCCAATTGTCTCCTAGCAACAAGACAGTTTAGATCTGATGGCTCTGCGGGAGCAACCTCGGTGGCTGAGTTGAAATGGACTTTCCTGAGGATGTGTCCTAATGTGTTTTTGTGTCCATGAGGGCCTTGGAATGGGGCGGTGGCACCGGCAACCTGAAGTACTTTCCTAAGCTTTGGACATGGCTCCCATGCACAGGTTTACTTGTGGAGACGAGATGAGTTCTGATGGGTGCCTCAGGAAAACCCCTATGCTCGTATTGGAATCAGGCTTTTGAGGACACATGCCTGTAACCCATAGCAATGGATCCTATTATGGCCTAGGGTCCTGTCTGGTTCAATCTTCTTCTCTGGGGACATCCATCTATGGTATGAGTGGAGGTCGATTATCAGCTGGTGTCAGACACCCCTTGTTTGTTCCGGGTGACCCACACTATTGGGATGGCCTAAGTGTCGTTGGAGGTTTCTCCTAATTTGTACGATTTTGGACCATGGAATGGGCAGAATTCCCATGGATTGGTAGGCACAGTCCTAATGTGTGGCTCCAGGGGCCCAGCCTGGAGGGTGTGTGGCCCAAGACTTTGAGGACAGAAGTCTGAAAACACAAACTCAGCTTAGGTTTGGGGACGTAGGTATGGCAGGCCCGATCTACAAACCATGAGAAGAACTCTACAGGATATGAAGAAAGTGCGAGTCTGTGGCGATTGCTCAGGCTTTTGTCTCTGGATTTTGTATCAGTGATGGCCGTGGAATGTCGGGGAGGCCTCATGGGCCATGGACGAATCTTCCTCTCTGAGGATTTGGCCCGATTCCCAATTGCTTTTCGTCAATCTGTGGGATGGGAGGACTCATTTCAGTTTTGTTACCTCAGGTGTCCCACCAAAAGAGGAATTCCAAAGCAAAGCCGTGGGGAAGACTGAAGGGACAATCCGAACTATGGTTAAAAATTGGGGCCTAGGGGCATGGCAAGCCCAATATGCTATCTCTTCATCCAGCCACTGAGTGGCCTTACTTGAGGACTGGGCTCAGCCTGAGGGTCACAATGTGTGTTTGTGACCAATGTGGCCCGCGAGCATGGGCGGGGCCTCATGGGCCACACTGGTTTCAACGACACTGAAAGTTGGACAACATGCCAACCACAAGGTTTCTTGCCATGGGGAAGGAGTTCTGATTTCTGCATCACCTTCAACATGGACAGTGATTGGAGATAAGGTCTAGGTTCTGAAACCTGAAAACCGAGGTTGGGAAGAGATGACGACCTAAGGCCATGGCGGCTCGATGTGCTCAGTGTGCGGCCAGCTGTCTGGGAGGGGCCAGGGGGTCCAGGCTCAGGCTGTGTCAGAAAGGGCATTAGTGCCCTGGTCAGCCTATGTATTTGGGGTACAGCCAAGGTCGGTGCAGGTTGATCCTCATTTGGGGTTACTGGGTAGCCCCAGAGGACAATGTTTTTTATCTGGAGGGCAGGCAGAGTGCTGCATTATAGTTCTGGATTGCCAAACTGGAGGCCTTGTGGGCCAGTAGTCTGACAACAAAAGTCTGAGAACACAAGCTAGGCTTAGGTTTCTGGGTGAGGCCATGGCAGGCACAATCTACAGACCTGAATCGAGATCTCGTGCATCTGAAGTCAGGGCGAGGATCAGACGATCGCTCAGGTTGGAGTTTCTGTCCCTGATGGCCCCTTCATGAATGGGGGGGCATCACGAGGCCATGGGGGTTTTCCCATGATGGGAGTTGTGAGAAGCTCCAAACTGCAGAGAGTCTTCGGCAGGACAATTGAGACCTGTTGTTTGGCTCCAGGCCAATGATTCTGAGCAGGGTTCTAAGGATGGATGGCTGGGTAGCCCACCTCGCATTCCAATTGTCTCCTAGCAACAAGACAGTTTAGATCTCCTGGATCTGTGGGGAGCTACCGAGGATGCTGAGTTGAAATGCACACCCCTGGGGATGGGTCCGAATGTGCTTTTGTGTCTATGGAGACCTTGGAATGAAGCGGTGGCACTGGGGCCCTAAAGGGTTCTCCTAAACAGAGGCTTTGACACAGCTCCAACGTGCAAGTTTCCCATGTGTAGATGAGATGTTTTCTGATGGGTGAAACAAGAAACAGCTATATGCTGCTTTTGAAATCCAGGCCTCTGAGGAGAGATGCCTGGAAACCAAAGCAATGGATCTGATTAGTGCCTAGGGGCCTGTTCTTTCCTTTTTACCTCTGGGGACATCTGTCTATGGGTCTGAGTGCAGGTAGGGGCTCATTTGGGCTCAGATTGCCCCTGTTTTTCCAGGGAAGCTACCACTATTGAGATATATCAGGAACTTTGGAGGTTTATCCTATTAGAAGGGTTGTGGCCATTGGAATGGGCACACACAATTCCCTTGGAGAGGGCAAGTACAGTCCTCAGGTTTGGCTCCAGGGGCCTGAGCCTGTAGGTTGTGTCGTCCAGCCCTTTTTGGACAGTTGTCTGAAAACACAAACTCGGCTTATGTTTCAGGTCATAGGTATAGCAGGACTGATCTACAGACCATGAGGAGAACTTTTCGGGATTTGAAAGAAGGGCGAGTGTGAGGCTCCTGCTCAAGTTTTTGTCTCGGGATATCGTGTCACTCATGGTCGTGGAATTTCTGGGTGACTTCATGGGAAATGGACGGGTCTTACTCTCTGGTGGTTTGGCCCCGTCCAAAGAGTTTGGGTTCATTCTGTGGGCTGGAAGAAGTCCGTTTTATTTTGTTGTTGTTGTTGTTGTTGTTTTCTTTTTTAACCTCAGGTGTCCCACCAAATGAGGGATTTCAGAGTAGAGCCCTAGGAGGGGCGACTGGACAATCAGAAGTCTGGTTAAAAATTGGGGCCTAGGGACATGTCAAGCCCATTATGACATCTAATGGTCCAGCCACTGAGAGGACTTACTAAAGGACAGGACTCATGCTGAGGGTCACAATGCGTGTGTATGCCCTCGTCGCACTCAAGAATGGGCGGGGCCTCAGGGTTTCTCCTACACTGATCATTGGACAACGTGCCAACCACAAGGGTTCTTGCCATGGGTAAGGAGGAGTTCTGATTTCTGCATCAGACTCACCCCTGGGCAGTGATTGGAGATAAGGTCTCGGTTCTGAAGCCTGAAAACTGAGGTAGGGAAAAGATGATGACCTAAGGCCATGGCGGGTTTTATGTGCTCAGTGTGCGGTCAGCTTTCTGGGTGTTGGTCAGGAGGTCCGGGCTCAGGATGTGTTCGACAGTGCATTAGTGCCCAGGTTAGACTATATAATTTGGGTAAAGTCGAGTGCTGTGTAGGTTTACCCTCATTTAAGATGCCTGGGCAGCTCATGAGGCAATCATTTTTTTTTTTCTAGAGGGCAGGCAGAGTGCTGCATTGTGGGTCCGGAATTGCCAAACTTGAGGGCTTTGGGGCCAGGAGTGTGAGGATGGAAGTCTGAGAAGACAAGCTAGACTTGGGTTTCAGGGCGAGGGCACGGCAGGTACCCCCTGCAGATCTGAACCAATATCTCATGCATCTGAAGTCAGGGCGAGGATCAGACGTTGGCTCAGGTGGGAGTTTCTGAGCATGACGGCCGCTTCATGAAGGGAGCGGAATCTCGAGACCATTGAGGTTTTCCCACGTTGGGAGTTGTGGGATGCCCCCTTCCAGGATTCCTTCTTCCGGACAATTGAGACCTGTTGGACAGCTCCAGGACATCCCATATGGAATGACTCCAGAGCACCGTTCGCGGATGGATGCCTGGGAAGCCCGCCTCGCATTCCAATTGTCTCCTAGCAACAAGACAGTTTAGATCTGATGGCTCTGCGGGAGCAACCTCGGTGGCTGAGTTGAAATGGACTTTCCTGAGGATGTGTCCTAATGTGTTTTTGTGTCCATGAGGGCCTTGGAATGGGGCGGTGGCACCGGCAACCTGAAGTACTTTCCTAAGCTTTGGACATGGCTCCCATGCACAGGTTTACTTGTGGAGACGAGATGAGTTCTGATGGGTGCCTCAGGAAAACCCCTATGCTCGTATTGGAATCAGGCTTTTGAGGACACATGCCTGTAACCCATAGCAATGGATCCTATTATGGCCTAGGGTCCTGTCTGGTTCAATCTTCTTCTCTGGGGACATCCATCTATGGTATGAGTGGAGGTCGATTATCAGCTGGTGTCAGACACCCCTTGTTTGTTCCGGGTGACACACACTATTGGGATGGCCTAAGGGTCGTTGGAGGTTTCTCCTAATTTGTACGATTTTGGACCATGGAATGGGCAGAATTCCCATGGATTGGTAGGCACAGTCCTAATGTGTGGCTCCAGGGGCCCAGCCTGGAGGGTGTGTGGCCCAAGACTTTGAGGACAGAAGTCTGAAAACACAAACTCAGCTTAGGTTTGGGGACGTAGGTATGGCAGGCCCGATCTACAAACCATGAGAAGAACTCTACAGGATATGAAGAAAGTGCGAGTCTGTGGCGATTGCTCAGGCTTTTGTCTCTGGATTTTGTATCAGTGATGGCCGTGGAATGTCGGGGAGGCCTCATGGGCCATGGACGAATCTTCCTCTCTGAGGATTTGGCCCGATTCCCAATTGCTTTTCGTCAATCTGTGGGATGGGAGGACTCATTTCAGTTTTGTTACCTCAGGTGTCCCACCAAAAGAGGAATTCCAAAGCAAAGCCGTGGGGAAGACTGAAGGGACAATCCGAACTATGGTTAAAAATTGGGGCCTAGGGGCATGGCAAGCCCAATATGCTATCTCTTCATCCAGCCACTGAGTGGCCTTACTTGAGGACTGGGCTCAGCCTGAGGGTCACAATGTGTGTTTGTGACCAATGTGGCCCGTGAGCATGGGCGGGGCCTCATGGGCCACACTGGTTTCAACGACACTGAAAGTTGGACAACATGCCAACCACAAGGTTTCTTGCCATGGGGAAGGAGTTCTGATTTCTGCATCACCTTCAACATGGACAGTGATTGGAGATAAGGTCTAGGTTCTGAAACCTGAAAACCGAGGTTGGGAAGAGATGACGACCTAAGGCCATGGCGGCTCGATGTGCTCAGTGTGCGGCCAGCTGTCTGGGAGGGGCCAGGGGGTCCAGGCTCAGGCTGTGTCAGAAAGGGCATTAGTGCCCTGGTCAGCCTATGTATTTGGGGTACAGCCAAGGTCGGTGCAGGTTGATCCTCATTTGGGGTTACTGGGTAGCCCCAGAGGACAATGTTTTTTATCTGGAGGGCAGGCAGAGTGCTGCATTATAGTTCTGGATTGCCAAACTGGAGGCCCTGTGGGCCAGTAGTCTGACGACAAAAGTCTGAGAACACAAGCTAGGCTTAGGTTTCTGGGTGAGGCCATGGCAGGCACAATCTACAGACCTGAATCGAGATCTCGTGCATCTGAAGTCAGGGCGAGGATCAGACGATCGCTCAGGTTGGAGTTTCTGTCCCTGATGGCCCCTTCATGAATGGGGGGGCATCACGAGGCCATGGGGGTTTTCCCATGATGGGAGTTGTGAGAAGCTCCAAACTGCAGAGAGTCTTCGGCAGGACAATTGAGACCTGTTGTTTGGCTCCAGGCCAATGATTCTGAGCAGGGTTCTAAGGATGGATGGCTGGGTAGCCCACCTCGCATTCCAATTGTCTCCTAGCAACAAGACAGTTTAGATCTCCTGGATCTGTGGGGAGCTACCGAGGATGCTGAGTTGAAATGCACACCCCTGGGGATGGGTCCGAATGTGCTTTTGTGTCTATGGAGACCTTGGAATGAAGCGGTGGCACTGGGGCCCTAAAGGGTTCTCCTAAACAGAGGCTTTGACACAGCTCCAACGTGCAAGTTTCCCATGTGTAGATGAGATGTTTTCTGATGGGTGAAACAAGAAACAGCTATATGCTGCTTTTGAAATCCAGGCCTCTGAGGAGAGATGCCTGGAAACCAAAGCAATGGATCTGATTAGTGCCTAGGGGCCTGTTCTTTCCTTTTTACCTCTGGGGACATCTGTCTATGGGTCTGAGTGCAGGTAGGGGCTCATTTGGGCTCAGATTGCCCCTGTTTTTCCAGGGAAGCTACCACTATTGAGATATATCAGGGACTTTGGAGGTTTATCCTATTAGAAGGGTTGTGGCCATTGGAATGGGCACACACAATTCCCTTGGAGAGGGCAAGTACAGTCCTCAGGTTTGGCTCCAGGGGCCTGAGCCTGTAGGTTGTGTCGTCCAGCCCTTTTTGGACAGTTGTCTGAAAACACAAACTCGGCTTATGTTTCAGGTCATAGGTATGGCAGGACTGATCTACAGACCATGAGGAGAACTTTTCGGGATTTGAAAGAAGGGCGAGTGTGAGGCTCCTGCTCAAGTTTTTGTCTCGGGATATCGTGTCACTCATGGTCGTGGAATTTCTGGGTGACTTCATGGGAAATGGACGGGTCTTACTCTCTGGTGGTTTGGCCCCGTCCAAAGAGTTTGGGTTCATTCTGTGGGCTGGAAGAAGTCCGTTTTATTTTGTTGTTGTTGTTGTTGTTGTTTTCTTTTTTAACCTCAGGTGTCCCACCAAATGAGGGATTTCAGAGTAGAGCCCTAGGAGGGGCGACTGGACAATCAGAAATCTGGTTAAAAATTGGGGCCTAGGGACATGTCAAGCCCATTATGACATCTAATGGTCCAGCCACTGAGAGGACTTACTAGAGGACAGGACTCATGCTGAGGGTCACAATGCGTGTGTATGCCCTCGTCGCACTCAAGAATGGGCGGGGCCTCAGGGTTTCTCCTACACTGATCATTGGACAACGTGCCAACCACAAGGGTTCTTGCCATGGGTAAGGAGGAGTTCTGATTTCTGCATCAGACTCACCCCTGTGCAGTGATTGGAGATAAGGTCTCGGTTCTGAAGCCTGAAAACTGAGGTAGGGAAGAGATGATGACCTAAGGCCATGGCGGGTTTTATGTGCTCAGTGTGCGGTCAGCTTTCTGGGTGTTGGTCAGGAGGTCCGGGCTCAGGATGTGTTCGACAGTGCATTAGTGCCCAGGTTAGACTATATAATTTGGGTAAAGTCGAGTGCTGTGTAGGTTTACCCTCATTTAAGGTGCCTGGGCAGCTCATGAGGCAATCATTTTTTTTTTCTAGAGGGCAGGCAGAGTGCTGCATTGTGGGTCCGGAATTGCCAAACTTGAGGGCTTTGGGGCCAGGAGTGTGAGGATGGAAGTCTGAGAAGACAAGCTAGACTTGGGTTTCAGGGCGAGGGCACGGCAGGTACCCCCTGCAGATCTGAACCAATATCTCATGCATCTGAAGTCAGGGCGAGGATCAGACGTTGGCTCAGGTGGGAGTTTCTGAGCATGACGGCCGCTTCATGAAGGGAGCGGAATCTCGAGACCATTGAGGTTTTCCCACGTTGGGAGTTGTGGGATGCCCCCTTCCAGGATTCCTTCTTCCGGACAATTGAGACCTGTTGGACAGCTCCAGGACATCCCATATGGAATGACTCCAGAGCACCGTTCGCGGATGGATGCCTGGGAAGCCCGCCTCGCATTCCAATTGTCTCCTAGCAACAAGACAGTTTAGATCTGATGGCTCTGCGGGAGCAACCTCGGTGGCTGAGTTGAAATGGACTTTCCTGAGGATGTGTCCTAATGTGTTTTTGTGTCCATGAGGGCCTTGGAATGGGGCGGTGGCACCGGCAACCTGAAGTACTTTCCTAAGCTTTGGACATGGCTCCCATGCACAGGTTTACTTGTGGAGACGAGATGAGTTCTGATGGGTGCCTCAGGAAAACCCCTATGCTCGTATTGGAATCAGGCTTTTGAGGACACATGCCTGTAACCCATAGCAATGGATCCTATTATGGCCTAGGGTCCTGTCTGGTTCAATCTTCTTCTCTGGGGACATCCATCTATGGTATGAGTGGAGGTCGATTATCAGCTGGTGTCAGACACCCCTTGTTTGTTCCGGGTGACCCACACTATTGGGATGGCCTAAGGGTCGTTGGAGGTTTCTCCTAATTTGTACGATTTTGAACCATGGAATGGGCAGAATTCCCATGGATTGGTAGGCACAGTCCTAATGTGTGGCTCCAGGGGCCCAGCCTGGAGGGTGTGTGGCCCAAGACTTTGAGGACAGAAGTCTGAAAACACAAACTCAGCTTAGGTTTGGGGACGTAGGTATGGCAGGCCCGATCTACAAACCATGAGAAGAACTCTACAGGATATGAAGAAAGTGCGAGTCTGTGGCGATTGCTCAGGCTTTTGTCTCTGGATTTTGTATCAGTGATGGCCGTGGAATGTCGGGGAGGCCTCATGGGCCATGGACGAATCTTCCTCTCTGAGGATTTGGCCCGATTCCCAATTGCTTTTCGTCAATCTGTGGGATGGGAGGACTCATTTCAGTTTTGTTACCTCAGGTGTCCCACCAAAAGAGGAATTCCAAAGCAAAGCCGTGGGGAATACTGAAGGGACAATCCGAACTATGGTTAAAAATTGGGGCCTAGGGGCATGGCAAGCCCAATATGCTATCTCTTCATCCAGCCACTGAGTGGCCTTACTTGAGGACTGGGCTCAGCCTGAGGGTCACAATGTGTGTTTGTGACCAATGTGGCCCGCGAGCATGGGCGGGGCCTCATGGGCCACACTGGATTCAACGACACTGAACGTTGGACAACATGCCAACCACAAGGTTTCTTGCCATGGGGAAGGAGTTCTGATTTCTGCATCACCTTCAACATGGACAGTGATTGGAGATAAGGTCTAGGTTCTGAAACCTGAAAACCGAGGTTGGGAAGAGATGACGACCTAAGGCCATGGCGGCTCGATGTGCTCAGTGTGCGGCCAGCTGTCTGGGAGGGGCCAGGGGGTCCAGGCTCAGGCTGTGTCAGAAAGGGCATTAGTGCCCTGGTCAGCCTATGTATTTGGGGTACAGCCAAGGTCGGTGCAGGTTGATCCTCATTTGGGGTTACTGGGTAGCCCCAGAGGACAATGTTTTTTATCTGGAGGGCAGGCAGAGTGCTGCATTGTAGTTCTGGATTGCCAAATGGAGGCCTTGTGGGCCAGTAGTCTGACGACAAAAGTCTGAGAACACAAGCTAGGCTTAGGTTTCTGGGTGAGGCCATGGCAGGCACAATCTACAGACCTGAATCGAGATCTCGTGCATCTGAAGTCAGGGCGAGGATCAGACGATCGCTCAGGTTGGAGTTTCTGTCCCTGATGGCCCCTTCATGAATGGGGGGGCATCACGAGGCCATGGGGGTTTTCCCATGATGGGAGTTGTGAGAAGCTCCAAACTGCAGAGAGTCTTCGGCAGGACAATTGAGACCTGTTGTTTGGCTCCAGGCCAATGATTCTGAGCAGGGTTCTAAGGATGGATGGCTGGGTAGCCCACCTCGCATTCTAATTGTCCCCTAGCAACAAGACAGTTTAGATCTCCTGGATCTGTGGGGAGCTACCGAGGATGCTGAGTTGAAATGCACACCCCTGGGGATGGATCCGAATGTGCTTTTGTGTCTATGGAGACCTTGGAATGAAGCGGTGGCACTGGGGCCCTAAAGGGTTCTCCTAAACAGAGGCTTTGACACAGCTCCAACGTGCAAGTTTCCCATGTGTAGATGAGATGTTTTCTGATGGGTGAAACAAGAAACAGCTATATGCTGCTTTTGAAATCCAGGCCTCTGAGGAGAGATGCCTGGAAACCAAAGCAATGGATCTGATTAGTGCCTAGGGGCCTGTTCTTTCCTTTTTACCTCTGGGGACATCTGTCTATGGGTCTGAGTGCAGGTAGGGGCTCATTTGGGCTCAGATTGCCCCTGTTTTTCCAGGGAAGCTACCACTATTGAGATGGATCAGGGACTTTGGAGGTTTATCCTATTAGAAGGGTTGTGGCCATTGGAATGGGCACACACAATTCCCTTGGAGAGGGCAAGTACAGTCCTCAGGTTTGGCTCCAGGGGCCTGAGCCTGTAGGTTGTGTCGTCCAGCCCTTTTTGGACAGTTGTCTGAAAACACAAACTTGGCTTATGTTTCAGGTCATAGGTATGGCAGGACTGATCTACAGACCATGAGGAGAACTTTTCGGGATTTGAAAGAAGGGCGAGTGTGAGGCTCCTGCTCAAGTTTTTGTCTCGGGATATCGTGTCACTCATGGTCGTGGAATTTCTGGGTGACTTCATGGGAAATGCACGAGTCTTACTCTGTGGTGGTTTGGACCCGTCCAAAGAGTTTGGGTTCATTCTGTGGGCTGGAAGAAGTCCGTTTTATTTTGTTGTTGTTGTTGTTGTTGTTGTTGTTTTCTTTTTTAACCTCAGGTGTCCCACCAAATGAGGGATTTCAGAGTAGAGCCCTAGGAGGGGCGACTGGACAATCAGAAATCTGGTTAAAAATTGGGGCCTAGGGACATGTCAAGCCCATTATGACATCTAATGGTCCAGCCACTGAGAGGACTTACTAGAGGACAGGATTCATGCTGAGGGTCACAATGCGTGTGTATGCCCTCGTAGCACTCAAGAATGGGCGGGGCCTCAGGGTTTCTCCTACACTGATCGTTGGACAACGTGCCAACCACAAGGGTTCTTGCCATGGGTAAGGAGGAGTTCTGATTTCTGCATCAGACTCACCCCTGGGCAGTGATTGGAGATAAGGTCTCGGTTCTGAAGCCTGAAAACTGAGGTAGGGAAGAGATGATGACCTAAGGCCATGGCGGGTTTTATGTGCTCAGTGTGCGGTCAGCTTTCTGGGTGTTGGTCAGGAGGTCCGGGCTCAGAATGTGTTCGACAGTGCATTAGTGCCCAGGTTAGACTATATAATTTGGGTAAAGTCGAGTGCTGTGTAGGTTTACCCTCATTTAAGGTGCCAGGGCAGCTCATGAGGCAATCATTTTTTTTCTAGAGGGGAGGCAGAGTGCTGCATTGTGGGTCCGGAATTGCCAAACTTGAGGGCTTTGGGGCCAGGAGTGTGAGGATGGAAGTCTGAGAAGACAAGCTAGACTTGGGTTTCAGGGCGAGGGCACGGCAGGTACCCCCTGCAGATCTGAACCAATATCTCATGCATCTGAAGTCAGGGCGAGGATCAGACGTTGGCTCAGGTGGGAGTTTCTGAGCATGACGGCCGCTTCATGAAGGGAGCGGAATCTCGAGACCATTGAGGTTTTCCCACGTTGGGAGTTGTGGGATGCCCCCTTCCAGGATTCCTTCTTCCGGACAATTGAGACCTGTTGGACAGCTCCAGGACATCCCATATGGAATGACTCCAGAGCACCGTTCGCGGATGGATGCCTGGGAAGCCCGCCTCGCATTCCAATTGTCTCCTAGCAACAAGACAGTTTAGATCTGATGGCTCTGCGGGAGCAACCTCGGTGGCTGAGTTGAAATGGACTTTCCTGAGGATGTGTCCTAATGTGTTTTTGTGTCCATGAGGGCCTTGGAATGGGGCGGTGGCACCGGCAACCTGAAGTACTTTCCTAAGCTTTGGACATGGCTCCCATGCACAGGTTTACTTGTGGAGACGAGATGAGTTCTGATGGGTGCCTCAGGAAAACCCCTATGCTCGTATTGGAATCAGGCTTTTGAGGACACATGCCTGTAACCCATAGCAATGGATCCTATTATGGCCTAGGGTCCTGTCTGGTTCAATCTTCTTCTCTGGGGACATCCATCTATGGTATGAGTGGAGGTCGATTATCAGCTGGTGTCAGACACCCCTTGTTTGTTCCGGGTGACCCACACTATTGGGATGGCCTAAGGGTCGTTGGAGGTTTCTCCTAATTTGTACGATTTTGAACCATGGAATGGGCAGAATTCCCATGGATTGGTAGGCACAGTCCTAATGTGTGGCTCCAGGGGCCCAGCCTGGAGGGTGTGTGGCCCAAGACTTTGAGGACAGAAGTCTGAAAACACAAACTCAGCTTAGGTTTGGGGACGTAGGTATGGCAGGCCCGATCTACAAACCATGAGAAGAACTCTACAGGATATGAAGAAAGTGCGAGTCTGTGGCGATTGCTCAGGCTTTTGTCTCTGGATTTTGTATCAGTGATGGCCGTGGAATGTCGGGGAGGCCTCATGGGCCATGGACGAATCTTCCTCTCTGAGGATTTGGCCCGATTCCCAATTGCTTTTCGTCAATCTGTGGGATGGGAGGACTCATTTCAGTTTTGTTACCTCAGGTGTCCCACCAAAAGAGGAATTCCAAAGCAAAGCCGTGGGGAATACTGAAGGGACAATCCGAACTATGGTTAAAAATTGGGGCCTAGGGGCATGGCAAGCCCAATATGCTATCTCTTCATCCAGCCACTGAGTGGCCTTACTTGAGGACTGGGCTCAGCCTGAGGGTCACAATGTGTGTTTGTGACCAATGTGGCCCGCGAGCATGGGCGGGGCCTCATGGGCCACACTGGATTCAACGACACTGAACGTTGGACAACATGCCAACCACAAGGTTTCTTGCCATGGGGAAGGAGTTCTGATTTCTGCATCACCTTCAACATGGACAGTGATTGGAGATAAGGTCTAGGTTCTGAAACCTGAAAACCGAGGTTGGGAAGAGATGACGACCTAAGGCCATGGCGGCTCGATGTGCTCAGTGTGCGGCCAGCTGTCTGGGAGGGGCCAGGGGGTCCAGGCTCAGGCTGTGTCAGAAAGGGCATTAGTGCCCTGGTCAGCCTATGTATTTGGGGTACAGCCAAGGTCGGTGCAGGTTGATCCTCATTTGGGGTTACTGGGTAGCCCCAGAGGACAATGTTTTTTATCTGGAGGGCAGGCAGAGTGCTGCATTGTAGTTCTGGATTGCCAAATGGAGGCCTTGTGGGCCAGTAGTCTGACGACAAAAGTCTGAGAACACAAGCTAGGCTTAGGTTTCTGGGTGAGGCCATGGCAGGCACAATCTACAGACCTGAATCGAGATCTCGTGCATCTGAAGTCAGGGCGAGGATCAGACGATCGCTCAGGTTGGAGTTTCTGTCCCTGATGGCCCCTTCATGAATGGGGGGGCATCACGAGGCCATGGGGGTTTTCCCATGATGGGAGTTGTGAGAAGCTCCAAACTGCAGAGAGTCTTCGGCAGGACAATTGAGACCTGTTGTTTGGCTCCAGGCCAATGATTCTGAGCAGGGTTCTAAGGATGGATGGCTGGGTAGCCCACCTCGCATTCTAATTGTCCCCTAGCAACAAGACAGTTTAGATCTCCTGGATCTGTGGGGAGCTACCGAGGATGCTGAGTTGAAATGCACACCCCTGGGGATGGATCCGAATGTGCTTTTGTGTCTATGGAGACCTTGGAATGAAGCGGTGGCACTGGGGCCCTAAAGGGTTCTCCTAAACAGAGGCTTTGACACAGCTCCAACGTGCAAGTTTCCCATGTGTAGATGAGATGTTTTCTGATGGGTGAAACAAGAAACAGCTATATGCTGCTTTTGAAATCCAGGCCTCTGAGGAGAGATGCCTGGAAACCAAAGCAATGGATCTGATTAGTGCCTAGGGGCCTGTTCTTTCCTTTTTACCTCTGGGGACATCTGTCTATGGGTCTGAGTGCAGGTAGGGGCTCATTTGGGCTCAGATTGCCCCTGTTTTTCCAGGGAAGCTACCACTATTGAGATGGATCAGGGACTTTGGAGGTTTATCCTATTAGAAGGGTTGTGGCCATTGGAATGGGCACACACAATTCCCTTGGAGAGGGCAAGTACAGTCCTCAGGTTTGGCTCCAGGGGCCTGAGCCTGTAGGTTGTGTCGTCCAGCCCTTTTTGGACAGTTGTCTGAAAACACAAACTTGGCTTATGTTTCAGGTCATAGGTATGGCAGGACTGATCTACAGACCATGAGGAGAACTTTTCGGGATTTGAAAGAAGGGCGAGTGTGAGGCTCCTGCTCAAGTTTTTGTCTCGGGATATCGTGTCACTCATGGTCGTGGAATTTCTGGGTGACTTCATGGGAAATGCACGAGTCTTACTCTGTGGTGGTTTGGACCCGTCCAAAGAGTTTGGGTTCATTCTGTGGGCTGGAAGAAGTCCGTTTTATTTTGTTGTTGTTGTTGTTGTTGTTGTTGTTTTCTTTTTTAACCTCAGGTGTCCCACCAAATGAGGGATTTCAGAGTAGAGCCCTAGGAGGGGCGACTGGACAATCAGAAATCTGGTTAAAAATTGGGGCCTAGGGACATGTCAAGCCCATTATGACATCTAATGGTCCAGCCACTGAGAGGACTTACTAGAGGACAGGATTCATGCTGAGGGTCACAATGCGTGTGTATGCCCTCGTCGCACTCAAGAATGGGCGGGGCCTCAGGGTTTCTCCTACACTGATCGTTGGACAACGTGCCAACCACAAGGGTTCTTGCCATGGGTAAGGAGGAGTTCTGATTTCTGCATCAGACTCACCCCTGGGCAGTGATTGGAGATAAGGTCTCGGTTCTGAAGCCTGAAAACTGAGGTAGGGAAGAGATGATGACCTAAGGCCATGGCGGGTTTTATGTGCTCAGTGTGCGGTCAGCTTTCTGGGTGTTGGTCAGGAGGTCCGGGCTCAGAATGTGTTCGACAGTGCATTAGTGCCCAGGTTAGACTATATAATTTGGGTAAAGTCGAGTGCTGTGTAGGTTTACCCTCATTTAAGGTGCCAGGGCAGCTCATGAGGCAATCATTTTTTTTCTAGAGGGGAGGCAGAGTGCTGCATTGTGGGTCCGGAATTGCCAAACTTGAGGGCTTTGGGGCCAGGAGTGTGAGGATGGAAGTCTGAGAAGACAAGCTAGACTTGGGTTTCAGGGCGAGGGCACGGCAGGTACCCCCTGCAGATCTGAACCAATATCTCATGCATCTGAAGTCAGGGCGAGGATCAGACGTTGGCTCAGGTGGGAGTTTCTGAGCATGACGGCCGCTTCATGAAGGGAGCGGAATCTCGAGACCATTGAGGTTTTCCCACGTTGGGAGTTGTGGGATGCCCCCTTCCAGGATTCCTTCTTCCGGACAATTGAGACCTGTTGGACAGCTCCAGGACATCCCATATGGAATGACTCCAGAGCACCGTTCGCGGATGGATGCCTGGGAAGCCCGCCTCGCATTCCAATTGTCTCCTAGCAACAAGACAGTTTAGATCTGATGGCTCTGCGGGAGCAACCTCGGTGGCTGAGTTGAAATGGACTTTCCTGAGGATGTGTCCTAATGTGTTTTTGTGTCCATGAGGGCCTTGGAATGGGGCGGTGGCACCGGCAACCTGAAGTACTTTCCTAAGCTTTGGACATGGCTCCCATGCACAGGTTTACTTGTGGAGACGAGATGAGTTCTGATGGGTGCCTCAGGAAAACCCCTATGCTCGTATTGGAATCAGGCTTTTGAGGACACATGCCTGTAACACATAGCAATGGATCCTATTATGGCCTAGGGTCCTGTCTGGTTCAATCTTCTTCTCTGGGGACATCCATCTATGGTATGAGTGGAGGTCGATTATCAGCTGGTGTCAGACACCCCTTGTTTGTTCCGGGTGACCCACACTATTGGGATGGCCTAAGGGTCGTTGGAGGTTTCTCCTAATTTGTACGATTTTGGACCATGGAATGGGCAGAATTCCCATGGATTGGTAGGCACAGTCCTAATGTGTGGCTCCAGGGGCCCAGCCTGGAGGGTGTGTGGCCCAAGACTTTGAGGACAGAAGTCTGAAAACACAAACTCAGCTTAGGTTTGGGGACGTAGGTATGGCAGGCCCGATCTACAAACCATGAGAAGAACTCTACAGGATATGAAGAAAGTGCGAGTCTGTGGCGATTGCTCAGGCTTTTGTCTCTGGATTTTGTATCAGTGATGGCCGTGGAATGTCGGGGAGGCCTCATGGGCCATGGACGAATCTTCCTCTCTGAGGATTTGGCCCGATTCCCAATTGCTTTTCGTCAATCTGTGGGATGGGAGGACTCATTTCAGTTTTGTTACCTCAGGTGTCCCACCAAAAGAGGAATTCCAAAGCAAAGCCGTGGGGAAGACTGAAGGGACAATCCGAACTATGGTTAAAAATTGGGGCCTAGGGGTATGGCAAGCCCAATATGCTATCTCTTCATCCAGCCACTGAGTGGCCTTACTTGAGGACTGGGCTCAGCCTGAGGGTCACAATGTGTGTTTGTGACCAATGTGGCCCGCGAGCATGGGCGGGGCCTCATGGGCCACACTGGATTCAACGACACTGAACGTTGGACAACATGCCAACCACAAGGTTTCTTGCCATGGGGAAGGAGTTCTGATTTCTGCATCACCTTCAACATGGACAGTGATTGGAGATAAGGTCTAGGTTCTGAAACCTGAAAACCGAGGTTGGGAAGAGATGACGACCTAAGGCCATGGCGGCTCGATGTGCTCAGTGTGCGGCCAGCTGTCTGGGAGGGGCCAGGGGGTCCAGGCTCAGGCTGTGTCAGAAAGGGCATTAGTGCCCTGGTCAGCCTATGTATTTGGGGTACAGCCAAGGTCGGTGCAGGTTGATCCTATTTGGGGTTACTGGGTAGCCCCAGAGGACAATGTATTTCTTCTCGAGGGCAGGCAGAGTGCTGCATTGTAGTTCTGGATTGCCAAACTGGAGGCCTTGTGGGCCAGTAGTCTGACGACAAAAGTCTGAGAACACAAGCTAGGCTTAGGTTTCTGGGTGAGGCCATGGCAGGCACAATCTACAGACCTGAATCGAGATCTCGTGCATCTGAAGTCAGGGCGAGGATCAGACGATCGCTCAGGTTGGAGTTTCTGACCCTGATGGCCCCTTCATGAATGGGGGGGGGCATCACGAGGCCATGGGGGTTTTCCCACGGTGGGAGTTGTGAGAAGCTCCAAACTGCAGAGAGTCTTCTGCAGGACAATTGAGACCTGTTGTTTGGCTCCAGGCCAATGATTCTGAGCAGGGTTCTAAGGATGGATGGCTGGGTAGCCCACCTCGCATTCCAATTGTCTCCTAGTAACAAGAGAGGTTAGATCTCCTGGATCTTTGGGGAGCAACCGAGGGCGCTGAGTTGAAATGGACACCCCTGGGGATGGGTCCTAACGTGCTTTTGTGTCTATGGAGACTTTGGAATGAAGCGGTGGCACTGGGGCCCTAAAGGGTTCTCCTAAACAGAGGCTTTGACACAACTCCAACGTGCAAGTTTCCCATGTGTAGATGAGATGTTTTCTGATGGGTGAGTCAAGAAACAGCTAGATGCTGCTTTTGAAATCCAGGAATGTGAGGAGAGATGCCTGGAAACCAAAGCAATGGATCTGATTAGTGCCTAGGGGCCTGTTCTTTCCTTTTTACCTCTGGGGACATCTGTCTATGGGTCGGAGTGCAGGTAGGTGCTCAGTTGGGCTCAGATTGCCCCTGTTTTTCCTGGGAAGCCACCACTATTGAGATGGATCAGGGACTTTGGAGGTTTATCCTATTAGAAGGGTTGTGGCCTTTGGAATGGGCACACACAATTCCCTCTGAGAGGGCAAGTACAGTCCTCAGGTTTGGCTCCAGGGGACTGAGCTTGTAGATTGTGTAGGCCAGGGCTGTTTGGACAGTTGTGTGAAAACACACACCCTCCATGCTAGGGCCCCTGGAACCACACATCAGGATTGTTCCTGCCCTCTCAAAGGGAATTCTTCATATTCCATTGGCCACAACCATATAAATCAGGAGAAATCTCCAATGTCCCTGGGACCATCCCAATATTGTAGGCTGCTCGGAACAAAGTGGGGTGATCTGACACTAGCTGAGCAACTAGCTCCACACAGACTCGGAGACAGATGTCCCCAGAGAAGAACATTGAACTGGACAGGCCCCTAGGCCCTAATCAGATCCATTGCTTTGGTTTCCAGGCATCTCTTCTCAGAGGCCTGGTTTCCAATACCAGCCTATGGGGTTTCCATAGGCTCCTTCAGAGCAAGTCTTGTCTGCACATTGGAAACTTGCTCGAGGAGCTATGTCAGAACCTCAGAGGCCTGGTTTTCAATACCACCATATGGGGGTTTCCTGAGTCATCAGTCATAACAAATGTCTTCTCCACATGGGAAACGTGCTCTTTCAAGCTGTGTCAAAACCTCCGGCTAGGAAAATCCTTCAGGGCCCCGGTGCCACCACCTCATTCCAAGGTCTCCATGGACACAATCCCACCTTAGGACCCATCTGCAGGAGAGTACTTTTCAACTCAGTGCCCTTGGGTGCTCCCCTATAGCCAGCAGATCGAACCTATCTTGTCACTAGGAGACAATTGGAATGTGAGGCGGACTGGCTAGGCATCCATCTATAGAAAACTACTCTGAAGTAATTCCATATGGGACGTCCTGGAGCCATCCAACAGGTCACAGCTGTCCTGCAGAAGGAATCCTTGCGCTTTGGAGCACCTCACAACTCCCATCATGGGAAAAGCTCTGTGGCCTCGTGGTGCACTGTCCCCTTCATGAAAGAGCCATCTTGGACAGAAACTCCAACCTGAGCCAACGTCTAATCCTCGCCCTGACTTCAGATGCACGAAATCTTGATTCAACTCTGCAGAGTGTGCCTGCCGAAACCCCGCCCCGAAGCAAAACCTAGCTATTTTCTCAGACTTCGTCCTCACACTCCGAGCCCACCAGCCCTCCAGTTAGGGAATTCTGGAGAGACACAATGCAGCACTCTGACTGCCCTCCAGAAGAGAAACGTTGTCCTATGGGGCTAACCAGAAACACCAAATGAGGATCAACCTGCATGCCACTTGACTCTACCCCAATTATACAGTTTCGCTTCGGCGTTAATGCCCTGTCTTGCACAGCCTGAGGTCTGAATTTTCAACCGACACCCAGACAGCTGGCTGTACACTGAGCACATCAGACCCGCCATGGCTTTAGGTCATCATCTCTTTTCAACCTTGGTTTTCAGGCTTCAGAACCTAGACCTTATATATACTCACTACCCAGGGGTGAACGTGATGCAGAAATGAAACTCCTTCTTCCTCAAGGCAAGAAACCTTGTGGTTGGCATGTTTTCCAACGTTCAGTGTAGGAGAATCCAGTGTAGCCCATGAGTCCCCGCCCATGCTTGAGAACCGCAATGGGCACAAACACATTGGGACCCTCAGTTTGAGCCCTGTCCTCAAGTAAAGCCTCTCAGGGGCTGGACCAAGAACCCGCATTGCCATCCCTAGTCCCCCAATATTAATGAGAGGTTGAGAGTTCTAATCACCCCTATTCAGGTCTCTGCTCTGGAACCCCTGAGGAAAAAAAATATTGAAGGGTCTCCTCCATCCCCTGAATGAGCCCCAAAACTTGGGATCTGACCAAATCTTAAAAGAGAAAGAATCATCCATGGCCAAAGAGGCCATCCCGTCATTCCATGGCCACCATTGACACAAAATCTAGAGACAAAAGCCTGGAGATATGCCTCACACTTGCCCTTTGTTCATAGCCTGATAAATTCTTCTCACGGTCTATAGATCAGGCATGTCATACCTACGTCCCCAAATCTAAGCTGAGTTTGGGTTTTCAGTTTCTGTCCCCACTGTCCTGGCCCACACACCCTCCAGGCTGGGGCCCCTGGAGCCATGCCTCAGGACTGTGCCTGCCTTCTCCAAGCAAATTCTGCCCATTCCATTGGCCACAACCCTAAAGATTAGGAGAACACTCCAACGTCCCTGAGGCCATCCCAATAGTGTTGGCCACTCAGGGCAAACAGGGTGATCTGTCCCAAGATGAGCAACTACCTCAACTCAGATCCATAGACAGATAACCCCAGAGAAGAAGATTGAACCGGACAGGCACCTAGGCCCTAATCAGATCCATTGCTTTTGATTCCAGGCATCTCTCCTCAGAGGCCTGGTTTCCAATACCAGCATATGTGTTCTTCAAGAGGTACCAGTCTGAACAAATCTCATTTCCACATGGGAAGCATGCATTTTGGAGCTGTGTCACAACCTCCAGTTAAGGGAAACCTTCAGGTCCCAGCAGCCAACACCCCATTCCAAGGTCTCCATGGACACAAACCCGCATTATGACCCATCCGCAGGCGAGTCCATTTCAACACATCCCCTTTGGTTGCTCCCCAAAAGAAGCAGATCGAACCTGCCTTGTCACTAGGAGACAATAGGAATGTGAGGCAGGCACTCCAGGAATCCATCCTTAGAACCCTGCACTGCCGTGGTTCCGCATGGGACGTCCTGGAGCAATCTGACCGGTCTCGACTGTGCCGTAGAAGGAATCCTTGCCGATTGGAGCAACTTACAATGCCAATCGTGGGAAAGTCTCCATAGCCCCATGATGCCCCCCACCATCATGAAGGGGCCATCCTGAACAGAAACTTCAACCTGAGCCTACGTCTGATCCTCGCCCTGACTTCAGATGCATGAGATTTAGATTTAGCTCTACAGAGTGTGCCTGCCATGATCTTGACCCAAAACCTAAGCCTAGCTTGTGTTCTCTCACTTCCTTCCTCACAATTCTGGCCCACAAGCCCTCCAGTGTGAGAATTCCGTCGCCACAATGCAGCACTCTTCCTTCCCTCCAGAAGAAAAACGTTGCCCCTGGGGCTACCCAGAAACACCAAATGAGGATCTACCTGCATGCCACTCAACTTTACTCCAATTATACAGTCTAAGCTTGGCACTAATGCCCTGTCTGACACAGCCTGATCCTGGACCTCCTGGATGACACCCAGAAAGGTGGTGTCACACCTAAGGACTGTGCCAGTGCTCTCCAAGGGAACTCTGCCCGTTTCATTTGCCACAACCTTACAGATTAGGAGAAACCTCCAATTCCCAAGACCAGTCCAATAGTGTTGGCCTCCCCCAACAAACATGGGTGATCTGACACAAGCTGAGCAGTGACCTCCATTCTGAATCTTAGACAGAGACACTCAGAGGAGAATATTGAAAAGGACAGGCCCCTAGACCGTAATCAGATCCATTGCTTTGGATTCCAGGCATTGTTCCCCAGATGCTTGGTTTCCAATACCAGGTTGTGGGGCTTTCAGAACAAATCTCGTCTCTACATGGGAAACTTGCTCTTTGGAGCTGCATCAAAACCTCAGGTTAGGAGAATTCTTCAAGGCAACAGAGCCACTGCCCCATTCCAAGGGATCCATGGACACAAATCCACATCATGACTGATTCTCATGAGAGTCCATTTCAATTCAGCCCCCTCGGTTGTTCCCCCAGTGACAGCAGATCGAATCCTCCTTTTCACTAGGACACAACTGGAATGCAAGTTGGACTGCCCAGGCATCCATCATTAGAACTGTGCTTTGGAGCATTTCTTATGGGACGTCCTTGATCCATCCAAAAGGTCGTGACTGTCCCGCTGACGGAATCCTTGTGGTTTGGAGCATCACACACTCACAAAGTTGGAAATCTTCCATGGTTTCCTGATGCCCCCCCACCTTCATGAAGGGGACATCATGTACAGAAACTCCAACCTAAGCCAACATCTGATCCTCGCCCTGACTTCAGATGCACGATCTCATTTCAGGTCTGTAGAGTGTGCCTGCCATGTCACCGCTGCGAATTCTAAGCTGAACTTGTGTTCTCAGACTTCTGTCCTAAAACACCTGGCCCACAAGCCCTGAAGTTGGCAATTCTGGAGCCAGAATGCAGCACTCTGCCTGCCCTCCAGAAAAATCTTTGCCCTATGGGGCCAACCAGAAACCCCAAATGAGGACCAACCTTCACATCACTCGACTGTACCCCAATTATACAGTCTAGCCTGGGCACTAATGCCCTGCCTGACACAGCCTGAGCCCAGACCTCATGATGGACACAGACATCTGGCCGCACACTAAGTGCATCGGACCCACCATGGCCTTAGGTCGTCATCTCTTACCAACCTCGGTTTTCAGGCTTCAGAATCTAGACCTTATCTCTACTCACTGCCATGCCGTGTACGTGATGCAGAAATCAGAACTCCTCCTTCCCCATGACCAGAAACCCTGTGGTTGGCATGTTGTCCAACGTGCAGTGTAGGAGAAACCAGCATGGCCCATGAGGCCTCAGACATGCTTGAGGGCTGCGATGGGCACAAACACACATTAGGACCCTAAGCATGAACCCTGGCCTCAAGTAAAGCCTCTCCGGGGCTGGACCAAGAGTCCACATATGGAGATTACCATGCCCCTACTCCCCAAACCTTAACCAGTGCTTGAGAAGTCTAGTCACCCCTACTCAGATCTCTTCTCTAGAATCCCTCCTTGGTGGGACACATGAGGTTAAAAAAAAATAGAGAAAGGCCTCCTACCGTCCAAAGAATGACCGCAAACACTTGGAATTGGGCCAAATTCACAGAGAGAAATACTCGTCCATGGCTGATGAGGCCATCCTGACATTCCACGGCCACCATTGACACAAAATCCGGAGACAAAAGCCTGAAAAAGCGCCACACACTCGCCCTTTGTTCAAAGCCTGAAAAATTCTCACGGTCTGTAGATCGGGCCTGCCATACCTATGTCCCCAAACCTAAGCCAAGTTTGTGTTTTCAGACTTCTGTCTCCATTGTCCTGGCCCACACACCCTCAAGGCTTGGCCCCATGGAGCCACACCTCAGGACTGTGCCTGCCCTCTCCATGGGAATTCTGCTCATTCCTTTGGCACAACCTGACAGATAAGGAGAAACATCCGAAGTCCCCGAGGCCACCCCAATATTGTAGGATGTCCGGGACAAACAGGGACCATCTGCCACAAGCTGAGCCACTACCTCCAATCAGACCTGTAGATAGATATCCATAGAAAAGAAGATTGAAGAGGACAGGCACCTAGGCCCTAAACGAATTCATTGCTTTTGTTTTCATGTATCTCTCCTCAGAGGCCTGGATTCCAATACCAGCACATGGGGGTTTCTGGAGCTACCAATCAGAACAAATCGCATGCCACATGGGAAACATGCTATATGGAACTGTGTCAAAACCTCCAGTTAGGAGAAAATTTCACGTCACTGGAGCCACCGCCCCATTCCAATGTCTCAATGGACACAATCCCACATTATGACCCATCCTCAGGAGAGTCCATTTCAACACAAACCTGGCGGTTGCTCACCCAGTGCCAGCAGATAAAACCTGCTTTGTCACTAGGAGACAATTGGAATGCGAGTTCGTTGCCCAGGTATCCATGTTAGAACTCTGCTCTAGAGAAATTCATAATGGGGTGTCCTTGATCCATTCAACAGGTCTCAACTGTCCTGCAGAAGGAATCCTTGTGGTTTGCAGCATCACACACTCGCACCGTGGGAAAACCTCCATGGCCTCGTGATGCCTCCACCTTCAGGTAGAGGACATCATGGACAGAAACTCCCGTCTGATCCTCGCCCTGACCTCAGATGCATGAGATCTCAATTCAGCTCTGCAGAATGTGCCTGCCTTGCCCTCGCCCCAAAACCTAAGCCAGCTCACACTCCTGGCCCACAAGCCTTCCACTTTGGGAATTCTGGAGACAAAATGCAGCACTCTGCCTGCCCTCCAGAAGAGAGACTTTGCCCTAGGGGTCTACCCAGAAACATCAAATGAGGATCAACCTGCAATTCTCTAGACTGTACCCCAATTATACAGTCTAGCCTGGGCACTAATGCCCTGTCTGAAACAGCCTGACCCCAGACCTCGTGACTGACACCCAGACACCTGGCCTCACACTGAACACATCGAACATGCCATGGCCTTAGGTCATCATCTCTTCCCAACCTTGGTCTTCAGGCTTCAGAACCTAGACATTATCTCCACTCACAACTAAGTGATGTACGTGATGCAGAAATCAGAACTTCACCTTCCCCATGACCAGAAACCTTGTGGTTGGCATGTTGTCCAACGTTCAGTATATGAGAACCCAGCATGGCCAATGAGGCCTCAGACATGCTTGGGGGCTGCGATGGGCACAAACACACATTAGGACCCTAAGCATGAACCCTAGCCTCAAGTAAAGTCTCTCCGGGGCTGGACCAAGAGCCTGCATATGGGACTTGCCATGCCCCTACTCCCCCAATCCTAGCCAGAGCTTGAGAAGTCTAGTCATCCTTATTCAGAGCTCTTTTCTGGAATCCCTCTTTGGTGGGACACATAAGGTAAAAAAAAAAAAAAAAAAAAAAAAAAAAAAAAAAAAAAAAAAAAAAACCAAGATAAAGAAAAAAAAAAAGTAAGGACTCCTACCATCCAAAGAATGACCCCAAACACTTGGAATCTGGCCAAATCCACAGAGAGAAATACTCGTCCATGGTCGATGAGGCCAGCCTGACATTCCACGGCCACCATTGACACAAAATCCGGAGACAAAAACCTGAAAAAGCGCCACACACTTGCCCTTTGTTCAGAGCCCCCAAAATTCTCAAGGTCTGTAGATCGAGCCTGCCATACCTATGTCCCCAAACCTAAGCCGAGTTTGTGTTTTCAGACTTCTGTCTCCATTGTCCTCACCCACACATTCTAAAGGCTGGGCCCCATGGAGCCACACCTCAGGACTTTGCCTGCCCTCTCCAAGGGAATTCTGCTCATTCATGTGGCACAACCTGACAGATTAGGAGAATCATCCAAAATCTCTGAGGCCATCCCAATAGTGTAGGATGTCCTGGACATACAGGGACCCTCTGGCACAAGCTGAGCTACTACCTCCAATCAGAACCTTAGACAGATATCCATAGAAAAGAATATTGAACAAGACAGGCACCTAGGCCCTAATTGGATCCATTGCTTTTGTTTTCAGGCATCTCTCCTCAGAGGCCTGGATTCCAATACCATCATAAGGGGGTTTCCAGAGCTACCTATCAGAAAAAATCTCGTCTCCACATGGGAATCTTGCTCTATGGAGCTGTGTCATAACCTCCAGTTAGGAGAAAACTTCAGGTCACTGGAGCCACTGCCCCATTTGAATATCTCCATGGACACAATCCCAAATTATGACCCATCCTCAGGAGAGTCCATTTCAACTAAACCCCCTCGGTTGCTACTCCAGAGCCAGCAGACTGAACCTGCCTTGTCGCTAGGAGACAATTGAAATGCGAGTTGGGCTCTTCAGGTATCCATCCTTAGAACCCTGCTCTTGCGTCGTTCCTTATGGGACATCCTTGAGCCATCCAACAGGTCTCGACTGTCCCACAGGAGTCCTTGTGCATGGACCACCTAACAACTCATATCATGGAAAGCTTCCAAGGTCACATGATGCCCCAATCTTCATGAAGGCACATCATGGAAAGAAACTCCAACCTGAGCCAACAGCTGATCTTCGCCTTGACTTCAGATGCACGAGATCTTGATTCAGCTCTTCAGAGTGTACCTGCTGTGCCCTCACCCCAAAACCTAAGCATAGCTAGGGTTCTCCGACTTCCGTCCTCACTCTCCTGGACCACACGCCCTCTATTTTGGGATTTCCGATGACACAGTGCTGCACTCTGCCTGCCCTCTAGAAGAAAAATATTGCCCTATGGGTCTACCCAGAAACCTCCAATGAGGATAAACCTGCACGTCACTCAACTGTACACCAATTATATAGTCTAGCCTGTGCACTAATGCCCTTTCTGACAGAACCTGAGGCCTGAATTCCCAACCGACACCCAGACAGCTTGCAGTACACTGAGAACATCTGAACCGCCATGGCCTTAGGTCGCCATCTCTTTCCAACTTCGGTTTTCAGGCTACAGAATCCTAGACCTTATCTCTACTCACTTCCCATGGGTGAACGTGATGCAGAAATCAGAACTCCTCCTTCCCTCTCGCCAGAATCTTGTGGTTGGCATCTTGTCCAACGTTCAGTGTAGGACCCCTGTAGGGCCTACAGGGGTAGTAGTAGGGCCCCTGAGGGTAGTGTAGGGTCCCTGAGGCCCTGCCTATGCTTAAGAGCTGCTGTGGGCTCAAACACACATTGGGACCCTCAGTTTGAGCCCTGTCCTCAAGTAAAGCCTCTCAGTGGCTGGACCATGAGCCCGCATATGGGGCCTGCCATGCCCCAAGTCACCCAATCTTAACCAGAGGTAGAGACATCTAGTCACCCCTACTCAGGGCTCTGCTCTGGAATCCCTCTTTGGTGGGACATTTGAGGTAAATAAACACAGAAAGGACTCCTCCCACTCACAGAATGACCCCAATCACTTGGGATTGGGCCATCCCAAGTGATTGGGGTCCAGAGAGAAAGACTCGTCCATGGCCCATGAGGCCAGCCCACATTCCACGGCCACTATTGACACAAAATCCAGAGACATAAGCTTCAGCAAGCGTTCACACTCACCCTTAGGTCATAGCCCAAAAAATTCTCCTCATAGTCTGTAGATTGGGCCTGCCATACCTACGTCCCCAAACCTAAGCCGAGTTTGTGTTTTCAGACTTCTATCCTGATATCCCTGTCCCACACACCCTCCAGACTGAGGCCCCTGGAGCCACACCTCAGGACTGTGCCTGCCCTCTCCAAGGAAATTCTTCCCATTCCATTGGCCACAACCCTACAGATAAGGAGAAACCTCCAAAGTCCCAGAGGCCATTCCAATAGTGTAGGCCACCCAGGACAAAGAGGGGCGATCTCTCACAAGCTGAGCAACGACGTCAACTCACCCGTAGACAGATAACCCAAGAGAAGAAGATTAAACTGGACTGGCCCCTAGAATGTAATTGGTTCCATTGCTTTTTTTTTCTAAGCATCTCTCCTCAGAGGCCTGTTTTCCAATACCAGCATATGGGGGATTCCAGAGATACCAATCAGAACAAATCTTGTCTTCACATGGGAAACTTATCCTTTGGAGCTCTGTAAAAGCCTCCAGTTAGGAGAAACCTTCAGGTAGCCGGAGCAACCGCCCTATTCCAAGGTCTCCATGGACACATACCCGCATTATGACCATTCGGCAGGAGAGTACATTTCAACTCAGCCCCGTCGATTACTCCCCCAGAGGCAGAATATCAAACCTGCCTTGTCGCTAGGAGACAACTGGAATGCATTGCAGACTCTCTAGGCATCCATCCATGGAATCCTGCTCTGGCGCCGTTCCATATGGGATGTCCTGGAGCCTTCCAACAGGTCTTGACTGTCCCACAGAAGGAATCCTTGCAGATTGGAGCATCTCACAACTCCTATCGTGGGAAAACCTACATGGCCTCATGAGATGCTCCCCTTTATAAAGGGGCCATCATGGACAGAAACTCCAACCTGAGCCAACTTCTGATGCATTGCTTTGGTTTCTAGGTATCTCTCCTCAGAGGCCTGGTTTCCAATATCAGAATATGGGGGTTTCCTAAGGAAACAATCAGAACAGATCTCATCTCCACATGGGAAACTTGCTCTTTGGAGCTGTGTCAATACCTCAGGTTAGGAGGATCCTTCAGGGCGCTGGCACCATGGCCCAATCCCAAGGTCTCCAAGGACACAAACTTACATTATGAACCATTCTCAGGAGAGTCCATTTCAAATCAGCCCACTCGGCTGCTCACCCAGAGCCAGCAGATCAAACCTTCCTTGTCACTAGGAGACAGTTAGAATGGGGGGCGGGCTGCCCAGGCATCCATCCTTAGAACCCTGCTCTGGAGAACTTCTTTATGGGACGTCTTGATTCCAACCAACCTGTCTTGACTGTCTCGCAGAATGAATCCTTGTGGTTTGAAGCATCACACAATAACACTGTGAGAAATCCTCCATTTCCTCATGATGCCCCACACCTTCATAAATGGGCCATCATGGACAGAAACTCCATCCTAAGCCAAAGTCTGATCCTCGCCCTGAATTCAGAAGCACGAGATCTCGATTCAGCACTTGAGAGTGTGCCTGCTGGGCCCTCGCCTTGAAACCTAAGCCTATCTTGTGTTCTCAGACTTCCGTCCTCAGAATCCTGGCCATACCCCTCCAGTTTGGAAATTCTGGAGACACAATGTAGCACTCTGCCTGGCCTCCAGAAGAAAAATGTTGCCCTATAGGGCTAACCAGAAACGCCAAATGAGTAACAACCTGCATGCCACTCGACCATACCCCAATTATACAGTCTAGCCTGTGCACTAAAGCCCTGTCTGACACAGCCTGAGGGCAGACCTCCAGTCCAACACCAGGACAGCTGGCCGTACACTGAGCATATCATACCCACAATGGCTTTAGGCCATCATCTCTACCCAACCTCAATTTTCACCTTCAGAACCTAGACCTTATCTACACTCACTGCTCAGGAAAGAACGTGATGCAAGAATCAGAACTTCTCCTTCGCCATGGCAAGAAACTTTGTGGTTGGCATGTTGTCCAACGTTCATTGTAGGAGAAAGCAGCATGGACTATGAGGTCCCACCTATCCCTGAGGGCCAAAATTTGCACCAACACATATTGTGACCCTCAGCGTGAGCCCTATCCTCATGTGAAGCCTCTTAGTGACTGGAACAACAGCCCACATATGGGGCTTGCCAAGCCCATAGTCACCCAATCTCAACCAGAGTTCGAGATGTCTAGTCACCCGACTCAGGGCTCTGCTCTGGAATCCCTCTTTGGTGGGACACCTGAGGTAAAAAAAAAAAAAAATACAGAAAGGACTTTTCCCATCCACAGAATGATCCCAACCCCTTGGGATCAGGCCAAATCACCAGAGAAAGAATTGTCCATGGCCCTTGAGGACACCCCGACATTCCACGGCCACCGTTGACACAAAATCCAGAGACAAAAGCCTGAGCAAGCGCCACATACTCGCCCTTTGTTCATAGCCCGGAAAATTCTCACGTTCTGTAGATCGAGCCTTCATACATACATCCCCAAACCTAAGCTGAGTTTGTGTTTTCAGACTTCTGTCCCCACAGTCCTGGCCCACACACCATCCAAGCTGGGGCCCCTGGAGCCACACCTCAGGACTGTGGCTTCCCTCTCCTGGGGAATTCTGCCATTTCCATTGTCCACAACCTTATAGATTAGGAGAAACCTCCAAACTCCCCGAGGCCATCCGAATAGTGTTGGCTGCCCAGGACAAACAGGGATGATCTTTCACAAGTTAGGAAACTACCTCCACTCAGACCCAGAGACAGATATCCCCATAGAATAAGATTGAACTGGACAGGCACTTAGGCCCTAATCAGATCCATTGCTTTTGTTTCCAGGCATCTCTCCTCAGAGGCCTGGTTTCCAATACCAGAATACGGGGGATTACTGAGGCACTCATCAGAAAAATCTCATCTCCACATAGGAAATGTACTCTTTGGAGCTCTATAAAAACCTCTGTTTAGGAGAATCTTTCAGGGCCCCAGATCAAGCGCCCCATTCCAAGGTCTCCATGGACTTAAACCCACATTATGATCTATCCTCGGGAGCGTCCATGTCAACTCAACCCCCTTGGTTTCTCCTCCAGGGCCTGCAGATCAAACCTGCCTTGTCGCTAGGAGACAACTAGAATGGGAGGTGGGCTGCCTAGGCATCAATCCTTAGAACCCTACTCTGGAGTCATTCCATATGGGACATCCTAGAGCCATCCAACAGGTCTCAAGTGTCCCACAGAAGGAATCTTTGCAGTCTGGAGCATCTCAGAACTCCCATTGTGGGAAATCTACATGGCCTCTTGTGACGCTCCACTTTATAAAGTGGCCATCATGGACAGAAACTCCAACCTGAGCAAACGTCTGATATTCGCCCTGACTTCAGGTGCATGAGATCATGATTCAGCTCTGCAGAGTGTGCCTTCTGTGCCCTCACCCCAAGAACTAAGCCTAGCTTGTGTTCTCAGACTACCGTCCTCACACCCCTGGCCCAAAAGCCCTACAGTTTGGCAATACTGGGGCCACAATGCAGCACTCTGCCTGCCCTCCCAGAGAAAAAACGTTGCCTTATGGAACTACCTAGAGACCCGAATGAGGATCAATTGAACGCCACTCGACTGCACCCCAAATATTCAGTCTACCCTGTCTAATGCCTTGTCTGACACAGCATGAGCCCACACCTCCAGACCTACGCTCAAAGCTGGCCGCACACTGAGCTCATTGGACCCAACAGGTCCTTAGGTCTTCATCTCTTCCCAACCTCAGTTTTCGGGTTTCAGAACCTAGACCTAAACTCCAATCACTGTCCAGGGGTTAACGTGATGCAGAAGTCACAACTCTTCCTTCGCCATGGCCAGAAACCTTGTGGTTGGCATACTCTCCAACGTTCAGTGTCGGAGAATCCAGCGTGGCCCATGAGGCCCTTCCCATGCTTAAGGGCCTTGTTGGCACAAATAGGGATTGTGACCCTCAGCATGAGGTCCACAAATGAGTACCATCCTGCACGAAACTCGACTGCACCCCAATGATACAATCTAGCCTGGGCACTAATTCCCTGTCTGCCACAGCCTGAGCCTGCACCTCCCAACCCACACTCAACAGCTGGCCGAACACTGAGCACATCAGACACACCATGGCCTTAGGGCTTCATCTCTTCCCAACCTCAGTTTTCAGGCTTCAGAACCTAGACCTTAAATCCAAACAGTCCAGGAGTGAAAGTGTTGCAGAAATTAGAACTCCTTCTTCCCCCTGGCCAGAAAACTTGTGGTTGCCATATTGTGCAACGTTCAGTGTAGGAGAAACCAGCATGGTACATTAGGCCACGCCCTGACTTGAGGGTCTCCTTGGGCACAAAACCACATTGTGAAACTCAGTGTGAGACCTATCCTCAAGGAAGGCCTCTCAGGGTCTGGACCAAGAGCCCAAATATGGGGCTTGCCATGTTCTTAGGCCCCAATGTTAACCTGAGGTCTGGTTGTCCAGTCGCCCCTCCCCAGGACTCTGCTCTGGAATGCCTCTTTTGGTGGTCCACCTGAGGTAAAAAAAAAAAAAAAACAAAAAACAAAAACAGAAAGACCTCCTTCCTACAGAATGACCCCAAGCTCTTGGGATCGGGTCAAATCCCCAGAAAGGGAGCCTCATCGATGGCCCATGAGGACCCCCCAACATTCCATGGCAATCGGTGACACATTTCCAGAAGAAAAAAAAAGCATGAGCATGCACATCACATTCGCCCTTTGTTCATATCCCGAAGAGGTCTCCTCACGGTCTATATATCGGGCCGGCCATACCTACATCCCCCAACTTAAGTGGAGTTTGTGTTTTCAGACTTTTGTCCAAATAGCCCTGGACCACACACGCTCCACACTTGGGTCCCTGGAGCCACACCTCAGGACTGTGCTTCCCTTTCAAGGGAATTCTTCCCATTCCATTGGCAACAACCTTGCAAAATAGGAAAAACCTCCAAAGTCACCGAGGCCATCCCAATAGTTTAGGCCGACCAGGACAAACAGGGGTGATCTCAAACCACCTGAGCAACTACCTCCACTCAGACAACAGATGTCCCCAGAGAAAAATATTGAACCGGACAGGTGCCTAGGCCCTAATCAGATCCATTGCTTTGGTTTCCAGGCATCTCTCCTCAGAGGCCTCGTTTCCAATACCAGCATATGGTGGTTTCCTGAGGCACCAATAAGAACAAATCTCATCTCCCCATGGAAAACTTGCTCATTGGAGCTTTGTCATAACCTCTGGTTAGGAGAATCCTTCAGGGCCCTGGTGCCACTGCCCCATACCAAGGTCTCCATGGACTCAAAGCAACATTAAGACCATCCTCAGGAAAGTCCATTCAACTCAGCCCCCTCTGTTGCTACCCCAAGCCAGCAGATCAAACGTTTCTTGTTGCTAGGAGACAATTGGAATGTGAGGCTGCTGCCCAGGCATCCATACGTAGAATCCTGTTCTGAAAAAATACCTTATAAGACGTCCTGGAGCCATCCAACAAATCTTAATTGTCCCACAGAAGGAATCCTTGCGTTTTGGAGCATCTCACAACTCCAATAGTGGCAAAACCCCCATGGCCTCATAATCCCCCCTCTTCTTGAAGGGGCCAAAATGGAAAGAAACTCAAACCTGAGCCAAAGTCTGATCCTCGACCTAACTTCAGACGCATGAGATCTCAATTCAGCTCTGCAGAGTGTGCCTGCCATGCCCTTGCCCCGAAACCTAAGCCTAGCTTGTGTTCTCAGCTTCCGTCCTCACTCTCTTGGCCCAAAAGCCCTCCAGTTTGGGAATTCAGAAGCCACAATGCAGCACTCTGCCTGCCCTCCAGAAGAAAAACTTTGCCCTATGCTGCTAATAAGAAACCCCAAATGATTTTCTAATGCATGTCACTCGATGGTAAAGCAATTATACAGCCTACCATGTATACTAATGCCCTGTCTGGCACAGCCTGAGACAAGACATCCCAAACGACACCCAGACAGCTGGCCCCAACCTGGACACATAGGACCCGCTATTGCTGTAGGTCGTCATCTCTTCCCAACCTCGGTTTTCAGGCTTCAGAACCTAGACCTTAAATCCAATCATAGTCCAAGAGTGAAAGTGTTGCAGAAATTAGAACTCCTTCTTCCCCATGGCCAGAAAACTTGTGGTTGCTATATTGTGCAATGTTCAGTGTAGGAGAAACCAGCATGGTACATTAGGCCACGCCCTGCCTTGAGGGGCTCCTTGGGCTCAAAAACACATTGTGAAACTCAGTGTGAGACCTATCCTCAAGGAATGCCTCTCAGTGTCTGGACCAAGAGCCCACATATGGGGCTTGCCATGTTCTTAGGTCCCAATGTTAACCAGAGGTCTGGTTGTCCAGTTGCCCCCACCCACGACTCTGCTCTGGAATCCCTCTTTTGGTGGTCCACCTGAGGTAAAAAAAAAAAACAAAAAAACAAAAAAAAATAAACAAAAAAACCAGAAATGCCTCCTCCTTTCCAACAGAATGACCCCAAACCCTTGGGATCGGGTTAAATCCCCAGAAAGGGAGCCTCATCGATGGCCCATGAGGACACCCCGACATTTCATGACAATCGGTGACACATTTCCAGAAAAAAAAAAAAAAAAAAAGCATGAGCAAGCACCTCACATTCGCCCTTTGTTCATATCCCGAAGAGGTCTCCTCACGGTCTATAGATCGGGCCGTCCATACATACATCCTCCAACCGAAGTGGAGTTTGTGTTTTCAGACATTTGTCCAAATAGCCCTGGACCACACACGCTCCACACTTGGGTCCCTGGAGCCACACCTCAGGACTGTGCTTCCCTTTCAAGGGAATTCTTCCCATTCCATTGGCCACAACCTTGCAAATTAGGAAAAACCTCCATAGTCACCGAGGCCATCCCAATAGTGTAGGACGCCCAGGACAAACAGGGGTGATCTCAAACCAGCTGAGCAACTACCTGCACTCAGACAAGAGATGTCCCCAGAGAAAAATATTGAACCGGACAGGCCCCTAGGCCCTAATCAGATCCATTGCTTTGGTTTCCAGGCATCTCTCCTCAGAAGCCTCGTTTCCAATACCAGCATATGGTGGTTTCCTGAGGCACCAATAAGAACAAATCTCGTCTCCCCATGGAAAACTTGCTCATTGGAGCTTTGTCATAACCTCTGGTTAGGAGAATCCTTCAGGGCCCTGGTGCCACTGCCCCATACCAAGGTCTCCATGGGCTCAAACCAACATTAAGACCATCCTCAGGAAAGTCCATTTCAACTCAGCCCCCTCTGTTGCTTCCCCAAGACAGCAGATCAAACGTTTCTTGTTGCTAGGAGACAATTGGAATGTGAGGCTAGCTGCCCAGGCATCCATACTTAGAACGCTGTTCTGGAAAAATACCTTATAGGACGTCCTGGAGCCATCCAACAAATCTTAATTGTCCCACAGAAGGAATCCTTGCGGTTTGGAGCATCCCACAACTCCAATAGTGGCAAAACCCCCATGGCCTCATAATCCCGCCTCTTCTTGAAGGGGCCAACATGGACAGAATCTCAACCCTGAGGTAAGTCTGAACCCCGACTGACTTCAGACGCATGAGATCTCAATTCAGCTCTGCAGAGTGTGTCTGCCATGTCCTTGCCCCAAAACCTAAGCCTAGCTTGTGTTCTCAGCTTCCGTCCTCACTCTCCTGGCCCACAAGCCCTCCAGTTTGGGAAATCCAAAGCCACAATGCAGCACTCTGCCTGCCCTCCAGAAGAAAAACTTTGCCCTATGCTGCTAATAAGAAACCCCAAATGATTTTCTAATGCATGCCACTCGATGGTAAAGCAATTATACAGCCCACCCTGTATTCTAATGCCCTGTCTGGCACAGCCTGAGACAAGACATCCCAAACGACACCCAGACAGCTGGCCCCAACCTGGACACATTGGACCCGCTATTGCTGTAGGTCGTCATCTCTTTCCAACCTCGGTTTTCAGGCTTCAGAACCTAGACCTTATCTCCAATCACTGCCCAGGGGTGAACGTGATGCAGAAATTAGAATTCCTCCGTCCCCATGGCCAGAAACCTTGTGGTTCGCATGTTGTCCAACGTTCAATTGGGAAAACCTGCATTGTCCGAAAGGCCACGCCAGTGCTTGAGGGCCGCCTAGGGCACAGACATGCATTGTGACCTGCAGCGTGAGTCCCGTATTAAAGTAACGCCTCTCAGTGGCTGGACCAAGATCCTGCATATGGGGCTTGTCATATCCATAGGCCCCCAGGCTTAACCAGAGGGCGAGTATTCCAGCTGTCAGTACCCACTGCTATGCTCTAGAATCCCTCTACTGGGGGGACACATGAAGCAGAAAACAGGACACTTCCTTTCCCACAGAATGACCCCAAACTCTGGGGGCTGGACAAACTACCAGAGAGGGAGACTTCTACGACCCATGACGCAACTCCTACATTAAACGGCCATTGTGGACAAAACATCCAGAGACAAAAGCCTGAGCGACTGCCTCCCTCTCACCCTTCTTTCATATCCAGAGGAGCTCCCCTCATGGACTGTAGATCAGGCCTGCCGTAACCTCGGCCCCAAACCTGAGCTGAGTTAGGGTTTTTGGATGTCTGTCTGCACAGCCATGGCCCACACAGCCTCCAGGCTGGGGTCTCTGGAGCCACACCACAGAACTGTGCCTGCTCTCTCCTAAGAAACTGCCCATTCCATTGGCCACAACTCGACAAAATAGTAGAAACCTCAAGGTCCCCAAGGACATCCCACTACCGCAAGCCGCACTGGACAAATGGGGGCATTATGACACAAGCTGAGCAACTACTACCTCCATGCAGACACACAGACAGATATCCGCAGAGACAGAAGATTGAACCAGACAGGCCCCTAGGCCCTATTATGAACTCTTGCTTTGGTGTCCAGGTATCACTCCTCAGAGGCCTGGGTTCGAAGACCAGCATACGGGGCTTTCCTGAGGCACCAGACAGAAGACCTCTCATCTCCACATGGGAAGCTTCCTTGTTGGAGTTGTGTCAAGCCCTTCGGGTTGGAGAATCCTGCAGAGTCCCTTAGCTACTGCCACATTCCAAGGTCTCCATGGCCACCAACCCACATTATGACTCATCCTCAGGAGAGTCCATTTAAACTCAGCCTTCTGGGTAGCTCACCCAAGAGCGCGCGAGTCCATTTAAACTCAGCCTTCTGGGTAGCTCACCCAAGAGCGCGCAGATTGAGCGGGCCTTGTTTCGACCAGGCAATGGGAAGGTGAGTTGGCGTGTCTCGGCATCCATGCTCAGGCCCCTGCTCTCCAGTCTTTCTGTATGGGGCATCCTGGAACCATCCAATAGTACTCGACTGTCCTGAAGAAGGAAACTTTGAAGTTTGGAGCAGCTCACAACTCCCAGCGTAGGGAAACCTACCTGGCCTCATGACGCCCCCACCCCCTTCAGGAAGGGGCCGTCATGGACACAAACTCCAGCTTGAGGCAACATCTGATACTCGCCCTGACCTCACCTGCAGGAGATCTCGATTCAGCCTTACAGAGTGGGCCTGCCATGCTCTTGGCCCCAAAACTCGTGCTAGCTTGTGTTTTCAGACTTCCTTCCTCACAATCCTGGCCACACCCCTCCAGTTTGGCAATTCTGGAGACACAATGTAGCACTCTGCCTGCCCTCCAGAAGAAAAATGTTGCCCTATAGGGCTAACCGGAAACGCCAAATGAGTAACAACCTGCATGCCACTCGACCATACCCCAATTATACAGTCTAGCCTGTGCACTAAAGCCCTGTCTGACACAGCCTGAGGGCAGACCTCCAGTCCAATACCCAGAAAGCTGGCCGTACACAGAGCATATCACACCCACAATGGCTTTAGGCCATCATCTCTACCCAACCTCAGTTTTCACCTTCAGAACCTAGGCCTTATCTCCACTCACTGCTCAGGAGTGAACGTGATGCAAGAATCAGAACTTCTCCTTCGCCTTGGCAAGTAACCTAGTGGTTGGCATGTTGTCCATTGTTCATTGTAGGAGAAAGCAGCATGGACTATGAGGCCCCACCTATCCCTGAGGGCCACAATTTGCACAAACACACATTGTGACCCTCAGCGTGAGCCCTATCCTCATGTAAAGCCTCTTAGTGACTGGAACAACAGCCCACATATGGGGCTTGCCAAGCCCCTAGTCCCCCAATCTCAACCAGAGTTCGAGATGTCTAGTCACCCCTACTCAGGGCTATACTCGGGAATCCCTCGTTGATTGGACACCTGAGGTAAAAAAAAAAAAAAATACAGAAAGGACTCTTCCAATCCACAGAATGATCCCACCCCCGTGCGATCAGGCCAAATCACCAGAGAAAGAATTGTCCATGGCCCTTGAGGACACCCCGACATTCCACGGCCACTGTTGACACAAAATCCAGAGACAAAAGCCTGAGCAAGCGCCACATACTCGCCCTTTGTTCATAGCCCGGAAAATTCTCACGGTCTGTAGATCGAGCCTTCATACATACATCCCCAAACCTAAGCTGAGTTTGTGTTTTCAGACTTCTGTCCCCACAGGCCTGGCCCACACACCATCCAAGCTGGGGCCCCTGGAGCCACACCTCAGGACTCTGGCTTCCCTCTCCAGGGGAATTCTGCATTTCCATTGGCCACAACCCAATAGATTAGGAGAATCCGCCAAACTCCCCCAGGCCATCCGAATAATTTTGGCTGCCCAGGACACACAGGGATGATCTTTCACAAGTTAGGAAACTACCTCCACTCAGACCCAGAGACAGATATCCCCATAGAATAAGATTGAACTGGACAGGCACTTAGGCCCAAATCAGATCCATTGCTTTTGACTCCAGTCATCTCTCCTCAGAGGCCTGTTTTCCAATACCAGCATATGGGAGATTCCTTAGGCACTCATCAAAACAATTCTCTTCTCTACATAGGAAACATACTCTTTAGAGCTCCATCAAAACCTCCGGTTATGAACATCCCTCAAGGCCCCGGTTCAAGCACCCCATTCCAAGGTCTACATGGACACAAATGCACATTATGACCCATCCTCAACTCACCCATTTCAACACACCCGCCTCGGTTGCTCCCCTAGATCCAGCAGATCGAACTTGCCTTGGCGCTATGAGACACCTGGAATGGGAGGCAGGCTGCCCAGGCATCCATCCTTAGAACCCTGCTCTGGATAACTTCCTTATGGGATGTCCTGGAGCCATCCAACAGGTCTCGACTGCCCCACAGAAGGAATCATTGCGGTTTGGAGCATCTCACAATTCCCATCGTGGGAAAACCTCCATGTCCTCGTGACACCCTCCCCTTCATGAACGGGCTGTCATGGACAGAAACTTCGACCTAAGCCAACGTCTGATCCTAGCTCTGTCTTCAGGTATACAGGATCTCGAATCATCTCTGCAGAGGGTGCCTGCCGTCCCCTCACCCCGAAATCTAAGTCTGGCTTGTGTTCTCAGAATTTTTTCCTCACACTCCTGGCCCACAAGCCTTCCAGTTTGGGAATTCTGGAGCCACTATGTGGCACTGTGTCTTCCCTCCAGAAGAAAAACGTTGCCCTCTGGGGCTACCCAGTAACCACAAATGAGTACCATCCTGCACGAAACTCGACTGCACCCCAATGATACAGTCTAGCCTGGGCACAAATTCCCTGTCTGCCACAGCCTGAGCCTGCACCTCCCAACCCACACTCAACAGCTGGCCGAACACTGAGCACATCAGACACACCATGGCCTTAGGTCTTCATCTCTTCCCAACCTCAGTTTTCAGGCTTCAGAACCTAGACCTTAAATCCAATCACAGTCCAGGAGTGAAAGTGTTGCAGAAATTAGAACTCCATCTTCCCCATGGCCAGAAAACTTGTGGTTGCCATATTGTGCAACGTTCAGTGTAGGAGAAACCAGCATGGTTCATTAGGCCACGCCCTGATTTGAGGGGCTCCTTGGGCACAAAAACACATTGTGAAACTCAGTGTGAGACCTATCCTCAAGGAAGGCCTCTCAGTGTCTGGACCAAGAGCCCACATATGGGGATTGCCATGTTCTTAGGTCCCAATGTTAACAGAGGTCTGGTTGTCCAGTTGCCCCAACCCACGACTCTGCTCTGGAATCCCTATTTTGGTGGTCCACCTGAGGTAAAAAAAAAATAATAATAAACAAAAAATAAACAAAAAAACCAGAAAGGCCTCCTCCCTTCCCACAGAATGACCCCAAACTCTTGGGATCAGGTCAAATCCCCAGAAAGGGAGCCTCATCGATGGCCCATGAGGACACCCTGACATTCCATGGCAATCGGTGACAGATTTCCAGAAAAAAAAAAAAAAAAAGCATGAGCAAGCACCTCACATTCGCCCTTTGTTCATATCCCGAAGAGGTCTCCTCACGGTCTATAGATCGGGCCGGCCATACCTACATCCCCCAACCTAAGTGGAGTTTGTGTTTTCAGACTTTTGTCCAAATAGCCCTGGACCACACACGCTCCACACTTGGGTCCCTGGAGCCACAACTCAGGACTGTGCTTCCCTTTCAAGGGAATTCTTCCCATTCCATTGGCCACAACCTTGCAAATTAGGAAAAACCTCCAAAGTCACCGAGGCCATCCCAATAGTGTAGGCCGCCCAGGACAAAGAGGGGCGATCTCTCACAAGCTGAGCAACGACGTCAACTCACCCGTAGACAGATAACCCAAGAGAAGAAGATTAAACTGGACTGGCCCCCAGAATGTAATTGGTTCCATTGCTTTTTATTCTAAGCATCTCTCCTCAGAGGCCTGTTTTCCAATACCAGCATATGGGGGATTCCAGAGATACCAATCAGAACAAATCTTGTCTTCACATGGGAAACTTATCCTTTGGAGCTCTGTAAAAGCCTCCAGTTAGGAGAAACCTTCAGGTAGCCGGAGCAACCGCCCTATTCCAAGGTCTCCATGGATACATATCCGCATTATGACCATTCGGCAGGAGAGTACATTTCAACTCAGCCCCGTCGATTACTCCCCCAGAGGCAGAATATCAAACCTGCCTTGTCGCTAGGAGACAACTGGAATGCATTGCAGACTCTCTAGGCATCCATCCATGGAATCCTGCTCTGGCGCCGTTCCATATGGGATGTCCTGGAGCCTTCCAACAGGTCTTGACTGTCCCACAGAAGGAATCCTTGCAGATTGGAGCATCTCACAACTCCTATCGTGGGAAAACCTACATGGCCTCATGAGATGCTCCCCTTTATAAAGGGGCCATCATGGACAGAAATTCCAACCTGAGCCAACTTCTGATGCATTGCTTTGGTTTCTAGGTATCTCTCCTCAGAGACCTGGTTTCCAATATCAGAATATGGGGGTTTCCTAAGGAAACAATCAGAACAGATCTCATCTTCACATGGGAAACTTGCTCTTTGGAGCTGTGTCAATACCTCAGGTTAGGAGGATCCTTCAGGGCGCTGGCACCATGGCCCAATCCCAAGGTCTCCAAGGACACAAACTTACATTATGATCCATTCTCAGGAGAGTCCATTTCAAATCAGCCCCCTCGGCTGCTCACCCAGAGCCAGCAGATCAAACCTTCCTTGTCACTAGGAGACAGTTAGAATGGGAGGCGGGCTGCCCAGGCATCCATCCTTAGAACCCTGCTCTGGAGAACTTCTTTATGGGACGTCTTGAATCCAACCAACCTGACTTGACTGTCTCGCAGAATGAATCCTTGTGGTTTGAAGCATCACACAATAACCATCTGAGAAAACCTCCATTTTCTCATGATGCCCCACACCTTCATAATGGGCCATCACGGACAGAAACTCCATCCTAAGCCAAAGTCTGATCCTCGCCCTGAATTCAGTAGCATAAGATCTCGATTCAGCACTTGAGAGTGTGCCTGCTGGGCCCTCACCCTGAAACCTAGCCTAACTTGTGTTCCCAGACTTCCGTCCTCAGAATCCTGGCCACACCCCTCCAGTTTGGAAATTCTGGAGACACAATGCAGCACACTGCCTGGCCTCCAGAAGAAAAATGTTGCCCTATAGGGCTAACCAGAAACGCCAAATGAGTAACAACCTGCATGCCACTCGACCATACCCCAATTATACAGTCTAGCCTGTGCACTAAAGCCCTGTCTGACACAGCCTGAGGGCAGACCTCCAGTCCAACACCCAGACAGTTGGCCGTACACTAGCATATCAAACCCACAATGGTTTTAGGCCATCATCTGTACCCAACCTCAATTTTCACCTTCAGAACCTAAACCTTATCTCCACTCACTGCTCAGGAGTGAACGTGATGCAAGAATCAGAACTTCTCCTTCGCCTTGGCAAGAAACCTAGTGGTTGGCATGTTGTCCAATGTTCATTGTAGGAGAAAGCAGCATGGACTATGAGGCCCCACCTATCCCTGAGGGCCACAATTTGCACAAACACACATTGTGACACTCAGCGTGAGCCCTATCCTCATGTAAAGCCTCTTAGTTACTGGAACAACAGCCCACATATGGGGCTTGCCAAGCCCCTAGTCCCCCAATCTCAACCAGAGTTCGAGATGCCTAGTCACCCCTACTCAGGGCTCTACTCGGGAATCCCTCTTTGGTGGGACACCTGAGGTAAAAAAAAAAAAAATACAGAAAGGACTCTTCCCATTCACAGAATGATCCCAACCACTTGGGATCAGGCCAAATCACCAGAGAAAGAATTGTCCATGGCCCTTGAGGACACCCCGACATTCCACAGCCACCATTGACACAAAATCCAGAGACAAAACCCTGAGCAAGCGCCACATACTCGCCCTTTGTTCATAGCCCGGAAAATTCTCACGGTCTGTAGATCGAGCCTTCATACATACATCCCCAAACCTAAGCTGAGTTTGTGTTTTCAGACTTCTGTCCCCACAGTCCTGGCCCACACAACATCCAAGCTGGGGCCCCTGGAGCCACACCTCAGGACTGTGGCTTCCCTCTCCAGGGGAATTCTGCCATTTCCATTGGCCACAACCCTATAGATTAGGAGAATCCTCCAAACTCCCACAGGCCATCTGAAATGTGTTGGCTGCCCAGGACAAACAGGGATGATCTTTCACAAGTTAGGAAACCAACTCCACTCAGACCTAGAGACAGATATCCCCATAGAATAAGATTGAACTGGAAGGGCACTTAGGCCCTATTCAGATCCATTGCTTTTGATTCCAGTCATCTCTCCTCAGAGGCCTGGTTTCCAATACCAGCATATGGGAGATTCCTTAGGCACTCATCAAAACAATTCTCTTCTCTACATAGGAAACATACTCTTTAGAGCTCCATCAAAACCTCCGGTTATGAACATCCCTCAAGGCCCCGGATCAAGCACCCCATTCCAAGGTCTACATGGACACAAATGCACATTATGACCAATCCTCAACTCACCCATTTCAACACACCCGCCTCGGTTGCTCCCCTAGATCCAGCAGATCGAACTTGCCTTGGCTCTATGAGACACCTGGAATGGGAGGCAGGCTGCCCAGGCATCCATCCTTAGAACCCTGCTCTGGATAACTTCCTTATGGGATGTCCTGGAGCCATCCAACAGGTCTCGACTGTCCCACAGAAGAAATCATTGTGGTTTGCAGCATCTCACAATTCCCATCGTCGGAAAACCTCCATGTCCTCATGACACCCTCCCCTTCATGAAGGGGCCGTCATGGACAGAAACTCCGACCTAAGCCAACGTCTGATCCTAGCTCTGTCTTCAGGTATACGGGATCTCGAATCATCTCTGCAGAGGGTGCCTGCCTTCCCTTCACCTTGAAATCTAATTCTGGCTTGTGTTCTCAGAATTTTTTCCTCACACTCCTGGCCCACAAGACTTCCAGTTTGGGAATGCTGGAACCACTATGTGGCACTGTGTCTTCCCTCCAGAAGAAAAACGTTGCCCTCTGGGGCTACCCAGTAACCACAAATGAGTACCATCCTGCACGAAACTCGACTGCACCCCAATGATACAGTCTAGCCTGGGCACTTATTCCCTGTCTGCCACAGCCTGAGCCTGCACCTCCCAACCCACACTCAACAGCTGGCCGAAAACTGAGCACATCGGACACACCATGGCCTTAGGGCTTCATCTCTTCCCAAGCTCAGTTTTCAGGCTTCAGATCCTAGACCTTAAATCCAATCACAGTCCAGGAGTGAAAGTGTTTCAGAAATTAGAACTCCATCTTCCCCATGGCCAGAAAACTTGTGGTTCCCATACTGTGCAACGTTCAGTGTAGGAGGCACCAGCATGGTACTTTAGGCCACGCCCTGACTTGAAAGGATCCTTGGGCACAAAACCACATTGTGAAACTCAGTGTGAGACCTATCCTCAAGGAAGGCCTCTCAGTGTCTGGACCAAGAGCCCACATATGGGGCTTGCCATGTTCTTAGGTCCCAATGTTAACCAGAGGTCTGGTTGTCCAGTTGCCCCAACCCACGACTCTGCTCTGGAATCCCTCTTTTGGTGGTCCACCTGAGGTAAATAAAAAACAAAAAAGAAAACAAAAAAAAAGTAAACAAAAAAAACAGAAAGGCCTCCTCCCTTCCCACAGAATGACCCCAAACTTTTAGGATCGGGTCAAATCCCCAGAAAGGGAGCCTCATCGATGGCCCATGAGGACACCCCGACATTCCATGGCAATCGGTGACACATTTCCAGAAAAAAAAAAAAAAAGCATGAGCAAGCACCTCACATTCGCCCTTTGTTCATATCCCGAAGAGGTCTCCTCACGGTCTATAGATCGGGCCGGCCATACCTGCATTCCCCAACCTAAGTGGAGTTTGTGTTTTCAGACTTTTGTCCAAATAGCCCTGGACCACACACGCTCCACACTTGGGTCCCTGGAGCCACAACTCAGGACTGTGCTTCCCTTTCAAGGGAATTCTTCCCATTCCATTGGCCACAACCTTGCAAATTAGGAAAAACCTCCAAAGTCACCGAGGCCATCCCAATAGTGTAGGCCGCCCAGGACAAACAGGGGTGATCTCAAACCAGCTGAGCAACTACCTCCACTCAGACAACAGATGTCCCCAGAGAAGAATATTGAACCGGACAGGCCCCTAGGCCCTAATCAGATCCATTGCTTTGGTTTCCAGGCATCTGTCCTCAGAGGCCTCGTTTCCAATACCAGCATATGGTGGTTTCCTGAGGCACCAATAAGAACAAATCTCGTCTCCCCATGGAAAACTTGCTCATTGGAGCTTTGTCATAACCTCTGGTTAGGAGAATCCTTCAGGGCCCTGGTGCCACTGCCCCATACCAAGGTCTCCATGGACTCAAACCAACATTAAGACCATCCTCAGGAAAGTCCATTTCAACTCAGCCCCCTCTGTTGCTACCCCAAGCCAGCAGATCAAACGTTTCTTGTTGCTAGGAGACAATTGGAATGTGAGGCTGGCTGCCCAGGCATCCATACTTAGAACCCTGTTCTGGAAAAATACCTTATAAGACGTCCTGGAGCAATCCAACAAATCTTAATTGTCCCACAGAAGGAATCCTTGCGGTTTGGAGCATCTCACAACTCCAATAGTGGGAAAACCCCCATGGCCTCATAATGCCCCCCCTTCCTGAAGGGGCCCACATGGACAGAAACTCAAACCTGAGCCAAAGTCTGAACCTCGACCTGACTTAAGACGCATGAGATCTCAATTCACCTCTGCAGAGTGTGCCTACCATGTCCTTGCCCCCAAACCTAAGCCTAGCTTGTGTTCTCAGACTTCCGTCCTCACTCTCCTGGCCCACAAGCCCTCCAGTTTGGGAATTCCGAAGCCACAATGCAGCACTCTGCCTGCCCTCCAGAAGAAAAACTTTGCCCTATGCTGCTAATAAGAAACCCCAAATGATTTTCTAATGCATGCCACTCGATTGTAAAGCAATTATACAGCCCACCCTGTATACTAATGCCCTGTCTGGCACAGCCTGAGACAAGACATCCCAAACGACACCCAGACAGCTGGCCCCAACCTGGACACATAGGACCCGCTATGGCTGTAGGTCGTCATCTCTTCCCAACCTCGGTTTTCAGGCTTCAGAACCTAGACCTTATCTCCAATCACTGCCCAGGGGTGAACGTGATGCAGAAATTAGAATTCCTCCTTCCCCATGGCCAGAAACCTTGTGGTTGGCATGTTGTCCAACGTTCAATGTGGGAAAACGTGCATTGTCCGAAAGGCCACGCCAGTGCTTGAGGGCCGCCTAGGGCACAGACATGCATTGTGACCTGCAGCGTGAGTCCCGTATTAAAGTAACGCCTCTCAGTGGCTGGACCAAGATCCTGCATATGGGGCTTGTCATATCCATAGGCCCCCAGGCTTAACCAGAGGGCGAGTATTCCAGTTGTCAGTACCCACTGCTATGCTCTAGTATCCCTCTACTGGGGGGACACATGAAGCAGAAAACAGGACACTTCCCTTCCCACAGAATGACCCCAAACTCTTGGGGGCTGGACAAACTACCAGAGAGGGAGACTTCTACGACCCATGAGGCAACTCCTACATTAAACGGCCATTGTGGACAAAACATCCAGACAAAAGCCTGAGCGACTGCCTCCCTCTCACCCTTCTTTCATATCCAGAGGAACTCCCCTCATGCACTGTAGATCAGGCCTGCCGTAACCTCGGCCCCAAACCTGAGCTGAGTTAGGGTTTTTGGATGTCTGTCTGCACAGCCATGGCCCACACAGCCTCCAGGCTGGGGTCTCTGGAGCCACACCACAGAACTGTGCCTGCTCTCTCCTAAGAAACTGCCCATTCCATTGGCCACAACTCGACAAAATAGTAGAAACCTCAAAGTCCCCAAGGACATCCCACTACCGCAAGCCGCACTGGACAAATAGGGGCATTATGACACAAGCTGAGCAACTACTACCTCCATGCAGACACACAGACAGATATCCGCAGAGACAGAAGATTGAACCAGACAGGCCCCTAGGCCCTATTATGAACTCTTGCTTTGGTGTCCAGGTATCACTCCTCAGAGGCCTGGGTTCGAAGACCAGCATACGGGGCTTTCCTGAGGCACCAGACAGAAGACCTCTCATCTCCACATGGGAAGCTTCCTTGTTGGAGTTGTGTCAAGCCCTTCGGGTTGGAGAATCCTGCAGAGTCCCTTAGCTACTGCCACATTCCAAGGTCTCCATGGCCACCAACCCACATTATGACTCATCCTCAGGAGAGTCCATTTAAACTCAGGCTTCTGGGTAGCTCACCCAAGAGCCCGCAGATTGAGCGTGCCTTGTCTCGACCAGGCAATGGGAAGGTGAGTTGGCGTTTCTCGGCATCCATGCTTAGGCCCCTGCTCTCGAGTCTCTCTGTATGGGGCATCCTGGAACCATCCAATAGTACTCGACTGTCCTGAAGAAGGAAACTTTGAAGGTTTGAGCAGCTCACAACTCCCAGCGTAGGGAAACCTCCCTGGACTCATGACGCCCCCACCCCCTTCAGGAAGGGGCCGTCATGGACACAAACTCCAGCTTGAGGCAACATCTGATAATCGCCCTGACCTCACCTGCAGGAGATCTCGATTCAGCCTTGCAGAGTGGGCCTGCCATGCTCTTTGCCCCAAAACTCGTGCTAGCTTGTGTTTTCAGACTTCCTTCCTCACAATCCTGGCCACACCCCTCCAGTTTGGCAATTCTGGAGACACAATGCAGCACTCTGCCTGCCCTCCAGAAGAAAAATGTTGCCCTATAGGGCTAACCAGAAACTCCAAATGAGTAACAACCTGCATGCCACTCGACCATACCCCAATTATACAGTCTAGCCTGTGCACTAAAGCCCTGTCTGACACAGCCTGAGGGCATACCTCCAGTCCAACACCCAGACAGCTGGCCGTAACACAGAGCATATCACACCCACAATGGCTTTAGGCCATCATCTCTACCCAACCTCAGTTTTCACCTTCAGAACCTAGACCTTATCTCCACTCACTGCTCAGGAGTGAACGTGATGCAAGAATCAGAACTTCTCCTTCGCCTTGGCAAGAAACCTAGTGGTTGGCATGTTGTCCATTGTTCATTGTAGGAGAAAGCAGCATGGACTATGAGGCCCCACCTATCCCTGAGGGCCACAATTTGCACAAACACACATTGTAACCCTCAGCGTGAGCCCTATCCTCATGTAAAGCCTCTTAGTGACTGGAACAACAGCCCCCATATGGGGCTTTCCAAGCCCCATAGTCCCCCAATCTCAACCAGAGTTCGAGATGTCTAGTCACCCCTACTCAGGGCTCTACTCGGGAATCCCTCTTTGGTGGGACACCTGAGGTAAAAAAAAAAAATACAGAAAGGACTCTTCCCATCCACAGAATGATCCCAACCACTTGGGATCAGGCCAAATCACCAGAGAAAGAATTGTCCATGGCCCTTGAGGACACCTCGACATTCCACGGCCACCATTGACACAAAATCCAGAGACAAAACCCTGAGCAAGCGCCACATAATCGCCCTTTCTTCATAGACCGTAAAATTCTCACGGTCTGTAGATCGAGCCTTCATATACATCCCCAAACCTAAGCTGAGTTTGTGTTTTCAGACTTCTGTCCCCACAGGCCTGGCCCACACACCATCCAAGCTGGGGCCCCTGGAGCCACACATCAGGACTGTGGCTTCCCTCTCCAGGGGAATTCTGCCATTTCCATTGGCCACAACCCTATAGATTAGGAGAATCCTCCAAACTCCCCCAGGCCATCCGAATTGTGTTGGCTGCCCAAGACACACAGGGATGATCTTTCACAAGTTAGGAAACCACCTCCACGCAGACCCAGAGACAGATATCCCCATAGAATAAGATTGAACTGGACGGGCACTTATCCCTAATCAGATCCATTGGTATTGATTCCAGTCATCTCTCCTCAGAGGCCTGGTTTCCAATACCAGCATATGGGAGATTCATTAGGCACTCATCAAAACAATTCTCTTCTCTACATAGGAAACATACTCTTTAGAGCTCCATCAAAACCTCCGGTTATGAACATCCCTCAAGGCCCTGGATCAAACACCCCATTCCAAGGTCTACATGGACACAAATGCACATTATGACCCATCCTCAACTCACCCATTTCAACACACCCGCCTCGGTTGCTCCCCTAGATCCAGCAGATCGAACTTGCCTTGGCTCTATGAGACACCTGGAATGGGAGGCAGGCTGCCCAGGCATCCATCCTTAGAACCCTGCTCTGGATTACTTCCTTATGGGATGTCCTGGAGCCATCCAACAGGTCTCGACTGTCCCACAGAAGGAATCATTGCGGTTTGGAGCATCTCACAATTCCCATCGTGGGAAAACCTCTATGTTCTCGTGACACCCTCCCCTTCATTAAGGGGCCGTCATGGACAGAAACTCCGACCTAAGCCAACGTCTGATCCTAGCTCTGTCTTCAGGTATACGGGATCTCGAATCATCTCTGCAGAGGGTGCCTGCCATCCACTCACCCCGAAATCTAATTCTGGCTTGTGTTCTCAGAATTTTTTCCTCACACTCCTGGCCCACAAGCCTTCCAGTTTGGGAATTCTGGAGCCACTATGTGGCACTGTGTCTTCCCTCCAGAAGAAAAACGTTTCCCTCTGGAGCTACCCAGTAACCACAAATGAGTACCATCCTGCACGAAACTCGACTGCACCCCAATGATACAGTCTAGCCTGGGCACTAATTCCCTGTCTGCCACAGCCTGAGCCTGCACCTCCCAACCCACACTCAACAGCTGGCCGAACACTGAGCACATCGGACACACCATGGCCTTAGGGCTTCATCTCTTCCCAAGCTCAGTTTTCAGGCTTCAGATCCTAGACCTTAAATCCAATCACAGTCCAGGAGTGAAAGTGTTGCAGAAATTAGAACTCCATCTTCCCCATTGCCAGAAAACTTGTGGTTCCCATATTGTGCAAAGTTCAGTGTAGGAGAAACCAGCATGGTACATTAGGCCACGCCCTGACTTGAGGGGCTCCTTGGGCACAAAACCACATTGTGAAACTCAGTGTGAGACCTATCCTCAAGGAAGGCCTCTCAGTGTCTGGACCAAGAGCCCACATAAGGGGCTTGCCATGTTCTTAGGTCCCAATGTTAACCAGAGGTCTGGTTGTCCAGTTGCCCCGACCCACGACTCTGCTCTGGAATCCCTCTTTTGGTGGTCCACCTGAGTTAAAAAAAAACAAAACAAAACAAAAAAAATAAACAAAAAAAACAGAAAGGCCTCCTCCCTTCCCACAGAATGACCCCAAACTCTTGGTATCGGGTCAAATCCCCAGATAGGGAGCCTCATCGATGGCCCATGAGGACACCCCGACATTCCATGGCAATCGGTGACACATTTCCAGAAAAAAAAAAAAAAAGCATGAGCAAGCACCTCACATTCGACCTTTGTTCATATCCCAAAGAGGTCTCCTCACGGTCTATAGATCGGGCCGGCCATACCTACATCCCCCAACCTAAGTGGAGTTTGTGTTTTCAGACTTTTGTCCAAATAGCCCTGGACCACACACGCTCCACACTTGGGTCCCTGGAGCCACACCTCAGGACTGTGCTTCCTTTCAAGGGAATTCTTCCCATTACATTGGCCACAAACTTGCAAATTAGGAAAAACCTCCAAAGTCACCGAGGCCATCCCAATAGTGTAGGCCGCCCAGGACAAACAGGGGTGATCTCAAACCAGCTGAGCAACTACCTCCACTCAGACAACAGATGTCCCCAGAGAAGAATATTGAACCGGACAGGCCCCTAGGCCCTAATCAGATCCATTACTTTGGTTTCCAGGCATCTCTCCTCAGAGGCCTCGTTTCCAATACCAGCATATGGTGGTTTCCTGAGGCACCAATAAGAACAAATCTCGTCTCCCCATGGAAAACTTGCTCATTGGAGCTTTGTCATAACCTCTGGTTAGGAGAATCCTTCAGGGCCCAGGTGCCACTGCCCCATACCAAGGTCTCCATGGACTCAAACCAACATTAAGACCATCCTCAGGAAAGTCCATTTCAACTCAGCCCCCTCTGTTGCTTCCCCAAGACAGCAGATCAAACGTTTCTTGTTGCTAGGAGACAATTGGAATGTGAGGCTGGCTGCCCAGGCATCCATACTTAGAACCCTGTTCTGGAAAAATACCTTATAAGACGTCCTGGAGCAATCCAACAAATCTTAATTGTCCCACAGAAGGAATCCTTGCGGTTTGGAGCATCTCACAACTCTAATAGTGGGAAAACCCCCATGGCCTCATAATGCCCCCCCTTCCTGAAGGGGCCCACATGGACAGAAACTCAAACCTGAGCCAAAGTCTGAACCTCGACCTGACTTAAGACGCATGAGATCTCAATTCACCTCTGCAGAGTGTGCCTGCCATGTCCTTGCCCCCAAACCTAAGCCTAGCTTGTGTTCTCAGACTTCCGTCCTCACTCTCCTGGCCCACAAGCCCTCCAGTTTGGGAATTCCGATGCCACAATGCAGCACTGTGCCTGCCCTCCAGAAGAAAAACTTTGCCCTATGCTGCTAATAAGAAACCCCAAATGATTTTCTAATGCATGCCACTCGATTGTAAAGCAATTATACAGCCCACCCTGTATACTAATGCCCTGTCTGGCACAGCCTGAGACAAGACATCCCAAACGACACCCAGACAGCTGGCCCCAACCTGGACACATAGGACCCGCTATGGCTGTAGGTCGTCATCTCTTCCCAACCTCGGTTTTCAGGCTTCAGAACCTAGACCTTATCTCCAATCACTGCCCAGGGGTGAACATGATGCAGAAATTAGAATTCCTCCTTCCCCATGGCCAGAAACCTTGTGGTTGGCATGTTGTCCAACGTTCAATGTGGGAAAACGTGCATTGTCCGAAAGGCCACGCCAGTGCTTGAGGGCCGCCTAGGGCACAGACATGCATTGTGACCTGCAGCGTGAGTCCCGTATTAAAGTAACGCCTCTCAGTGGCTGGACCAAGATCCTGCATATGGGGCTTGTCATATCCATAGGCCCCCAGGCTTAACCAGAGGGCGAGTATTCCAGTTGTCAGTACCCACTGCTATGCTCTAGAATCCCTCTACTGGGGGGACACATGAAGCAGAAAACAGGACACTTCCCTTCCCACAGAATGACCCCAAACTCTTGGGGGCTGGACAAACTACCAGAGAGGGAGACTTCTACGACCCATGAGGCAACTCCTACATTAAACGGCCATTGTGGACAAAACATCCAGAGACAAAAGCCTGAGCGACTGCCTCCCTCTCACCCTTCTTTCATATCCAGAGGAGCTCCCCTCATGGACTGTAGATCAGGCCTGCCGTAACCTCGGCCCCAAACCTGAGCTGAGTTAGGGTTTTTGGATGTCTGTCTGCACAGCCATGGCCCACACAGCCTCCAGGCTGGGGTCTCTGGAGCCACACCACAGAACTGTGCCTGCTCTCTCCTAAGAAACTGCCCATTCCATTGGCCACAACTCGACAAAATAGTAGAAACCTCAAGGTCCCCAAGGACATCCCACTACCACAAGCCGCACTGGACAAATAGGGGCATTATGACACAAGCTGAGCAACTACTACCTCCATGCAGACACACAGACAGATATCCGCAGAGACAGAAGATTGAACCAGATAGGCCCCTAGGCCCTATTATGAACTCTTGCTTTGGTGTCCAGGTATCACTCCTCAGAGGCCTGGGTTCGAAGACCAGCATACGGGGCTTTCCTGAGTCACCAGACAGAAGACCTCTCATCTCCACATGGGAAGCTTCCTTGTTGGAGTTGTGTCAAGCCCTTCGGGTTGGAGAATCCTGCAGAGTCCCTTAGCTACTGCCACATTCCAAGGTCTCCATGGCCACCAACCCACATTATGACTCATCCTCAGGAGAGTCCATTTAAACTCAGGCTTCTGGGTAGCTCACCCAAGAGCCCGCAGATTGAGCGTGCCTTGTCTCGACCAGGCAATGGGAAGGTGAGTTGGTGTTTCTCGGCATCCATGCTTAGGCCCCTGCTCTCGAGTCTCTCTGTATGGGGCATCCTGGAACCATCCAATAGTACTCGACTGTCCTGAAGAAGGAAACTTTGAAGTTTGGAGCAGCTCACAACTCCCAGCGTAGAGAAACCTCCCTGGACTCATGACGCCCCCACCCCCTTCAGGAAGGGGCCGTCATGGACACAAACTCCAGCTTGAGGCAACATCTGATAATCGCCCTGACCTCACCTGCAGGAGATCTCGATTCAGCCTCTGCAGAGTGGGCCTGCCATGCTCTTTGCCCCAAAACTCGTGCTAGCTTGTGTTTTCAGACTTCCTTCCTCACAATCCTGGCCACACCCCTCCAGTTTGGCAATTCTGGAGACACAATGCAGCACTCTGCCTGCCCTCCAGAAGAATAATGTTGCCCTTAGGGCTAACCAGAAACGCCAAATGAGTAACAACCTGCATGCCACTCGACCATACCCCAATTATACAGTCTAGCCTGTGCACTAAAGCCCTGTCTGACACAGCCTGAGGGCATACCTCCAGTCCAACACCCAGACAGCTGGCCGTAACACAGAGCATATCACACCCACAATGGCTTTAGGCCATCATCTCTACCCAACCTCAGTTTTCACCTTCAGAACCTAGACCTTATCTCCACTCACTGCTCAGGAGTGAACGTGATGCAAGAATCAGAACTTCTCCTTCGCCTTGGCAAGAAACCTAGTGGTTGGCATGTTTTCCAACGTTCAGTGTAGTTGAAACCAGTGTGGCCCATGAGGCCCCGTTCATGTTTATGGGCCACATTGGTCACAAACACACATTGTGACCCTCAGCCTGATCCCAGTCCTCAGGTAAGGCCTCTCAGTGGCTGGATGAAGAGACAGCATATTGGGCTTGCCATGCCCCTAGGCCCCAAATTTTACCCATAGTTCGGGTTGTCCCTTCGCTTTTCCACAGGGCTCTTCTTTGGAATTCCTCTTTTGGCGGGACACCTAAGGTAACCAACATGAAAGGAGACCTCCCATTCCACAGATTGACGAAAAAGAATTGGGATCGGGCCAATTCCACAGAGAGGAAGATTCGTCAATGGCCCATGAGGTTTCCCAGACAATCTACGGCCATCGCTGATACCGAATCTAGAGACAAAAGACTGAACAAGCACCTCAGACTCGCTCTTTCCTCATATCCTGAAGAGTTCTTCTCATGGTTTATAGATCGGGCCTGCCATACCTATGTCTCCAAACCTAAGCTGAGTTTATGTTTTCAGACTTCTGTCCTCAAAGTCCTGGGCCACACACCCTCCACGCTGCGGTCCCTGGAGCCACACATAAGGACTGTGCCTACCCAATCCATGGGAACTCTGCCCATTCTATTGTCCAAAACTGTAAAATTAGGAGAACCCTCCAAATCCCTGAGGCCATCCCAATAGTGCAGGTCGCCCGTGACAAACAAGCGCGGTCTGATAGCAGCTGAGCATCAACCTCCACTCATACCATAGATGGATGTCTGCAGAGAAGAAGATTGAACCAGACAGGACCGTGGCCATATCGGATCCATTGCTTTGGTTACAGGCATGTCTCCGCAAAAGCCTGGATTCCAATACCAGCATAGGGGTTTTCCTGAGGCAGCAATCAGAACAAATCTCGTCTCCACAAGGAAACATGTGCATCGAGCTATGTCAAAAGCTTAGGAGAATACTTCAGGGTCCTGGTGCCACGGCCCCATTCCAAGGCCCCATGGACACAAACACACATTAGGACCCATCCTCAGGAAAGTCCATATCAAGTCAGCCACCCCGGTTGCTTCCGCAGAGCCATCAGATCTAAACTGGCTTGTTGCTAGGAGACAATTGGAATGCGAGGCTGGCTCCCAGGCATCCTCCCTCGAACGGTGCTCTGGAGTCATTCCATATGGGATGTCCTGGAGCTGCCCAAAGGTCTCAATTGTCCCGCAGAAGGAATTCTTGAAGGGGGCAACCCACAACTCCCACGTGGGAAAAACTCCATGGACACGAGATTCCCGCTCCCTTCATGAAGGGGCCGTCAGGCACAGAAACTCCAACCTAAGCCAAAGTCTAATTCTCTCCCTGACTTGAAATGGATGAGATATTGGTTCAGATTCTCAGGGGGTACCTGCCGTGCCCTTGCCCTGAGCCCAAGTATAGCTTTTGTTCTCAGAATTCCAACCTCACTCTCCTGGCCTCAAAGCCCTCATGATTGGTAAATCCGGTCCCACAATGCAGCACATGGCCTGCTTTCTGGAAAAAAAATATTGCCTAAAGAGCTGCCAAGGCACCTTATATGAAGATAAACCTACACGGTACTCGACTTTGCCCGAATTATATAGTCTAACCTGGGCACTAATGCACTGTCTGACACAACCTGAGCCCGGACTTCCTGACCAACACCCAGACAGCTGACCACACACTGAGCATATCAGACCTGCCATGGCCTTAGGTCATCATCTCTTCCCTACCTCAGTTTTCAGGCCTCAGAAACTAGACTTTATCTCCAATCACTGCCCAGGGGTGAGTGTGATGAAGAAATCAGAACTTCTCCTTACACATGGCAAGAAACCTTGTGGTTGGCATGTTGTCCAACGTTCATTGTAGGAGAAACTAGCATTCACCCTGAGGCCCGCCTATTCTTGAGTGCGACGAGGGCATAAATATGCATTGTGACCCTCAGTGTGAGTCCTGTCCTCTAGTAATTCCTCTCAGAGCCTGGATCACTAGATGTCATAATGGGCTTGACATAGCCCTAGGCCCCAATTTTTAACCAGATTTCTGGTTGTCCAGTCACCCCTCCCCAGAGCTCTACTCTGGAATTCCTCATTTGGTGGGACAACGGAGGTTAAAAAATGAAACAAAACAAAGCAACAACAACAAAAAAAACGACTTCTTCCATCCCACAGAATGACCCCAACCTCTTTGGAAGGGGCCAAATCCCCAGAGAGTAAGACTCGTCCATTTCCCATGAAGTCACCCGGAAATTTCACGACCATGAGTGACATGATATGCAGAGACAAAAACATGAGCAATAGCCTCACACTCGCTTTTTTTTCATATACCGATATGTTCTCCTCATGGTCTGTAGATCAGTCCTGCCCTACCTATGACCCGAAAGAGAAGTCGAGTTTGTGTTTTCAGACAACTGTCCAAACAGCCCTGGCTTACACACCCTATAGGCTCAGGCCCCTGAAGCCAAACCTGAGGACTCTTCTTGCCCTCGCAAGGGAATTGTGTGAGCCCATTCCAATGGTGACAACGCAACTAAAAGTATAAACCTTTAAATTCCCTGAGGCCATCCCATAGTGTTGGCTTCCAAGGACAAACACGGGCAATCTGAGTTCATCTGAGCACCTACCTGCACTCTGACCCATAGATAGATGTCGCCCGAGGTAAAAAGAAACCAACAGGCCCCTAGGCACTAATCGGATTCATTGCTTTGGTTTCCAGGCATCTCTCCTCAGAGGCCTGGATTTCAATACCAGAATATGGCTGTTTCTTGACTCACCCATCAGAACAAATCTCCTCTACATATGGGAAACTTGCATGGTGGAGCTGTGTCAAACCTCTGTTTAGGAGAAGCCTTCAGGGCCCTAGTGCCACCGCTTAATGCCACAGTCTCCATAGACACAAAAACATATTAGGACCCATCCACAGGAGAGTCCATTTAAACTCAGCCTCCTCGGTTGCTCCCCGAGATCCAACAGATCTAGCCTATCTTGTAGCTAGGAGAATATTGGAATGCGAGGTGGGCTACCCAGCCATCCATCCTTAGAACCCTGCTCAGAATCGTTGGCCTGGAGCCAACCAACTGGTCTCAATTGTCCCACAGTAGAATCTTTGCAGTTTGGAGCTTCTCACAACTCCCATGGTGGGAAAACCCCCACGGCCTCGTGATTCCCCCCCTTTATGAAGGGGCCATCAGGGACAGAAAGTCAAACCTGAGGCATCGTCTGATGCTCAACCTGACTTCAGGTGCACGAGATCTCGATTCAGGTCTGTAGATTGTGCCTGCCATGTCCTCACCATAAAACCTAAGCCTAGCTTGTGTTCTCAGAGTTCCGTCCTCAGACTACCGGCCCACAAGCCCTCCAGTTTGGCAATCCGGAAGTACAATGCAGCACTCTGTGGGCCCTCCAAGAGAAACATTGCCCTCTGGGGCTACCTAGAAACTCCAAATGAAGATCAACCTGCACGCCATTTGGCTGTACACCAAATATATAGGCTGATCTGGGCATCATTGCCTTCTCTGACACAGCCTGAGCTGGACCTCCTGGCCCCACCCAGACAGCTGGCCGCACACTAGGCACATTGGAACCGCCATGGCCTTAGTTTTTCATCTCTTCCCAACCTCGGTTTTCAGGCTTCAGTACCTAGACCTTATCTCTAATCACTGCCCAGGTTTGAAAATGTTGCAGAAATCAGAACTCGTTACCTTGGCAAGAAACCTCGTGGTTGGCATGGTGTCCAACTTTCTGTGTAGTGAAACCAGTGTGGAACATGAGACCCAGCCCATGCTTGAGGGCCACATTGGTCTCAAACACACATTGTGACCCTCAGCCTGAGCCCGGTCCTCAGGCAAGGCCTCTCAGTGGCTGCATGAAGAAACAGCATATTGGGCTTGCCATGCCCCTAAACCCCAATTTTTAACCATAGGTCGGGTTGTCCCTTCACTCTTGCCCAGGGCTCTGCTTTGGAATTCCTCTTTTGGTGGGACACCTCAGGTAACAAACCTTAAAGGAGTCCTCCCATCCCACAGATTCATGAAAAAGAATTGGGATCGGACCAGATCCACAGAGAGGAAGATTCGTCCATGGCCCAGGAGGCCTCCCCGACATTCCTCGGCCATCGCTGATACAAAATCCAGAGACAAAAGCCTGAGCAAGCGCCTCAGACTCGCTCTTTCTTCATATCCTGAAGAGTTCTTCTCCTGGTTTGTAGGTCGGGCTTGCCATACCTACGTTCCCAAACCTAAGATGAGTTTGTGTTTTTTGTTTTCTGTCCTCAAATTCCTGGGCCACATACCCTCCAGACTGAGCCCCTGGAGCCACACATTAGTACTGTGCCTACCCAATCCATGGGAATTCTGCCCATGCCATTGTCTCAAACCGTTCAAATTAGGAGAACCCTCCATAGTCCCTGAGGCCATCCCAATGGTGTAGGTTGTCCCGGACAAACAAGGGCCGTCTGACACCAGCTGAGCATCAACCTCCACTCATACCATAGATGGATGTCCCCAGAGAAGAAGATTGAACCAGGCAGGACCCTAGGACATAATGGGATCCATAGCTTTGGTTTACAGGCATGTCTCCTCAAAAGCCTGGATTCCAATACCAGCATAGGGCTTCTCCTGAGGCACCCATCAGAACAAATCTCGTCTCCACAAGGAAACTTGTGCATGGGAGCTATGTCAAAGGCTTAGGAGAATACTTCAGGGTGCCGGTGCCACCGCCCCATTCCAAGGCCCTCAGGGACACAAACAAACATTAGGACCCATCCTCCGGAAAGTCCATTTCAACTCAGCCACCCCGGTAACACCTGCTGAGCCATCAGATCTATACTGTCTTGTTGCTAGAAGAAAATTGGAATGCGAGGCGGGCTTCCCAGGCATTCATCCTCGAATGGTGCTCTCGAGTCATTCCATATGTGATGTCCTGGAGCTGTCCAACAGGTCTCAATTGTCCCGCAGAAGGAATCTTTGAAGGGCCATCTCACAACTCCCAACGTGGGGAAACCTCCATGGCCTAGAGATTCCACTCCCTTCATGAATGGGCCGTCATGTACAGAAACTCCAACCAGAGCCAATGTCTGATCCTCGCCCTGAATTCAGATGCATGAGATATTGGTTCAGATCTGCCGAGGTACCTGCCGTGCCCTCGACCTGAAACCCAAGTCTAGCTTGTGTTCTCAGACTTCCGTCCTCACACTCCTGGCCCAGAAGTCCTCAAGTTTGGCAATTCCGAACACACTGTGCAGCACTCTGCCTGCCCTCTAGAAAAAAAATATTGCCCCATGAGCTGCCCAGGCACATCATATGAGGATAAACCTACACGCCACTTGACTGTACGTAAATTATATACTCTAAGCTGTGCACTAATGCACGGTCTGACACACCTGAGCCCGGACCTCCTGACTAACACACAGACAGCTGACCACACACTGAGCACAAGAGACCAGCCATGGCCCTCGGACATCATCTCTTCCATACCTCCGTTTTCAGGCTTCAGAACCTACCTTTTCTCCAATCACTGCCCAGGGGTGATGGTATGTAGAAATCAGAACTCCTCCTTACCCATGGCAAGAAACCTTGTGGTTGGCATGTTGTCCAACGTTCAGTGTAGGAGAAACCAGCATTCACCCTGAGGCCCAGCCCATTCTCAAGTGCGACGAGGGCATAAACACACCAAACTCTTTGGACGAGGCCAACCTTCTAAAGAGTAAGACTCGTCCATTTCCCATGAAGTCACCCGAAAATTTCACGACCATGAGTCACACGATATCCAGAGATAAACTTGAGCAAGAGCCTCACACTCGCCCTTTTTTCATATCCCGAAGAGTTCTTCTCATGTTCTGTAGATCAGTCCTGCCATACCTATGACCCGAAACATAAGCCGAGGTTGTGTTTTCAGACAACTGTCCAAACAGCCCTGGCCTACACACCCCAAAGGCTCAGGCCCTTGGAGCCAAACCTGAGGACTGTACTTGCCCTCTCCAAGGGAATTGTGTGTACCCATTCCAATGGCCACAATCCTACTAATAGGATAAACCTCCAAAGTTCCTGAGGCCATCCCAATAGTGGTGGCTTCCCAGGACAAACAGGAGCAATCTGAGCACATCAGAGCACCTACCTGCACTCAGACCCATAGACTGATGTCCCCAGAGGAAAAAAGGAATGAACAGACCACTAGGCACTAATCGGATCCATTGCTATGGTTTCCAGGCATGTCTCCTCAGAGGCCTGGATTTCAATACCAGCATATGGCTGTTTCTTGACTCACCCATCAGAACAAATCTCATCTACATATGGGAAACTTGCACGGTGGAGCTGTGTCAAAGTCTCTGTTTAGAAGAACCCATCAGGGACCCAGTGCCACCGCTTCATTCCAAGGTCTCCATAGACACAAAAACATATTAGGACACATCCACAGGAGAGTCAATTTCAACTCAGCCTCCTCAGTTGCTCCCCCAGATCCAGCAGATCTAACCTTTCTTGTAGCTAGGAGAAAATTGGAATGCCAGGTGTGGTACCTAGCCATCCATCCTCAGAACCATGCTTGGAATCCTTGGACTGGCGCCAACTAACAGGTCTCAATTGTCCTGGAGAAGAATCTTTGTAGTTTGGAGCTTCTCACAACTCCCATCGTGCGAAAACCCCCATGGCCTCGTGATTCCCCCCCTTCATGAAGGGGCCATCAGGGACAGAAAGTCCAACCTGAAGATCGTCTGATCCTCACCCTGACTTCAGATGCACGAGATCTCGATTCAGGTCTGTAGATTGTGCCTGCCACGTCCTCACCCATAAAAACTAAGCCTAGCTTGTGTTCTCAGACTTCAGTCCTCAGACTACTGGCCCACAAGCCCTCCAGTTTGGCAATCCAGAAGTACAATGCGGCACTCTGCCTGCTCCCTGGAAGAAGAACATTGCCCTCTGGGGCTACCCAGAAACCCCAAATGAGGATCAACCTGCACGCCATTTGGCTGTACACCAAATATATAGGCTGAAGTGGGCACAATTGCCCATTCTGACACAGCCTGAGCCTGGAACTCCTGGCCCCACCCAGACAGCTGGCCGCACACTGAGCACATCGGACCCGCCATGGCCTTAGGTCGTCATCTCTACCCAACCTCGGTTTTCAGGCTTCAGAACCTTGACCTTATCTCCAATCACTGCCCAGGTTTGAAAATGTTGCAGAAATCCGAACTCGTTCCCTTGGCATGAAACCTCGTGGTTGGCATGTTGTCCAACTTTCAGTGTAGTTGAAACCAGTGTGGCACATGAGACCCAGACAATGCTTGAGGGCCACATTGGTCTCAAACACACATTGTGACCCTCAGCCTGAGCCCGGTCCTCAGGCAAGGCCTCTCAGTGGCTGCATGAAGAAACAGCATATTGGGCTTGCCATGCCCCTAGACCCTAATTTTTAACCATATTTCGGGTTGTCCCTTCACTCTTGCCCAGGGCTCTGCTTTGGAATTCCTCTTTTGGTGGGACACCTCAGGTAACAAACCTTAAAGGAGTCCTCCCATCCCACAGATTCACGAAAAAGAATTGGGATAGGGCCAAATCCACAGAGAGAAAGATTCGTCCATGGCCCATGAGGCCTCCCCGACATTCCACGGCCATCGCTGATACAAAATCCAGAGACAAAAGCCTAACCAAGCGCCTCAGACTCGCTCTTTCTTCATATCCTGAAGAGTTCTTCTCATGATTTGTAGTTCGGCCGTGCCATACCTACGTTCCCAAACCTAAGCTGAGTTTGTGTTTTTTGAGTTCTGTCCTCAAAGTCCTGGGCCACTCACCCTCCAAGCTGGGCCCCTGGAACCACACATTAGGACTGTGCCTAACCAATCCATGGGAATTCTGCCCATTCCATTATCCAAAACTGTACAAATTAGGAGAAACCTCCAAATTCCCTGAGGCCATACCAATGGTGTAGGTTGTCCGGGACAAAAAAGGGCCGTCTGACACCAGCTGAGCATCTACCTCCACTCATACCATAGATGGATGTCCCCAGAGAAGAAGATTGACCAGACAGGACCCCAGGCCATAATGGGATCCATAGCTTTGGTTTACAGGCATGTCTCCTCAAAAGCCTGGTTTCCAATACCAGCTGAGGGCTTCTCCTGAGGCACCCATCAGAACAAATCTCGTCTACACATGGGAAACTTGCATGTTGGAGCTCTCTCAAAGCCTCTGGTTAGAAGGACATTTCAGGTTCCCGGTGCCAGCGCCTCATTCCAAGGTCTCCATGGAGACACACCCACATTAGGACCCATCCACAGGAGAGTCCATTTCAACTCAGCCCCCTCAGTTGCTCCCCCTGATCCAGCAGATCTAACCCGTCTTGTCGCTAGGAGATGATTGGAATGAGAGGCAGGCTTCCCAGACATCCATACTTAGAACCATTCTCAGAATTATGCTGTATTGGAAGTCCTGGAGCCAACCAACAGGTCTCAATAGTCCCGCAGAAGAATCTTTACTGTTTGGAGCATCTCACAACTCCCATCGTGGGCAAACCTCCATGGCCTCATGATTTCGCCCCCTGTGCTTCATGAAGGGGCCATCAGGGACAGAAGCTCCAACCTGAGCGATCGTCTGATCCTCGCCCTGACTTCAGATGCAGGACATCTTGATTCATCTCTGCAGAGTGTGTCTGCCGTGCCCTTGCCCAGAAACGTAAGTCTAATTTGTGTTCTCAACTTCCATCCTCACATTCCTGGCCCACAAGCCCTCCAGTTTGGCAATTCCAGAACTACAAGGCAGCACTCTGCCTGCTTTCCGGAAGAAAAACATTGCCCTCTGGGGCTACCCAGATTCCCCAAATGAGGATCAACCTGCATGCCACTTGACTGGACCCCAATTATACAGGCTGCCCTGGGCACTACTGCCCTTTCTGGCACAGCCTGAGACTGAACCTCCTGGCTCGCACCCACCCAGCTAGCCACACACTGAGCACATCAGACCCGCCATGGCCTTAGGTCATCATCTCTTTCCAACCTCGGTTTTCAGGCTTCAGAACTTAAACCTTATCTCCAGTCACCACCCAGGGTTGAACATGATGCAGGAATCAGAACTCCTTCCCCATGGCAAGAAACCTTGTGGTTGGCATGTTGTCCAACGTAAAATGTAGTTGAAACCAGTGTGGCCCATGAGGCCCTGCAGATGCTTGAGGACCAAGTCATTCACAAACATGCATTCTGACCCTCAACGTGAGCCCAGTTCTCAAGTAAGGCCTCTCAGTTGCTGGACCAAAAGACAGCATATTGGGCTTGTCATGCCCCTAGGCCCCAATTTTTAACCAGATTTCTGGTTGTCCAGTCTCCCCTCCCCAGGGCTCGGCTTTGGAATCCCTCTTTTGGTGGGACACCTGAGGTAACAAAACTGAAAGGACTCCTCCCATCACACAGTTTGACCCAAAACAATTGGAATCAGGCCAAATCCACAGAGCGGAAGACTCGTCCATGGCCCATGAGGCCTCCCGGACATTCCACGCCCATCGTTGACACAAAATCCAGAAACAAAAGCCTGAACAAGTGCCTCACAATCTCTCTTTCTTCATATCTGGAAGAATTCTCCTCACGGTCTGTAGATCGGGCCTGCCATACCTACGTCCCTAAACCTAAACTGAGTTTGTGTTTTAGACTTCTGTTTCCACAGTCCTGGTGCACACACCCTGCTGGCTGGGGCCCCTGGAGCCACATAAAAACTGTGCCTTCCCTCTCCACGGGAATTCTGCCCATTCCATTGTCCATAATCATAAAATTAGGAGAAACCTCCAAAGTCCCCAAGGCCTTCACAATAGTGTAGGCCGCCTGGGACAAACAAGGGCCATCTGACACCAGCTGAGCATCTAACTCCACTAATACCTTAGATGGATGTACACAGAGAAGAAGATTCAACCGGACAGGCCCCTAGGCTCTAAACGGAGCCATTGCTTTGGTTTCCAGTTATCTCTCTTCAGAGGCCTATATTCCGATAACAGTATATGGGGGTTTCCTGAGGCACCAATCAGAACAAATCTTGTCTCCACATGGGAAACTTGTCCTTTGGAGATGTCTCAAAACCTCCGGTTAGGAGAATCCTTCAGGGCCCATGCACCAACGCCCCATTCCAAGGTCTCCATGGACACAAACCCACATTAGCATCCATCCTCAGGAGAGTCCATTTCAACTCAGCCCCCTTGGTTGCTCTGACAGAGCCAGCATATCAAACCTGTCTATTTGCTAGGAGACAACTGCAATGTGAGGTGGGCTTCCCATGCATCCATCCTAAGATCCCTGCTCTGGTGTCATTCTGTATGGTATGTACTGGAGTGATACAAAAGGTCTCAATTGTTGATCAGAAGGAATCCTTGTTGTTTGGAGCATCTCACAACTCCCATCGTGGGTAAACCTCCATGGACTGGAGATGCTGTCCCCTTCATAAAGTGGCCAGAATGGACAGAAATTCAAACCTAAGCCTAGGTTTGAACCTCTCCCTGACTTCAGATTCATGATATCCCGATTCAGATCTGCAGAGGGTGCCTGCCGTGCCCTCGCCCAGAACCTATGCCTAACATGTGTTCTCAGACTTCCGTCCTCACACTCCCCGTCCACAAGGCATCCACTTTGGAAATTCCGGAGCCACAATGCAGCACTCTGCCTGTCCTCCAGAAGAAAAACATTGCCCTTGGGGCTACCCAGAAATGCCAAAAAAGGTCAACCTGCACGGCACTCAGTTGTACCCCAATTATACAATCTACCCTGGGCACTAAGGCCCTGTCTGACACAGCCCAAGCTTGGACCTCCCGACCAACACCCAGACAGCTGGCTCCACGCTGAGCATATCGGACCCGACATGGCCTTAGGTCGTCATCTCTTCCCAACCTCGGTTTTCAGACTTCACAACCTGGACCTTATGTCCAATCACTACCCAGGGGTGAATGACATGCAGAAATCAGAATTAATACTTCCCCATGGCAAGAACTCATGTGGTTGACATGTTGACTATCATTCAGTGTAGGAGAAACAAGCATGCACCATGAGTCCCCACCCATGCTTGAGTACCACGAGGGCATAAACACGCATTGTGACCCTCATCATGAGTTCTGTCCTCAATGAAGGCCTCTCAGTGGCTGGACCATTAGAAGGCATATTGGGCTTGCCATGCCCCTAGGCCCGTATTTTTAGTTCGATTTCTTGTTGTCCAGGGCTCTGCTCTGGAATCCCTCTTTTGGTGGGACACCTTAGTTAACAAAACTGAATCCCACAGATTAACCCAAAACAATTGGGATCTGGCCAAATCCACAGAGAGAAAGACTCTTCCATGGCCCATGAGGACTCCTCGACATTCCACGGCCATCATTGACACAAAATCCAGGGGCAAAAGCCTGACAAGTGTCACACTTTCACCCTTTATTCATATCCCAAAAAGTTCTCCTCATAGTCTGTAAATCGGGCCTGCCATACCTACGTCCCCAAACCTAAGCTGAGATTGTGTTTTAAGACATCTGTCCCCACAGTCCTTGCCCACACACCCTCAAGGCTGGGCCCTTGGAGCCACACATCAGGTCTGTGCCTGCCCACTCCACAGGAATTCTGCCCATGCCATTGTCCATAATCATACAATTTAGGAGAAACCTCCAAAGTCCCCGAGGCCATCCCTATAGTGTAGGCCGCCCGGACAAACAGGAGCGGTCTGACACCAGCTGAGCAACTACCTCCATTTCATAAAATAGACAGATGTCGACAGAGAAGAAGATTGAACCAGAGAGGCTCCTAGGACCTAATTGGATGCATTGCTGTGGTTTCTATGTATCTCTCCTCAGAGGCCTGGTTCTAATACCAGCATATGTGGGTTTCCTGAGGCACCAATTAGAACAAATCTTGTCTCCACATGGAAAACTTGCTCTTTCGAGTTGTTTCAAAATCTCCGGTTAGAATCCTTTAGAGCCCTGGGGCCACCACCCCATTCCAACGTCCTCATGGAGACAAACACACATTAAGACCCATCTTCAGGAGAGTCCATTTCAACTCAGCTCCCAAGATTGCTCCTGCATAGCCATCAGATCGTACCTGTCTTGTGGCAGGGAGACAATTGGTGTAAGAGGCAGTCTGCTCAGGCATCCATCCTTAGAACCCGGCTCTGGAGTCATTCCATATGGGATGTCCTGGAGCCATCCAACAGTTCTCAATTTTCCCGCAGAAGGAATCCTTGCAGTTTGGAGCATCCCACAACTCCCAACGTGGGAAAACTTCCATGGCCTCGAGATTCCACCCCTTTGATGAAGGGGCCATCATGGACAGAAACTCCAACCTGCGCCTAAGTCTGATCCTCGTCCTGACTTCAGATGAATGAGATTTTGATTCGGATCTGCAGAGGGTGCCTGCCGTGCCCTCGCCCTGAAACTTAAGTCTAGCTTATGATCTCAGACTTACGTCCTCACACTCCTGGTCCCGACGCCCTTAAGTTTGGCAATTCTGGACCCACAATGCTGCACTCTGCCTGCCCCAGTGAGCTTCCCTGACACAATAAATGAGGATGAACCTACATGGAACTCAACTGTACCCAAATTATACAGTCTAACCTGGGCACTAATGCACTGTCTGACACAGCCTGAATCCATACCTCCTGAACAACACCCAGAAAGCTGACCGCACACTGAGCACATCGAACCCTCCATGACCTTAGGTTATCATCTCATCCCAACCTCGATTTTCTGGATTCAGAACTTAGATCTTATCTCCAGTCACTGCCCAGGGGTGAACATGATGCAGAAATCAGAATTCCTCCTTCCCCATGGAAAGAAACCTTGTGGTTCGTATGTTGTCCAAAGTTCAGTGTAGGAGAATCAAGCATGGCCCATGAGTCCCCGCCCATGCTTGATGCCTACATTGGGCACAAACATGCATTGTGACCCTCAGTGTGAGCACTGTACTCAAGTAAGACCTCTCAGTGGCTGGACCAAGGTACCCCATATGGGGATTGCCATGCCCTTAGGCCCCCAATCTTATACAGAGTTTGGGTTGTCCAGTCGCCCCTTCCCAGGGTTCTGCTCTGGAATCCCTCTTTAGTGGCACACCAGAGGTAAAAAAAAAAAAAAAAAAAAAAAAAAACAAAAACAGAATGGACTCCTCCCATCCCACGGAATGACCCCAAAATATTGGGATCATCCAAATCCCCATAGAGGAACTCTCACCCATGGTCCATGAGGACGCCCCTACATTCCACGGCCATCAGTGACACAAAATCCAGAGTCAAAAGCCTGAGCAAGTGCCTCACACTCACTCTTTGTTCATATCCTGAAGAGTTCTGCTCAAGGTCTGTAGATCGGGCCTCCCATACCTATGTCCCCAAACCTAAGACGAGTTTCTGTTTTCAGACTTCTGTCCCCACAGCTCTGACCCACACACCCTCCATGCTTGAGCCCCTAGAGCCACACCTCAGGATTGTGCCTTCCCTCCCCAAAGGAATTCTGCCCATTTCATTGGCCACAAACTTGCAAATTAGGAGAAATCTCCAAAGTCAAAGTGGCCATCCCAATAGTGTAGACTGCCCAGGACAAATAGGGGCAATCTGACACCAGCTGAGGAACTACCTCCACTCAATCCCATAGACAGATGAACCGAGAGAAGAAGATTAAACCAGACAGGCCCCAGGCCCTAATCAGATCCATTGCCTTGGTTTCCAGGCATCTCTCCTCAGAGTTCTGGTTTCCAATACCAGCATATTGGGGGTTACTGAAGCACCAATGAGAACAAATCTTGTTTCCCCATGGGAAAAATGCTTCTTGGAGCTGTGTCAAAACCTCTGGTTAGGAGCATCCTTCAGAGCCCTGGTGCCACTGCCCCATTCCAAGGTCTCCATGGACACAATCCCACATTATGACCGATCCTCAGGAGAATGCATTTCAACTCAGCCCCCTCGGCTGCTACATCATAGGCAGCAATCAAACGTGCCGTTTCGCTAGGAGACAATTGGAATGCAAGGCCGGATACCCAGGCATCCATCCTTAGAACCCTGCTCTGCAATTGTTCCATATGGGATGCCCTGGAGCCATCCAACAGGTTTCAACTGACCCGCAGAAAATCCTTGTGGTTTGGAGCATCTCACTACTGCCATCATGGGAAAACACCAATGGCGGTGTGATGACCCCCCTTCATGAAGGGGCCATCATGGACAGAAACTCCAACCTGAGCCAACATATGAACCTCGCCCTGACCTCAGATGCATGAAATCTCAATTCAGCTCTGCAGAGTGTGCCTGCCATGTCCTCGCCCTGAAACCAAAGCAAAGCTTCAGTTCTCAGACTTACATCCTTGCATTCCTGGCCCCAAGGACTCCAGTTTGGCAGTTCCGGAGCCAGAATGCAGCACTCTGCCTGCCCTCCAGAAGAAAGACTTTGCCCTATGGGGCTACGGAGAAACCCCAAATAATTATCTTCTGCATGCCACTCAACTGTACCCCAATTATACAGCGTATCTGGGCACGAATGCCCTGTCTGGCACAGCCTGAGTGCAGACCTCCTGAACGACACCTAGAAAGCTGGCCCCAAACTGAACACATCGGACCCGCCATGGCCTTAGGTCGTCATCTCTTCCAAACCTCGGTTTTCAGGCTTCAGAACCTAGACCTTATCTCCAATTAGTGCCCAGAGGTGAACGTGATGCAGAAATCAAAACTCCTCCTTCCCCATGGCAAGAAACCCTGAGGTTGGCATGTCCAAGGTTCAGTGTAGGAGAAACCTGCAAGCTCAATGAAGTCCCACCCAATATTGAGGACCACCTTGGGCACAAACACACATTGTGACCCTCAGCATGAGTCCACTATTCAAGTAACGTCTCTCAGTGGCTGGACCAAGAATCTGCATATGGGCTTGCCATGCCCATAGGACCCCAGGCCTAACCAGAGGGTGGGTATTCCAGTTGTATGTACCCAGTGCTCTGCTCTAGAATCCCTCTATTGTGGGAACACATGAGGCAAAAAACAGGACTCCTCCCTTCCCACAAAATGACCCCAATCTCTTGGGAGCCGGACAAATCACCAGAGAGGGAGACTTCCATGGCCCATGAGACCATGCTTACATTAAATGACCATCATGAATACAACATCCAGAGACATAAGCTTGAACGACCGCCTCTCACTCGCCTTACTTTCTAATCACAATGAGCTCCCCTCACGGACTGTAGATCACTCCTGCCATAACCTCAGCCCCAAACCTCAGCCGAGTTTGTGTTTTTGGATGTCTGTCCCCACAGCCCTGGCCCACACAGCCGCCAGGCTGGGGCCTCTGGAGCCACACCACAGGACTGTCCTGCTCTCTCCAAGGAGACTATGCCCATTCCATTGCCCATAACCCCACAGAATAGGAGAAACCTCAAGGCCCCCGAGGACATCCCACTACTATAAGCCACTCTGGACAATGGCATCCTGACACAAGCTGAGCAACTACCTCCATGCAGAAACACAGACAGATGTCGGCAGAGACAGTAGATTGAACCAGACAGGCCCCTGGGCCCTAATCTGAACTCTTGCTTTGGTTTCCAGGTGTCACTCCTCAGAGGCCTGGGTTTGAAGACCAGCATCTGGGGCTTTCCTGAGACACCAAACAGAACAACTATCGTCTCCACATGGGAAGGTTCATTCTTGGAGCTGTGTCAAACCCTTCGGTTTGGAGAAACCTGCAGAGTCCCTGAGCCACCGCCACATTCCAAGGTCTCCATGGCCACCAACCCACAGTATGACTCATCCTCAGGAGAGTCCATTTCAACTCAGCCCTCTGAGAAACCCGCCCAAGAGCCTGCAGATTGAGCCTGCCTTGCCCCAAGCAGCCAGTGGGAATGTGAGGTGGCATTTGCAGACATTCATGCTTAGACCCCTTCTCTCGAGTCTTTCTGTAGGGGTCATCCTAGAACCATCTCATAGTACTCGACTGTCCTACAGAGGAAATCTTGATGTTTGGGGCAGCTCATAACTCCCAGCGTTGGGAAACCTCCCTGGCCTCATGACGCCCCCACCCCCTTCAGGAAGGGGCCATAATGGACACAAACTCCAACCTGAGGCAACGTCTGATACTCGCCCTGACCTCAGATGCAGGAGATCTTGATTCAGTCTCTGCAGAGTGGGCCTGCCATGCCCCAAACCTAATGCTAGCTTGTGTTTTCAGACTTCCCTCTTCACACTCCTGGCAAACAAGCCCTCCAGACTGGGAATTCCAGAACCACAACACAGTTTTCTGCCTGCCCACCAGAAGAAAAACGTTGCCCTATGGGGCTCTCCAGAAACCACAAATGAGAACCAATCTGCTCTGGCCTCGACCGCACCCTAACTGGAAAAGCTACCCTCGTCAGTATTGCTCTGTCTGACACAGCCTGACGTCCCGACAGACAAGGAAACAGCTGGCTGCACACTGAGCACATCAGACAGGCCATGGCCTTATGCTGTCATCTCTTCCCAAACTGGGTTTTCAGACATCTGACCCTAGATATTATATCAAATCCTGGCAAACGTGGGTAACTGAAGCACAAATCAGAACTTCTCCTTCCCCATGGCTGGAAAGCTTGCTGTTGGCATGGAGTCATACCTTCAGTGTAGGAGAAACCTTCATGGCCCTTGAGGCCAAGTCTAAACTTGAGTGCCTCCTTGGGTACAAACTCGCATTGGGACCATCAGCATGGGCCCCATGTCGAAGTAAGGTCTCTCAGGGCCTGGACTAAGAGCCCGCATATGGGGCTTGCCAAGCCCCTATGATCCCAATCTTCACAAGAGCTCGAGTATTCCATTTGCTCGAACCCAGGACTGTGATCTGGAGTCCCTCTCCTGGAAGAACACCTGAGCCAGACAGCAGGACTCCACCCTTCCCACAAAATGTCCCCAAAATCTTAAGAGCTGGACCAACTCCTCAGAGAGGGTGACTCTTCCATAGCCCCTGAGGTCACCCCTACATTCCACGGCTATGGGAGACAAAACATCCAAAGACAAAAGCTTGCGTGACTGCCTCCCATTTGCCCTTCTTTCATAAGCTGAGGATCTCCTCTCAAGGTCTGTGGGTCCATCCTGCAATGCTCTCGGCTCCGCACCCAAGCCGAGTTTGTGTTTTCAGACTTCTGTGCCCACAGCCCGGACCCACACACCCTCCAGGCTAGGGCCTATGGAGACACACTGAAGGACTGTGCCAGTCCTCTCCAAGAAAACTGTACCCAATCCATTGGCCACAACCCTAGAGATTAGGAAAATCCAATAAGGTCTCCAAGGCCATGCCTCGGCCATGGACTAAGAGGGGCACTCTGACACCAGCTGAGCAACTATCTCCACTTAGATACTCAGACAGTGTCCCCAGAGACAGAAGATTGAAACGGACAGGCATCTAGGCTCTAATCTGAACCCTAGCTTTGGTTTCCAGGTGTCTCTACTCAGAGAACTGGTTTGAAGACCAGTATCTGGGGCTTTTCTGAGGCACCAAAGAGAACCTGTCTCATCTCCACATAGGGATCTCTTTTTAATTGGAGCAATATTACACCCTTCGGTTAGGCGAATACTTCATGGCCCCTGAGCTGCCAACATATTCCAAGGTCTCCATGCACACAAACCCACATTATGACCCATTTGCAGGAGAGTCCATTTCAATTCAGCCCCCTAGTTAGCTCGCCCCAGAGCCAGTAGTTCAAACATGTCTTGTCACAAAGAGCCAATGGGAATGTGAGGTATGCTGTACAGGCATCCATCCTTCGAATCCTGCTCTCCAGTCTTTCCGTATGGGACATCCTGGAGCCATTCAACAGGACTCGACTGTCCAGCAGATGGAAAGCTTGTGGTATGGGTCAACGCACAAACTAGAGTTTGTGCTGGTGTCTAAGGTGCTGTGCAGGATTCTCCAATCTTGAGGGTTTGGCACAGGTCGAAGGGCATGGTTTCCTACTGGGGACAGGAGATATTCTATTGTGTGGCTCAGGGACCACATGTTGTATCCTAAGTTGGTATTTCAGAACAGGACCCTGAGGACAGATGCCTGAAAACCTAATCTAGTGTTCCAATGACGTCCTAGGAGCATGTCAGGTACAATCTTCTGACCCAGGAACATTGAAATGGCTGTCTGCTTGGAGGTAGGTGATCAAGGCGTTTCAGACTGGCATTTGTGTCCAGTGCTGCCGACAATATTGGGTTGGGCTCAGGGCTCTTGCGTGTTTCTCCTAAACTGGAAGGTTTGGGCAGGTTTGACGGGCACAGTTTCCTTGGGGATGGCAGGCCTAGTCATGTGTTGTGGATCCAGAGACCCTGTCCTGGAGGGCATATGAGCCATGGTTTTGGGAGAGAAGTCTGCAAACACAAATGTGGGTTATGGTTAGTGGAAAGGTGATCACAGGCCCAATGAGTAGACCTGGAGTGCAGCTTGTCAGGAGTTGTAATTAGGGTGACTGGAAGGCAGTAGCACAGGCTTTTCTCTCTATATTGTGTGTCCAGGATGGCCTCGGAATGCAGGTATAGTCTCATGGGTCCATGGGAAACTTTTCCTCTCTATGGATCTGTGCAGCTTATAGTTTGGTGGCTTTTTTGGGGGAAGGGAAGAGTGTTGTTTTCCATCTTATGAGTGCCCCAAAACAGGGATTCCAGATACAGGCTCTTTTTCTGGGCATCTGGGACTTCCCACCAAGGGTTAGGATTTGCACCTAGGGGTGTATGAGGCCTGCAATGCGGGATCATGATGGTGCAACTGAGAGGGATTGTTTGAAAGCTTGCTCAGGCTGAGTCTCACAATGCCTGTTTGCTCCCATGGCGGCCCTCAGGAGTGGGAGTGGTCTCATTGGTCATATATCTGGCTCCCTCTTAGAGAGTTGGACACCCAACCCAACAGCCAAATGTCCTGCCATGAGGAAGGATGAGTTCTCTTCCGTCAGGTTCCTCTGTGCTTCAGGTTGCCCCATTGGCAGGGTTTCCAGCAAGGTCTCGAGATAGGTGCCTGAATACCAAGGATGGGTGGAGATGACGTACTTGGGCCATAGCAATCCCAAATGCTAGATATGAGGCCTAAAACTCGGTCGGGGCTCAGGCTCTGTCAGACACAGCGCTAGTGGCCATGGCAGCCTTTATATCAGAGTAGATTCGAGGGCGGAGCAGATTGATCCTCATGTGGAGTTTCTTGGGAAGATTCCCAGGCATTTGTTCATTCAATAGGGAAGGCAGAATGCTGTGTTGTGGCTCCAGATTTCCCAATCACGAGAGCTTGGGGACCAGTCAGTTTTGGGTGGAATTGTAAACAAAAGCTATGGTTCAATTCAGTGCCAAGCAGAAGGCAGTTCCAATTTGTAGCAGTTTACTCGAGACATCCAGCACTGGAATAAGGGTGGATGTCAGATGCTTACTCACACTAGAGTTTTTGTCTATGATAACCGACAAGTGGAGGGGTGGCATAAAGAGGCCATGGAGGAGTTCACATGCTGAGGCCTGTGAACTGCTGCAAAAAGTAACATTTCTTTGTACAGAGTAGGTGAAGTCTGGTTTGTTTACTCTAGGTTTCCCCATGTGGAAAGTTTGTGAAGAAGAGCTCTCCGGCATGGATGCCAGGAAAGCACACCTCCATTGACAATTGCAGCTGAGGAACATGGCAGAATCGTTCTGGTGGCTCTGGGACAAAGTGCCAAGGCCTTGAGTTGACATGGGTTCTCTTGCAGATGGGTCACAATGCTTGTTTGTTACCAGGGAGAACTTAGAATGTGCTGTTTGCTAAGGTGCCATGCAGGATTCTCCTACCCTGAGGGTTTGGCACAGGTCGAAGAGCATGGTATTCTTCTGGGGACAGGGGATGTTCTGTCGTGTGGCTCAGAGACCACATGATGTGTCATAGATTGGTATTTCAGAACAGGCCCCTGAGGACAGATGCCTGAAAACCTAATGGGGTTCCATTGAAAGCCTACTGGCATTTTAGGTTCAATCGTCTATCTCACGATCATTGACTTGGCTATTTCCCTGGATGTAGGTGATAAGGGTGTTTCAGACTGCGCATTTCCATCCCGAGTGGCCGGCAATATTGGTGTGGGCTCAGGGGCCACACAGGTTTCTCCTAATCTGGAAGGTTTGGGCAAATCTGATATGCACAGTGTCCTTGGGGTTGGCAGCCAGAGTTCTGTGGTGTGGCTCCAGAGATAACCTTCTGGTGGGCATGTGAGCCATGGTTTTGGGAGAGAAGTCTGCAAACACAAATACAAATTAGGGTGAGTGGCGAGGTGATCACAGGCCCAATGCGTAGACCTGGAGGGAAGCTCGTCATGAACTATAATGAGGGAGACTGGAAGGCAGTAGCACAGGCTTTTCTCTCTGGATTGTGTGTCCAGGATGGCCTTGGAATGCAGGTGTGGTCTCATGGGTCCATGGGAGTCTTTTCCTCTCTATGGATCCTGGTGGCTCTCCATAGTTTGGTGGCTTTTTCGGGGAAGGGGAGAGTGATGTTTTCCACCTTATGGGTGCCCCAAAACAGGGATTCCAGAGACGGGCTCTGGTTCATGGCATCTGGGACATCACAACAAGTGCTATGATTTGGGCTTAGGGGCATATTAGGCTTGCAATGCGGGTTCATGGTGGTGCAACAGAGAAGGATTGTTTGAAAGCATGCTCAGGCTGAGGGTCACAAGGCCTGTTTGCCTCCAGGGCATCCCTGAGGAGTTTGTGTGGTCTCACTGGACTTGTAAATGACTCCCCCTTTCAGGGTTGAACACCCATCCTAACAGCCAAGTTTCCTGATATGAAGAAGGAGGAGTTCTCTATTGTGCTTCAGGATGCCCCATTGTCAGGGATTCCAGCAAAGGTCTGGGGACAGGTGCCTGAATACCAAGGATGGGTAGAGATGAAATACATGAGCCATGGCATTCCCAAATACTAGATGTGGGGCTCAAACTCTGGTGACTGACACTAGGTCTGGGCTCAGGCTCTGTCAGACACAGCACTAGTGGCCAGGGCAACCTATAAATCAGGGTCCCTCCGATATAGGGCCGAGCAGATTGATCCTCATGTGGGGTTTCTGGCCAGACTCACCAGGCACTTGTTTCTATCGGGAAGGCAGAATGCTGTGTTGTGTCTCCATAATTCGCTATCAAGAAGGCTTGGGGACCAGTCGGGTGAGGAAGGAATTGTAAACACAAGCTACAGTTCAATTCACTGCCAAGCGGAAGGCAGTTCCTGTGTCCAGCAGCTTTTTCGAGATATCCAGCACCTTAGTAAGGGAGGACGTCGGATATTTGCTCACACTGGAGTTTGTGTCTATGATGACTGACAAATGGAGGGGTGGCGTCAAGAAGCCATGGAGGGATTTTCACGTTGAGACTCATGAGCTGCTCCAAATAGCAAGGTTTCATTCTACTGGACAGGTGGAGTGTGGTTTATTTGCTCCAGGGTCCCCCATGTGGAAAGTTTGGGTAGCAGAGCTCTACCGCATGGATGCCTGGAATGTTCAACTTCATTGACCATTGCAACTGAAGAACATGGCAGCTTTATTCTGGTGTCTCTGTAGCAAAGTACCAAGTCCTTGATTTGACATGGAATCTCTTGCAGATGGGCCACACAGCTGGTTTGTTACCAGGTAGATCTTAGAATGTGCTGGTGGCTTAGTAGTTGTGCAGGAATCTACTACTCTGGGATTTTGCACGGATTGTAGGGCACGGTTTCCTTCTGGGGACAGGAGATGTTCTGTTGTGTGGCCCAGCCACCACATGTTGTATCATAAGTTCGCATTCTAGAACAGGCCTCTGAGGACACATGTCTGAAAACCGAATCAATGGTTCCAATGACGTCCTAGGGGCATGTTAGGTTCATTATTCTGACTCAGGACCATTGACTTGGCTGTGTTCCTAGATGTAGGAGATCAGGGTATTTCAGACTGTGCATTTGTGTTCAGAGCGGCCGCCGAAATTGGGGTAGGCCCAGAGGCCTTGTAGGTTTCTCCTAATCTAGACAGTTTGGGCAACTGTGATGTAAACAGTTTCCTTGTGGATGGCAGGGACAGTCCTGCAGTGTGGATCCAGAGACCCCATCCTGGAGGGCATGTGTGCGATGGTTTTGGTAGATAAGTCTGCAAACACAAATTCGAATTAGGGTGAGTGGCGAGGTGATCACAGGCCCAATGCATATACCTTGAGAGCAGCTCATCTGGAACTGTAATTAGGGTGAATGGAAGGCAGTAGCACAGGCTTTTCTCTCCGGATTGTGTGTCCAGGATGGCCTCGGAATGCAGGTGTGTTCTCATGGGTCCATGGGAGACATTGCCTCTCTATGGATCCTGGTGGCTCCTCATAATTTGGTGACATTTTTGGGGAAGGGATGAGTGCTGTTTTCCATCTGAAGGGTGCACCAAAACAAAAATTCCAGAGATGGTCTCTGGGTCTGGGCACCTCGAAAATCCCACCAAGTTTTATGATTTGAACCTACAGGCATACCAGGCCTGAAATGAGGGATCATTGTGGTGAATCTGAGAGGGATTTTTTGAAAGCATGCTCAGGGTGAGGGTCACAATGCCTGTTTGTGCCAAGGGTAGTCCTCAGGAGTGTGTGTGGTGTCATTGATGTTGTAACTGGCTCCCCCTTTGAGGGTAGAACACCCATCCCAAAAGCCAGGTTTATTTCCATGGGGAAAGAAGAGTTCTCTATTGTGCTTCAAGTTCCCTAATTGGCAGGGATCCCTGCCAAGGTCTGGGGACAGGTGCCTGGATATCAAGGATGGGTAGAGATGACATACTTGGGCCATGGTAATCCCAAATGCTAGATATGGGGCCTGCTCTCTAGTGGCTGAAACTCAGTCGAGCTCAGGCTCTGTCAGACACGGCACTAGTGGCCATGGCAGCCTATAAATTGGTGTTGACTCGAGGGCCGACCTGATTGATCCTCATGTGGGTTTTCAGGGCAGACTCACCAGGCATTTCTTCATTCGATGGGGAAGGCAGAATGCTGCGTTGTGGCCCCAGATTTCCCTATCAAGAGGGCTTAGGGACCAGTCAGGTGAGGATGGAATTGTAAACACAAGCTATGGTTCAATTCAGTGCCAAGTGGAAGGCAGTTCCAATGTGCAGTGGTTTATTCAAGACATCCAGCACTGGGATAAGGGTGCATGTCAGATGTTTGCTTAGACTGGAGTTTGTGTCTATGATGACCGACCAATGGAGTGGTGGCATCAAGAGGCCATGGAGCAGTTTACACGCTGAGGCCTGTGAGTTGATCCAAACATAAGGTTTCCTTCTACTGGACAGGGGAGGTCTGGTTTGTTTACACCAGGTTCCCGCATGTGCAAAGTTTGGGTAGCATAGTACTCGCACGTGGATACTGGAAAGCACACCTACATTGACCATTGCACCTAAGGAACATGGCAGGTTCTTTCTGGTTGCTCTAGGGCAAAGTACCAAGGCCTGGATTCTAATGAAGTTGGGTCACAATGCAGTTTTGTTACCACGGAAATCTTACTATGTGCTGGTGGCTAAGGGGCCATGTGTGATTAGTCTATCCTGATGGTTTGACACCGGTCGAAGAACACGGTTTCTTTCTGGGTATTGGAGATGTTCTGTTGTGGGGCTCACGGACCAAATGTTGTATCATAAGTCGGTATTCCAGAACAGGCCTCTGAGGACAGATGCCTAAAAACTTCATCTAGGGTTCCAATGAAGTCCAAGGGGAATTTCAGGTTGAATCATCAGACTCAGGACCATTGACTTCGGTGTCTGCCTATATGTAGGCAACCAGGGTGTTTCTGACTGTGCCTTTGTGTACAGAGTGGCCTCCAATATTGGGGTGGGCTCTGGGGCCTTGCAGGATTCTCCTAATCTTGAAGGTTTAGGCAAATTTGTGGGCACGGTTTCCTTGGGGGTGGCAGGCACAGTCCTGTGGTGTGGCTCCAGAGACTCCATCGTGGAGGGCATGTAAGCCATGGTTTTGGGAGAGAAGTCTGCAATCACAAACTCGGATTAGGTTGAGTTGCGAGGTGATCGTAGGCCCAATGCATAGACCTGGAGGGCAGATCGTCAGGAACTGTAAATCACGTACCTCGAAGGCACTAGCACTGGCTTTTGTATCTGGATTGTGTGTCCATGATAGCCTTGGAATGCAGGTGTGTTCTAATGTTTCCATGAGAGTATTTTCCTCTCTACGGATCCTGGAAGCTCCCAATAGTATGGTGGCTTTCTCGTTTGAATGGAAGAGTGCTGTTTTCAATCTTAGATGTTCCCCAAAAAGGGATTCCAGAGAAGGGCTGTGAGTCTGGGTGCTTGGAAAATCCCACCAGGATTAGGATTTGGGCCTAGGGGAGTACCAGGCCTACAATGTGTGACTTGGAGGTACAACTGAGAGCGTTTGTTTGAAAGCATGCTAGTCTGAGTGTCACAATGCCTGATGTGATTAGGGCAGCCCTTATGAGTGGGAGTTGTCTCCTTGGCCATGCAGCTGGCTACCACTTTAATGTAGGACACCCATCCCAACTACCAGGATTCCTGCCATGGAAAAGGAAGAATTCTCTATTGTGCCTCAGGTTCCCCCATTAGCAGGTATTCTAGCAAATGTCTGGGGACAGATGCCTGAATACCAAGGATGGGTAGAGATGAGGGACCTGAGACATGGCCAGTCTCACATGCCTGACTCTCTGAGTAGCTGACATGAATTGAGCACTCAGGCTCTGTCAGAAACAGAACTAGTGGTCAGGGCTGAGTATGAATCAGGGATCCCTCAAGGGCTGAGCAGATTGATCCTCATGCAGAGTTTCTGGGCAGAATCACCATGCCCTTCTTCTTTCTAAGGGGAAGGCAAAAAGCTGCGTTGTGGCCCCAGAATTCCCTATCAAGCGGGCTTGGGGACCAGTAGGGTGAGGATGGAATTGTAAACTCAAGCTAAGGTTCAATTCAGTGCCAAGCAAAAGGCAGTTCCATTGTGCAGTGTCTGATTCCAGATATCCAGCACCTGAGTAAAGGTGAAAGTCAGACATTTCCTCATGCTGGAGTTTATGTCTATGATGACCGATGAATGGAGGGGTGGCGTCAAGAGGCCATGGAGGATTTCACATGCTGGGGCTTGTGAGATGCTTCAAACAGCAAAGTTTCCTTCTACCACACAGGGGGAGTCTGGTTTATTTGCTCCAGGGTCCCCCATGTGGAAAGTTTGGGTAGCAGAGCACTCCCACGTGGATGCCTGAAAAGCACACCTCCATTAAAATTGCAGCTGAGAAACATGGCCAATTCGTTCTGGTGGCTCTTGGGCGAATTACCAAGGCCTGGAGTTGACATGAAGTCTCATGAAGATGGGTCATAATGCAGGTTTGTTACCATGGAGACCTTACAGTGTGCTGGTGGCTAAGGGACCATGTAGGATTCATCTACCCTGAGGGTTTGACACTGGTCAAAGGGCACGGTTTCCTTCTCGGACCAGAGATGTTCTGATGTGGGGCTAACGGACCAAATGTATCATAATTTGGTATTGCAGAACAGGCCTCTGAGGATAGATGCCTGAAAATTTAATCTAGGGTTCCAATAAAATCCTAACGGAATGTCAGGTTCAATCCTCTGACTCAGTATCATTGACTTCAAAGTCTGCCTAGATGTAGGTGATCAGGGTGTTCCAGACTGTGCATTTGTGTACAGAGTGGCAACCAGTATTGGGGTGGGCTCAGGGGCCTTGCAGGTTTCTCCTAATCTGGAAAGATAGGGCAATTTGATGGGCACAGTTTCCTTGGCAATGGTGGGCACAGTCCTGTGGTGTGGCTCCAAAGACCCCATGCTGGAGGGCATGAGAGCCATGGTTTTCGGAGGGAAGTCTGCAAACACAAATGCGGGTTAGGTTTAGTGGCGAAGTGATTGTAGGCCCAATGCATACTCCTGGAGGGAAGCTCCGTGTGAAATGTAAATCGCATGCCTCAAAGGAGGTAGCACAGGCTTTTTTATCTGGATTGTGTATCCACGATGGACTAAGAATGCAGGTGTGGTCTCAGGTGTCCATGGGTGATATTTCCTCTCAAGTATCCTGGCGGCTCCTTATAATGTGGTGGCTTTCTCAGAGAGGAAAGAGTTCTGTTTTCCATATTAAGGGTGTCCCATAACAGGGATTGCAGAGAAGTGCTCTGGCTCTGGGCACCTGGAAATACCCACCAAGGGTTATGATTTGGGCATAGGGGCTTACCAGGCCTCCAATGCAAGTCCTGGAGATACAACTGAGAGCGTTTGTTTGAAAGCATGCTCAGGCTGAGGGTCACTATGCAAGCTTTTGCATAGGGTGGCCCTCAGGAATGGGGGTGGTCTCAATGGCCATTCAGTAGGCTAACACTCTGAGTGTTGGACACCCTTCCGAACTTACAGGAATCCTGCCATGGGGAATGAGGATTTCTCTATTGTGATTCAGGTTCCCTTATTGGTAGGGATTCCAGGAAAGGTCTGGGGACACATGCCTGAATACCAAGGATGGGTAAAGATGACGGCTCTGTTCCGTGGCCAGTCTAACATGTGGGATATGGGCCCCGCCTTCTTGGTGGCTGACACGAGGTCGGGGCTTAGGCTCTGTCAGACACAACACTAGGGGCCAGGGCTGTCTATAATTCAGGGTTCCCTCAAGGGACAAGTAGATTGATCATAATGTGGAGTTTCTGGGCAGACTCACCAGGCCCTTCTTCTTTCTATTGGGAAGGCAGAATGCTGTGTTGTGGCTGCAGAATTCCCTATCATGAGGGCTTGTGGACCAGTAGGGTGAGGATGGAATTGTAAACCCAAGCTATGAATAAATTCAGTGACAAGCGAATGGCATTTCCAGTGTGCAGCGGCTGATTCGAATATCCAGCACCTGAGTAAGCGCAGACGTCAGATGTTTGCTCAAGGCGGAGTTTGTGTCTATAATGACCGACAAATGGAGAGGAGTTGAAAAGAGGTCATAGAGGATTTCCCACACTTGAGCTTGTGAGATGCTCCAAACAGCCAGGTTTCCTTCTACAGGACAGGGCAGTCAGATTTGTTTGCTCGAGAGTCCCCCATGTGGAAAGTTTGGGTAGCAGAGCACTCCCACATGGATGCCTGGAAAGCACACTTCCACTGAACATTGCAGCTGAGGAACATGACAGGTTCTTTCTGAAGGCTCTGGGGTGAAGTACCAAGGCCTGTAGTTGACATGGAATCTCATGAAGATGGCTCACAATGCTGGCTTGTTACCAGTGAGATCTTAGAATCTGCTGGTGGCTACGGGCCAAGTAGGATTCATCTACCCTGAGGGTTTGACACAGTTCCAAGAGCACGGCTTCCATCTAGAGAAAGGAGATGTTTTGTTGTGGGGATCAGGGACCATATGTTGTATCTTAAGTTGGTACTCCAGAACAGGTCTCTGATTACAGATGCCTGAAAACCTAATCAGGGGTTACAATGAGGTCATAGGAGCATGTCAGGTTCAATCTTCTGACTGAGAAACACTGACTTGGGTATCTGCCTGGATTCAGGTGATCAGCGTATTTCAGACTGCACATTTGTGTCCAGAGGGGCCTCCAGTATTGGGGTGGGCTAAGGGGCCTTGCAGGTTTCTCCTTATCTCGAAGTTTTAGGCAAATGTGACGGACACATTTTCCTTGGGGATGGCAGGCACAGTCCTTTGGTGTGGCTCCAGAGACCCCATCCTGGAGGAAATATGAGCCATGGTTTCGGGATAGAAGTCTGTAAGCACAAACTCGGATTAAGGTTAGCGGTGAGGTGATCGCAGGCCCAATGCATAGACCTGGAGGGCAGCTCGTTGCCTTGAAGGTGGTAGCACAGGCTTGTGTATCTGGCTTTTGTGTCCAGGATGGCCTCGGAATACAGGTGTGGTCTCATGGATCCATGGGAGATTTTTCCTCTCAAGGATCCTAGCGGCTCCCTATACTATGGTGGCTTTCTTGGCGAAGGGGAGAGTGCTATTTTCCATCTTAGGGGTGTCCCAAAACAGGGATTCCAGAGACAGGCTGTGTTTCTGGGCCCCTGAAAAATCCCACCAGGTGTTAGGATTTGTGCTTAGGGGCATATCAGGCCTGCAAATTTGGATTCTGGAATGCAACTGAGAGTGTTTGTTTGAAAGCATGCTCATGTTGGGGGTCACAATGCCTGCTTGTGTCCAGGGCGGCCCTCATGAGTGGGCGGGTTATCATTGGCCATTCAGCTGGCTACCACTCTGAGGTCTGGAAACCCATCCCAAGAGCCATCATTCCTGCCATGGGGAAGGAGGATTTCCCTATTGTGCTTCTGGTTCCCCCATTGGCAGGGATTTCAGCAAATGTCTGGGGACAGATGCCTGAATCAAGAATGGGTAGAGATGACAGCCCTGGGACATGGCTGGTCTCACATTCTGGAGTTGGAGCCCAGTCTCTGGGTCCTGACACGAGGTCAGAGACGAGGTTCTGTCAGACTCAGCGCTAGTGGCCAGGTAAACCTATAAATGGGGTTCACTCGAGGGTCGAGTAGATTTATCCTCATGTAGGGTTTCTGGGCAGTCTTTCCAGGCTGTTTTTTCTTGCTATGGGGAAGGCAGAATGCTGTGTTGTGGCTTCAGAATTCCCTATCAAGAGAGCTTACTGAACACCAGGGTGAGGATGGAATTGCAAACCCAAGCTACTTTTTTTTTTCAAGATTTTATTTATTTGTCAGAGAACGAGCGAGAGCAAGCACAGGCAGACAGAGTGGAAGGCAGAGTCAGACGGAGAAGCAGGCTCCCTGCGGAGCAAGGAGCCTGATGTGGGACTCGATCCCAGGACGCTGGGATCATGACCTGAGCCGAAGGCAGCTGTTTAACCAACTGAGCCACCCAGGCGTCCCGCCAAGCTACTTTTAAATTCAGTGCCAAGCATAAGGCAATTCCAGTGTGTAGCAGCTGATTCAAATATCCAGCACTTGAGTAAGTGCAGATGTCAGTTGATTGCTCACGCTGGAGTTAGTGTCTATGATGACCAACAAATGGATGGTTGGCCTCAAGAGGCCATGGAGGATTACCCACCCTCAGGCTTGAGATACTCCATACAGCAAAGATTCCTTTTACTGTACAGGGGAGTCTGGTTTGTTTCCTCCAGGGTTCCCCATGTGGAAAGTTGGTATCAGAGCACTCCCGCTGGATGCCTGGAAAGTACACCTACATTGACCATGGCAGCAGAGGAACATGGCAGTTTCATTCTGGTGGCTCTGGGCCGAAGTACCAAGGGCTGGAGTTGTCATGGAGTCTCATGAAGATGGGTCACAATGCTGGTATGTTGTCAGGGAGATCATAGAATGTGCTGGTTGCCAGGGGGCCTTGAAGGATTCATCTACCCAGAGTGTTTGACACAGGTCCAGAGCACAGCTTTCTTCTAAGGACAGGAGATGTTCTTTTGTGTGGCTCAGTGACCATATTGTATCATACATTGATATTCAGAACAGCCTTCTGAGTACAGATACCTGAAAACCTATTCTAGTGTTCCAGTGAATTCTAGGAGCATGTCAGGTTCAATCTTCTGTCTGAGGACCATTGACTTGGATATCAGCCTGTATGTAGGTGATATGGTGTGTCAGACTGTGCATTTGCGTCCAGAGTGGCCTCCAATATTGGGCTGGGCTTAGGGGCCTTGCAGGTTTCTCCTAATCTAGAGGGTTTGTTTAATAGTGACAATCACAGTTTCCTTTGGGAAGACAGGTACAATCCCGTGGTGTGGCTCCAGTTATCACAAACTGGAGGGCATGTGAGCCATGGTTTTGGGAGGGAAGTCTGAAAACACAAACTTGGGTTAGGGTTAGTGGCAAGGTTATCACAGGCCCAATGCATAGACATGGATGGCAGCTCTTCAGGAACTGTTAATCGGGTGACTCAAAGGCAGAATCACAGGCTTTTTTCTCTGTATTGTGTGCAGGATGGCCTCAGAATGCAGTTGTGGCCTCATGGGTCCATGGGAGATTTTTCCTCTCTAAGGATCCTGGTGGCTCCCAATAGTTGGTGGCTTTTTCGGGGAAGGGAAGAGTGCTGTTTTTCATGTTAGGGGTGCCCCAAAATATGGATTCCAGAGACGGACTCTGGGTTTGGTCCCCTGGAAAATCCCACCAAGTGTTAGGATTTGGGCCTAATGGCTTAACAGGCCTGCATGCAGGATCCTGGAGGTGCAACTGAGAGGGCTTGTTTGAAATCATTCTCAGGCTGAGGGTCACAATACTTGCTTATGCCCAGGTGGCCCTCATGAGTGGGCGTGGTCACATTGGCCATGCAGCTGGCTCCCACTTTGAGGGTTGGAAAAACCATCCCAACAGCCAGAATCCTGCCATGGGGAAAGAGGAGTTCTCTATAGTGCTTCAGGTTCCCCCATTAGCGGGGATTCCAGCAAAGGTCTGGGGACAGAGGCCTGAATACCAAGGATGGGTAAAGATGATGGACATGGGCCATGGCCAGTATCAAATCGTGGATATGGGCCCCGATCACTGGGTGGCTGACACTAGGTCTTGGCTCAGGCTCTGTCAGACACAGCACTAGTGCCCAGGGCAGCCTATAAATTGGGGTTCCCTCAAGTGCCGAGCAGATTGATCCTCATGTATGGTTTCTGGGCAGACTCACCAGGCCCTTCTTGTTTGTAAGGGGAAGGCAGAATGCTGCTTTGTGGCGCTAGAATTCACTATCAAGAGGGCTTGTGGACCAGGAGGCTGAGGATGGAATTGTAAACCTAAGCTATGGTTACATTCTGTATCAAGCAAAAGGAATTTCCAGTGTGCAATGTTTGAATCCAATATTCAGCACTTGAGTGAGGGTGGATGTCAGATATTTGCTCATGCTGGAGTTTGTGTCTATGATGACACAAAAATGGAGGGGTGGCATCAAGAGGTTATGGAGGATTTCCCAATCTGGTGTTTTTGAGATGCTCCAAACAGCAAGGTTTCCTTCTACCAGACAGGGGCAGTCTGATTTGTTTCCTCCATGGTTCCCCATGTCGAAAGATCGGATAACATAGATCTCCCACATGGGTGACTGGAAAGCACACCTTCATCGACCATGACAGCGAAGGAACATGGCATCTGGTGGCTTTGAGGCGAAGAAATAAAGACTGGATTGGACATGGAACCTCATGAAGATGGGTCAAAATGTTGGTTTGTTACCAGGGAGATCTTAGAATGTGCTGGTGGTTAATGGGCCATGCAGGATTCATCTAGCCTGAGGATTTGACACAGGCCCAAGAGCCCGGATTGCTTCTGGGGGCAGGAGATATTCTGTTGTGGGGCTCAGCGGCCATATGTTGTATCATAAATTGGTAATCCAGAACAGGTCTCTGAGGACAGAAGCCTGAAAACCTAATAAAGGGTTTGAATGAGGCCCTAGGGGAATGTCATTCAATCTTCTGACTCAGGATCATTGACTCTGGTGTCTGACTGGATGCAGGTGATGAGGGTGTTTCAGACTGTGCATTTGTGTCCAGAGTGGCATCCAATACTAGGGTTGGCTCAGGTTCCTTGCAGGTTTCTCCTTATATGGGGTTTTTGGACAACTGTGATGGGCAGTTTCCTTGGGGATTGCAGGAACTGTCCTGTGGTGTGACTCCAGAGACCCCATCCTGGAGGACATGTGCGCCATGATTTTGAGAGAGAAGTCTGCAAACACAAACTTAGGTTAGGGTTAGTGGCAAGGTGATCATAGTCCCAATCCATAGACCAGGAGGGCAGCAAGTCTGGAACTGTAAATCACGTAACTCAAAGGTGGTAGCACAGGTAATTGTATCTGGATTTAATTTCCAGAATGGCCTTTATTGCAGGTGTTGTCTCAAGGGTCCATGGGAGATTTCTCCTCTCAAGGATCCTGGCGGTTCTCAATAGTTTGTTGGATTTCTCCGGGAAGGGATGAGTACTGTTTTCCAGCTTAGGCGTACCCCAAAACAGGCATTCCAGAGATGAGCTCTGGGTCTAAGTGCTTGGAAAATCCCACCAAGGGTTAATATTTAGGCCTAGGGCCATACCAGGCCTGCAATGCGGGATCCTGGAGGTGCAACTGAGAGCGTTTGTTTGAAAGTATGGTCAAGCTGAGGGTCCCAATGCCTGCTTGTGCCCCGGAGGCCATCAGGATTGGGCGATGTCTACTCAGCCATGCAGCCAGTTCCCATTCCTAGGGTTGGACCCCCATCCAAAAGCCAGGATTCCTGCCATGGCGAAGGATGAATTCTCTATTGTGCTTCAGGTCCCCCCATTGGTAGGGATTCCAGCTAAGATCTAGGGGACAGATGCCTGAATACCAAGGATGGGTAGTAATGACAGCCCTGGGCCATGGCCGGTCTCACATGGTTAATGTGGGCCCCACCCTCTGGGTTGCTGACACGAGGTAGGGGCTCAGGCTCTGTCAGACACAGCACTAGTGGCTAGGGCAAACTATAAATAGGGGTTCCCTCCTGGGCTGAGTATATTGATCTTCATGTGCAGTTTATGGGCAGACTCACCAGGTCCTTCTATCTATGAAGAAGGCAGAATGTTGCGTTGTGGCTCCAGAATTCCCTATCAAGAGATATGGCAGACCAGTAGGGTGAGGATGAAATTGTAGTCTGAAGCTAGGCTTAAATTCATTGCAAAGCGAAAGGCAGTTCCAGTGTGCAGCAGCTGATTCCAATATCAGCGCCTGAATATGGGCGGATGTCAGATGTTTGCTCAGGCTGGAATTTGTGTCTATGATGACCAACAAATGGAGAGGTGGCGTCAAGAGGCCATGGAGGATTTCCCACCCTGGGGCTCAGGGGCCATAATTTGTATCATAAGTTGGTATTCCAGAAGAGGCCTCTGAGGACAGGTGCCTGAAAAGTTAATCCCTCTTCCAATGAGGTCCTAGGGCCATGTCAGGTTCAATTATCTGACTCAGGACCATTGATTTGGGTGTCTGCCTGGATGGAGGTAATCAGGGTGTTTTAGACTGTGCATTTGCATCCAGAGCAGCCTCCAATATTGGGATGTGCTCAGGAGCCTTCCGGGTTTCTCCTAATCAGGAGGGTTTGGGCAACTGTGATGGGCCCAGTTTCCTTGGGGATGGCAAGCACAGTCTTGTGGTGTGACTCTAGGGGCCCCATCCTGGAGGACATGTGAGCAATGGTTTTTAGAGAGAGATCTGCAAACACAAACTCGGGATAAGGTTAATGGAGAGGTGTTCACAGCCCCAATTCAAAGATCTGGAGGGCAGCACGTCAGGAATTGTAAATCAGGTGACTCGAAGCCAGTAGCACAGTCTCTTGTATCTGGATAGCATATCCACGCTGGCCTCAGAATACAGGTGTGGACTCATGGGACCATGGGAGATTCTTCTTCTCAAGGATCCTGGGGGATCCCATTAGTTTGGTGGCTTTCTCAGGGAAGTGAAGAGTGCTGTTTTCCATCTTAGGGGTGCCTCAAAACAGGGATTCCAGTGACGGGCTCTGGGTATGTGCACATGGAACATCCCACGATGTGTTAGGATTTGGGCTTAAGGGCATATCAGGCCTGCAATGCAGGATCCTCGAGGTGCAACTAAAAGCATTTTTTTGAAGGCTTGATCAAGCTGAGGGTTACAATGGCTACTTGTGCCCAGGGCAGCCCTCATGAGTGGGCATTGTCTCCTTGGCCATGCAGCTGGCTCCCACTTTGAGGTTTGGACACCCATATCAACAGCCAGGATTCCTACCATGGGGAAGGAGGAGTTCTCTATTGTGCTTTAGGTTACCCCATTGGTAGGGATTACATAAAAGGTCTGGGGACAGGTGCCTGAATACCAAGGATGGGTAGAGATGATGGACTTGGGCCCTGGCCAATCTCACATGCTGGATATGGGCTCATATCTCTGGGTGCCTGAAACTTGGTCTTGGCTCAGGCTCTGTCAGACACAGTACTAGTACTAGTACTAGTACTAGTGCCCAGGACAGCCTATAAATCAAGGTTCCATCTAGTGCCAAGTAGATTGATCCTCATGTGGAGTTTCTGGGAAGATTCACCAGGCCCTATTTCTTTCTAGTGAGAATGCAGAATGTTGCCTTGTGGCTCCAAATTCCCTCTCTAGAGGGCTTGCAGACCAGGAGGCTGAGGATGGAATTCTAAACCCAAGCTATTGTTAAATTCAGTGTCAAGTGAAACGCAGTTCCAGTGTGCAGTGGTGGAAAAGAAAATGCAGAATCTAAATAACGGCAGATTTCAGATGTTTTCTCATGCTGGAGTTTTTGTCTATGATGACTGACAAATGGAGGGGTTGTGTCAAGGGCCATGAAGGATTTCTCCTGCTGGTGCTTCTGAGATGCTCCAAACAGAGGGTTCCCTTCTACTGGTCAGTGGCAGTCTGGTTTGTTTGCTCCAGGGTCCCACATGTGGAAAGAATAAGTAGAAGAGCACTCCCACATGGATGCCTGGAAAGCACACCTCCACTGACCATATCAGGTGAGGAACATGGCAGGTTCATTCTGGTGGCTCTGGGGCGAATTACCAAGGACTTGAAGTGACATGGAATCTCATGAAGATGGATCACAATGCTGTTTGTTTGTTACCAGAGAGATCTTAGAATGTGCTGGGGGCTAAGGGGCTGTGCATAATTCATATACCCCGACCCTTGACACAAGTTGAAGAGCACGAATTCCATCTGGGGACAGGAGATATTCTATTGTGGGGTTCAGGGACCAATCTTCTGACTCAGGACCATTGACTTGGGTGTCTTCCTGGATGGAGGTGATCAGGGTGTTGCACACTGTGCATTTGTGTCCAGAGTGGCCTCCAATATTGGACTGGGCTCAGGGGACTTGCAGGTCTCTCCTAATCTGGAGGGTTTGGGCAACTGTGATGGACACAGTTTCATTGGGGATAGCAGGATCTTTCCTGTGGTGTGGCTACAGAGACCCATCATAGAGGGCATGTGAGCCATGGTTTTGGGAAAGAAGTCTGCAAACACAAACTTGGGGTAGGGTTAATGGCGAGGTGATCACAGGCCCAATGCATAGGTCTGTAGGGCAGCTCGTCTGGAACTGTAAACCAGGTGATTCGAAGGTGGTAGCACAGTCTCTTGTATCTGGATTGTGTGTCCAGGATGGCCTCGGAATGAAGGTGTGGTCTTATGGAGCCCTGGGAGATTTTTCCTCTCTACGCATCCTGGCAGCTCCTAATAGTTTTCTCAGGGGAGGAAGAGTGCTGTTTTCCATCATAGGGGTGCTTCAAAACAGAGATTCCAGAGACGGGCTCTGGTTATGTTGGCATGGAAAATCCCACGAAGTGTTAGGATTTGGTCCTAAGGGCATACCAGGCCTGCGATGCGGGACCCTGCAGAAACAACTGAGAGCATTTGTTTGAATGCATGCTAAGGTTGAGGGACACAATGCCTGCTTTGGCCCAGGCGGCCCTTATGATTGGGCGTTGTCTCATTGGCCATGCACCTGGTTCTAATTCTGAGGGTTGGGCACCCATAGCAACAGCCAGGCTTCCTGCCATGGGGAAGGAGGAGTTCTCAATTGTGCTTCAGGTTCCCCCACTGGTAGGGATTCCAGCAAAGGTCTGGGATAGTTGCCGGAATACCAAGGATGGGTAGAGATGACTGGGCCATGGCCAGTCCCACATGCTGGATAAGGGCCCCACACTCTGGGTGGCTGACACGAGGTTGGGGCTCAGGCTCTCTCAGACACAGCGCTAGTGGCCAGCGCAAAGTATAAATCGGGGTTCCCTCGAGGGCCAAGTAGATTGATCTTCATGGGGAGTTTCTGGGCAGACTCACCAGGCCCTTCTTCTTTCTATGGGGAAGGCAGAATGTTGCGTTTTGTCTCCCTAATTCCCTCTCAAGAGGACTTGCAGTCCAGTAGGGTGAGGATGGAATTGTAAACCCAAACTATGCAAGAATACAGTGTCAAGTGAAAGGTATTTCCAGTGTGCGTGACTGATTCGAATATCCAGCACCTGAGTAAGAGCAGATGTCAGATGTTTGCTCATGCTGGAATTTGTGTCTATGATGACTAACAAATGGAGGGTTGGCATCAAGAGAATGTGGAGGACTTCCCAGGCTGGGGCTTGTGAGATGCTCCAAACAACCAAGGTTTCCTTCAACCTTACAGGAGCAGTCTTATTTGTTTGCTCTAGGGTTCCCTATGTGGAATTTTTGTGTAGCAGAGAACTACCTCTTGGATGCCTAGAAAGCACACGTCCATTGACCTTTGTACCTGAGGAACATGGCAGATTCGTTTCATGGCTCTTGGGCAAAGTACCAACACCTTGAGTTGGCATCAAGTCTCAGGAAGTTGGGTCACAATGCTGGTTTGTTACCAGGGAGATCATAGAAGCTGCTGGGGCTAATGGGTCATGCAGGATCCATCTACCCTGAAAGTTGGACGTAGATCCAAGAGCACATTTTCCTTCTGGAGACAGGAGATGTTCTGTTGTGGGAATCAGGGACCACATGTTGTATCATAACTTGGTATTCCAGAACAGGACTCTGAGAACAGATGTCTGAAGACCCAATCTAGGGTTCCAGTGAAGTCCTAGGGGCATGTCAGGTTCAATCATCTGACTCAGAACCATTGACTTGGCTTTCTGCCTCGATGGAGGTGCTCAGGGTGTTTCAGACTGCACGTTTGCATCCAGAGCAACCTCCAATATTGGGGTGGGTTCAGGGGCCTGGCAGGTTTCTCCTAATCTGGAGGGTTTGGACAACCTGATGGGCACAGTTTTCTTGGGGATGGCAGGAACTTTCCTGTGATGTGGCTTGAGGGACCACATCCTGGTGGGCATGTAAGCCATGGTTTTGGGAGAGAAGTCGGCAAACACAAACTGGGGTTAGGGTTAGTGTCGAGATGATCACAGGCCCAATGCATAGACATGGAGGGCAGCTCGTCAGGAAATGTAAATAGGATGACTCAAAGGCGGTAGCAAAGACTTTTCTCTCTGGATTGTGTGGACAGGATGGCCTCGGAATGCAGGTTTGTTTTCATGGGTCCATGGGAGATTTTTTCTCTCTAAGGATCCTGGCGGCTCCCAATAGTTTGGTGCCTTTCTCAGGGAAGGGAAGAGTGCTGTTTTCCATCTTAATGGTGCCCCAAACAGGGATTCTGAGACGGACTCTGGGTCTGGGCACCTGGAAAATCCCACCAAGGGTTAGGATTTGGGCCTAGGGGCATACCAGGCCTGCAATGCTGGTACTGGAGGAGCAACTGAGAGTGTTTGTTTGAAAACATGCTCAGGCTGAGGATCACCATGCCTGCCTGTGCCCATGTCGGCCCTCAGGAGTGGGCATGGTCTCCTTGGCCATGCAGCTGGCTCCCACGCTGAGGGTTGGACAACCAATATTCCTGCCATGGGGAAGGAGGTGTTCTCTATTGTGTTTCAGGTTCGCCATTGGCAGGAATTCCAGCAAAGTTTGAGGGACAGATGACTGGATACCAAGGATGGGTACAGATGATGGCCCAGGGCCATGGCCGATCTCTCATGCTAAATATGGGCCCTCAACTCTGGGTGGCTGACACGAGGTCGGGGCTTAGACTCTGTCAGACACAGCACTAGTGGTCAGGGAAATCTATTAATCAGGGTTGCCTCGTGGTCTGAGTAGATTGATCCCTCATGTGAGGTTTCTGGGCAGACTCAACAGGTCCTTCTTCTTTCTATGTGGAAGGCAGAATACTGCGTTGTGGCTCCAGAATTCCCTATCAAGAGATATTGTGGACCAGTGTGGTGAGGATAGAATAGTAATACAAAGCTATGGTTAAGTTCAGTGAAAAGCAAAAGGCAGTTCCAGTGTGCAGCTGCCGTTTCGAATATCCAGCACCTGAGTAAGGGTGGATGTCAGATGTTTGCTCACACTGGAGTTTGTGTCTGTGATTACCCACAAATGGAAGGGTGGCGTCAAGAGGCCATGGAGGATTTCCCATGCTGGGGCTTGTGAGATGCTCCAAATAGCAAAGTTTCTTTCTACCGGACAGGAGAAGTCTGGTTTGTTTTCTCTGGTTTCTCCATGTGGAAAGTTTTGTAGCAGAGAACCCCACAGGGATGCCTGGAAATCACCCCTCTATTGACCATTGCACCTGAGGAACATGGCAGGTGCATTCTGGTGGCTCTGGGGCAATATATCGAGACCTTGAGTTGACATGGAGTCTCATGAAGATGGGGCACAATGATGGTTTGTTACCAGGAATATCATAGAATGTGCTGGTTGCTAAGGGGCCATTCAGGATCCAAATACCCTAAGGGTATGACACAATTCCAGGAGCATGGCTTCCTTTTTGGGGAGGACATATTCTGTTCTGTGGCTCAGGGACTATATATTTTATCATAAGTTGATATTCCAGAGCAGGCCTCTGATGACAGATACCTGTAAACCTAATCTAGTGTGCCAATGAAGTCCTCGGGGCATGTCAGGTTCAATCTTCTGACTCAGGAGCATTGACTTGGGTGTCTGCCTGTATGGAGGTGATCAGGGTGTCTCAGACTGTCCATTTGTGCCCAGAGCGGCCTCCATTATTTGGCTGCGCTCAGGGGCCTTGCAGGTTTCTCCTAATCTAAAGGTATCGGGCAAAAGTGATGGGCACAGTTTCCTTGAGGATCTCATGCACAGTCTTGTGGTGTGGCTTCAGATGCCAGAACCTGGAGGTCATGTGAGCCATGGTTTTAGGAAGGAAGTCTGCAAACACAAACTCAGTTTAGGTTAATGGCAAGGTGATTGCAGGCCCAATGCATAGACCTGGAAGGCAGCTCGTCAGGAACTGTAAATCCCGATGACTCAAAGGTGATAGCACATGATATGTATCTGGATTGTATGTCCAGGATGGCCTCGGAATGCAGGTGTGTTCTCATGGGTCTATGGCAGATTTTTCCACTCAAGGATCCTGGTGGCTACCAAGAGTTTGGTGACTATCTCGGGGAAGGGAAGAGTGCTGTTTTCCATCTTAAGGGTCCCCCAAAATAGGGATTCCAGAGATGGGCTCTGTGTCTGGGCCCCTGTAAAATCCCACCAGGGTTAGGATTTGGGCCTAGGTGTGTACTAGGCCTGCAATTCGAGGTCCCAGAGATGCAACTGAGAGCGTTTGGTTGAAAGCATGCTCAGGCTGAGGTCACAATGCCTGCTTGTGCCCGGGGAAGCCATCATGAGTGCACATGGTCTCCTTGGCCATGGAGCTGCCTTCCACTTTGAGGGTTGAGCAACTATCCCAACTGTCAGAATACCTTCCATGGGGAAGGAGGAGTTCTCTATTGTGCTACAGGTTCCCCCAATGGCAAGGATTTCAGCAAAGGTGTGGGTACAGATGCCTGAATACCAAGAATAGAAGAGAAGACAGACTTGGGCCATAGCTGGTCTCACATGCTGTATATGGCCCCTGATCTCTCAGTGGCTGACACTAGGTCCTGGCTCCGGCTATGTCAGACACAGCACTAGTGCCCAGGGCAGCCTATGAATCAGGGTTCTGTCAAGCACCGAGAAGATTGACCATCATATGGAGTTTCTGGGCAGACTCTCCAGGCCCTTTTTCTTTCTATGGGGAAGGCAGAATATTGTGTTGTAGCTCCAGAATTCCCTCACAATAGGGCTTGTGGACCAGTAGGCTGAGGATGGAATTGTAAACCCAAGCTATGGCTTAATTCAGTCAAACTAAAGGCAGTTCCAGTGTGCAGCGATCGAATTGAAATCCAGCACCTGAGTAAGGGCGGATGTCAGATGTTTGCTCATGCTGGAGTTTGTGTCTATGATGACTGACAAATGGAGTGGTGGCTTCAAGAGGAAATGGAGGATTTCCCACGCTGGGGCTTGTGAGATGCTCCAAACAGAAGGTTTCCTTCTACCGGACAGGGGCATTCTGTTTTTTTGTCTCAAGTGTCCCCGCCAATTGCAAAGTTTGTGTAGCAGAGCACCCCCGTATGGTTGCCTGGATACCACACCTCCACTGACCATTGCAGCTTAGGAACATGACAAGTTCATTCTGGTGGCTCTGGGGCGAAGTACTAAGAGCTTATTTCTACATGGAATGTCATGAATATGGGTAACAATGCTGTTTTGTTACCTGGGAATTCTTAGCCTGTCATCTGTACACATCCTTGGTATTAAGGCAACTTTCCACAGACCTTTCCTGTAACCCTGCCAATGGGGGAACCTGAAGCACAATAGAGAACTCCTCTTTCCATTGCAGGAAGCCTGGCTGTTGCAATGGGTGTCCAACCCTCAAAGTGGGATCCAGCTATATGGCCAATGAGACTACGCCCTCTCCTGAGGGCCCCCCTGGGCACAAAGAGGCATGATGACCCTCAGCCTGAGCATGCTTTCAAACAAGCCCTCTCTGTTACACCATTAGGATCCTGCATTGCAGGCCTGGAATGCCCCTAGGCCCAAATCCTAACACTTGGTGGGATATCCGGGCACCCAGACCCAGAGCCCGTCTCTGGAATCCCTGTTTGGCATAAGCCTAAGTTGGAAAATAGCATTCTTCCCTGTTTTGGAGCACCCCTAAGATGGAAAAGAGCACTCTTTTCTTCTCTGAAAAACCACCAATCTATGGAGATCCACCAGGATCCTTAGAGAGGAAAAGTCTCCCATTGAACCATGAGACCACGTCTACATTCAGAGCCCATCCTGGACACACAATCCAGATAGAAAAGCCTGTGCTACTAGCTTTCAGTCACCCTAATTACAGTTCCTGACGTGATGCCTTCTAGGTCTATGCATTGGACCTGCGATCACCTTGCCACTATCCCTGACCCAAATTTGTGTTTGCAGACTTCCCTCCCAAAACCATGGCTCTCATATCCTCAAGGAGGTGGTCTCTGAAGCCTTACCACAGGACTGGGCCTGCCATCCCCAAGGAAACTGTGCCCATCACAGTTCCCCAAAGCCTCCAAGTTAGGAGAAACCTGCAAGGCCCCTGAGCCCACCCCAATATTGGAAGTGGCTCTGGATGCAAATGCACAGTCTGAAACACCCTGATCACCTACATCCAGTCAGACAACCATATCAATGGTCCTTAGTAAGAAAATTGAACCTGATGGGCACCAAGGACATCATTGGATCTCTAGATTAGGTTGCCAGCATCAATCCTCAGAGGCCTGTTCTTGAATACCAAGTCAGGATACAACATATGTACCCTGAGCCACAAAACAGAACATCTCCTCTCCCAAGATGGAAACTGTGCACATCGACCTGTGCCAAACCCTCAGCGTGGCCCATAGCACCAATACATTCTAAGACCTCCCTTGTAACAAACCAGTTTTGGGACACATCTGTAAGAGATTCCAAGTCAACTCAAGGCCTTGGTACTTGGCACCAGAACCACCAAAATGAACCTGTCATGTTCCTCAGCTGCAATGGTCATTGGACGTGTGCTTTCCAGTCATCCATGCGGGAGGGCTCTGCTACGCAAAATTCCACTTGAGGGACCCTGGAGGAAAAAAAAAACAGACTCCTCCTGTCCATTAGAAGGAAACCTTGTTGTTTGGAGCATCTCACAATCTTAAGCGTGGGTAATCCTCCATTGCCTCCTGAAGCCACCCCTCCATTAGTCGTCATCCTAGACACAAACTCCAGTGTGAGCAAATATCTGACATCTGCCCTTACTCAGGTGCTGGATATCTCGTATAAGCTGCTGCACATTGAAACTGACTTCCGCTTGGCACTCAATTTAAGCATAGCTGGTGTTTACAATTGCATTCTCACCCTATTTGTCCCCAAACCCTCTTGATAGGGAATTCTGGATCCATAAGGCAGCATTCTGCCTGCCCCACAGAAAGAAGTGCCTCGTGAGTCTCGCCAGAAACCCTACATGAGGATCAATTTACTCGGCCCTGGAGAGAACCCCAATATATAGGCTTCTCTGGCCACTAGTGCTGTGTCTGACACAGCCTGAGCCCAGACCTCGTGTCAGCCACCCAGAGAGCGGGGCCCATACCCAGCATGTGAGAACGGCCATGGCCCAAATCTGTCATCTCTATGCATCCTTGGTATTCAGGCATCTGTCCCCAGACCTTTGCTGTAATCCCTGCCTATGGGGGAACATGAAGCACAATAGATATTTCCTCCTTCCCCATGGCTGGAAACCTGGCCATTGGAATGTGTGGCCATCCCTCAGTGTGGGAGCCAGAAAATGGACAATGGGACCACGCCCACTCCTGAGGGCCACCCTGGGCACAAACAGGCATTGTAATGCTCAGCCTGAGCATGTTTCCAAACAAGCCCTCTCAGTTGCACCACCAAGATCCTGCATTGCAGGCCTGGTCTGCCCATAAGCCCAAATCCCAACCCTTGGTGGGATTTTCCAGGCGCCTAGACCCAGAGCCCATCTCTGGAATCCCTGTTTTGGGGCACACCTAAGATCGAAAATAGCAGTCTTCCCATACCAAAAAGTCATGAAAATATTGGGAGCCGCCTGTATCCTTAGAGGGAAAATCTCCCATGGACCCATGAGGCCACAGCTACATTCTGACGTCACCCTAGACACACAATCCAGATATAAAAGCCTGTGCTTCCGCCTTCGGGTCATTCCAGTTACTGTTCCTGACGAGTAGCCTTCCAGGTCTACACATTGCCCTGCGATAACCTAGCCACTAAACCTAACCCAAGTTTGTGTTTGCAGACTTCCCTCCCAGAACCATGGCTCACATGCCCTCCAGGGTGGAGTCTCTGGAGCCACACCACAGGACTGTGCTTGCCATCCCCATGGAAATTGTGCATGTCAGTTAACCAAACCCTCCAGAGTTGGTTGAAACATTCAAGGCCCCTGTGGCCACCCCAATATTGGAGGTTACTCTGGACATAAGTGCACAGTCTGAAACTCCCTGATCACCTACATTCTGGCAGACACCCAAGTCAACTGTCCTAAGTCTGAAGATTGAACCTCTCATGCCCATGGGACTCATTGGAACCCTAGATTAGGTTGTCGGGCATCTGTCTTCAGAGGCCTGTTCTTGAATAGGAACTTATGATACGGCATGTGGTCCCTGAGCCACAAAACACTACATCTCCTGTCCCCAGAAGGTGACCGTGCTCTTCGACCTGTGTTAAACCCTCAGGGTAGGAGAATTCTGCAGGCACCTTAGCCACCAACACATTCTAAGATCTACCTGGTAAAAAAAAAACCAGCATTGTAACCCATCTTCAAGAGATTCCATGTCAACTCAAGACCTTGGTGCTTCGCCCCAGAAGCACCGTAAAGAACCTGCATGTTCCTCAGCTGCATTGGTCAATGGAGGTGTGCTTTCCAGGCATCCATGTGGAAGGGCTCTGCTACCCATACTTTTCACATGGGGGGCCCTGCAGAAAACATACCAGACTCTAACTGTCCAGTAGAAAAAACAACCTTGCTGTTTGGAGCATCTCACATGCATCAGCCTCTTGATGCCACTCCTCCATTCGGTCATCAGAGACACAAACTCCAGTGTGCGTAAACGTCTGAAATCCACCTTTACTCAGGTGCTGGATATTTCATTTGTTGGCCACAATAGATACAAACTCTATCATGAGCAGACATCTGACCCTCGCCTGTACTCAGATGCTGGAGATCTCAAAAAAAACCACTGCACATTGGAACGGCCATGTTCTCGGCACTGAGATTAAGCATAGATTGTGTTTACTGCCTTCTGTTCTCAGACTCCTCGCATTCAAGTCCCCCATATTGGGAATTTGGGAGCCACAATGCCGCCTTCTGCCTGCCCACCAGAAAAAAGAGGTGCCCTATGGGTCTGCGTGAAACTCCATATAAGGTTCCACCAGCACAGCCCTCTATAGCACCACAATATCATAGGCCACCTTGTGAACTAATGCTTTGTCTGACACAGCTCGAGCCCCGACCTCCTGGTAGCCACCTAGATAGCGGGACCCATATCTGGCAGGTGTGACCTGCCTTGACCTGAGTCCTTCATCTCAAACCAACCTGGTTATTCACGTACCAGTCCCAGAACATAGCTCAAATTACTGTGCATGGGGGAATCTGAAGCACAAAAGAGTACTCCTCCTTCCTCATAGAAGGAAAATTAAATGTTGATATGGTGGTCCAACCCTCATATTGGGATCCAGGTGCATGGAACAAGAGCCAATGCCCACTCAGGATGGGCATCTGGGCACAAACAGGCATTGTGACCCTTACCCTGAGACCCATTTCCAACAAGTCTCCATGGGAGCTGAACCAAAGCCCCACAGAGCCAGGCAGTCAAGCCTCTAGGCCCAAATACTAAGCCTTTGTAGGGTTATCCAGGCACAGGGACCTATAACCCATCTCTGGAATCCCTGTGGTGATGGGAACCGTGAAACAGTAAACCACGCTCTCTCCTTCGCAGTGAGACACCAAACTCTTGGGTGCTGGGCAGAATCCCCAGAGAGGTAGAATATTCCATGGACACATGAGGACACCCCACCATTCCAAGGCCATCCTAGACACAATCCAGACAGAAAAGCCTTTGCTCCTGCCTCCCAGCCACACGAATTTCAAATCCTGAGGAGCTGCCCTCAGCGTCTGCAGATCGGGGCTGCCATCACCTCCCTCCTAATTGATACACAATTTTGTGTCTGAAGACTTTGGTCCCAGAGCCCTTAACCACATTCCCTGCAGGATGGGGCTGACAGAACCACACTACATCACTGGGCCTGATCTCTGGATGAAATTCTGCCATCTCAGTTGCACAAACCCTCCAGATTAGGAAAAGCCTGCAAGGCCCCTGAGCCCACCCCAATTTCATAGGCCACTCTGGAAAAAATGCACAGTCTGACACAGCCTGAGCATCTACCTCCAGGAAGACTCACAGGTCAAAGTCCCTAAGTCCGAAGGTTGAGGATGACATGCCCGTACAACCTCATAAGAACCCTAGCCTAGATATTCAGGCCTCTGTGCCCAGAGGCCTGGTCTTGAAATCCACATATGATCCGACATGTGGTCCCTGAGCCATACAAGAGAACCCCTCCTGTCCCGAGAAGGGAACCTGGCTCCTGGGAACTGGGTCTAACCCTCAGGTAGGAGAATCCTGCATGGCCACAGACCCACAACCACATTCTTTTTTTTTATATAGATTTTATTTATTTATTTGACAGAGAGAGATCACAAGTAGGCATAGAGGAAGGCAGAGAGAGAGAGAGGAAGAAGCAGGCTCCCTGCTGAGCAGAGAGCCCGATGCGGGACTCAATCCCAGGACCCTGAGATCATGACCTGAGCCGAAGGCAGCGGCTTAGCCCATTGAGCCACCCAGGCACCCTCACCACCACATTCTAAGGTCTCCCTGGACACCAAGCAGCATTGTGACTCATTAGACTGAGAACATCCGTCAACTTAGATCACTTGGAAATTTGAACAAAAACCAGCAGATCAAGCCTGCAATGTTCCTCAGCTGCAATGGTCATGCAAGGAAGACTTCCCAGGCCCCCATTCAGAGACCTCTGCTGTCGAATCTTTCTATATGGGGGACCCTGGAGCCTTGTAAGTGGACTTCCCCTGTCCCACAGTAGGACACCTTGCTGTTTGGAGCAGCTCACAAGGTCCTGCTTGGGAAAATCTCCAAGAATTCTTGAGGCCACCCCACAATTCGTTGACTATCATGGATGCAAACCCAGCGTGAGCAGACATCTGACCCTCGCCCATACTCAGGTGCTGGAAATCTCAAAACAACCACTGCACAATGGAATGGTCCTGTGGTCGGCACTGAGCTTATCCCTGGCTTGTGTTTTCAGACTTCTGTCTTCACACTCCTCGCCTACAAGCCCTCCATATTGGGAATTCTGAAGCCACAGTGCAGCTTTCTGCCTGCCCACCACAAAGAAGTGCCCTATGGGTCTTCGCAGAAACCCACATGAGGATCCTCCTGCACGGCCCTCAATGGCACCCCAATATAATAGACCGACCTCTGCATAAATTGTCTGTCTGACACCGCCTGATCCCCGACCTCCTGTCAGCCACCCAGATAGTGGGCCCCATATCCTCCAGGTGGGTCCAACCTTGGCCCGAGGCCATCATCTTGAAGCAACCTGGATATTCAGGTACCTGTCCCAGACTTAGCTCAAATTCCTGCCCATAGGGGACTCGGAAGCACAAAAGAGTGCTCCTCCTTCCCCATGGCCAGAAAACTGAATGTTGAGATGGCTGTACAACCCTGAGTGGGAACCAGGTGCATGGTCCATGAGACCACGCCTACACAGGATGGGCAGCTGGGCACAAACAGGCATTGTGACCCTCAGAATGAGACCCCTTTCCAAAGATCCCCCTTGGGATCTGGATCAGGAACCCAAATCGAAGCTTTGGTTAAGTTTTCCCAGTGTCTGGACCCAGAAACCATCTCTGGAATCCCTGTTTGGACAGGATCCCAGAGATGGAATACAGTCTTTTCCTCTTCCCCAGAAAGAAATCAAACTCTTGGGTGCCAAGCAGAATCACCAGAGTGGAAGAATATCCCATGGACACATGAGGTCACCCCTCCATTTAGTGGCCATCCTAGACACACAATCCAGACAGAAAAGCCTGTGCTCCTCCCTCCCAGCCACCTGAATTTCAAATCCCGAGGAGCTTCCCTCAGGGTCTTCAGATTCGGACTGCCAACACCTCACTCCTATCTCTTATCCGAGGTTGTGTCTAAAGTCTTTGGTCCCAAAGTCCTGACACACATGACCTCCAGGATGGGGCCTCGAGAAACACATGACATCACTGGCCCTGCTCTCCTGAGGAAACCCTGCCCATCTCAGTTTCCCAAAATCTCCAGATTAGGAGAAAACTGCAAGGCCCCTGACTGCACCCCAATATCATAGGCCACTCTGGAAAAAGTGCACAGCCTGACACAGCCTCAGCACCTACCTCCAGGATGACATGCAGGCCAATGGCACTTAGTCCGAAGATTGAAACTTCCATGGCCTTAAAACCTCATCAGAACCCTAGCTTATGTTTTGAGGTCTCTCCCTAGAGGGCTGTTCTGGAAATTCAAGCATATGGTCCAACCTGTGGTCCGTGAGCCATACAAGAGCACACCTCCTGTCCCAAGAAGGAAACCTGGCTCCTGGGTACTGGGTCTAATCCTAAGGATAGAGAATCCTCAATGGTCAGAGAGCCGCCACCACATTCTAAGGTCTCCCTGGACACCAAGCAGCATTGGAACCTGTTAGACTGAGAACTTCCATCAACGCAAATCACTTGGAACTTGGAATCAGTGTCATTGGTTCAAGCTTACCCTGTTCCTCAGCTGCAATGGTAACAAGAGATTGGCTTCCCAGGCCTCCATTCAGAGAGCATTGCTATCGAATCTTCCATATGGGGGACCCTGGAGCCCTGTAAGAAGACTTCTGCTGTCCCTTAGTAGGACACCTTGATGTTTGGAGCAGCTCACAAGCTCCAGCTTGGAAAAATCTCCAAGAATTCTTGAGGCCTCCCCACCATTTGTTGGCCATCATGGATACAAACTCCAGCGTGAGCAGACATCTTCCCCTCGCCCAGGTGCTGAAGATCTCGAAACAACTGCTGTACATTGGAATAGACATGTGCTCGGCACTGAGCGTAACCGTAGCTTATGTTTTCATACTTCTGTCCTCACACTCCTCGCCTGCAAACCCTCCAACTTGGATATTCTGGAGCCGTAATGCAGCCATCTACCTGCTCACCAGATAGAAGAAGTGAAAAAAGGGTCTGTGCAAAAATCCCCCATGAGGATCCAGTTGCACAGCTCTCAAAAGCACCCCAATATCATAGGCCGAACTCTCCACGAATGTTCTGTCTGACACAGCTCGAGCCCGAGCTCCTGACAGCCACCCAGAAAGCAGGCCTCATTTTCTGCAGGTGGGTCCTGCCTTGGCCCGAGGACCTCATCTCAATGTGAACTGGGTATTCAGGCACCTGTCCCAGAACTTAGCTCAAGTTCCTGCCCATGGGGGAACCTGAAGCATAAAAAAGTACACCTCCTTCCCCATGGCAGGAAAACTGAATGTTGAGATGGCAGTCCAACCCTCAGAGTGGGAGCCAAGTGCATAGCCCATGAGGTCACACCCACTCAGCATGGGCATCTGGGCAAAAACAGGCATTGTGACCCTCAGAATGAGACCCATTTCCAACAAGAACACTCGGGAGCTGTACCAGGAAAACATAGAGCAGGACCCTAGGCCCAAATCCTAAGCCTTGTTGCGGTGATCCAGGCTCCAGAACCCAGGACCCATCTCTGGAATGGCTGTTTGGACGGGATCCCTGACTCATAAAACTGCGCTCCTCCCATCCCCCAGAAATACACCAAACTCTTGGGTGCCGAGCAGAATTCCCAGAGAGGTAGAATCTCACATGGACCCATGAGGCCACCCCTTCATTTCGTGGCCATCATAGACAAACAAGTCAGACAGAAAAGACTGTGCTCCTGCCTCACAGCCGTCCGAATTTCATATCTGGAGATGCTTCGCTCAGGGTCTGCAGATTGGGTCTGCCATCACCTCGAGCTTAACTCTTACCCGAGTTTGTGTCTGAAGACTTTGGACCCAGAGTCCTGACCCATATGCCCTCCAGGATGGGGCCTCCAGGAACACGCAACAGCACTGGGCCAGCTCTCCCAAGGAATGTCAGCCTGTCTCAGTTTCCCAACCCACCAGATTAAGAGAAAATTGCAAGGCCCCTAATACCACCCCAATTCCATAGGAAGCTCCATAAAAAATGCATAGTCTGACACAGCCTCAGAATATACCTCCAGGAAGACACCCAGGTCAATGGGAAGGGATGAAATGGCCTAACCCATGGCAGGTTCGATGTGCTGGGTGTGAAGCCAACTGTCTCAATGTCTCTCACAAGGTCTGGGCTCAGGCTATGTAAGACAGAGCATAGTGTTTAGGGTAGCCTATGCAATTGGGGTGTTGCCGAGGGCTGAGCAGGTTGATTTTCATTTGGGGTTTCTGAGCAATGCCATAGACAATGTTTTTCTTTGGGGGGCAGGCAGAGTGCTTCGTTCTGGAACCAGAATTCCCAATCATGAGGGCTTTGGGGCCAGGAGTGCTAGGGTAGAGTCTGAAAACAAAACATAGGGTGAGGTGGGGAGCAGGCCCACTCTGCAAAGGCTGAAAGGATATCTCATGCATCTGAAGTCAGGCTGAGGATCAGACATTGGCTGAGGTTGGATTGTGCCCTTGATGGCACCTTCATGAAGCAGGTGCCTCATGAGGTTGACGAAGTTTTCCCACGCTGAGTTTGGAGGTTGCCACAAACCACAAGGTTTCCTTCTGCAAGACAGTCGAGTCCTGTTGAATGGCTCCAGTACATACCATACGGAAGGACTGAAGAGGAGGGTTCAAAGGATGGATCCCTGAACAACATGCCTCGCATTCCCTTTGGCCATTAACGACAAGATATGTTTGTTCTGCTGGCTCTGGGGCAAGCTAACCAGTGGGCTGAGTTGAAATGGCCTCTCCTGAGGATGCGTCATAATGTGTGTTTCTGTCCATGGAGACCTTGGAATGTGATGGTTGTACTGTGGCCCTGCGGAATTCTCCGACCAGAAGGGTTTGATACAGATCCAGTAAGAAAGCACTCCATGTGGAGACGAGAGAGGTTTGGTTTGGAGCCTCAGAAAAACCTAATATGCTGGTATAAGAAACCAGTCCTCTGAGGACAGACACATGAAAACTAAAGCTTAGGTTCATATTAGGGCCTAAGGGCCTGTCCATTTCAATCTTCTGTCTCTGGGGACACTGTCTGAAAGTCTAAGTGGTGATAATGGCTCAGCTGGTGTCAGAGTGCCCCTTTTAGTCCAGGGCAGCCTACACTATCAGGATGGCCTCAGGGGCCTTGGAACTTTTCCCTAACCTGTAGGGTTGTGGTCAATGGATTGGGCACACTTTCCTTGGAGATGGCAGGCACAATCTTTCACTGTGGCTCCAGATGCCCTAACCTGGAGGGTGTGTGGGTCCAGGCTGTGGGCACATAAGTCTGAAAACAAAAACTCAGCTTATGAGTGGCGCCGAGGGTATGGCAGGCCGGATGTACAGATAAAGTGTGAGCTCCTTGGCTTGTGAATCAAGGGCGAGATTCCTTCAGGCTTTTGTCTCTGGATGCGTCCAGGATAGCCGTGGATTGTAGGGGGTGGCCTCAGTGACTGTGGAAGAGTAACCTCTCTGGGGATTTGTCCCAGCTAACAGGAGTTTGGGGTCATTTAGTGGGAAGAGTGGAGTCCTGTTGTCTGGCTCATGTGTCTCTCCAAGAAAGTGATTCCAGAGCAGAGCCCCAGGAACAGGGGGGATACTGGAAAACTCAAACACTGGTGAGGATTGGGTGTATAGGGGCTTGGCACACCCCATATGAGGGCTCTTGGTCAAGGCCCTGACAGGCCTTTCTTTGATATTGGGCTCATGCTGAGGGTCACAGAGTGAATTTGTGCCCAAGGCAGCACTCAAGTTTGGGCGTGGTTTCAGGGGAAATGAAGGTTTCTCCCACCCTGAAAGTGTGACTCCATGCCAAGAGCAAGCCTTACAGCCATGGGGAAAAAGGAGTTCTGATTTGTGCTTCAGATGCCCAACTGTGTGGGGAATTGATATAATATCTGGGTTTAGATATCAGAAAACCAAGGTTAGGAAGAGATAACGGCATAAGACCATGGCGTGTCAGAAGTGCTAGGTGTGTGGCCAGCTGTCTCCTTGCCTGTCTGGACGTCTGGCATCAGGCTGTGAAAGGCAGAGCATTAGTGCCCAGAGCAGCCTATCAAATCTGAGTGCCGTCGAGGCAAGAGCAGGTTGATCCTCATCTGGGTTTTATGGAAAGCCCCACAAGGAAACGTTTTCTACCGGTGGGTAGTAACTGAGCAGGCTTGTGGTTCTGCAATTCCTACTCTGGGGGGATTGTTTGCCAGGAGTGTGAGGAAGGAAGTCTGAAAACACAAGCTAGCGTGAGGTTTGGGACCGAGGGCACGGCAGGCCACTCTGCAGAGGCTGAATCAAGATCTCCTGCATTGCGGTCATGTCTACTATGAGACGTGCTTCAAGCTAGAGTTTTTGTCCATGATGGCCTCTCCCTGAAGGATATGGGGGGCTTCATGAGGCCCGGCAGGTTTGCCGTTTTCTCCTACACTGAAGGTTTGACTCACGTCCAGCAGCAAGGTTTTTTGCCATGGGGAAGGAGGGGTTCTGACTTATGCATCAGGTTCCCCCCTGTGCAGGGATTGGAGATAAGGTCTAGGTTCCGATGACTGAAAACCCAGGTTGGGAATGGATGGTGGCCTAAGGTAGTGGCGGGTCCAATGTGCTGGGTGTGCAGCCAGCTGTGTCGGTGTCTGTTGGAAGGTCTGGGCTCAGGCTTTTGCGACAGAGCATCAGTGTTTAAGGTAGCCTATGCAATTGGGGTGTTGCCGAGGGAAAAGCAGTTTGATCCTCATTTGGGGTTTCTGTGCAGCACCATAGACAATGTATTTCTCCTGGGAGGCAGGCACAGTGCTTCATTGTGGCCCCAGAATTCCCAGTAGGGAGGGTTTGTGGGACAGGAGTGTGAGGACGGAAGTCTGAAAACACAAGCTAGTGTGAGGATTGGAGCCAAGGGCAGAGCAGGCCCACTCTGCAGAGGCTGAATCAAAATCTCCTGCATCTGAAGTCAGGCTGAGGATCAGACGTTGGCTGAGACTGGAGTATGTGTCCATGATGTCACCTTCATGAAGCGGGGGCCTCATGAGGCCAAGGAAGTTATCCCACGCTGAGTTTGGAGGTTGCCCCAAACCACAAGATTTCCTTCTGCGGGACATTCGAGTCCGGGTGCATGGCTCCAGGACATACCATATGGAAGGACTGGAGAGAAGGGTTCGAAGGATGGATCACTGTACAGCATGCCTCGCATTCCCCTTGGCCATAAGCAACAAGATATGTTTGATCTGCTGCCTCTGGGGCACGCGACCCAGGGGGCTGAGTTGAAATGGCCTCTCCTGAGGATGCGTCATAATGTGCGTTTGGGGTCCATGGAGACCTTGGAATGTGCTGGTTGTTCAGTGGCCCTGCGGAACTCTCCTACCTGAAGGGTTTGATACATCCCTAATAAGAAAGCTCCCCATGTGGAGACGAGAGAGGTTTGGTTTGGTGCCTCAGAAAAGCCCCGTGTGCTGGTCTACGAAAACAGTCCTCTGAGGACGGATTCATGGAAACCAAAGCTAAGGTTCAGATTAGGGCCTGGGGGCCTGTCCATTTAAACCTTCTGTCTCTGGGGACTCTGTCTGAGAGTCTAAGTGGAGATAGTTGCTCCGCTGGTGTCAGAGAGCCCCTCTTAGTCCAGGGTGGCCTCCACTATTGATGGCCTCAGGGGCTTGGAGCTTTTCCCTAACCTCTAGGGTTGTGGTCAATGGATTGGGCACAATTTCCTTGGAGAGGGCAGGCACAATCTTTCGCTGTGGCTCCAGAGGCCCTCGCCTGGAGGTTGTGTGTGTCCAGGCTGTGGGCACAGAAGTCTGAAAACACAAACTCAGCTTAAGAGTGGCGCCTAGGGTATGGCAGGCCTGATGTACAGCCCGAGAGGGAGCTCCGGGGCCTCTGAAACAAGGGCGAGTGGGAGGCATTCCTTCAGGCTTTTGTCTCTGGATGTTGTGTCCGGGATAGCCGTGGATTGGAGCGGTGGCCTTAGGGACTGTGGAGGGGTATCCGTCTCTTGAGATTTGTCCCAGCTTTCAAGAGGTTGGGGTCATTTTGTGGGAAGGGTGGAGTCGTGTTGTCTGGCTCATGGGTCTCTCCAAGAAAGGGATTCAAGAGCAGAGCCCCAGGTGCAGGTGGGGCAACTGGAAAACTCAAACCCTGGTGAGGATTGGATGCATAGGGGCTTGGCAAGCCCCATATGGAGGCTCTTGCTCTAGGCCCTCACAGGCCTTTCTTTGACATGGGGCTCATGCTGAGGGTCACAGTGTGAATTTGTGCCCAAGCAGCACTCAAGTTTGGGCGTGGCATCAGGGGCCATGAAGGTTTCTCCCACCCTGAAGGTGTGACTCCATGCGAAGAGCAAGCTTTACAGCCATGGGGAAGGAGGAGTTCTGTTTTGTGCTTGCGATACCCAGCTGTGTGGAGAATTGATATAATGTCTAGGTTCAGATATCTGAAAACCAAGGTTAGGAAGAGGTGACGGCATAAGGCCATGGATTGTCCGAAGTGCTGGGTGTGCGGCCAGCTGTCTCCTTGTCTGTCTGGACGTCTGGCTTCAGGCTGTGTCAGGCAGAGCATGAGTGCCCTGAGAAGCCTATCCATTTCGGGTACCGTCGAGGCTCGAGCAGGTTGATCCTCATCTGGGTTTTCTGGAGAGCCCCACAGGGAAACGTTTTTCTTCCGTTGGGCAGACACTGGGCTGGGTTTTGGTTCTGGAGTTCCTAGTCCGGAGGGCTTGTTTGCCAGGAGTGTGAGGCAGGATGTCTGAAAACACAAGCTAGCCTGAGGTTTGGGACCGAGGGCACGGCAGGCCCACTCTGGAGAGGCTGAATTGAGATCTCCTGCACTGAGGTCATGTCAACTATGAGACGTGCCTCAGGCTAGAGTTCTTGTGCAGCATGGCCTCTTCCTGAAGGGTGTGGGGACTTCATGAGGCCAGAAAGTTTTGCCTACGATGGGATTTGTGAACTGCTCCAAAACTGAAGGTTACCTTCTGCACGACAGTCGAGTCCTATTGGATGGTTCCAAGAGGCCCCATATGGAAAGACTCGAGAGCAGGTGTCTAAGCATGGATGCCTGGGAACGCCACCTTATATTCCCACTCTTTAGTCAGGACAAGGCAGGCTCATTCTGCGGGCTCCTGGGTGAGCTACCCAGAGGGGAGAGTTGAAATGGACTCTCCTGAAGATGAGTCCTACTGTGGCTTGGTGGCCTGGGAGACCTGGGAATGTGGAGGTGGCTCAGGGACTCTGCAGGATTCTCCAACATGAGGTGTTTGACACGGCTCCAACAAGGAAACTTCCCATGTGGAGACGAGAGGAGTTCTGTTCCGTGCCTCAGGAAAGCCCCATACCCTGTTCTTCGAACCAAAGCCTCTGAGGAGTGACACATGGAAACCAAAGCAAGAGTTGAGACTACGGCCTAAAGGCCTGTCCGGCTCAACCTTCTATCTCTGTTGACATCTGTGTGCATGCATTCATGGATGTAGCTGCTCAGCTTGTGTCCGAATGCCCCTGTGAGTCCAGTGAGGCTCCCAGTAGTGGGATGTCCTCGGAGGCCTTGAGGTTTCTCATATTCTGGAGGTGTGTGGCCAAAGGAATGGACACAGTTTCCCAGGAGAGAGCAGGCACGGTCCTGTGGTATGGCTCCAGAGGACCCAGCCTAGAGGATGTGTTTGCCAGGGCTGTGGGGACAGATGTCTGAAAAAGCAAACTTGGCTCAGCTAGGGGCCAATGTAATGGCAGGCCTGATCTCTATTCCGTGAGGGGAGATCCTCTGGAAATCAAAGTAGGGCAAGTGGGAGGCAGTCACTCAGGATTTTGTCTCTGGGTGTTGCGTTTACAGTGTCCGGTCAGGGTAGGGGTTGTCTCAGAGGCCGAGGAAGAGCCTTCCTCTCGGGGGATTGTCCAAGCTCCCAAGTGTTTGTGTTCATTCTGTGGGAATGAAGAGTACTGTTTTCTGCCACAGGGGACCCCCCAGGGGAGGGACTCTAGAGCACAGCAGTGGGTTCCCTCAACTGGAATACACACCATCTAGTTAGTCCTGGGTGCCTATGGGCATGGCAAGCCACATATGCGGGCTCTTGGTCCAGTCACTGAGAGGCGTTACTTGAATAAGGTACTCAAGCTGAGGGTCACAATGTGTGTTTGTGCCCAAGGCGCCCCTCACGCTTGGGCGTGGCCTCATGGGCCATGCCGTTTTCTCCTACACTGAAGGATTGACTCACTGCCAGCAGCAAGGTTTCTTGCCAGGGGGAAGGAGGGGTTCTGACTTGTGCATCAGGTTCCCCCCTGTGCAGGGATTGGAGATAAGGTCTAGGTTCCGATGACTGAAAACCCAGGTTGGGAATGGATGGTGGCCTAAGGCAGTGGCGGGTCCAATGTGCTGGGTGTGCAGCCAGCTGTGTCGGTGTCTGTTGGAAGGTCTGGGCTCAGGCTATTTGCGACAGAGCATCACTGTTTAAGGTAGCCTATGCAATTGGGGTGTTGCCGAGGGCCAAGCAGTTTGATCCTCATTTGGGGTTTCTGGGCAGCGCCATAGACAAGGTTTTTCTCCTGGGAGGCAGGCACAGTGCTTCATTGTGGCCCCAGAATTCCCAGTAGGGAGGGTTTGTGCGCCAGGTGTGTGAGGACGGATGTCTGAAAACACAAGCTAGTGTGAGGATTGGAGCCAAGGGCAGAGCAGGCCCACTCTGCAGAGGCTGAATCAAAATCTCCTGCATCTGAAGTCAGGCTGAGGATCAGACGTTGGCTGAGGCTGGAGTATGTGTCCATGATGGCACCTTCATGAAGTGGGGGCCTCATGAGGCCAAGGAAGTTTTCCCACGCTGTATTTGGAGGTTGCCCCAAACCACAAGGTTTCCTTCTGCGGGACATTCGAGTCCTGTTGCATGGCTCCAGGACATACCATATGGAAGGACTGGAGAGCAGGGTTCGAAGGATGGATCCCTGTACAGCATGCCTCGCATTCCCATTGGCTATTAGCGACAAGATATGTTTGATCTGCTGCCTCTGGAACACGCGACCCAGGGAGCTGAGTTGAAGTGGCCTCTCCTGAGGATGCGTCATAATGTGCGTTTGGGTCCATGGAGACCTTGGAATGTGCTGGTTGTTCAGTGGCCCTGCGGAACTCTCCTACCTGAAGTGTTTGATACATCCCAGTAAGAAAGCTGCCCATGTGGAGATGAGAGAGGTTTGGTTTGGTGCCTCAGAAAAGCCCCATGTGCTGGTCTACGAAAACAGTCCTCTGAGAACGGAAACATGGAAACCAAAGCTAAGGTTCAGATTAGGGCCTGGGGGCCTGTCCATTTCAACCTTCTGTCTCTGGGGACACTATCTGAGAGTCTAAGTGGAGATAGTTGCTCCGCTGGTGTCAGAGAGCCCCTCTTAGTCCAGGGTGGCCTATACTATTGATGGCCTCAGGGACCTTGGAGCTTTTCCCTAACCTGTAGGGTTGTGGTCAATGGATTGGGCACACTTTCCTTGGAGAGGGCAGGCACAATCTTTCGCTGTTTGGTCCAGAGGCCCTAGCCTGGATGTTGTGTGGGTCCAGGCTGTGGGCACAGAAGTCTGAATACACAAACTCAGCTTATGAGTGGCGCCTAGGGTATGGCCGGCCGGATGTACCGCCCGAGAGGGAGCTCCTGGGCCTCTGAAACAAGGGCGAGTGGGAGGCGTTCCTTCAGGCTTTTGTCTCTGGATGTTGTGTCCGGGATAGCCGTGGATTGGAGCGGGGGCCTCAGGTACTGTGGACGAGTATCCCTCTCTGGGGATTTGTCCCAGCTCCCAAGAGTTTGGGGTCATTTTGTGGGAAGGGTGGAGTCGTGTTGTCTGGCTCATGGGTCTCTCCAAGAAAGGGATTCCAGAGCAGAGCTCCAGGTACGGGCGGGGCGACTGGAAAATTCAAACCGTGGTGAGGATTGGGTGCATAGGGGCTTGGCAAGCCCCATATGTGGGCTCTTGGTCCAGGCCCTGACAGGCCTTTCTTTGACATGGGGCTCATGCTGAGGGTCACAGTGTGAATTTGTGCCCAAGCAGCACTCAAGTTTGGGCGTGGCATCAGGGGCCCTGAAGGTTTCTCCCACCCTGAAGGTGTGACTCCATGCCAAGAGCAAGCTTGACAGCCATGGGGAAGGAGGAGTTCTGTTTTGTGCTTGCTATACCCAGCTGTGTGGAGAATTGATATAATGTCTAGGTTCAGATATCTGAAAACCAAGGTTAGGATGAGGTGACGGCATAAGACCATGGCGTGTCCGAAGTGCTGGGTGTGCGGCCAGCTGTCTCCTTGTCTGTCTGGACGTCTGGCTTCAGGCTGTGTCAGGCAGAGCATGAGTGCCCAGAGCAGCCTATCCAGTTCGGGTACCGTCGAGGCCCGAGCAGGTTGATCCTCATCTGGGTTTTCTGGAGAGCCCCACAGGGAAACGTTTTTCTTCCGTTGGGCAGACACTGCGCTGGGTTTTGGTTCTGGAGTTCCTAGTCCGGAGGGCTTGTTTGCCAGGAGTGTGAGGCAGGAAGTCTGAAAACACAAGCTAGCGTGAGGTTTGGGACCGAGGGCACGGCAGGCCCACTCTGCAGAGGCTGAATCGAGATCTCCTGCACTGAGGTCATGTCAACTATGAGACGTGCCTCAGGCTAGAGTTCTTGTCCAGCATGGCCTCTTCCTGAAGGGTGTGGGGGCTTCATGAGGCCAGAAAGTTTTGCCTACGATGGGATTTGTGAACTGCTCCAAAACTGAAGGTTACCTTCTGCACGACAGTCGAGTCCTATTGGATGGTTCCAAGAGGCCCCATATGGAAAGACTCGAGAGCAGGTGTCTAAGCATGGATGCCTGGGAACGCCACCTCATATTCCCACTCTTTAGTCAGGACAAGGCAGGCTCAATCTGCGGGCTCCTGGGTGAGCTACCCAGAGGGGAGAGTTGAAATGGACTCTCCTGAAGATGAGTCCTACTGTGGCTTGGTGGCCTGGGAGACCTTGGATTGTGGAGGTGGCTCAGGGACTCTGCAGGATTCTCCAACATGAGGTGTTTGACACGGCTCCAACAAGGAAACTTCCCATGTGGAGACGAGAGGAGTTCTGTTCCGTGCCTCATGAAAGCCCCATACCCTGTTCTTCGAACCAAAGCCTCTGAGGAGTGACACCTGGAAACCAAAGCAAGAGTTGAGACTACGGCCTAAAGGCCTGTCCGGCTCAACCTTCTATCTCTGTTGACATCTGTGTGCATGCATTCATGGATGTAGCTGCTCAGCTTGTGTCCGAATGCCCCTGTGAGTCCAGTGAGGCTCCCAGTAGTGGGATGTCCTCGGAGGCCTTGAGGTTTCTCATATTCTGGAGGTGTGTGGCCAAAGGAATGGACACAGTTTCCCAGGAGAGAGCAGGCACGGTCCTGTGGTATGGCTCCAGAGGACCCAGCCTAGAGGATGTGTTTGCCAGGGCTGTGGGGACAGATGTCTGAAAAAGCAAACTTGGCTCAGCTAGGGGCCAATGTAATGGCAGGCCTGATCTCTATTCCGTGAGGGGAGATCCTCTGGAAATCAAAGTAGGGCAAGTGGGAGGCAGTCACTCAGGATTTTGTCTCTGGGTGTTGCGTTTACAGTGTCCGGTCAGGGTAGGGGTTGTCTCAGAGGCCGAGGAAGAGCCTTCCTCTCGGGGGATTGTCCAAGCTCCCAATGTTTGTGTTCATTCTGTGGGAATGAAGAGTACTGTTTTCTGCCACAGGGGACCCCCCAGGAGAGGGACTCTAGAGCACAGCAGTGGGTTCCCTCAACTGGAATACACACCATCTAGTTAGTCCTGGGTGCCTATGGGCATGGCAAGCCACATATGCGGGCTCTTGGTCCAGTCACTGAGAGGCGTTACTTGAATAAGGTACTCACGCTGAGGGTCACAATGTGTGTTTGTGCCCAAGGCGGCCCTCACGCTTGGGCGTGGCCTCATGGGCCATGCCGTTTTCTCCTACACTGAAGGTTTGACTCACTGCCAGCAGCAAGGTTTCTTGCCATGGGGAATGAGGGGTTCTGACTTGTGCATCAGGTTCCCCCCTGTGCAGGGATTGGAGATAAGGTCTAGGTTCCGATGACTGAAAACCCAGGTTGGGAATGGATGGTGGCCTAAGGCAGTGGCGGGTCCAATGTGCTGGGTGTGCAGCCAGCTGTGTCGGTGTCTGTTGGAAGGTCTGGGCTCAGGCTATTTGCGACAGAGCATCACTGTTTAAGGTAGCCTATGCAATTGGGGTGTTGCCGAGGGCCAAGCAGTTTGATCCTCATTTGGGGTTTCTGGGCAGCGCCATAGACAATGTTTTTCTCCTGGGAGGCAGGCACAGTGCTTCATTGTGGCCCCAGAATTCCCAGTAGGGAGGGTTTGTGGGCCAGGAGTGTGAGGACGGAAGTCTGAAAACACAAGCTAGTGTGAGGATTGGAGCCAAGGGCAGAGCAGGCCCACTCTGCAGAGGCTGAATCAAAATCTCCTGCATCTGAAGTCAGGCGGAGGATCAGACGTTGGCTGAGGCAGGAGTATGTGTCCATGATGGCACTTTAATGAAGTGGGGGCCTCATGAGGCCAAGGAAGTTTTTTCACGCTGATTTTGGAGGTTGCCCCAAACCACAAGGTTTCCTTCTGCGGGACATTCGAGTCCTGTTGCATGGCTCCAGGACATACCATATGGAAGGACTGGAGAGCAGGGTTCGAAGGATGGATCCCCGTACAGCATGCCTCACATTCCCATTGGCTATTAGCGACAAGATATGTTTGATCTGCTGCCTCTGGAACACGCGACCCAGGGGGCTGAGTTGAAATGGCCTCTCCTGAGGATGCGTCATAATGTGCGTTTGGGTCCATGGAGACCTTGGAATGTGCTGGTTGTTCAGTGGCCCTGCGGAACTCTCCTACCTGAAGTGTTTGATACATCCCAGTAAGAAAGCTGCCCATGTGGAGATGAGAGAGGTTTGGTTTGGTGCCTCAGAAAAGCCCCATGTGCTGGTCTACGAAAACAGTCCTCTGAGAACGGAAACATGGAAACCAAAGCTAAGGTTCAGATTAGGGCCTGGGGGCCTGTCCATTTCAACCTTCTGTCTCTGGGGACACTGTCTGAGAGTCTAAGTGGAGATAGTTGCTCCGCTGGTGTCAGGGAGCCCCTCTTAGTCCAGGGTGGCCTATACTATTGATGGCCTCAGGGACCTTGGAGCTTTTCCCTAACCTGTAGGGTTGTGGTCAATGGATTGGGCACACTTTCCTTGGAGAGGGCAGGCACAATCTTTCGCTGTTTGGTCCAGAGGCCCTAGCCTGGATGTTGTGTGGGTCCAGGCTGTGGGCACAGAAGTCTGAATACACAAACTCAGCTTATGAGTGGCGCCTAGGGTATGGCCGGCCGGATGTACCGCCCGAGAGGGAGCTCCTGGGCCTCTGAAACAAGGGCGAGTGGGAGGCGTTCCTTCAGGCTTTTGTCTCTGGATGTTGTGTCCGGGATAGCCGTGGATTGGAGCGGGGGCCTCAGGTACTGTGGACGAGTATCCCTCTCTGGGGATTTGTCCCAGCTCCCAAGAGTTTGGGGTCATTTTGTGGGAAGGGTGGAGTCGTGTTGTCTGGCTCATGGGTCTCTCCAAGAAAGGGATTCCAGAGCAGAGCTCCAGGTACGGGCAGGGCGACTGGAAAATTCAAACCGCGGTGAGGATTGGGTGCATAGGGGCTTGGCAAGCCCCATATGTGGGCTCTTGGTCCAGGCCCTGACAGGCCTTTCTTTGACATGGGGCTCATGCTGAGGGTCACAGTGTGAATTTGTGCCCAAGCAGCACTCAAGTTTGGGCGTGGCATCAGGGGCCATGAAGGTTTCTCCCACCCTGAAGGTGTGACTCCATGCCAAGAGCAAGCTTGACAGCCATGGGGAAGGAGGAGTTCTGTTTTGTGTTTGCTATACCCAGCTGTGTGGAGAATTGATATAATGTCTAGGTTCAGATATCTGAAAACCAAGGTTAGGATGAGGTGACGGCATAAGACCATGGCGTGTCCGAAGTGCTGGGTGTGCGGCCAGCTGTCTCCTTGTCTGTCTGGACGTCTGGCTTCAGGCTGTGTCAGGCAGAGCATGAGTGCCCAGAGCAGCCTATCCAGTTCGGGTACCGTCGAGGCCCGAGCAGGTTGATCCTCATCTGGGTTTTCTGGAGAGCCCCAGAGGGAAAAGTTTTTCTTCCGTTGGGCAGACACTGGGCTGGGTTTTGGTTCTGGAGTTCCTAGTCCGGAGGGCTTGTTTGCCAGGAGTGTGAGGCAGGAAGTCTGAAAACACAAGCTAGCGTGAGGTTTGGGACCGAGGGCACGGCAGGCCCACTCTGCAGAGGCTGAATCGAGATCTCCTGCACTGAGGTCATGTCAACTATGAGACGTGCCTCAGGCTAGAGTTCTTGTCCAGCATGGCCTCTTCCTGAAGGGTGTGGGGGCTTCATGAGGCCAGAAAGTTTTGCCTACGATGGGATTTGTGAACTGCTCCAAAACTGAAGGTTACCTTCTGCACGACAGTCGAGTCCTATTGGATGGTTCCAAGAGGCCCCATATGGAAAGACTCGAGAGCAGGTGTCTAAGCATGGATGCCTGGGAACGCCACCTCATATTCCCACTCTTTAGTCAGGACAAGGCAGGCTCAATCTGCGGGCTCCTGGGTGAGCTACCCAGAGGGGAGAGTTGAAATGGACTCTCCTGAAGATGAGTCCACTGTGGCTTTGTGGCCTGGGAGACCTTGGAATGTGCAGGTGGCTCAGGGACTCTGCAGGATTCTCCAACATGAGGTGTTTGACACGGCTCCAACAAGGAAACTTCCCATGTGGAGACGAGAGGAGTTCTGTTCCGTGCCTCAGGAAAGCCCCATACCCTGTTCTTCGAACCAAAGCCTCTGAGGAGTGACACCTGGAAACCAAAGCAAGAGTTGAGACTACGGCCTAAAGGCCTGTCCGGCTCAACCTTCTATCTCTGTTGACATCTGTGTGCATGCATTCATGGATGTAGCTGCTCAGCTTGTGTCCGAATGCCCCTGTGAGTCCAGTGAGGCTCCCAGTAGTGGGATGTCTTCGGAGGCCTTGAGGTTTCTCATATTCTGGAGGTGTGTGGCCAAAGGAATGGACACAGTTTCCCAGGAGAGAGCAGGCACGGTCCTGTGGTATGGCTCCAGAGGACCCAGCCTAGAGGCTGTGTTTGCCAGGGCTGTGGGGACAGATGTCTGAAAAAGCAAACTTGGCTCAGCTAGGGGCCAATGTAATGGCAGGCCTGATCTCTATTCCGTGAGGGGAGATCCTCTGGAAATCAAAGTAGGGCAAGTGGGAGGCAGTCACTCAGGATTTTGTCTCTGGGTGTTGCGTTTACAGTGTCCGGTCAGGGTAGGGGTTGTCTCAGAGGCCGAGGAAGAGTCTTCCTCTCGGGGGATTGTCCAAGCTCCCAAGTGTTTGTGTTCATTCTGTGGGAATGAAGAGTACTGTTTTCTGCCACAGGGGACCCCCCAGGAGAGGGACTCTAGAGCACAGCAGTGGGTTCCCTCAACTGGAATACACACCATCTAGTTAGTCCTGGGTGCCTATGGGCATGGCAAGCCACATATGCGGGCTCTTGGTCCAGTCACTGAGAGGCGTTACTTGAATAAGGTACTCACGCTGAGGGTCACAATGTGTGTTTGTGCCCAAGGCGGCCCTCACGCTTGGGTGTGGCCTCCCTCTCCTACACTGAAGGATTGACTCACTGCCAGCAGCAAGGTTTCTTGCCATGGGGAAGGAGGGGTTCTGACTTGTGCATCAGGTTCCCCCCTGTGCAGGGATTGGAGATAAGGTCTAGGTTCCGATGACTGAAAACCCAGGTTGGGAATGGATGGTGGCCTAAGGCAGTGGCGGGTCCAATGTGCTGGGTGTGCAGCCAGCTGTGTCGGTGTCTGTTGGAAGGTCTGGGCTCAGGCTATTTGCGACAGAGCATCACTGTTTAAGGTAGCCTATGCAATTGGGGTGTTGCCGAGGGCCAAGCAGTTTGATCCTCATTTGGGGTTTCTGGGCAGCGCCATAGACAATGTTTTTCTCCTGGGAGGCAGGCACAGTGCTTCATTGTGGCCCCAGAATTCCCAGTAGGGAGGGTTTGTGGGCCAGGTGTGTGAGGACGGATGTCTGAAAACACAAGCTAGTGTGAGGATTGGAGCCAAGGGCAGAGCAGGCCCACTCTGCAGAGGCTGAATCAAAATCTCCTGCATCTGAAGTCAGGCTGAGGATCAGACGTTGGCTGAGGCTGGAGTATGTGTCCATGATGGCACCTTCATGAAGTGGGGGCCTCATGAGGCCAAGGAAGTTTTCCCACGCTGAGTTTGGAGGTTGCCCCAAACCACAAGGTTTCCTTCTGCGGGACATTCGAGTCCTGTTGCATGGCTCCAGGACATACCATATGGAAGGACTGGAGAGCAGGGTTCGAAGGATGGATCCTTGTACAGCATGCCTCGCATTCCCATTGGCTCTTAGCGACAAGATATGTTTGATCTGCTGCCTCTGGAACACGCGACCCAGGGGGCTGAGTTGAAATGGCCTCTCCTGAGGATGCGTCATAATGTGCGTTTGGGTCCATGGAGACCTTGGAATGTGCTGGTTGTTCAGGGGCCTGCGGAACTCTCCTACCTGAAGTGTTTGATACATCCCAGTAAGAAAGCTGCCCATGTGGAGATGAGAGATGTTTGGTTTGGAGCCTCAGAAAAGCCCCATGTGCTGGTCTACGAAAACAGTCCTCTGAGAATGGAAACATGGAAACCAAAGCTAAGGTTCAGATTAGGGCCTGGGGTCCTGTCCATTTCAACCTTCTGTCTCTGGGGACACTGTCTGAGAGTCTAAGTTGAGATAGTTGCTCCGCTGGTGTCAGGGAGCCCCTCTTAGTCCAGGGTAGCCTATACTATTGATGGCCTCAGGGACCTTGGAGCTTTTCCCTAACCTGTAGGGTTGTGGTCAATGGATTGGGCACACTTTCCTTGGAGAGGGCAGGCACAATCTTTCGCTGTTTGGTCCAGAGGCCCTAGCCTGGATGTTGTGTGGGTCCAGGCTGTGGGCACAGAAGTCTGAATACACAAACTCTGCTTATGAGTGGCGCCTAGGGTATGGCCGGCCGGATGTACAGCCCGAGAGGGAGCTCCTGGGCCTCTGAAACAAGGGCGAGTGTGAGGCGTTCCTTCAGGCTTTTGTCTCTGGATGTTGTGTCCGGGATAGCCGTGGATTGGAGCGGGGGCCTCAGGTACTGTGGACGAGTATCCATCTCTGGGGATTTGTCCCAGCTCCCAAGAGTTTGGGGTCATTTTGTGGGAAGGGTGGAGTCGTGTTGTCTGGCTCATGGGTCTTTCCAAGAAAGGGATTCCAGAGCAGAGCTCCAGGTACGGGCAGGGCGACTGGAAAATTCAAACCGTGGTGAGGATTGGGTGCATAGGGGCTTGGCAAGCCCCATATGTGGGCTCTTGGTCCAGGCCCTGACAGGCCTTTCTTTGACATGGGGCTCATGCTGAGGGTCACAGTGTGAATTTGTGACCAAGCAGCACTCAAGTTTGGGCGTGGCATCAGGGGCCATGAAGGTTTCTCCCACCCTGAAGGTGTGACTCCATGCCAAGAGCAAGCTTGACAGCCATGGGGAAGGAGGAGTTCTGTTTTGTGCTTGCTATACCCAGCTGTGTGGAGAATTGATATAATGTCTAGGTTCAGATATCTGAAAACCAAGGTTAGGATGAGGTGACGGCATAAGACCATGGCGTGTCCGAAGTGCTGGGTGTGCGGCCAGCTGTCTCCTTGTCTGTCTGGACGTCTGGCTTCAGGCTGTGTCAGGCAGAGCATGAGTGCCCAGAGCAGCCTATCCAGTTCGGGTACCGTCGAGGCCCGAGCAGGTTGATCCTCATCTGGGTTTTATGGAGAGCCCCACAGGGAAACGTTTTCTTCCGTTGGGCAGACACTGGGCTGGGTTTTGGTTCTGGAGTTCCTAGTCCGGAGGGCTTGTTTGCCAGGAGTGTGAGGCAGGAAGTCTGAAAACACAAGCTAGCGTGAGGTTTGGGACCGAGGGCACGGCAGGCCCACTCTGCAGAGGCTGAATCGAGATCTCCTGCACTGAAGTCATGTCAACTATGAGACGTGCCTCAGGCTAGAGTTCTTGTCCAGCATGGCCTCTTCCTGAAGGGTGTGGGGGCTTCATGAGGCCAGAAAGTTTTGCCTACGATGGGATTTGTGAACTGCTCCAAAACTGAAGGTTACCTTCTGCACGACAGTCGAGTCCTATTGGATGGTTCCAAGAGGCCCCATATGGAAAGACTCGAGAGCAGGTGTCTAAGCATGGATGCCTGGGAACGCCACCTCATATTCCCACTCTTTAGTCAGGACAAGGCAGGCTCAATCTGCGGGCTCCTGGGTGAGCTACCCAGAGGGGAGAGTTGAAATGGACTCTCCTGAAGATGAGTCCTACTGTGGCTTGGTGGCCTGGGAGACCTTGGAATGTGGAGGTGGCTCAGGGACTCTGCAGGATTCTCCAACATGAGGTGTTTGACACGGCTCCAACAAGGAAACTTCCCATGTGGAGACGAGAGGAGTTCTGTTCCGTGCCTCAGGAAAGCCCCATACCCTGTTCTTCGAACTAAAGCCTCTGAGGAGTGACACCTGGAAACCAAAGCAAGAGTTGAGACTACGGCCTAAAGGCCTGTCCGGCTCAACCTTCTATCTCTGTTGACATCTGTGTGCATGCATTCATGGATGTAGCTGCTCATCTTGTGTCCGAATGCCCCTGTGAGTCCAGTGAGGCTCCCAGTAGTGGGATGTCCTCGGAGGCCTTGAGGTTTCTCATATTCTGGAGGTGTGTGGCCAAAGGAATGGACACAGTTTCCCAGGAGAGAGCAGGCACGGTCCTGTGGTATGGCTCCAGAGGACCCAGCCTAGAGGCTGTGTTTGCCAGGGCTGTGGGGACAGATGTCTGAAAAAGCAAACTTGGCTCAGCTAGGGGCCAATGTAATGGCAGGCCTGATCTCTAGTCCGTGAGGGGAGATCCTCTGGAAATCAAAGTAGGGCAAGTGGGAGGCAGTCACTCAGGATTTTGTCTCTGGGTGTTGCGTTTACAGTGTCCGGTCAGGGTAGGGGTTGTCTCAGAGGCCGAGGAAGAGCCTTCCTCTCGGGGGATTGTCCAAGCTCCCAAGTGTTTGTGTTCATTCTGTGGGAATGAAGAGTACTGTTTTCTGCCACAGGGGACCCCCCAGGAGAGGGACTCTAGAGCACAGCAGTGGGTTCCCTCAACTGGAATACACACCATCTAGTTAGTCCTGGGTGCCTATGGGCATGGCAAGCCACATATGCGGGCTCTTGGTCCAGTCACTGAGAGGCGTTACTTGAATAAGGTACTCACGCTGAGGGTCACAATGTGTGTTTGTGCCCAAGGCGGCCCTCACGCTTGGGCGTGGCCTCATGGGCCATGCCGTTTTCTCCTACACTGAAGGTTTGACTCACTGCCAGCAGCAAGGTTTCTTGCCATGGGGAAGGAGGGGTTCTGACTTGTGCATCAGGTTCCCCCCTGTGCAGGGATTGGAGATAAGGTCTAGGTTCCGATGACTGAAAACCCAGGTTGGGAATGGATGGTGGCCTAAGGCAGTGGCGGGTCCAATGTGCTGGGTGTGCAGCCAGCTGTGTCGGTGTCTGTTGGAAGGTCTGGGCTCAGGCTATTTGCGACAGAGCATCACTGTTTAAGGTAGCCTATGCAATTGGGGTGTTGCCGAGGGCCAAGCAGTTTGATCCTCATTTGGGGTTTCTGGGCAGCGCCATAGACAATGTTTTTCTCCTGGGAGGCAGGCACAGTGCTTCATTGTGGCCCCAGAATTCCCAGTAGGGAGGGTTTGTGGGCCAGGAGTGTGAGGACGGAAGTCTGAAAACACAAGCTAGTGTGAGGATTGGAGCCAATGGCAGAGCAGGCCCACTCTGCAGAGGCTGAATCAAAATCTCCTGCATCTGAAGTCAGGCGGAGGATCAGACGTTGGCTGAGGCAGGAGTATGTGTCCATGATGGCACTTTAATGAAGTGGGGGCCTCATGAGGCCAAGGAAGTTTTTTCACGCTGATTTTGGAGGTTGCCCCAAACCACAAGGTTACCTTCTGCGGGACATTCGAGTCCTGTTGCATGGCTCCAGGACATACCATATGGAAGGACTGGAGAGCAGGGTTCGAAGGATGGATCCCCGTACAGCATGCCTCACATTCCCATTGGCTATTAGCGACAAGATATGTTTGATCTGCTGCCTCTGGAACACGCGACCCAGGGGGCTGAGTTGAAATGGCCTCTCCTGAGGATGCGTCATAATGTGCGTTTGGGTCCATGGAGACCTTGGAATGTGCTGGTTGTTCAGTGGCCCTGCGGAACTCTCCTACCTGAAGTGTTTGATACATCCCAGTAAGAAAGCTGCCCATGTGGAGATGAGAGAGGTTTGGTTTGGTGCCTCAGAAAAGCCCCATGTGCTGGTCTACGAAAACAGTCCTCTGAGAACGGAAACATGGAAACCAAAGCTAAGGTTCAGATTAGGGCCTGGGGGCCTGTCCATTTCAACCTTCTGTCTCTGGGGACACTGTCTGAGAGTCTAAGTGGAGATAGTTGCTCCGCTGGTGTCAGAGAGCCCCTCTTAGTCCAGGGTGGCCTATACTATTGATGGCCTCAGGGACCTTGGAGCTTTTGCCTAACCTGTAGGGTTGTGGTCAATGGATTGGGCACACTTTCCTTGGAGAGGGCAGGCACAATCTTTCGCTGTTTGGTCCAGAGGCCCTAGCCTGGATGTTGTGTGGGTCCAGGCTGTGGGCACAGAAGTCTGAATACACAAACTCAGCTTATGAGTGGCGCCTAGGGTATGGCCGGCCGGATGTACCGCCCGAGAGGGAGCTCCTGGGCCTCTGAAACAAGGGCGAGTGGGAGGCGTTCCTTCAGGCTTTTGTCTCTGGATGTTGTGTCCGGGATAGCCGTGGATTGGAGCGGTGGCCTCAGGTACTGTGGACGAGTATCCCTCTCTGGGGATTTGTCCCAGCTCCCAAGAGTTTGGGGTCATTTTGTGGGAAGGGTGGAGTCGTGTTGTCTGGCTCATGGGTCTCTCCAAGAAAGGGATTCCAGAGCAGAGCTCCAGGTACGGGCGGGGCGACTGGAAAATTCAAACCGCGGTGAGGATTGGGTGCATAGGGGCTTGGCAAGCCCCATATGTGGGCTCTTGGTCCAGGCCCTGACAGGCCTTTCTTTGACATGGGGCTCATGCTGAGGGTCACAGTGTGAATTTGTGCCCAAGCAGCACTCAAGTTTGGGCGTGGCATCAGGGGCCCTGAAGGTTTCTCCCACCCTGAAGGTGTGACTCCATGCCAAGAGCAAGCTTGACAGCCATGGGGAAGGAGGAGTTCTGTTTTGTGCTTGCTATACCCAGCTGTGTGGAGAATTGATATAATGTCTAGGTTCAGATATCTGAAAACCAAGGTTAGGATGAGGTGACGGCATAAGACCATGGCGTGTCCGAAGTGCTGGGTGTGCGGCCAGCTGTCTCCTTGTCTGTCTGGACGTCTGGCTTCAGGCTGTGTCAGGCAGAGCATGAGTGCCCAGAGCAGCCTATCCAGTTCGGGTACCGTCGAGGCCCGAGCAGGTTGATCCTCATCTGGGTTTTCTGGAGAGCCCCAGAGGGAAAAGTTTTTCTTCCGTTGGGCAGACACTGGGCTGGGTTTTGGTTCTGGAGTTCCTAGTCCGGAGGGCTTGTTTGCCAGGAGTGTGAGGCAGGAAGTCTGAAAACACAAGCTAGCGTGAGGTTTGGGACCGAGGGCACGGCAGGCGACTCTGCAGAGGCTGAATCGAGATCTCCTGCACTGAGGTCATGTCAACTATGAGACGTGCCTCAGGCTAGAGTTCTTGTCCAGCATGGCCTCTTCCTGAAGGGTGTGGGGGCTTCATGAGGCCAGAAAGTTTTGCCTACGATGGGATTTGTGAACTGCTCCAAAACTGAAGGTTACCTTCTGCACGACAGTCGAGTCCTATTGGATGGTTCCAAGAGGCCCCATATGGAAAGACTCGAGAGCAGGTGTCTAAGCATGGATGCCTGGGAACGCCACCTCATATTCCCACTCTTTAGTCAGGACAAGGCAGGCTCAATCTGCGGGCTCCTGGGTGAGCTACCCAGAGGGGAGAGTTGAAATGGACTCTCCTGAAGATGAGTCCACTGTGGCTTTGTGGCCTGGGAGACCTTGGAATGTGCAGGTGGCTCAGGGACTCTGCAGGATTCTCCAACATGAGGTGTTTGACACGGCTCCAACAAGGAAACTTCCCATGTGGAGACGAGAGGAGTTCTGTTCCGTGCCTCAGGAAAGCCCCATACCCTGTTCTTCGAACCAAAGCCTCTGAGGAGTGACACCTGGAAACCAAAGCAAGAGTTGAGACTATGGCCTAAAGGCCTGTCCGGTTCAACCTTCTATCTCTGTTGACATCTGTGTGCATGCATTCATGGATGTAGCTGCTCAGCTTGTGTCCGAATGCCCCTGTGAGTCCAGTGAGGCTCCCAGTAGTGGGATGTCCTCGGAGGCCTTGAGGTTTCTCATATTCTGGAGGTGTGTGGCCAAAGGAATGGACAGTTTCCCAGGAGAGAGCAGGCACGGTCCTGTGGTATGGCTCCAGAGGACCCAGCCTAGAGGCTGTGTTTGCCAGGGCTGTGGGGACAGATGTCTGAAAAAGCAAACTTGGCTCAGCTAGGGGCCAATATAATGGCAGGCCTGATCTCTAGTCCGTGAGGGGAGATCCTCTGGAAATCAAAGTAGGGCAAGTGGGAGGCAGTCACTCAGGATTTTGTCTCTAGGTGTTGCGTTTACAGTGTCCGGTCAGGGTAGGGGTTGTCTCAGAGGCCGAGGAAGAGCCTTCCTCTCGGGGGATTGTCCAAGCTCCCAAGTGTTTGTGTTCATTCTGTGGGAATGAAGAGTACTGTTTTCTGCCACAAGGGACCCCCCAGGAGAGGGACTCTAGAGAACAGCAGTGGGTTCCCTCAACTGGAATACACACCATCTAGTTAGTCCTGGGTGCCTATGGGCATGGCAAGCCACATATGCGGGCTCTTGGTCCAGTCACTGAGAGGCGTTACTTGAATAAGGTACTCACGCTGAGGGTCACAATGTGTGTTTGTTCCCAAGGCGGCCCTCTCGCTTGGGTGTGGCCTCCCTCTCCTACACTGAAGGATTGACTCACTGCCAGCAGCAAGGTTTCTTGCCATGGGGAAGGAGGGGTTCTGACTTGTGCATCAGGTTCCCCCCTGTGCAGGGATTGGAGATAAGGTCTAGGTTCCGATGACTGAAAACCCAGGTTGGGAATGGATGGTGGCCTAAGGCAGTGGCGGGTCCAATGTGCTGGGTGTGCAGCCAGCTGTGTCGGTGTCTGTTGGAAGGTCTGGGCTCAGGCTATTTGCGACAGAGCATCACTGTTTAAGGTAGCCTATGCAATTGGGGTGTTGCCGAGGGCCAAGCAGTTTGATCCTCATTTGGGGTTTCTGGGCAGCGCCATAGACAAGGTTTTTCTCCTGGGAGGCAGGCACAGTGCTTCATTGTGGCCCCAGAATTCCCAGTAGGGAGGGTTTGTGGGCCAGGTGTGTGAGGACGGATGTCTGAAAACACAAGCTAGTGTGAGGATTGGAGCCAAGGGCAGAGCAGGCCCACTCTGCAGAGGCTGAATCAAAATCTCCTGCATCTGAAGTCAGGCTGAGGATCAGACGTTGGCTGAGGCTGGAGTATGTGTCCATGATGGCACTTTAATGAAGTGGGGGCCTCATGAGGCCAAGGAAGTTTTCCCACGCTGAGTTTAGAGGTTGCCCCAAACCACAAGGTTTCCTTCTGCGGGACATTCGAGTCCTGTTGCATGGCTCCAGGACATACCATATGGAAGGACTGGAGAGCAGGGTTCGAAGGATGGATCCCTGTACAGCATGCCTCGCATTCCCATTGGCTCTTAGCGACAAGATATGTTTGATCCGCTGCCTCTGGAACACGCGACCCAGGGGGCTGAGTTGAAATGGCCTCTCCTGAGGATGCGTCATAATGTGCGTTTGGGTCCATGGAGACCTTGGAATGTGCTGGTTGTTCAGTGGCCCTGCGGAACTCTCCTACCTGAAGTGTTTGATACATCCCAGTAAGAAAGCTGCCCATGTGGAGATGAGAGATGTTTGGTTTGGAGCCTCAGAAAAGCCCCATGTGCTGGTCTACGAAAACAGTCCTCTGAGAACGGAAACATGGAAACCAAAGCTAAGGTTCAGATTAGGGCCTGGGGGCCTGTCCATTTCAACCTTCTGTCTCTGGGGACACTGTCTGAGAGTCTAAGTTGAGATAGTTGCTCCGCTGGTGTCAGGGAGCCCCTCTTAGTCCAGGGTAGCCTATACTATTGATGGCCTCAGGGACCTTGGAGCTTTTCCCTAACCTGTAGGGTTGTGGTCAATGGATTGGGCACACTTTCCTTGGAGAGGGCAGGCACAATCTTTCGCTGTTTGGTCCAGAGGCCCTAGCCTGGATGTTGTGTGGGTCCAGGCTGTGGGCACAGAAGTCTGAATACACAAACTCAGCTTATGAGTGGCGCCTAGGGTATGGCCGGCCGGATGTACAGCCCGAGAGGGAGCTCCTGGGCCTCTGAAACAAGGGCGAGTGGGAGGCGTTCCTTCAGGCTTTTGTCTCTGGATGTTGTGTCCGGGATAGCCGTGGATTGGAGCGGTGGCCTCAGGTACTGTGGACGAGTATCCCTCTCTGGGGATTTGTCCCAGCTCCCAAGAGTTTGGGGTCATTTTGTGGGAAGGGTGGAGTCGTGTTGTCTGGCTCATGGGTCTCTCCAAGAAAGGGATTCCAGAGCAGAGCTCCAGGTACGGGCAGGGCGACTGGAAAATTCAAACCGTGGTGAGGATTGGGTACATAGGGGCTTGGAAAGCCCCATATGTGGGCTCTTGGTCCAGGCCCTGACAGGCCTTTCTTTGACATGGGGCTCATGCTGAGGGTTACAGTGTGAATTTGTGCCCAAGCAGCACTCAAGTTTGGGCGTGGCATCAGGGGCCATGAAGGTTTCTCCCACCCTGAAGGTGTGACTCCATGCCAAGAGCAAGCTTGACAGCCATGGGGAAGGAGGAGTTCTGTTTTGTGCTTGCGATACCCAGCTGTGTGGAGAATTGATATAATGTCTAGGTTCAGATATCTGAAAACCAAGGTTAGGATGAGGTGACGGCATAAGACCATGGCGTGTCCGAAGTGCTGGGTGTGCGGCCAGCTGTCTCCTTGTCTGTCTGGACGTCTGGCTTCAGGCTGTGTCAGGCAGAGCATGAGTGCCCAGAGCAGCCTATCCAGTTCGGGTACCGTCGAGGCCCGAGCAGGTTGATCCTCATCTGGGCTTTCTGGAGAGCCCCACAGGGAAACGGTTTTCTTCCGTTGGGCAGACACTGGGCTGGGTTTTGGTTCTGGAGTTCCTAGTCCGGAGGGATTGTTTGCCAAGTGTGTGAGGAAGGAAGTCTGAAAACACAAGCTAGCGTGAGGTTTGGGACCGAGGGCACGGCAGGCCCTCTCTGCAGAGGCTGAATCGAGATCTCCTGCACTGAGGTCATGTCAACTATGAGACGTGCCTCAGGCTAGAGTTCTTGTCCAGCATGGCCTCTTCCTGAAGGGTGTGGGGGCTTCATGAGGCCAGAAAGTTTTGCCTACGATGGGATTTGTGAACTGCTCCAAAACTGAAGTTTACCTTCTGCACGACAGTCGAGTCCTATTGGATGGTTCCAAGAGGCCCCATATGGAAAGACTCGAGAGCAGGTGTCTAAGCATGGATGCCTGGGAACGCCACCTCATATTCCCACTGTTTAATCAGGACAGGTCAGGCTCAATCTGCGGGCTCCTGGGTGAGCTACCCAGAGGGTAGAGTTGAAATGGACTCTCCTGAAGATGAGTCCTACTGTGGCTTGGTGGCCTGAGAGACCTTAGAATGTGGAGGTGGCTCAGGGACTCTGCAGGGTTTTCCAAACTTAGGTGTTTGACACAGCTCCAACAAGGAAGCTTCCCATGTGGAGACGAGAGGAATTCTGTTCAGTGCCTCAGGAAAGCCCCATATCCTGTTCTTCGAACCAAAGCCTCTGAGGAGTAACACCTGGAACCCAAAGCAAGAGTTGAGATTAGGGCCTAAGGGCCTGTCCGGCTTAACCTTCTATCTCTGTTGACATCTGTGTGCATGCCTTCGTGGAGGTAGCTGCTCAGATTGTGTCCGAATGCCCCTGTGAGTCCAGTGAGGCTCACAGTAGTGGGATGTCCTCGGGGGCCTTGAGGTTTCTCATATTTTGGAGGTGTGTGGCCAAAGGAATGGACAGTTTCCCAGGAGAGAGCAGGCACGGTCCTGTGGTATGGCTCCAGAGGACCCAGCCTAGAGGCTGTGTTTGCCACGGCTGTGGGGACTGATGTCTGAAAGAGCAAACTTGGCTCAGGTAGGGGCCAAGGTAATGGCAGGCCTGATCTCCAGTCCGTGAGGGGTGATCCTCTGGATATCAAAGGAGGGCAAGTGGGAGGCAGTCGCTCAGGCTTTTGTCTCTGGGTGTTGCGTTCACAATGTCCGGTCAGGGTAGGGGTTGCCTCTGGGTGCGAGGAAGAGCCTTCCTCTCGGGGGATTGTCCAAGCTCCCAAGTGTTTGGGTTCATTCTGTGGGAAGTAAAGAGTACTGTTGTCTGCCACAAAGGACCTCCCAGGAGAGGGACTCTAGAGCACAGCAGTGGGTTCCCTCAACTGGAATAAACACCATCTAGTTAGTCCTGGGTGACTATGGGCATGGCAAGGACTATATGCAGGATCTTCGTCCCGAACCTGATAGGCCTTTCTTTGTCATGGGGCTCATGGTAGGGTCACAGTGTGAATTTGTGCCCAAGCAGCACTCATGTTTGGGCGTGGCATCAAGGGCCATGAAGGGTTCCCCACGTGAAGGTGTGACTCCATGTGAAGAACAAGCATTACAGCCATGTGGAAGGCAGAGTTCTGATTGTGATTCCGATACTCAAACTCAGCTTTGTTTGGTGACATCGGTATGGCAGGCCCAATCTACAAACCATGAGAAGAACTCATGAAGATTTGAATATAGAGTGAGTCTGAGGCGCTTGCTAAGGCATTTGTCTCTGGAATTTGTATCAGCGATCTCCGTGGAATGTCGGGGATGCCTCATGGGCCATGGACGAATCTACCTCTATGATGATTTCGCTCGATTCCCAATTATTTTTCGTCAATCTGTGGGATGGAAGGACTCCTTTCAGTTTTGTTACCTCAGGTGTCCCACGAAAAGAGGAATTCCAAAGCAAAGCCGTGGGGAAGACTGAAGGGACCACCCGAACTATGGTTAAAAATTGGGGCCTAGGGGCATGGCAAGCCCAATATGCTATCTCTTCATCCAGCCACTGAGAGGCCTTACTTGAGGACTTTGGTCAGGCTGAGGGTCACAATATGTGTTTGTGACCAATGTAGCCTGCGAGCATGGAGGGGCCTCATGGGCAACACTGGATTCAACTACACTGAAAGTTGGACAACATGCCAACCACAAGGTTTCTTGCCATGGGGAAGGAGTTCTGATTTCTGCATCAGGTTCAACCCTGGGCAGTGATTGGAGATAAGGTCTAGAATCTGAAGCCTGAAAACCGAGGTTGGGAAGAGATGACAACCTAAGGCCATGGCGGCTCGATGTGCTCAGTGTGCGGCAAGCTGTCTGGTTGGGGCCAGGAAGTCCAGGCTCAGGCTGTGTCAGAAAGGGCATTAGTGCCCTGGTCAGCCTATATGTTCGGGGTACAGCCAAGGTCGGTGCAGGTTGATCCTCATTTGGGGTTACTGGGTAGCCCCAGAGGGCAATGTTTTTCTTCTGGAGGGCAGGCAGAGTGCTGCATTGTAGTTCTGGATTGCCAAAATGGAGGGCTTGTGGGCCAGTAGTCTGAGGACAGAAGTCTGAGAACACAAGCTCGGCTTAGATTTCTGGTTGAGGACATGGCAGGCAGAATCTACAGACCAGAATCGAGATCTCGTGCATCTGAAGTCAGGGCGAGGATCAGACGATCGCTCAGGTTGGAGTTTCTGTCCCTTATGGCCCCTTCATGAAGGGGGAGCATCACAAGGCCATGGGGGTTGTCCCACGATGGGATTTGTGAGAAGCTCCAAACTGCAAAGTGTCTTCTGCAGGACAATTGAGACCTGTTGTTTGGCTCCAGGCCAATGATTCTGAGCAGGGTTCTAAGGATGGATCGCTGGTTAGCCCACTTCGCATTTCATTTGTCTCCTAGCAACAAGATAGGTTAAATCTGCTGGATCTGGGGGAGCAACCGAGGAGGCTGAGTTAAAATGGACTCTCCTGGGGTTGGGTCCTAGCGTGCTTTTGTGTGTATCGAGACCTTGGAATGAAGCGGTGGCACTGGGGCCCTGACGGGTTCTCCAAAACAGAGGCTTTGACAGAGCTCCAACGTGCTAGTTTCCCATGTGTAGATGAGATTTTTTCTGATGGGTGAATCAAGAAAAAGCCATTGCTGGTTTTGAAATCCAGGCGTCTGAGGAGAGACCCTGGAAACCAAAGCAATGGATCTGATTAGTGCCTAGGGGCCTGTTCTTTCCTTTTTACCTCTGGGGACATCTGTCTATGGGTCTGAGTGCAGGTAGGTGCACAGATGGGATCAGATTGCCCCTGTTATTCCTGGGAAGCCAGCCCTAGTGAGATGGATCAGGTATTGGGTGTTTATTCTATTAGAAGGGTTGTGGCTATTGGAAATGGCAAACACATTTCCCTTACAGAGGGCAAGTACAGTCCTCAGGCTTGGCTCCAGGGGCCTGAGCCTGTAGGTTGTGTAGGCCAGGGCTGTTTGGACAGTTGTCTGAAAACACAACCTCGGCTTATGTTTCCGGTCATAGTTATGGCAGGACTGATCTACAGACCATGAGGAGAACTCATCGGGATTTGAAAAAAGAGCGAGTGTGAGGCACTTATTCAAGTTTTTTTCTCTGGATATCGTGTCACTCACGGTTGTGAAATTTCTGGGTGACTTCATGGGAAATGGATGAGTCTTACTCTCTGGTGGTTTGGCCCCGTCCAAAGAGTTTGGGGTCATTCTGTGGGATGGAAGACGTCCGTTTTGTTGTTGTTGTTGTTTTCTTTTTTAACCTCAGGTGTCCCACAAAATGAGGGATCCTAGAGTAGAGCCCTGGGGAGGGGCGACTGGACAATCAGAAATCTGGTTAAAAATTATGGCCTAGGGACATGTCAAGCCCATTATGACATCTAATGGTCCAGCCACTGAGAGGACTTACTAGAGGAGAAGACTCATGCTGAGGGTCACAATGCGTGTTTATGACCCCGTCGCACTCAAGAATGGGCGGGGCCTCGGGGTGAATGCTGGTTTCTTCTACTCTGACCGTTGGACAATGTGCCAACCACAAGGTTTCTTGCCATGGGTAAGAAAGAGTTCTGATTTCTGCATCACACTCAAACCTGGGCAGTGATTGGCGATAAGGTCTCGGTTCTGAAGCCTGAAAACTGAAGTAGGGAAGAGATGATGACCTAAGGCCATTGCGGGTCTTATGTGCTCAGTGTGCTGTCAGATTTCTGGGGGTTGGTCAGGAGGTCCGGGCTCAGGTTGTGTCCGACAATGGTTTAGTGCCCACGTTAGACTATATAATTTGGGTAAAGTCGAGTGCTGTGTAGGTTTATTCTCATTTAAGGTACCTGGGCAGCTCATGAAGCAATAATTTTTTTCTACAGGGCAGGCAGAGTGCTGCACTGTGGGTCCGGAATTGCCAAACTTGAGGGCTTCGGGGCCAGGGGTGTGAGGACGGAAGTCAGAGAAGACAAGCTAGACTTGGCTTTCAGGGCGAGGGCATGGCAGGTACCCCCTGCAGATCTGAACCAATATCTCATGCATCTGAAGTCAGGCGAGGATCAGACGTTGGCTCAGGTTGGAGTTTCTGAGCATGACAGCCGCTTCATGAAGGGAGCGGAATCTCGAGGCCATTGATGTTTTCCCACGATGGGAGTTGTGGGATGCCCCCTTCAAGGATTTCTTCTGCGGAACAATTGAGACCTGTTGGACAGCTCCAGGACATCCAATACGGAATGACTCCAGAGCACCCTTCGAGGATGGATGCCTGGGAAGCCCGCCTCGCATTCCAATTGTCTCCTAGCAACAAGACAGTTTAGATCTGATGGCTCTGCGGGAGCAACCGGGGTGGCTGAGTTGAAATTCACTTTCCTGAGGATGTGTCCTAATGGGTTTTTATGTCCATGAGGGCCTTAAATGGGGCGGTGGCACCGGGACCCTGAAGTACTCTCCTAAGCTTTTGACATATCTCCCATGCACAGGTTTCCTTGTGGAGACGAGATGAGTTCTGATGGGTGCCTCAGGAAAAACCCTATGCTCGTATTGGAATCAGGCTTTTGAGGAGACATGCCTGTAAACCAAAGCAATGGATCCTATTATGGCCTAGGGTCCTGTCTGGTTCAATCTTCTTCTCTAGGAACATCCATCTATGGTATGAGTGGAGGTCGATTATCAGCTGGTTTCAGATAGCCCTTGTTTCTTCTGGGCGACCTACACTATTGGGATGGCCTCAGGGACTTTGGAGGTTTCTCCTAATTTGTACGAATTTGGACCATGGAATGGGCAGAATTCCCATGGATTTGTAGGCACAGTCCTAATGTGTGGCTCCAGGCGCCCAGCCTGGAGGGTGTGTGGCCCAAGACTTTGAGGACAGAAGTCTGAAAACACAAACTCAGCTTAGGTTTGGGGACGTAGGTATGGCAGGCCCGATCTACAAACCATGAAAAGAACTCTTCAGGATATGAAGAAAGTGCGAGTCTGAGGCGTTTGCTCAGGCTTTTGTCTCTGGATTTTGTATCAGCAACTGCCGTGGAATGTCAGGGAGGCCTCATGGGCCATAGACGAATCTTCCTCTCTGAGGATATGGCCCGATTCCCAATTGCTTTTTGTCAATCTGTGGGATGGGAGGACTCATTTCAGGTTTGTTACCTCAGGTGTCCCACCAAAAGAGGAATTCCAAAGCCAAGCCGTGGGGAAGACTGAAGGGACAACCCGAACTATGGTTAAAAATTGGGGCCTACGGGCATGGCAAGCCAGTATGCTATCTCTTCATCCAGCCACTGAGTGGCCTTACTTGAGGACTGGGCTCAGCCTGAGTGTCACAATGTGTGTTTGTGACCAATGTGGACCGCGAGCATGGGTGGGGCCTCATGGGCCACACTGGTTTCAACTACACTGAACGTTGGACAACATGCCAACCACAAGGTTTCTTGCCATGGGGAAGGAGTTCTGATTTCTGCATCACCTTCAACCCTGGGCAGTGATTGGAGATAAGGTCTAGGTTCTGAATCCTGAAAACTGAGGTTGGGAAGAGATGACGACCTAAGGCCATGGCGGCTCGATGTGCTCAGTGTGCGGACAGCTGTCTGGGAGGGGCCAGGGGGTCAGGCTCAGGCTGTGTCAAAAAGGGCATTAGTGCCCTGGTCAGGCTATGTATTTGGGGTACAGCCAAGGTCGGTGCAGGTTGATCCTCATTTGGGATGACTGGGTAGCCCCAGAGGACATTGTTTTTCTTCTGGAGGGCCGGCAGAGTGCTGCATTGTAGTTCTGGATTGCCAAACTGTAGGGCTTGTGGGCCAGTAGTCTGACGACAAAAGTCTGAGAACACAAGCTAGGCTTAGGTTTCTGGGTGAGGCCATGGCAGGCACAATCTACAGACCTGAATCGAGATCTCGTGCATCTGAAGTCCGGCGAGGATCAGACGATCGCTCAGGTTGGAGTTTCTGTCCCTGATGGCCCCTTCATGAATGGGGGGTCATCACGAGGCCATAGGAGCTTTCCAACGATGGGAGTTGTGAGAAGCTCCAAACAGCAGAGAGTCTTCTGCAGGACAATTGAGACCTGTTGTTTGGCTCCAGGCCAATGATTCTGAGCCGGGTTCTAAGGATGGATGGCTGGGTAGCCCACCTCGCATTCCAATTGTCTCCTAGCAACAAGACAGGTTAGATCTCCTGGATCTGTGGGGAGCAACCGAGGATGCTGAGTTGAAATGGACACCCCTGGGGATGGGTCCCAACGTGCTTTTGTGTCTATGGAGACCTTGGAATGAAGCGGTGGCACTGGGGCCCTAAAGGGTTCTCCTAAACAGAGGCTTTGACACAACTCCAACGTGCAAGTTTCCCATGTGTAGATGAGATGTTTTCTGATGGGTGAGTCACGAAACAGCTATATGCTGCTTTTGAAATCCAGGCCTCTGAGGAGAGATGCCTGGACACCAAAGCAAAGGATCTGATTAGTGCCTAGTGGCCTGCTCTTTTCTTTTTTCCTCTGGGGACATCTGTCTATGGGTCTGAGTGCAGGTAGGTGCTAAGTTGGGTTCAGATTGCCCCTGTTTTTTCTGGGAAGCCACCACTATTGAGATGGATCAGGGACTTTGGAGGTTTATCCTATTAGAAGGTTTGTGGCCATTGGAATGGGCACACACAATTCCCTTGGAGAGGGCAAGTACAGTCCTCAGGTTTGGGTCCAGGGGGCCTGAGCCTGTAGGTTGTGTAGGACAGGGCTGTTTGGTCAGTTCTTTGAAAACACAAACTCAGCTTATGTTTCGGGTCATAGGTATGGCAGGACTGATCTACAGACCATGAGGAGAACTCTTAAGGATTTGAAAGAAGGGCGAGTGTGAGGCTCCTGCTCACGTTTTTGTCTCTGGATATCGTGTCACTCACGGTCGTGGAATTTCTGGGTGACTTCATGGGAAATGGACGAGTCTTACTTTCTGGTGGTTCGGCCCCGTCCAAAGAGTTTGGGGACATTCTTTGGGCTGGAAGAGGTCCGTTTTTTTTTTTTTTTTTTTTTTTTTCTTTTTTAACCTCAGGTGTCCCACCAAATGAGGGATTCCAGAGTAGAGCCCTGGGGAGGGGCGACTGGACCATCAGAAATCTGGTTAATCATTGGGGCCTAGGGACATGTCAAGCCCATTATGACATCTAATGGTCCAGCCACTGAGAGGACTTATTAGAGGACAGGACTCATGCTGAGGGTCACAATGTTTGTGTATGCCCTCATCGCACTCAGGAATGGGCGGGGCCTCAGGGTGAATGCTGGATTCTCCTACACTGAACGTTGGATAACGTGCCAACCACAAGGGTTCTTGCCATGGGTAAAGAGGAGTTCTGATTTCTACATCACACTCACCCCTGGGCAGTGATTGGAGATAAGGTCTCGGTTCTGAAGCCTGAAAACTGAGGTAGGGAAGAGATGATGACCTAAGGCCATGGCGTGTTTTATGTGCTCAGTGTGCGGTCAGCATTCTGGGTGTTGGTCAGGAGGTCCGGGATCAGGTTGTGTTCGACAGTGCATTAGTGCCCAGGTTAGACTATATAATTTGGGTAAAGTCGAGTGCTGTGTAGGTTTACCCTCATTTAAGGTGCCTGGGCAGCTCATGAGGCAATCATTTTTTTTTTCTAGAGGGCAGGCAGAGTGCTGCATTGTGGGTCCGGAATTGCCAAACTTGAGGGCTTTGGGGCCAGGAGTGTGAGGACGGAAGTCTGAGAAGACAAGCTAGACTTGGGTTTCAGAGCGAGGGCACGGAAGGTACCCCCTGCAGATCTGAACCAATATCTCATGCATCTGAAGTCAGGGCGAGGATCAGAAGTTGGCTCAGGTTGCAGTTTCTGAGCATGACGGCCGCTTCTTGAAGGGAGCAGAATCTCGAGGCCATTGAGGTTTTCCCACGTTGGGAGTTGTGGGAAGCCCCCTTCAAGGATTCCATTTGCGGGACAATTGAGACCTGTTGGACAGCTCTAGGACATCCCATATGGAATGACTCCAGAGCACCGTTCGCGGATGGATGCCTGGGAAGCCCGCCTCGCATTCCAATTGTCTCCTAGCAACAAGACAGTTTAGATCTGATGGCTCTGCGGGAGAAACCGGGGTGGCTGAGTTGAAATGGACTTTCGTGAGGATGGGTCCTAATGTGTTTTTGTGTCCATGAGGGCCTTGGAATGGGGCGGTGGCACCGGGATCCTGAAGTACCCTCCTAAGCTTTGGACATGGCTCCCATGCACAGGTTTCCTTGTGGAGATGAGATGAGTTCTGATGGGTGCCTCAGGAAAACACATATGCTCATATTGGAATCAGGCTTTTGAGGACACATGCCTGTAACCCAAAGCAATGGATCCTATTAGGGCCTAGAGTCCTGTCTGGTTCAATCTTCTTCTCTGGAGACATCCATCTATGGTATGAGTGGAGGTCGATTATCAGCTGGTGTCAGACAGCCCTTGTTTGTTCCGGGCGACCTACACTATTGGGATGGCCTCAGGGACATTGGAGGTTTCTCCTAATTTGTACGATTTTGGACCATGGAATGGGCAGAATTCCCATGGATTGGTATGCACAGTCCGAATGTGTGGCTCCATGGGCCCAGGCTGGAGGGTGTGTGGCCCAAGACTTTGAGGACAGAAGTCTGAAAACACAAACTCAGCTTAGGTTTGGGGACGTAGGTATGGCAGGCCCAATCGACAAACCATGAGAAGAACTCTTCAGGATATGAAGAAAGTGCGAGTCTAAGGCGCTTGCTCAGGCTTTTTTCTCTGGATTTTGTATCAGGGATGGCCGTGGAATGTCGGGGAGGCCTCATGGGCCATGGACGGATCTTCCTCTTTGAGGATTTGGCCCGATTCGCAATTGCTTTTCGTCAATCTGTGGGATGGGAGGACTCATTTCAGTTTTGTTACCTCAGGTGTCCCACCAAAAGAGGAATTCCAAAGCCAAGCCGTGGGGAAGACTGAAGGGACAACCCGAACTATGGTTAAAAATTGGGGCCTAGGGGCATGGCAAGCTCAATATGCTATATCTTCTTCCAGCCACTAGTGGCCTTACTTGAGGACTGGGCTCAGCCTTAGCGTCACAATGTGTGTTTTTGACCAATGTGGCCCGTGAGCATGGGCGGGGCCTCATGGGCCACACTGGTTTCAACTACACTGAACGTTGGACAACATGCCAACCACAAGGTTTCTTGCCATGGGGAAGGAGTTCTGATTTCTGCATCACCTTCAAGATGGACATTGATTGGAGATAAGGTCTAGGTTCTGAAACCTGAAAACCGAGTTTGGGAAGAGATGACGACCTAAGGCCATGGCGGCTCGATGTGCTCAGTGTGCGGCCAGCTGTCTGGGAGGGGCCAGGGGGTCCAGGCTCAGGCTGTACCGGAAAGGGCATTAGTGCCCTGGTCAGCCTATGTATTTGGGGTACAGCCAAGGTCGGTACAGGTTGATCCTCATTTGGGAATACTGGGTAGCCCCAGAGGACAATGTTTTTCTTCTGGAGGGCCGGCAGAGTGCTGCATTGTAGTTCTGGATTGCCAAACTGGCGGGCTTGTGGGCCAGTAGTCTGACGACAAAAGTCTGAGAACACAAGCTAGGCTTAGGTTTCTGGGTGAGGCCATGGCAGGCACAATCTACAGACCTGAATCGAGATCTCGTGCATCTGATGTCAGAGCGAGGATCAGACGATCGCTCAGGTTGGAGTTTCTGACCCTGATGGCCCCTTCATGAATGGGGGGGACATCACGAGGCCATGGGTGTTTTCCCACGATGGGAGTTGTGAGAAGCTCCAAACTGCAGAGAGTCTTCCGCAGGACAATTGAGACCAGTTGTTTGGCTCCAGGCCAATGATTCTGAGCAGGGTTCTAAGGATGGATGGCTGGGTAGCCCATCTCGCATTCCAATTGTCTCCTAGCAACAAGACAGGTTAGATCTCCTGGATCTGTGGGGAGCAACCGAGGATGCTGAGTTGAAATGGACACCCCTGGGGATGGGTCCTAATGTGCTTTGTGTCTATGGTGACCTTGGAATGAAGCGGTGGCACTGGGGCCCTAAAGGTTTCTCCTAAACAGAGGCTTTGACACAGCTCCAACATGCAAGTTTCCCATGTGTAGATGAGATGTTTTCTGATGGGTGAATCAAGAAAAAGCTATATACTGCTTTTGAAATCTATGCCTCTGAGGAGAGATGCCTGGAAACTAAAGCAATGGATCTGATTAGTGCCTAGGGGCCTGTTATTTCGTTTTTACCTCTGGGGACATCTGTCTATGGGTCTGAGTGCAGGTAGGTGCTCATTTGGGCTCAGATTGCCCCTGATTTTCCTGGGAAGCCACCACTATTGAGATGGATCAGGGACTTTGGAGGTTTATCCTATTAGAAGGCTTGTGGCCATTGGAATGGGCACACACAATTCCCTTGGAGAGGGCAAGTACAGTCCTCAGGTTTGGCTCCAGGGGCCTGAGCCTGTAGGTTGTGTAGGCCAGGGCTGTTTGGACAGTTGTCTGAAAAAACAAACTCGGCTTATGTTTCGGGTCATAGGTATGGCAGGACTGATCTACAGACCATGAGGAGAACTCTTCAGGATTTGAAAGAAGGGTGAGTGTGAGGCTCCTGCTCACGTTTTTGTCTCTGGATATCGTGTCACTCATGGTCGTGGAATTTCTGGGTGACTTCATGGGAAATGGACGAGTCTTACTCTCTGGGGGTTTGGCCCCATCCAAAGAGCTTGGGGTCATTCTGTGGGCTGGAAGAAGTCCGTTTTATTTTTGTTGTTGTTGCTGTTGTTTTTTTCTTTTTTAACCTCAGGTGTCCCACCAAATGAGGGATTCCAGAGTAGAGCCCTGGGGAGGGGCGACTGGACAATCAGAAATCTGGTTAAAAATTGGGGTCTAGGGACATGTCAAGCCCATTATGACATCTAATGGTCCAGCCACTGAGAGGACTTACTAGAGGACAGGACTCATGCTGAGGGTCTCAATGCGTTTGTATGCCCTCGTCGCACTCAAGAATGGGCGGGGCCTCAGGGTGAATGCTGCTTTCTCCTACACTGATCGTTGGACAATGTGCCAACCACAAGGGTTCTTGCCATGGGTAAGGAGGAGGTCTGGTTTCTGCATCACACTCACCCCTGGGCAGTGTTTGGAGATAAGGTCTCGGTTCTGAAGCCTGAAACCTGAGGTAGGGAAGAGATGATGACCTAAGGCCATGGCGGGTTTTATGTGCTCAGTGTGCTGTCAGCTTTCTGGGTGTTGGTCAGGATGTCCGGGCTCAGGTTGTGTTCGACAGTGCATTAGTGCCCAGGTTAGACTATATAATTTGGGTAAAGTCGAGTGCTGTTTAGGTATACCCTCATTTAAGTTGCCTGGGCAGCTCATGAGGCAATAATTTTTTTTCTAGAGGGCAGGCAGAGTGCTGCATTGTGGGTCCGGAATTGCCAAACTTGAGGGCTTCGGGGCCAAGAAAGTGAGGACGGAATTCTGAGAAGACAAGCTAGACTTGGGTTTCAGGGCGAGGGCACGGCCGATACCCCCTGCAGATCTGAACCAATATCTCATGCATCTGAAGTCAGGGCGAGGATCAGACGTTGGCTCAGGTTGGAGTTTCTGAGCATGACGGCCGCTTCATGAAGGGAGCGGAATCTCGAGGCCATTGAGGTTTTCCCACGTTGGGAGTTGTGGGATGCCCCCTTCAAGGATTCCTTCTGCGGGACAATTGAGACCTGTTGGACTGCTCCAGGACATCCCATATGGAATGACTCCAGAGCACCGTTCGCGGATGGATGCCTGGGAAGCCCGCCTCGCATTCCAATTGTCTCCTAGCAACAAGACAGTTTAGATCTGATGGCTCTGCGGGAGCAACCGGGGTGGCTGAGTTAAAATTGACTTTCCTGAGGATGGGTCCTAATGTGTTTTTGTGTCCATGAAGGCCTTGGAATGGGGCGGGGGCACCGGGACCCTGAAGTACTCTCCTAAGCTTTGGACATGGCTCCCATGCACAGGTTTACTTGTGGAGACGAGATGAGTTCTGATGGGTGCCTCAGGAAAACCCCTATGCTCGTATTGGAATCAGGCTTTTGAGGACACATGCCTGTAACCCAAAGCAATGGATGCTATTATGGCCTAGGGTCCCGTCTGGTTCAATCTTCTTCTCTGGAGACTCCATCTATGGTATGAGTGGAGGTCGATGATCAGCTTGTGTCAGACAGCCCTTGTTTGTTCCGGGCGACCAACACTATTGGGATGGCCTCAGGGACTTTGGAGGTTTCTCCTAATTTGTACGATTTTGGACCATGGAATGGGCAGAATTCCCATGTATTGGTAGGCACAGTCCTAATGTGTGGCTTCAGGGGCCCAGCCTGGAGGGTGTGTGGCCCAAGACTTTGAGGACAGAAGTCTGAAAACACAAACTCAGCTTAGGTTTGGGGACGTAGGTATGGCAGGCCCGATCTACAAACCATGAGAAGAACTCTTCAGGATATGAGGAAAGTGCGAGTCTGAGGCGCTTGCTCAGGCTTTTGTCTCTGGATTTTGTATCAGCGATGGCCGTGGAATGTCGGGGAGGCCTCATGGGCCATGGACGAATCTTCCTCTCTGAGGATTTCGCCAAACCAATTGCTTTTCGTCAATCTTTGGGAAGGGAGGACTCATTTCAGTTTTGTTACCTCAGGTGTCCCACCGAAAGAGGAATTCCATAGCAAAGCCGTGGGGAAGACTGAAGGGACAACCCGAACTATGGTTAAAAATTGGGGCCTAGGGGCATGGCAAGCCCAATATGCTATCTCTTAATCCAGCCACTGAGTGGCCTTACTTGAGGACTGGGCTCAGCCTGAGCATCACAATGTGTGTTTGTGACCAATGTGGCCCGCGAGCATGGGCGGGGCCTCATGGGCCACACTGGTTTCAACTACACTGAACGTTGGACAACATGCCAACCACAAGGTTTCTTGACATGGGGAAGGAGTTCTGATTTCTGCATCACCTTCAACCCTGGGCTGTGATTGGAGATATGGTCTAGGTTCTGAAACCTGAAAACCGAGGTTGGGAAGAGATGACGACCTAAGGACATGGCGGCTCGATGTGCTCAGTGAGCGGCCAGCTGTCTGGGAGGGTCCAGGGGGTCCAGGCTCAGGCTGTGTCAGAAAGGGCATTAGTGCCCTGGTCAGCCTATGTATTTTGGGTACAGCCAAGGTCGGTGCAGGTTGATCCTCATTTGGGTTTACTGGGTAACCCTAGAGGACAATGTTTTTCTTCTGGAGGGCCGGCAGAGTGCTGCATTGTAGTTCTGGATTGCCAAACTGGAGGGCTTGTGGGCCAGTAGTCTGACGACAAAAGTCTGAGAACACAAGCTAGGCTTAGGTTTCTGGGTGAGGCCATGGCAGGCACAATCTACAGACCTGAATCGAGATCTCGTGCATCTGAAGTCAGGGCGAGGATCAGACGATCGCTCAGGTTCTAGTTTCTATCCCTGAGGGCCCCTTCACTAATGGGGTGGGCATCACGAGGCCATGGTTGTTTTCCCACGATGGGAGTTGTGAGAAGCTCCAAACTGCAGAGAGTCTTCTGCAGGACAATTGAGACCTGTTGTTTGGCTCCAGGCTAATGATTCTGAGCAGGGTTCTAAGGATGGATGGCTGGGTAGCCCACCTCACATTCCAATTGTCTCCTAGCAACAAGACAGGTTAGATCTCCTGGATTTGTGGGGAGGAACCGAGGACGCTGAGTTGAAATGGACACCCCTGGGGATGGGTCCTAACGTGCTTTTGTGTCTATGGAGACCTTGGAATGAAGCGGTGGCACTGGGGCCCTAAAGGGTTCTCCTAAACAGAGGCTTTGACACAGCTCCAACGTGCAAGTTTCCCATGTGTAGATGAGATGTTTTCTGATGGGTGAGTCAAGAAACAGCTATATGCTGCTTTTGAAATCCAGGCCTCTGAGGAGATGCCTGGAAACCAAAGCAATGGATCTGATTAGTGCCTAGGTGCCTGTTCTTTCCTTCATACCTCTGGGGACATCTGTCTATGGGTCTGAGTGCAGGTAGGTGCTCAGTTGGGCTCAGATTGCCCCTGATTTTCCTGGGAAGCCACCACTATTGAGATGGATCAGGGACTTTGGAGGTTTATCCTATTAGAAGGCTTGTGGCCATTGGAATGGGCACACACAATTCCCTTGGAGAGGGCAAGTACAGTCCTCAGGTTTGGCTCCAGGGGCCTGAGCCTGTAGGTTGTGTAGGCCAGGGCTGTTTGGACAGTTGTCTGAAAAAACAAACTCGGCTTATGTTTCGGGTCATAGGTATGGCAGGACTGATCTACAGACCATGAGGAGAACTCTTCAGGATTTGAAAGAAGGGCGAGTGTGAGGCTCCTGCTCACGTTTTTGTCTCTGGATATCGTGTCACTCATGGTCGTGGAATTTCTGGGTGACTTCATGGGAAATGGGCGAGTGTTAAGCCCTGGTGGATTGGCCCCGTCCAAAGAGTTTGGGGTCATTCTGTGGGCTGGAGGACGTCCGTTTTTTTTTTATTGTTGTTTTTTTCTTTTTTAACCTCAGGTGTCCCAAAAAATGAGGGATTCCAGAGTAGAGCCCTGGGTAGAGGCGACTGGACCATCAGAAATCTGGTTAAAAATTCGGGACTAGGGACATGTCAAGCCCATTATGACATCTAATGGTCCAGCCACTGAGAGGACTTACTAGGGGACAGGACTCATGGTGAGGGTCACAATGCGTGTGTATGCCCTCGTCGCACTCAAGAATGGGCGGGGCCTCAGGGTGAATGCTGCTTTCTCCTACACTGATCGTTGGACAACGTACCAACCACAAGGGTTCTTGCCATGGGTAAGGAGGAGGTCTGGTTTCTGCATCACACTCACCCCTGGGCAGTGATTGGAGATAAGGTCTCGGTTCTGAAGCCAGAAAACTGAGGTAGGGAAGAGATGATGACCTAAGGCCATGGCGGGTTTTATGTGCTCAGTGTGCTGTCAGCTTTCTGGGTGTTGGTCAGGAGGTCCGGGCTCAGGTTGTGTTCGACAGTGCATTAGTGCCCAGGTTAGACTATATAATTTGGGTAAAGTCGAGTGCTGTGTAGGTTTACCCTCATTTAAGGTGCCTGGGCAGCTCATGAGGCAATAATTTTTTTTCTAGAGGGCAGGCAGAGTGCTGCATTGTGGGTCCGGAATTGCCAAACTTGAGGGCTTCGGGGCCAGGAGTGTGAGGATGGAAGTCTGAGAAGACAAGCTAGACTTGGGTTTCAGGGCGAGGGCACGGCAGGTACCCCCTGCAGATCTGAACCAATATCTCATGCATCTGAAGTCAGGGCGAGGATCAGACGTTGGCTCAGGTTGGAGTTTCTGAGCATGACGGCCGCTTCATGAAGGGAGCGGAATCTCGAGGCCATTGAGGTTTTTTCACGTTGGGAGTTGTGGGATGCCCCCTTCAAGGATTCCTTCTGCGGGACAATTGAGACCTGTTGGACAGCTCCAGGACATCCCATATGGAATGACTCCAGAGCACCGTTCGCGGATGGATGCCTGGGAAGCCCGCCTCGCATTCCAATTGTCTCCTAGCAACAAGACAGTTTAGATCTGATGGCTCTGCGGGAGCAACCGGGGTGGCTGAGTTGAAACGGACTTTCCTTACGATGGGTCCTAATGTGTTTTTGTGTCCATGAGGGCCTTGGAATGGGGCGGAGGCACCGGGACCCTGAAGTACTCTCCTATGCTTTGGACATGGCTCCCATGCACAGGTTTCCTTGTGGAGACGAGATGAGTTCTGATGGGTGCCTCAGGAAAACCCCTATGCTCGTATGGAATCAGGCTTTTGAGGACACATGCCTGTAACCCAAAGCAAAGGATGCTATTATGGCCTAGGGTCCTGTCTGGTTCAATCTTCTTCTCTGGAGACATCCATCTATGGTATGATTGGAGGTCGATTATCAGCTGGTGTCAGACAGCCCTTGTTTGTTCCGGGCGACCAACACTATTGGGATGGCCTCAGGGACTTTGGAGGTTTCTCCTAATTTGTACGATTTTGGACCATGGAATGGGCAGAATTCCCATGGATTGGTAGGCACAGTCCTAATGTGTGGCTCCAGGGGCCCAGCCTGGAGGGTGTGGGGCCCAAGACTTTGAGGACAGAAGTCTGAAAACACAAACTCAGCTTAGGTTTGGGGACGTAGGTATGGCAGGCCCGATCTACAAACCATGAGAAGAACTCATCAGGATATGAGGAAAGTGCGATTCTGAGGCGCTTGCTCAGGCTTTGGTCTCTGGATTTTGTATCAGCGATGGCAGTGGATTGTCGGGGAGGGCTCATGGGCCATGGACGAATCTTCCTCTCTGAGGATTTGGCCAAACCATTTGCTTTTCGTCAATCTGTGGGATGGGAGGACTCATTTCAGTTTTGTTACCTCAGGTGTCCCACCAAAAGAGGAATTCCATAGCAAAGCCGTGGGGAAGACTGAAGGGACAACCCGAACTATGGTTAAAAATTGGGGCCTAGGTGCATGGCAAGCCCAATATGCTATCTCATCATCCAGCCACTGAGTGGCCTTACTTGAGGACTGGGCTCAGCCTGAGCGTCACAATGTGTGTTTGTGACCAATGTGGCCCGCGAGCATGGGCGGGGCCTCATGGGCCACACTGGTTTCAACTACACTGAACGTTGGACAACATGCCAACCACAAGGTTTCTTGCCATGGGGAAGGAGTTCTGATTTCTGCATCACCTTCAACCCTGGGCTGTGATTGGAGATATGGTCTAGGTTCTGAAACCTGAAAACCGAGGTTGGGAAGAGATGACGACCTAAGGCCATGGCGGCTCGATGTGCTCAGTGTGCGGCCAGCTGTCTGGGAGGGTCCAGGGGGTCCAGGCTCATCTGTGTCAGAAAGGGCATTAGTGCCCTGGTCAGCCTATGTATTTTGGGTACAGCCAAGGTCGGTGCAGGTTGATCCTCATTTGGGGTTACTGGGTAGCCCCAGAGGACAATGTTTTTCTTCTGGAGGGCCGGCAGAGTGCTGCATTGTAGTTCTGGATTGCCAAACTGGAGGGCTTGTGGGCCAGTAGTCTGACGACAAAAGTCTGAGAACACAAGCTAGGCTTAGGTTTCTGGGTGAGGCCATGGTAGGCACAAACTACAGACCTGAATCGAGACCTTGTGCATCTGAAGTCAGAGCGAGGATCAGACGATCGCACAGGTTGGAGTTTCTGTCCCTGATGGCCCCTTCATGAATGGGGGGGGGGGCATCACGAGGCCATGGGTGTTTTCCCACGATGGGAGTTGTGAGAAGCTCCAAACTGCAGAGAGTCTTCTGCAGGACAATTGAGACCTGTTGTTTGGCTCCAGGCCAATGATTCTGAGCAGGGTTCTAAGGATGGATGGCTGGGTAGCCCACCTCGCATTCCAATTGTCTCCTAGCAACAAGACAGGTTAGATCTCCTGGATCTGTGGGGAGCAACCGAGGACGCTGAGTTGAAATGGACACCCCTGGGGATGGGTCCTAACGTGCTTTTGTGTCTATGGAGACCTTGGAATGAAGCGGTGGCACTGGGGCCCTAAAGGGTTCTCCTAAACAGAGGCTTTGACACAGCTCCAACGTGCAAGTTTCCCATGTGTAGATGAGATGTTTTCTGATGGGTGAGTCAAGAAATAGCTATATGCTGCTTTTGAAATCCAGGCCTCTGAGGATTGATGCCTGGAAACCAAAGCAATGGATCTGGGCCTGTTCTTTCCTTTTTACCTCTGGGGACATCTGTCTATGGGTCTGAGTGCAGGTAGGTGCTCAGTTGGGCTAAGATTGCCCCTGTTTTTCCTGCGAAGCCACCACTATTGAGATGGATCAGGGACTTTGGAGGTTTATCCTATTAGAAGGCTTGTGGCCATTGGAATGGGCACACACAATTCCCTTGGAGAGGGCAAGTACAGTCCTCAGGTTTGGCTCCAGGGGCCTGAGCCTGTAGGTTGTGTAGGCCAGGGCTGTTTGGACAGTTGTCTGAAAACACAAACTCGGCTTATGTTTCTGGTCATATGTATGGCAGGACTGATCTACAGACCATGAGGAGAACTCTTCGGGATTTGAAAGAAGGGCGAGTGTGAGGCTCCTGCTCAAGTTTTTGTCTCTGGATATCGTGTCACTCATGGTCGTGGAATTTCTGGGTGACTTCATGGGAAATGGACGAGTCTTACTCTCTGGTGGTTTGGCCCCGTCCAAAGAGTTTGGGGTCATTCTTTGGGCTGGAAGAAGTCCGTTTTTTTTTTTGTTGTTGTTGTTTTTTTCTTTTTTAACCTCAAGTGTCTCACCAAATTAGGGATTCCAGTGTAGAGACCTGGGGAGGGGCGACTGGACAATCTGAAATCTGGTTAAAAATTGGGGCCTAGGGACATGTCAATCCCATTATGACATCTAATGGTCCAGCAACTGAGAGGACTTACTAGAGGACAAGACTCATGCTGAGGGTCACAATGCGTGTGTATGCCCTCGTCGCACTCAAGAATGGGCGGGGCCTCAGGGTGAATGCTGGTTTCTCCTACATTGAACGTTGGAAAACGTGCAAACCACAAGGGTTCTTGCCATGGGTAAGGAGGAGTTCTGATTTCTGCATCACCTTCAACCCTGGGCAGTGATTGGAGTTAAGGTCTAGGTTCTGAAACCTGAAAACCGAGGTTGGGAAAAGATGACGACCTAAGGCCATGGCGGCTTGATGTGCTCAGTGTGCGGCCAGCTGTCTGGGAGGGGCCAGGGGGTCCAGGCTCAGGCTGTACCAGAAAGGGCATTAGAGCCCTGGTCAGCCTATGTATTTGGTGTACAGCCAAGGTCGGTGCAGGTTGATCCTCATTTCGGATTACTGGGTAGCCCCAGCGGACAATGTTTTTCTTCTGGAGGGCCGGCAGAATGCTGCATTGTAGTACTGGATGCCAAACTGGAGGGCTTGTGGGCCAGTAGTCTGACGACAAAAGTCTGAGAACACAAGCTAGGCTTAGGTTTCTGGGTGAGGCCATGGCAGGCACAATCTACAGACCTGAATCGAGATCTCGTGCATCTGAAGTCAGGGCGAGGATCAGACGATCGCTCAGGTTGGAGTTTCTGTCCCTGATGGCCCCTTCATGAATGGGGGGGGCATCACGAGGCCATGGGTGTTTTCCCACGATGGGAGTTGTGAGAAGCTCCATACTGCAGAGAGTCTTCTGCAGGACAATTGAGACCTGTTGTTTGGCTCCAGGCCAATGATTCTGAGCAGGGTTCTAAGGATGGATGGCTGGGTAGCCCACCTCACATTCCAATTGTCTCCTAGCAACAAGACAGGTTAGATCTCCTGGATCTGTGGGGAGCAACCGAGGACGCTGAGTTGAAATGGACACCCCTGGGGATGGGTCCTAACGTGCTTTTGTGTCTATGGAGACCTTGGAATGAAGCGGTGGCACTGGGGCCCTAAAGGGTTCTCCTAAACAGAGGCTTTGACACAGCTCCAACGTGCAAGTTTCCCATGTGTAGATGAGATGTTTTCTGATGGGTGAGTCAAGAAACAGCTATATGCTGCTTTTGAAATCCAGGCCTCTGAGGAGAGATGCCTGGAAACCAAAGCAATGGATCTGATTAGTGCCTAGGGGCCTGTTCTTTCCTTTTTACTTCTGGGGACATCTGTCTATGGGTCTGAGGGCAGGTAGGTGCTCAGTTGGGCTCAGATTGCCCCTGTTGTTCCTGGGAAGCCACCACTATTGAGATGGATCAGGGACTTTGGAGGTTTATCCTATTAGAAGGCTTGTGGCCATTGGAATGGGCACACACAATTCCCTTGGAGAGGGCAAGTACAGTCCTCAGGTTTGGCTCCAGGGGCCTGAGCCTGTAGGTTGTGTAGGCCAGGGCTGTTTGGACAGTTGTCTGAAAACACAAACTCGGCTTATGTTTCGGGTCATAGGTATGGCAGGAGTGATCTACAGACCATGAGGAGAACTCTTCGGGATTTGAAAGAAGGGCGAGTGTGAGGCTCCTGCTCAAGTTTTTGTCTCTGGATATCGTGTCACTCATGGTCGTGGAATTTCTGGGTGACTTCATGGGAAATGGGCGAGTGTTAAGCTCTGGTGGATTGGCCCCGTCCAAAGAGTTTGGGGTCATTCTGTGGGCTGGAAGACGTCCGTTTTTTTTTTTATGGTTGTTTTTTTCTTTTTTAACCTCAGGTGTCCCAAAAAATGAGGGATTCCAGAGTAGAGCCCTGGGGAGGGGCGACTGGACCATCAGAAATCTGGTTAAAAATTGGGGCCTAGGGACATGTCAAGCCCATTATGACATCTAATGGTCCAGCCACTGAGAGGACTTACTAGAGGATAGGACTCATGATGAGGGTCACAATGCGTGTGTATGCCCTCGTCGCACTCAAGAATGGGCGGGGCCTCAGGGTGAATGCTGGTTTCTCCTACACTGAACGTTGGACAACGTGCTAACCACAAGGGTTCTTGCCATGGGTAAGGAGGAGTTCTGATATCTGCATCACACTCACCCCTGGGCAGTGATTGGAGATAAGGTCTCGGTTCTGAAGCCTGAAAACTGAGGTAGGGAAGAGATGATGACCTAAGGCCATGGCGGGTTTTATGTGCTCAGTGTGCGGTCAGCTTTCTGGGTGTTGGTCAGGAGGTCCGGGCTCAGGTTGTGTTCGACAGTGCATTAGTGCCCAGGTTAGACTATATAATTTGGGTAAAGTCGAGTGCTGTGTAGGTTTACCCTCATTTAAGGTGCCTGGGCAGCTCATGAGGCAATAATTTTTTTTTCTAAGGGCAGGCAGAGTGCTGCATTGTGGGTCCGGAATTGCCAAACTTGAGGGCTTCGGGGCCAGGACTTTGAGGATGGAAGACTGAGAAGACAAGCTAGACTTGGGTTTCAGGGCGAGGGCACGGCAGGTACCCCCTGCAGATCTGAACCAATATCTCATGCATCTGAAGTCAGGGCGATGATCAGACGTTGGCTCAGGTTGGAGTTTCTGAGCATGACGGCCGCTTCATGAAGGGAGCGGAATCTCGAGGCCATTGAGGTTTTCCCACGTTGGGAGTTGTGGGATGCACCCTTCAAGGATTCCTTCTGCGGGACAATTGAGACCTGTTGGACAGCTCCAGGACATCCCATATGGAATGACTCCAGAGCACCGTTCGCGGATGGATGCCTGGGAAGCCCGCCTCGCATTCCAATTGTCTCCTAGCAACAAGACAGTTTAGATCTGATGGTTCTGCGGGATCAACCGGTGTGGCTGAGTTGAAATGGACTTTCCTGAGGATGGGTCCTAATGTGTTTTTGTGTCCATGAGGGCCTTGGAATGGGGCGGTGGCACCGGGACCCTGAAGTACTCTCCTAAGCTTTGGACATGGCTCCCATGCACAGGTTTCCTTGTGGAGACGAGATGAGTTCTGATGGGTGCCTCAGGAAAACCCCTATGCTCGTATGGAATCAGGCTTTTGAGAACACATGGCTGTAACCCAAAGCAATGGATCCTATTATGGCCTAGGGTCCTGTCTGGTTCAATCTTCTTCTCTAGGGACATCCATCTATGGTATGAGTGGAGGTCGATTATCAGCTGCTGTCAGACAGCGCTTATTTGTTCCGGGCGACCTACACTATTGGGATGGCCTCAGGGACTTTGGAGGTTTCTCCTAATTTGTACGATTTGGGACGATGGAATGGGCAGAATTCCCATGGATTGGTAGGCACAGTCCTAATGTGTGGCTCCAGGGGCCCAGCCTGGAGGGTGTGTGGCCCAAGACTTTGAGGACAGAAGTCTGAAAACACAAACTCAGCTTAGGTTTGGGGACGTAGGTATGGCAGGCCCGATCGACAAACCATGAGAAGAACTCTTCAGGATATGAAGAAAGTGCGAGTCTGAGGCGCTTGCTCAGGCTTTTGTCTCTGGATTTTGTATCAGCGATGGCCGTGGAATGTCGGGGAGGCCTCATGGGCCATGGACGAATCTTCCTCTCTGAGGATTTGGCCCGATTCCCAATTGCTTTTCGTCAATCTGTGGGATGGGAGGACTCATTTCAGTTTTGTTACCTCAGGTGTCCCACCAAAAGAGGAATTCCAAAGCCAAGCCGTGGGGAAGACTGAAGGGACAACCCGAACTATGGTTAAAAATTGGGGCCTAGGGGCATGGCAAGCCCAATATGCTATCTCTTCATCCAGCAGCTGAGTGGCCTTACTTGAGGACTGGGCTCAGCCTGAGCGTCACAATGTGTGTTTGTGACCATTGTGGCCCCCGAGCATGGGCGGGGCCTCATGGGCCACACTGGTTTCAACTACACTGAATGTTGGACAACATGCCAACCACAAGGTTTCTTGCCATGGGGAAGGAGTTCTGATTTATGCATCACCTTCAACCCTGGGCAGTGATTGGATATAAGGTCTAGGTTCTGAAACCTGAAAACCGAGGTTGGGAAGAGATGACGACCTAAGGCCATGGCGGCTTGATGTGCTCAGTGTGCGGCCAGCTGTCTGGGAGTGTCCAGGGGGTCCAGGCTCAGGCTGTACCAGAAAGGGCATTAGTGCCCTGGTCAGCCTATGTATTTGGGGTACAGCCAAGGTCGGTGCAGGTTGGTCCTCATTTGGGATTACTGGGTAGCCCCAGAGGACAATGTTTTTCTTCTGCAGAGCCGGCAGATTGCTGCATTGTAGTTCTGGATTGCCAAACTTAGGGCTTGTGGTCCAGTAGTCTGACGACAAAAGTCTGAGAACACAAGCTAGGCTTAGGTTTCTGGGTGAGGCCATGGCAGGCACAATCTACAGACCTGAATCGAGATCTCGTGCATCTGAAGTCAAGGCGAGGATCAGATGATCGCTCAGGTTGGAGTTTCTGACCCTGATGGCCCCTTCATGAATGGGGGGGGCATCACGAGGCCATGGGAGTTTTCCCACGATGGGAGTTGTGAGAAGCTCCAAACTGCAGAGAGTCTTCCGCAGGACAATTGAGACCTGTTGTTTGGCTCCAGGCCAATGATTCTGAGCAGGGTTCTAAGGATGGATGGCTGGGTAGCCCACCTCGCATTCCAAATGTCTCCTAGCTACAAGACAGGTTAGATCTCCTGGATCTGTGGGGAGCAACCGAGGACGCTGAGTTGAAATGGACACCCCTGGGGATGGGTCCTAACGTGCTTTTGTGTCTATGGAGACCTTGGATTGAAGCGGTGGCGCTGGGGCCCTAAAGGGTTCTCCTAAACAGAGGCTTTGACACAGCTCCAACGTGCAAGTTTCCCATGTGTAGATGAGATGTTTTCTGATGGGTGAGTCAAGAAACAGCTATATGCTGCTTTTGAAATCCAGGCCTCTGAGGAGAGATGCCTGGAAACCAAAGCAATGGATCTGATTAGTGCCTAGGGGCCTGTTCTTTCGTTTTTACCTCTGGGGACATCTGTCTATGGGTCTGAGTGCAGGTAGGTGCTCAGTTGGGCTCAGATTGCCCCTGTTGTTCCTGGGAAGCCACCACTATTGAGATGGATCAGGGACTTTGGAGGTTTATCCTATTAGAAGGCTTGTGGCCATTGGAATGGGCACACACAATTCCCTTGGATAGGGCAAGTACAGTCCTCAGGTTTGGCTCCAGGGGCCTGAGCCTGTAGGTTGTGTAGGCCAGGGCTGTTTGGACAGTTGTCTGAAAAAACAAACTCGGCTTATGTTTCGGGTCATAGGTATGGCAGGACTGATCTACAGACCATGAGGAGAACTCTTCGGGATTTGAAAGAAGGGCGAGTGTGAGGCTCCTGCTCAAGTTTTTGTCTCTGGATATCATGTCACTCATGGTCTTGGAATTTCTGGGTGACTTCATGGGAAATGGGCGAGTGTTAAGCCCTGGTGGTTTGGCCCCGTCCAAAGAGTTTGGGGTCATTCTGTGGGCTGGAAGATGTCCGTTTTTGTTGTTGTTGTTGTTGTTTTCTTTTTTAACCTCAGGTGTCCCACCAAATGAGGGATTCCAGAGTAGAGCCCTGGGGAGGGGCGACTGGACAATAAGAAATCTGGTTAAAAATTGGGGCCTAGGGACATGTCAAGCCCATTATGACATCTAATGGTCCAGCCACTGAGAGGACTTACTAGAGGACAGGACTCAAGATGAGTGTCACAATGCGTGTGTATGCCCTCGTCGCGCTCAAGAATGGGCGGGGCCTCAGGGTGAATGCTGGTTTCTCCTACATTGAACATTGGACAACGTGCCAACCACAAGGGTTCTTTCCATGGGTAAGGAGGAGTTATGATTTCTGCATCACACTCACCCCTGGGCAGTGAATGGAGATAAGGTCTCGGTTCTGAAGCCTGAAAACTGAGGTTGGGAAGAGATGATGACCTAAGGCCATGGCGGGTTTTATGTGCTCAGTGTGCGGTCAGCTTTCTGGGTGTTGGTCAGGAGGTCCGGGCTCAGGTTGTGTTCGATAGTGCATTAGTGCCCAGGTTAGACTATATAATTTGGGTAAAGTCGAGTGCTGTGTAGGTTTACCCTCATTTAAGGTGCCTGGGCAGCTCATGAGGCAATAATTTTTTTTCTAGAGGGCAGGCAGAGTGCTGCATTGTGGGTCCGGAATTGCCAAACTTGAGGGCTTCGGGGCCAGGAGTGTGAGGACGGAAGTCTGAGAAGACAAGCTAGACTTGGGTTTCAGGGCGAGGGCACGGCAGGTACCCCCTGCAGATCTGAACCAATATCTCATGCATCTGAAGTCAGGGCGAGGATCAGACGTTGGCTCAGGTTTGAGTTTCTGAGCGTGACGGCCGCTTCATGAAGGGAGCGGAATCTCGAGGCCATTGAGGTTTTCCCACGTTGGGAGTTGTGGGATGCCCCCTTCAAGGATTCCTTCTGCGGGACAATTGAAACCTGTTGGACAGCTCCAGGACATCCCATATGGAATGACTCCTGGATGCCTGGGAAGACCGCCTCCATTCCAATTGTCTCCTAGCAACAAGACAGTTTAAATCTGATGGCTCTGCGGGAGCAACCGGGGTGGCTGAGTTGAAATGGACTTTCCTGAGGATGGGTCCTAATGTGTTTTTGTGTCCATGAGGGCCTTGGAATGGGGCGGTGGCACCGGGACCCTGAAGTACTCTCCTAAGCTTTGGACATGGCTCCCATGCACATGTTTCCTTGTGGAGACGAGATGAGTTCTGATGGGTGCCTCAGGAAAACACCTATGCTCATATTGAAATCAGAATTTTGAGGACACATGCCTGTAACCCAAAGCAATGGATCCTATTATGGCCTAGGGCCCTGTCTGGTTCAATCTTCTTCTCTGGGGACATCCATCTATGGTATGAGTGGAGGTCGATTATCAGCTGGTGTCAGACAGTCCTTGTTTGTTCCGGGCGACCTACACTATTGGGATAGCCTCAGGGACTTTTGAGGTTTCTCCTAATTTGTACGATTTTGGACCATGGAATGGGCAGAATTCCCATGGATTGGTAGGCACAGTCCTAATGTGTGGCTCCAGGGGCCCAGCCTGGAGGGTGTGTGGCCCAAGACTTTGAGGACAGAAGTCTGAAAACACAAACTCAGCTTAGGTTTTGGGGACGTAGGTATGGCAGGCCCGATCTACAAACCATGAGAAGAACTCTTCAGGATATGAAGAAAGTGCGAGTCTGAGGTGCTTGCTCAGGCTTTTGTCTCTGGATTTTGTATCAGTGATGGCCGTGGAATGTCGGGGTGGCCTCATGGGCCATGGACGAATCTTCCTCTCTGAGGATTTGGCCCGATTCACAATTACTTTTTCAATCTGTGGGATGGGAGTACTCATTTCAGTTTTGTTACCTCAGGTGTCCCACCAAAAGAGGAATTCCAAATCCAAGCCTTGGGGAAGACTGAAGGGAGACCCGAACTATGGTTAAAAATTGGGGCCTAGGGGCATGGCAAGCCCAATATGATATCTCTTCATCCAGCCACTGAGTGGCCTTACTTGAGGATTGGGGTCGGCCTGAGGGTCACAATGTGTGTTTGTGACCAATGTGGCCCGCGAGCATGGGCGGGGCCTCATGGGCCACACTGGTTTCAACTACACTGAACGTTGGACAACATGCCAACCACAAGGTTTCTTGCCATGGGGAAGGAGTTCTGATTTCTGCATCACCTTCAACCCTGGGCAGTGATTGGAGATAAGGTCTAGGTTCTGAAACCTGAAAACTGATGTTGGGTATAAATGACGACCTAAGGCCATTGCGGCTCGATATGCTCAGTGTGCGGCCAGCTGTCTGGGAGGGGCCAGGGGGTCCAGCCTCAGGCTGTGTCAGAAAGGGCATTAGTGCCCTGGTCAGCCTATGTATTTGGGGTACAGCCAAGGTCGGTGCAGGTTGATCCTCATTTGGGGTTACTGGGTAGCCCCAGAGGACAATGTTTTTCTTCTGCAGAGCCAGCAGAGTGCTGCATTGTAGTTCTGGATTGCCAACCTGGAGGGCTTGTGGGCCAGTAGTCTGACGACAAAAGTCTGAGAACACAAGCTAAGCTTAGGTTTCTGGGTGAGGCCATGGCACGCACAATCTACAGACATGAATCGAGGTCTCGTGCATCTGAAGTCAGCGCGAGGATCAGACGATCGCTCAGGTTGGAGTTTCTGTCCCTGATGGCTCCTTCATGAATGGGGTGGGGCATCACGAGGCCATGGGTGTTTTCCCACGATGGGAGTTGTGAGAAGCTCCAAACTGCAGAGAGTCTTCTGCAGGACAATTGAGACCTGTTGTTTGGCTCCAGGCCAATGATTCTGAGCAGGGTTCTAAGGATGGATGGCTGGGTAGCCCACCTCGCATTCCAATTGTCTCCTAGCAACAAGACAGGTTAGATCTCCTGGATCTGTGTGGAGCAACTGAGGACGCAGAGTTGAAATGGACACCCCTGGGGATGGGTCCTAACGTGCTTTTGTGTCTATGGAGACCTTGGAATGAAGCGGTGGCACTGGGGCCCTAAAGGGTTCTCCTAAACAGAGGCTTTGACACAGCTCCAACGTGCAAGTTTCCCATGTGTAGATGAGATGTTTTCTGATGGGTGAGTCAAGAAATAGCTATATGCTGCTTTTGAAATCCAGGCCTCTGAGGAGAGATGCCTGGAAACCAAAGCAATGGATCTGATTAGTGCCTAGGGGCCTGTTCTTTCCTTTTTACCTCTGGGGACATCTGTCTATGGGTCTGAGTGCAGGTAGGTGCTCAGTTGGGCTCAGATTGCCCCTGTTGTTCCTGGGAAGCCACCAGTATTGAGATGGATCAGGGACTTTGGAGGTTTATCCTATTAGAAGGGTTGTGGCCATTGGAATGGGCACACACAATTCCCTTGGAGAGGGCAAGTACAGTCCTCAGGTTTGGCTCCAGGGGCCTGAGCCTGTAGGTTGTGTAGGCCAGGGCTGTTTGGACAGTTGTCTGAAAACACAAACTCGGCTTATGTTTCGGGTCATAGGTATGGCAGGACTGATCTACAGACCATGAGGAGAACTCTTCGGGATTTGAAAGAAGGGCGAGTGTGAGGCTTCTGCTCAAGTTTTTGTCTCTGGATATCGTGTCACTCATGGTCGTGGAATTTCTGGGTGACTTCATGGGAAATGGACGAGTCTTACTCTCTGATGGTTTGGCCCCGTGGGTAGAGTTTGGGGTCATTCTGTGGGCTGGAAGAAGTCCGTTTTTTTTTTTATTCTTGTTTTTTTTCTTTTTTATCCTCAGGTGTCCCACCAAATGAGGGATTCCAGAGTAGAGCCCTGGGGAGGTACGACTGGACCATCAGAAATTTGGTTAAAAATTGGGGCCTAGGGACATGTCAAGCCCATTATGACATCTAATGGTCCAGCCACTGAGAGGTCTTACTAGAGGACAGGACTCATGATGAGGGTCACAATGCGTGTGTATGCCCTCCTCACACTCAAGAATGGGCGGGGCCTCAGGGTGAATGCTGGTTTCTCCTACACTGAACGTTGGACAACGTGCCAACCACAGGGTTCTTGCCATGGGTAAGGAGGAGTTCTGATTTCTGCATCACACTCACCCCTGGGAAGTGATTGGAGATAAGGTCTCGGTTCTGAAGCCTGAAAACTGAGGTAGGGAAGAGATGATGACCTAAGGCCATGGCGGGTTTTATGTGCTCAGTGTGCGGTCAGCTTTCTGGGTGTTGGTCAGGAGGTCCGGGCTCAGGTTGTGTTCGACAGTGCATTAGTGCCCAGGTTAGACTATATAATTTGGGTAAAGTCGAGTGCTGTGTAGGTTTACCCTCATTTAAGGTGCCTGGGCAGCTCATGAGGCAATAATTTTTTTTCTAGAGGGCAGGCAGAGTGCTGCATTGTGGGTCCGGGATTGCCAAACTTGAGGGCTTCGGGGCCAGGAGTGTGAGGACGGAAGTCTGAGAAGACAAGCTAGACTTGGGTTTCAGGGCGAGGGCACGGCAGGTACCCCCTGCAGATCTGAACCAATATCTCATGCATCTGAAGTCAGGGCGAGGATCAGACGTTGGCTCAGGTTGGAGTTTCTGAGCATGACGGCCGCTTCATGAAGGGAGCGGAATCTCGAGGCCATTGAGGTTTTTTCACGTTGGGAGTTGTGGGATGCCCCCTTCATGGATTCCTTCTGCGGGACAATTGAGACCTGTTGGACAGCTCCAGGACATCCCATATGGAATGACTCCAGAGCACCGTTCACGGATGGATGCCTGGGAAGCCCGCCTCGCATTCCAATTGTCTCCTAGCAACAAGACAGTTTAGATCTGATGGCTCTGCGGGAGCAACCGGGGTGGCTGAGTTGAAACGGACTTTCCTTAGGATGGGTCCTAATGTGTTTTTGTGTCCATGAGGGCCTTGGAATGGGGCGGAGGCACCGGGACCCTGAAGTACTCTCCTATGCTTTGGACATGGCTCCCATGCACAGGTTTCCTTGTGGAGACGAGATGAGTTCTGATGGGTGCCTCAGGAAAACCCCTATGCTCGTATGGAATCAGGCTTTTGAGGACACATGCCTGTAACCCAAAGCAAAGGATGCTATTATGGCCTAGGGTCCTGTCTGGTTCAATCTTCTTCTCTGGAGACATCCATCTATGGTATGATTGGAGGTCGATTATCAGCTGGTGTCAGACAGCCCTTGTTTGTTCCGGGCGACCAACACTATTGGGATGGCCTCAGGGACTTTGGAGGTTTCTCCTAATTTGTTCGATTTTGGACCATGGAATGGGCAGAATTCCCATGGATTGGTAGGCACAGTCCTAATGTGTGGCTCCAGGGGCCCAGCCTGGAGGGTGTGGGGCCCAAGACTTTGAGGACAGAAGTCTGAAAACACAAACTCAGCTTAGGTTTGGGGACGTAGGTATGGCAGGCCCGATCTACAAACCATGAGAAGAACTCATCAGGATATGAGGAAAGTGCGAGTCTGAGGCGCTTGCTCAGGCTTTGGTCTCTGGATTTTGTATCAGCGATGGCAGTGGAATGTCGGGGAGGGCTCATGGGCCATGGACGAATCTTCCTCTCTGAGGATTTGGCCAAACCATTTGCTTTTCGTCAATCTGTGGGATGGGAGGACTCATTTCAGTTTTGTTACCTCAGGTGTCCCACCAAAAGAGGAATTCCATAGCAAAGCCGTGGGGAAGACTGAAGGGACAACCCGAACTATGGTTAAAAATTGGGGCCTAGGTGCATGGCAAGCTCAATATGCTATCTCATCATCCAGCCACTGAGTGGCCTTACTTGAGGACTGGGCTCAGCCTGAGCGTCACAATGTGTGTTTGTGACCAATGTGGCCCGCGAGCATGGGCGGGGCCTCATGGGCCACACTGGTTTCAACTACACTGAACGTTGGACAACATGCCAACCACAAGGTTTCTTGCCATGGGGAAGGAGTTCTGATTTCTGCATCACCTTCAACCCTGGGCTGTGATTGGAGATATGGTCTAGGTTCTGAAACCTGAAAACCGAGGTTGGGAAGAGATGACGACCTAAGGCCATGGCGGCTCGATGTGCTCAGTGTGCGGCCAGCTGTCTGGGAGGGTCCAGGGGGTCCAGGCTCATCTGTGTCAGAAAGGGCATTAGTGCCCTGGTCAGCCTATGTATTTTGGGTACAGCCAAGGTTGGTGCAGGTTGATCCTCATTTGGGGTTACTGGGTAGCCCCAGAGGACAATGTTTTTCTTCTGGAGGGCCGGCAGAGTGCTGCATTGTAGTTCTGGATTGCCAAACTGGAGGGCTTGTGGGCCAGTAGTCTGACGACAAAAGTCTGAGAACACAAGCTAGGCTTAGGTTTCTGGGTGAGGCCATGGTAGGCACAATCTACAGACCTGAATCGAGACCTTGTGCATCTGAAGTCAGAGCGAGGATCAGACGATCGCACAGGTTGGAGTTTCTGTCCCTGATGGCCCCTTCATGAATGGGGGGGGGCATCACGAGGCCATGGGTGTTTTCCCACGATGGGAGTTGTGAGAAGCTCCAAACTGCAGAGAGTCTTCTGCAGGACAATTGAGACCTGTTGTTTGGCTCCAGGCCAATGATTCTGAGCAGGGTTCTAAGGATGGATGGCTGGGTAGCCCACCTCGCATTCCAATTGTCTCCTAGCAACAAGACAGGTTAGATCTCCTGGATCTGTGGGGAGCAACCGAGGACGCTGAGTTGAAATGGACACCCCTGGGGATGGGTCCTAACGTGCTTTTGTGTCTATGGAGACCTTGGAATGAAGCGGTGGCACTGGGGCCCTAAAGGGTTCTCCTAAACAGAGGCTTTGAACAGCTCCAACGTGCAAGTTTCCCATGTGTAGATGAGATGTTTTCTGATGGGTGAGTCAAGAAATAGCTATATGCTGCTTTTGAAATCCAGGCCTCTGAGGAGAGATGCCTGGAAACCAAAGCAATGGATCTGGGCCTGTTCTTTCCTTTTTACCTCTGGGGACATCTGTCTATGGGTCTGAGTGCAGGTAGGTGCTCAGTTGGGCTAAGATTGCCCCTGTTTTTCCTGCGAAGCGACCACTATTGAGATGGATCAGGGACTTTGGAGGTTTATCCTATTAGAAGGCTTGTGGCCATTGGAATGGGCACACACAATTCCCTTGGAGAGGGCAAGTACAGTCCTCAGGTTTGGTTCCAGGGGCCTGAGCCTGTAGGTTGTGTAGGCCAGGGCTGTTTGGACAGTTGTCTGAAAACACAAACTCGGCTTATGTTTCTGGTCATATGTATGGCAGGACTGATCTACAGACCATGAGGAGAACTCTTCGGGATTTGAAAGAAGGGCGAGTGTGAGGCTCCTGCTCAAGTTTTTGTCTCTGGATATCGTGTCACTCATGGTCGTGGAATTTCTGGGTGACTTCATGGGAAATGGACGAGGCTTACTCTCTGGTGGTTTGGCCCCGTCCAAAGAGTTTGGGGTCATTCTTTGGGCTGGAAGAAGTCCGTTTTTTTTTTTTGTTGTTGTTGTTTTTTTCTTTTTTAACCTCAAGTGTCCCACCAAATTAGGGATTCCAGTGTAGAGACCTGGGGAGGGGCGACTGGACAATCTGAAATCTGGTTAAAAATTGGGGCCTAGGGACATGTCAAGCCCATTATGACATCTAATGGTCCAGCAACTGAGAGGACTTACTAGAGGACAAGACTCATGCTGAGGGTCACAATGCGTGTGTATGCCCTCGTCGCACTCAAGAATGGGCGGGGCCTCAGGGTGAATGCTGGTTTCTCCTACATTGAACGTTGGAAAACGTGCAAACCACAAGGGTTCTTGCCATGGGTAAGGAGGAGTTCTGATTTCTGCATCACCTTCAACCCTGGGCAGTGATTGGAGATAAGGTCTAGGTTCTGAAACCTGAAAACCGAGGTTGGGAAAAGATGACGACCTAAGGCCATGGCGGCTTGATGTGCTCAGTGTGCGGCCAGCTGTCTGGGAGGGGCCAGGGGGTCCAGGCTCAGGCTGTACCAGAAAGGGCATTAGAGCCCTGGTCAGCCTATGTATTTGGTGTACAGCCAAGGTCGGTGCAGGTTGATCCTCATTTCGGATTACTGGGTAGCCCCAGCGGACAATGTTTTTCTTCTGGAGGGCCGGCAGAATGCTGCATTGTAGTACTGGATGCCAAACTGGAGGGCTTGTGGGCCAGTAGTCTGACGACAAAAGTCTGAGAACACAAGCTAGGCTTAGGTTTCTGGGTGAGGCCATGGCAGGCACAATCTACAGACCTGAATCGAGATCTCGTGCATCTGAAGTCAGGGCGAGGATCCTACGATCGCTCAGGTTGGAGTTTCTGTCCCTGATGGCCCCTTCATGAATGGGGGGGGCATCACGAGGCCATGGGTGTTTTCCCACGATGGGAGTTGTGAGAAGCTCCATACTGCAGAGAGTCTTCTGCAGGACAATTGAGACCTGTTGTTTGGCTCCAGGCCAATGATTCTGAGCAGGGTTCTAAGGATGGATGGCTGGGTAGCCCACCTCACATTCCAATTGTCTCCTAGCAACAAGACAGGTTAGATCTCCTGGATCTGTGGGGAGCAACCGAGGACGCTGAGTTGAAATGGACACCCCTGGGGATGGGTCCTAACGTGCTTTTGTGTCTATGGAGACCTTGGAATGAAGCGGTGGCACTGGGGCCCTAAAGGGTTCTCCTAAACAGAGGCTTTGACACAGCTCCAACGTGCAAGTTTCCCATGTGTAGATGAGATGTTTTCTGATGGGTGAGTCAAGAAACAGCTATATGCTGCTTTTGAAATCCAGGCCTCTGAGGAGAGATGCCTGGAAACCAAAGCAATGGATCTGATTAGTGCCTAGGGGCCTGTTCTTTCCTTTTTACTTCTGGGGACATCTGTCTATGGGTCTGAGGGCAGGTAGGTGCTCAGTTGGGCTCAGATTGCCCCTGTTGTTCCTGGGAAGCCACCACTATTGAGATGGATCAGGGACTTTGGAGGTTTATCCTATTAGAAGGGTTGTGGCCATTGGAATGGGCACACACAATTCCCTTGGAGAGGGCAAGTACAGTCCTCAGGTTTGGCTCCAGGGGCCTGAGCCTGTAGGTTGTGTAGGCCAGGGCTGTTTGGACAGTTGTCTGAAAACACAAACTCGGCTTATGTTTCGGGTCATAGGTATGGCAGGAGTGATCTACAGACCATGAGGAGAACTCTTCGGGATTTGAAAGAAGGGCGAGTGTGAGGCTCCTGCTCAAGTTTTTGTCTCTGGATATCGTGTCACTCATGGTCGTGGAATTTCTGGGTGACTTCATGGGAAATGGGCGAGTGTTAAGCTCTGGTGGATTGGCCCCGTCCAAAGAGTTTGGGGTCATTCTGTGGGCTGGAAGACGTCCGTTTTTTTTTTATTGTTGTTTTTTTCTTTTTTAACCTCAGGTGTCCCAAAAAATGAGGGATTCCAGAGTAGAGCCCTGGGGAGGGGCGACTGGACCATCAGAAATCTGGTTAAAAATTGGGGCCTAGGGACATGTCAAGCCCATTATGACATCTAATGGTCCAGCCACTGAGAGGACTTACTAGAGGATAGGACTCATGATGAGGGTCACAATGCGTGTGTATGCCCTCGTCGCACTCAAGAATGGGCGGGGCCTCAGGGTGAATGCTGGTTTCTCCTACACTGAACGTTGGACAACGTGCTAACCACAAGGGTTCTTGCCATGGGTAAGGAGGAGTTCTGATATCTGCATCACACTCACCCCTGGGCAGTGATTGGAGATAAGGTCTCGGTTCTGAAGCCTGAAAACTGAGGTAGGGAAGAGATGATGACCTAAGGCCATGGCGGGTTTTATGTGCTCAGTGTGCGGTCAGCTTTCTGGGTGTTGGTCAGGAGGTCCGGGCTCAGGTTGTGTTCGACAGTGCATTAGTGCCCAGGTTAGACTATATAATTTGGGTAAAGTCGAGTGCTGTGTAGGTTTACCCTCATTTAAGGTGCCTGGGCAGCTCATGAGGCAATAATTTTTTTTTCTAAGGGCAGGCAGAGTGCTGCATTGTGGGTCCGGAATTGCCAAACTTGAGGGCTTCGGGGCCAGGACTGTGAGGATGGAAGTCTGAGAAGACAAGCTAGACTTGGGTTTCAGGGCGAGGGCACGGCAGGTACCCCCTGCAGATCTGAACCAATATCTCATGCATCTGAAGTCAGGGCGATGATCAGACGTTGGCTCAGGTTGGAGTTTCTGAGCATGACGGCCGCTTCATGAAGGGAGCGGAATCTCGAGGCCATTGAGGTTTTCCCACGTTGGGAGTTGTGGGATGCACCCTTCAAGGATTCCTTCTGCGGGACAATTGAGACCTGTTGGACAGCTCCAGGACATCCCATATGGAATGACTCCAGAGCACCGTTCGCGGATGGATGCCTGGGAAGCCCGCCTCGCATTCCAATTGTCTCCTAGCAACAAGACAGTTTAGATCTGATGGTTCTGCGGGAGCAACCGGGGTGGCTGAGTTGAAATGGACTTTCCTGAGGATGGGTCCTAATGTGTTTTTGTGTCCATGAGGGCCTTGGAATGGGGCGGTGGCACCTGGACCCTGAAGTACTCTCCTAAGCTTTGGACATGGCTCCCATGCACAGGTTTCCTTGTGGAGACGAGATGAGTTCTGATGGGTGCCTCAGGAAAACCCCTATGCTCGTATGGAATCAGGCTTTTGAGAACACATGGCTGTAACCCAAAGCAATGGATCCTATTATGGCCTAGGGTCCTGTCTGGTTCAATCTTCTTCTCTAGGGACATCCATCTATGGTATGAGTGGAGGTCGATTATCAGCTGCTGTCAGACAGCGCTTATTTGTTCCGGGCGACCTACACTATTGGGATGGCCTCAGGGACTTTGGAGGTTTCTCCTAATTTGTACGATTTGGGACGATGGAATGGGCAGAATTCCCATGGATTGGTAGGCACAGTCCTAATGTGTGGCTCCAGGGGCCCAGCCTGGAGGGTGTGTGGCCCAAGACTTTGAGGACAGAAGTCTGAAAACACAAACTCAGCTTAGGTTTGGGGACGTAGGTATGGCAGGCCCGATCGACAAACCATGAGAAGAACTCTTCAGGATATGAAGAAAGTGCGAGTCTGAGGCGCTTGCTCAGGCTTTTGTCTCTGGATTTTGTATCAGCGATGGCCGTGGAATGTCGGGGAGGCCTCATGGGCCATGGACGAATCTTCCTCTCTGAGGATTTGGCCCGATTCCCAATTGCTTTTCATCAATCTGTGGGATGGGAGGACTCATTTCAGTTTTGTTACCTCAGGTGTCCCACCAAAAGAGGAATTCCAAAGCCAAGCCGTGGGGAAGACTGAAGGGACAACCCGAACTATGGTTAAAAATTGGGGCCTAGGGGCATGGCAAGCCCAATATGCTATCTCTTCATCCAGCAGCTGAGTGGCCTTACTTGAGGACTGGGCTCAGCCTGAGCGTCACAATGTGTGTTTGTGACCATTGTGGCCCCCGAGCATGGGCGGGGCCTCATGGGCCACACTGGTTTCAACTACACTGAATGTTGGACAACATGCCAACCACAAGGTTTCTTGCCATGGGGAAGGAGTTCTGATTTATGCATCACCTTCAACCCTGGGCAGTGATTGGATATAAGGTCTAGGTTCTGAAACCTGAAAACCGAGGTTGGGAAGAGATGACGACCTAAGGCCATGGCGGCTTGATGTGCTCAGTGTGCGGCCAGCTGTCTGGGAGTGTCCAGGGGGTCCAGGCTCAGGCTGTACCAGAAAGGGCATTAGTGCCCTGGTCAGCCTATGTATTTGGGGTACAGCCAAGGTCGGTGCAGGTTGGTCCTCATTTGGGATTACTGGGTAGCCCCAGAGGACAATGTTTTTCTTCTGCAGAGCCGGCAGAGTGCTGCATTGTAGTTCTGGATTGCCAAACTTAGGGCTTGTGGGCCAGTAGTCTGACGACAAAAGTCTGAGAACACAAGCTAGGCTTAGGTTTCTGGGTGAGGCCATGGCAGGCACAATCTACAGACCTGAATCGAGATCTCGTGCATCTGAAGTCAAGGCGAGGATCAGATGATCGCTCAGGTTGGAGTTTCTGACCCTGATGGCCCCTTCATGAATGGGGGGGGGCATCACGAGGCCATGGGAGTTTTCCCACGATGGGAGTTGTGAGAAGCTCCAAACTGCAGAGAGTCTTCCGCAGGACAATTGAGACCAGTTGTTTGGCTCCAGGCCAATGATTCTGAGCAGGGTTCTAAGGATGGATGGCTGGGTAGCCCACCTCGCATTCCAAATGTCTCCTAGCTACAAGACAGGTTAGATCTCCTGGATCTGTGGGGAGCAACCGAGGACGCTGAGTTGAAATGGACACCCCTGGGGATGGGTCCTAACGTGCTTTTGTGTCTATGGAGACCTTGGATTGAAGCGGTGGCGCTGGGGCCCTAAAGGGTTCTCCTAAACAGAGGCTTTGACACAGCTCCAACGTGCAAGTTTCCCATGTGTAGATGAGATGTTTTCTGATGGGTGAGTCAAGAAACAGCTATATGCTGCTTTTGAAATCCAGGCCTCTGAGGAGAGATGCCTGGAAACCAAAGCAATGGATCTGATTAGTGCCTAGGGGCCTGTTCTTTCGTTTTTACCTCTGGGGACATCTGTCTATGGGTCTGAGTGCAGGTAGGTGCTCAGTTGGGCTCAGATTGCCCCTGTTGTTCCTGGGAAGCCACCACTATTGAGATGGATCAGGGACTTTGGAGGTTTATCCTATTAGAAGGCTTGTGGCCATTGGAATGGGCACACACAATTCCCTTGGAGAGGGCAAGTACAGTCCTCAGGTTTGGCTCCAGGGGCCTGAGCCTGTAGGTTGTGTAGGCCAGGGCTGTTTGGACAGTTGTCTGAACACACAAACTCGGCTTATGTTTCGGGTCATAGGTATGGCAGGACTGATCTACAGACCATGAGGAGAACTCTTCGGGATTTGAAAGAAGGGCGAGTGTGAGGCTCCTGCTCAAGTTTTTGTCTCTGGATATCATGTCACTCTTGGTCTTGGAATTTCTGGGTGACTTCATGGGAAATGGGCGAGTGTTAAGCCCTGGTGGTTTGGCCCCGTCCAAAGAGTTTGGGGTCATTCTGTGGGCTGGAAGATGTCCGTTTTTGTTGTTGTTGTTGTTGTTTTCTTTTTTAACCTCAGGTGTCCCACCAAATGAGGGATTCCAGAGTAGAGCCCTGGGGAGGGGCGACTGGACAATAAGAAATCTGGTTAAAAATTGGGGCCTAGGGACATGTCAAGCCCATTATGACATCTAATGGTCCAGCCACTGAGAGGACTTACTAGAGGACAGGACTCAAGATGAGTGTCACAATGCGTGTGTATGCCCTCGTCGCGCTCAAGAATGGGCGGGGCCTCAGGGTGAATGCTGGTTTCTCCTACATTGAACATTGGACAACGTGCCAACCACAAGGGTTCTTTCCATGGGTAAGGAGGAGTTATGATTTCTGCATCACACTCACCCCTGGGCAGTGAATGGAGATAAGGTCTCGGTTCTGAAGCCTGAAAACTGAGGTGGGGAAGAGATGATGACCTAAGGCCATGGCGGGTTTTATGTGCTCAGTGTGCGGTCAGCTTTCTGGGTGTTGGTCAGGAGGTCCGGGCTCAGGTTGTGTTCGACAGTGCATTAGTGCCCAGGTTAGACTATATAATTTGGGTAAAGTCGAGTGCTGTGTAGGTTTACCCTCATTTAAGGTGCCTGGGCAGCTCATGAGGCAATAATTTTTTTTCTAGAGGGCAGGCAGAGTGCTGCATTGTGGGTCCGGGATTGCCAAACTTGAGGGCTTCGGGGCCAGGAGTGTGAGGACGGAAGTCTGAGAAGACAAGCTAGACTTGGGTTTCAGGGCGAGGGCACGGCAGGTACCCCCTGCAGATCTGAACCAATATCTCATGCATCTGAAGTCAGGGCGAGGATCAGACGTTGGCTCAGGTTCGAGTTTCTGAGCGTGACGGCCGCTTCATGAAGGGAGCGGAATCTCGAGGCCATTGAGGTTTTCCCACGTTGGGAGTTGTGGGATGCCCCCTTCAAGGATTCCTTCTGCGGGACAATTGAAACCTGTTGGACAGCTCCAGGACATCCCATATGGAATGACTCCTGGATGCCTGGGAAGACCGCCTCCATTCCAATTGTCTCCTAGCAACAAGACAGTTTAGATCTGATGGCTCTGCGGGAGCAACCGGGGTGGCTGAGTTGAAATGGACTTTCCTGAGGATGGGTCCTAATGTGTTTTTGTGTCCATGAGGGCCTTGGAATGGGGCGGTGGCACCGGGACCCTGAAGTACTCTCCTAAGCTTTGGACATGGCTCCCATGCACATGTTTCCTTGTGGAGACGAGATGAGTTCTGATGGGTGCCTCAGGAAAACACCTATGCTCATATTGAAATCAGACTTTTGAGGACACATGCCTGTAACCCAAAGCAATGGATCCTATTATGGCCTAGGGCCCTGTCTGGTTCAATCTTCTTCTCTGGGGACATCCATCTATGGTATGAGTGGAGGTCGATTATCAGCTGGTGTCAGACAGTCCTTGTTTGTTCCGGGCGACCTACACTATTGGGATAGCCTCAGGGACTTTTGAGGTTTCTCCTAATTTGTACGATTTTGGACCATGGAATGGGCAGAATTCCCATGGATTGGTAGGCACAGTCCTAATGTGTGGCTCCAGGGGCCCAGCCTGGAGGGTGTGTGGCCCAAGACTTTGAGGACAGAAGTCTGAAAACACAAACTCAGCTTAGGTTTTGGGGACGTAGGTATGGCAGGCCCGATCTACAAACCATGAGAAGAACTCTTCAGGATATGAAGAAAGTGCGAGTCTGAGGTGCTTGCTCAGGCTTTTGTCTCTGGATTTTGTATCAGTGATGGCCGTGGAATGTCGGGGAGGCCTCATGGGCCATGGACGAATCTTCCTCTCTGAGGATTTGGCCCGATTCACAATTACTTTTTCAATGTGGGATGGGAGGACTCATTTCAGTTTTGTTACCTCAGGTGTCCCACCAAAAGAGGAATTCCAAATCCAAGCCTTGGGGAAGACTGAAGGGACAACCCGAACTATGTTTAAAAATTGGGGCCTAGGGGCATGGCAAGCCCAATATGATATCTCTTCATCCAGCCACTGAGTGGCCTTACTTGAGGATTGGGCTCGGCCTGAGGGTCACAATGTGTGTTTGTGACCAATGTGGCCCGCGAGCATGGGCGGGGCCTCATGGGCCACACTGGTTTCAACTACACTGAACGTTGGACAACATGCCAACCACAAGGTTTCTTGCCATGGGGAAGGAGTTCTGATTTCTGCATCACCTTCAACCCTGGGCAGTGATTGGAGATAAGGTCTAGGTTCTGAAACCTGAAAACTGATGTTGGGTATAAATGACGACCTAAGGCCATTGCGGCTCGATATGCTCAGTGTGCGGCCAGCTGTCTGGGAGGGGCCAGGGGGTCCAGCCTCAGGCTGTGTCAGAAAGGGCATTAGTGCCCTGGTCAGCCTATGTATTTGGGGTACAGCCAAGGTCGGTGCAGGTTGATCCTCATTTGGGGTTACTGGGTAGCCCCAGAGGACAATGTTTTTCTTCTGCAGGGCCAGCAGAGTGCTGCATTGTAGTTCTGGATTGCCAAACTGGAGGGCTTGTGGGCCAGTAGTCTGTCGACAAAAGTCTGAGAACACAAGCTAAGCTTAGGTTTCTGGGTGAGGCCATGGCACGCACAATCTACAGACATGAATCGAGGTCTCGTGCATCTGAAGTCAGCGCGAGGATCAGACGATCGCTCAGGTTGGAGTTTCTGTCCCTGATGGCTCCTTCATGAATGGGGTGGGGCATCACGAGGCCATGGGTGTTTTCCCACGATGGGAGTTGTGAGAAGCTCCAAACTGCAGAGAGTCTTCTGCAGGACAATTGAGACCTGTTGTTTGGCTCCAGGCCAATGATTCTGAGCAGGGTTCTAAGGATGGATGGCTGGGTAGCCCACCTCGCATTCCAATTGTCTCCTAGCAACAAGACAGGTTAGATCTCCTGGATCTGTGTGGAGCAACTGAGGACGCAGAGTTGAAATGGACACCCCTGGGGATGGGTCCTAACGTGCTTTTGTGTCTATGGAGACCTTGGAATGAAGCGGTGGCACTGGGGCCCTAAAGGGTTCTCCTAAACAGAGGCTTTGACACAGCTCCAACGTGCAAGTTTCCCATGTGTAGATGAGATGTTTTCTGATGGGTGAGTCAAGAAACAGCTATATGCTGCTTTTGAAATCCAGGCCTCTGAGGAGAGATGCCTGGAAACCAAAGCAATGGATCTGATTAGTGCCTAGGGGCCTGTTCTTTCGTTTTTACCTCTGGGTACATCTGTCTATGGGTCTGAGTGCAGGTAGGTGCTCAGTTGGGCTCAGATTGCCCCTGTTGTTCCTGGGAAGCCACCACTATTGAGATGGATCAGGGACTTTGGAGGTTTATCCTATTAGAAGGGTTGTGGCCATTGGAATGGGCACACACAATTCCCTTGGAGAGGGCAAGTACAGTCCTCAGGTTTGGCTCCAGGGGCCTGAGCCTGTAGGTTGTGTAGGCCAGGGCTGTTTGGACAGTTGTCTGAACACACAAACTCGGCTTATGTTTCGGGTCATAGGTATGGCAGGACTGATCTACAGACCATGAGGAGAACTCTTCGGGATTTGAAAGAAGGGCGAGTGTGAGGCTTCTGCTCAAGTTTTTGTCTCTGGATATCATGTCACTCATGGTCTTGGAATTTCTGGGTGAATTCATGGGAAATGGGCGAGTGTTAAGCCCTGGTGGTTTGGCCCCGTCCAAAGAGTTTGGGGTCATTCTGTGGGCTGGAAGATGTCCGTTTTTGTTGTTGTTGTTGTTGTTTTCTTTTTTAACCTCAGGTGTCCCACCAAATGAGGGATTCCAGAGTAGAGCCCTGGGGAGGGGCGACTGGACAATAAGAAATCTGGTTAAAAATTGGGGCCTAGGGACATGTCAAGCCCATTATGACATCTAATGGTCCAGCCACTGAGAGGACTTACTAGAGGACAGGACTCAAGATGAGTGTCACAATGCGTGTGTATGCCCTCGTCGCGCTCAAGAATGGGCGGGGCCTCAGGGTGAATGCTGGTTTCTCCTACATTGAACATTGGACAACGTGCCAACCACAAGGGTTCTTTCCATGGGTAAGGAGGAGTTATGATTTCTGCATCACACTCACCCCTGGGCAGTGAATGGAGATAAGGTCTCGGTTCTGAAGCCTGAAAACTGAGGTGGGGAAGAGATGATGACCTAAGGCCATGGCGGGTTTTATGTGCTCAGTGTGCGGTCAGCTTTCTGGGTGTTGGTCAGGAGGTCCGGGCTCAGGTTGTGTTCGACAGTGCATTAGTGCCCAGGTTAGACTATATAATTTGGGTAAAGTCGAGTGCTGTGTAGGTTTACCCTCATTTAAGGTGCCTGGGCAGCTCATGAGGCAATAATTTTTTTTCTAGAGGGCAGGCAGAGTGCTGCATTGTGGGTCCGGGATTGCCAAACTTGAGGGCTTCGGGGCCAGGAGTGTGAGGACGGAAGTCTGAGAAGACAAGCTAGACTTGGGTTTCAGGGCGAGGGCACGGCAGGTACCCCCTGCAGATCTGAACCAATATCTCATGCATCTGAAGTCAGGGCGAGGATCAGACGTTGGCTCAGGTTCGAGTTTCTGAGCGTGACGGCCGCTTCATGAAGGGAGCGGAATCTCGAGGCCATTGAGGTTTTCCCACGTTGGGAGTTGTGGGATGCCCCCTTCAAGGATTCCTTCTGCGGGACAATTGAAACCTGTTGGACAGCTCCAGGACATCCCATATGGAATGACTCCTGGATGCCTGGGAAGACCGCCTCCATTCCAATTGTCTCCTAGCAACAAGACAGTTTAGATCTGATGGCTCTGCGGGAGCAACCGGGGTGGCTGAGTTGAAATGGACTTTCCTGAGGATGGGTCCTAATGTGTTTTTGTGTCCATGAGGGCCTTGGAATGGGGCGGTGGCACCGGGACCCTGAAGTACTCTCCTAAGCTTTGGACATGGCTCCCATGCACATGTTTCCTTGTGGAGACGAGATGAGTTCTGATGGGTGCCTCAGGAAAACACCTATGCTCATATTGAAATCAGACTTTTGAGGACACATGCCTGTAACCCAAAGCAATGGATCCTATTATGGCCTAGGGCCCTGTCTGGTTCAATCTTCTTCTCTGGGGACATCCATCTATGGTATGAGTGGAGGTCGATTATCAGCTGGTGTCAGACAGTCCTTGTTTGTTCCGGGCGACCTACACTATTGGGATAGCCTCAGGGACTTTTGAGGTTTCTCCTAATTTGTACGATTTTGGACCATGGAATGGGCAGAATTCCCATGGATTGGTAGGCACAGTCCTAATGTGTGGCTCCAGGGGCCCAGCCTGGAGGGTGTGTGGCCCAAGACTTTGAGGACAGAAGTCTGAAAACACAAACTCAGCTTAGGTTTTGGGGACGTAGGTATGGCAGGCCCGATCTACAAACCATGAGAAGAACTCTTCAGGATATGAAGAAAGTGCGAGTCTGAGGTGCTTGCTCAGGCTTTTGTCTCTGGATTTTGTATCAGTGATGGCCGTGGAATGTCGGGGAGGCCTCATGGGCCATGGACGAATCTTCCTCTCTGAGGATTTGGCCCGATTCACAATTACTTTTTCAATGTGGGATGGGAGGACTCATTTCAGTTTTGTTACCTCAGGTGTCCCACCAAAAGAGGAATTCCAAATCCAAGCCTTGGGGAAGACTGAAGGGACAACCCGAACTATGTTTAAAAATTGGGGCCTAGGGGCATGGCAAGCCCAATATGATATCTCTTCATCCAGCCACTGAGTGGCCTTACTTGAGGATTGGGCTCGGCCTGAGGGTCACAATGTGTGTTTGTGACCAATGTGGCCCGCGAGCATGGGCGGGGCCTCATGGGCCACACTGGTTTCAACTACACTGAACGTTGGACAACATGCCAACCACAAGGTTTCTTGCCATGGGGAAGGAGTTCTGATTTCTGCATCACCTTCAACCCTGGGCAGTGATTGGAGATAAGGTCTAGGTTCTGAAACCTGAAAACTGATGTTGGGTATAAATGACGACCTAAGGCCATTGCGGCTCGATATGCTCAGTGTGCGGCCAGCTGTCTGGGAGGGGCCAGGGGGTCCAGCCTCAGGCTGTGTCAGAAAGGGCATTAGTGCCCTGGTCAGCCTATGTATTTGGGGTACAGCCAAGGTCGGTGCAGGTTGATCCTCATTTGGGGTTACTGGGTAGCCCCAGAGGACAATGTTTTTCTTCTGCAGGGCCAGCAGAGTGCTGCATTGTAGTTCTGGATTGCCAAACTGGAGGGCTTGTGGGCCAGTAGTCTGTCGACAAAAGTCTGAGAACACAAGCTAAGCTTAGGTTTCTGGGTGAGGCCATGGCACGCACAATCTACAGACATGAATCGAGGTCTCGTGCATCTGAAGTCAGCGCGAGGATCAGACGATCGCTCAGGTTGGAGTTTCTGTCCCTGATGGCTCCTTCATGAATGGGGTGGGGCATCACGAGGCCATGGGTGTTTTCCCACGATGGGAGTTGTGAGAAGCTCCAAACTGCAGAGAGTCTTCTGCAGGACAATTGAGACCTGTTGTTTGGCTCCAGGCCAATGATTCTGAGCAGGGTTCTAAGGATGGATGGCTGGGTAGCCCACCTCGCATTCCAATTGTCTCCTAGCAACAAGACAGGTTAGATCTCCTGGATCTGTGTGGAGCAACTGAGGACGCAGAGTTGAAATGGACACCCCTGGGGATGGGTCCTAACGTGCTTTTGTGTCTATGGAGACCTTGGAATGAAGCGGTGGCACTGGGGCCCTAAAGGGTTCTCCTAAACAGAGGCTTTGACACAGCTCCAACGTGCAAGTTTCCCATGTGTAGATGAGATGTTTTCTGATGGGTGAGTCAAGAAACAGCTATATGCTGCTTTTGAAATCCAGGCCTCTGAGGAGAGATGCCTGGAAACCAAAGCAATGGATCTGATTAGTGCCTAGGGGCCTGTTCTTTCCTTTTTACCTCTGGGTACATCTGTCTATGGGTCTGAGTGCAGGTAGGTGCTCAGTTGGGCTCAGATTGCCCCTGTTGTTCCTGGGAAGCCACCAGTATTGAGATGGATCAGGGACTTTGGAGGTTTATCCTATTAGAAGGGTTGTGGCCATTGGAATGGGCACACACAATTCCCTTGGAGAGGGCAAGTACAGTCCTCAGGTTTGGCTCCAGGGGCCTGAGCCTGTAGGTTGTGTAGGCCAGGGCTGTTGGACAGTTGTCTGAAAACACAAACTCGGCTTATGTTTCGGGTCATAGGTATGGCAGGACTGATCTACAGACCATGAGGAGAACTCTTCGGGATTTGAAAGAAGGGCGAGTGTGAGGCTTCTGCTCAAGTTTTTGTCTCTGGATATCGTGTCACTCATGGCCGTGGAATTTCTGGGTGACTTCATGGGAAATGGACGAGTCTTACTCTCTGATGGTTTGGCCCCGTGGGTAGAGTTTGGGGTCATTCTGTGGGCTGGAAGAAGTCCGTTTTTTTTTTTTTTATTCTTGTTTTTTTTCTTTTTTATCCTCAGGTGTCCCACCAAATGAGGGATTCCAGAGTAGAGCCCTGGGGAGGTACGACTGGACCATCAGAAATTTGGTTAAAAATTGGGGCCTAGGGACATGTCAAGCCCATTATGACATCTAATGGTCCAGCCACTGAGAGGTCTTACTAGAGGACAGGACTCATGATGAGGGTCACAATGCGTGTGTATGCCCTCCTCACACTCAAGAATGGGCGGGGCCTCAGGGTGAATGCTGGTTTCTCCTACACTGAACGTTGGACAACGTGCCAACCACAGGGTTCTTGCCATGGGTAAGGAGGAGTTCTGATTTCTGCATCACACTCACCCCTGGGAAGTGATTGGAGATAAGGTCTCGGTTCTGAAGCCTGAAAACTGAGGTAGGGAAGAGATGATGACCTAAGGCCATGGCGGGTTTTATGTGCTCAGTGTGCGGTCAGCTTTCTGGGTGTTGGTCAGGAGGTCCGGGCTCAGGTTGTGTTCGACAGTGCATTAGTGCCCAGGTTAGACTATATAATTTGGGTAAAGTCGAGTGCTGTGTAGGTTTACCCTCATTTAAGGTGCCTGGGCAGCTCATGAGGCAATAATTTTTTTTCTAGAGGGCAGGCAGAGTGCTGCATTGTGGGTCCGGGATTGACAAACTTGAGGGCTTCGGTGACAGGAGTGTGAGGACGGAAAACTGAGAAGACAAGCTAGACTTGGGTTTCAGGGCGAGGGCACAGCAGGTACCCCCTGCACATCTGAACCAATATCTCATGCATCTGAAGTCAGGGCGAGGATCAGACGTTGGCTCAGGTTGGAGTTTCTGAGCATGACGGCCGCTTCATGAAGGGAGCGGAATCTCGAGGCCATTGAGGTTTTCCCACGTTGGGAGTTGTGGGATGCCCCCTTCATGGATTCCTTCTGCGGGACAATTGAGACCTGTTGGACAGCTCCAGGACATCCCATATGGAATGACTCCAGAGCACCGTTCGCGGATGGATGCCTGGAAAGCCCGCCTCGCATTCCAATTGTCTGCTAGAACAAGACAGTTTAGATCTGATGGCTCTGCGGGAGCAACCGGGGTGGCTGAGTTGAAATGGACTTTCCTGAGGATGGGTCCTAATGTGTTTTTGTGTCCATGAGGGCCTTGGAATGGGGCGGTGGCACCGGGACCCTGAAGTACTCTCCTAAGCTTTGGACATGGCTCCCATGCACAGGTTTCCTTGTGGAGACGAGATGAGTTCTGATGGGTGCCTCAGGAAAACCCCTATGCTCGTATTGGAATCAGGCTTTTGAGGACACATGCCTGTAACCCAAAGCAATGGATCCTATTATGGCCTAGGGTCCTGTCTGGTTCAATCTTCTTCTCTGGGGACATCCATCTATGGTATGAGTGGAGGTCGATTATCAGCTGGTGTCAGACAGCCCTTGTTTGTTCCGGGCGACCTACACTATTGGGATGGCCTTAGGGACTTTGGAGGTTTCTCCTAATTTGTACGATTTGGGACCATGGAATGGGCAGAATTCCCATGGATTGGTAGGCACAGTCCTAATGTGTGGCTCCAGGGGCCCAGGCTGGAGGGTGTGTGGCCCAAGACTTTGAGGACAGAAGTCTGAAAACAGAAACTCAACTTAGGATTGGGGATGTAGGTATGGCAGGCCCGATCTACAAACCATGAGAAGAACTCTTCAGGATATGAAGAAAGTGCGAGTCTGAGGCGCTTGCTCAGGCTTTTGTCTCTGGATTTTGTTTCAGCGATGGCCGTGGAATGTCGGGGAGGCCTCATGGCCATGGACGAATCTTCCTCTCTGAGGATTTGGCCCGATTCCCAATTGCTTTTCGTCAATCTGTGGGATGGGAGGACTCATTTCTGTTTTGTTACCTCAGGTGTCCCACCAAAAGAGGAATTCCAAAGCAAAGCCGTGGGGAAGACTGAAGGGACAACCCGAACTATGGTTAAAAATTGGGGCCTAGGGGCATGGCAAGCCCAATATGATATCTCTTCATCCAGCCACTGAGTGGCCTTACTTGAGGATTGGGCTCGGCCTGAGGGTCACAATGTGTGTTTGTGACCAATGTGGCCCGCGAGCATGGGCGGGGCCTCATGGGCCACACTGATTTCAACTACACTGAACGTGGACACCATGCCAACCACAAGGTTTCTTGTCATGGGGAAGGAGTTCTGATTTCTGCATCACCTTCAACCCTGGGCAGTGATTGGAGATAAGGTCTAGGTTCTGAAACCTGAAAACCGAGGTTGGGAAGAGATGACGACCTAAGGCCATGGCGGCTTGATGTGCTCAGTGTGCGGCCAGCCGTCTGGGAGGGGGCAGGGGGTCCAGGCTCAGGCTGTGTCAGAAAGGGAATTAGTGCCCTGGTCAGCCTATGTATTTGGGGTACAGCCAAGGTCGGTTCAGTTTGATCTTCATTTGGGGTTACTGGGTAGCCCCAGCGGACAATGTTTTTCTTCTGGAGGGCAGGCAGAGTGCTGCATTGTAGTTCTGGATTGCCAAAATGGAGGGCTTGTGGGCCAGTAGTCTGACGACCAAAGTTTGAGAACACAAGCTAGGCTTAGGTTTCTGGGTGAGGCCATGGCAGGCACAATATACAGACCTGAATCGAGGTCTCGTGCATCTGAAGTCAGCGCGAGGATCAGTCGATCGCTCAGGTTGGACTTTCTGTCCCTGATGGCCCCTTCATGAATGGGGGGGCATCACGAGGCCATGGGGGTTTTCCCACGACGGGAATGTGAGAAGCTCCAAACTGCAGAGAGTCTTCTGCAGGACAATTGAGACCTTTCGTTTGCCTCCAGGCCAATGATTCTGAGCAGGGTTCTAAGGATGGATGGCTGGGTAGCCCACCTCGCATTCTAATTGTCTCCTAGCAACAAGACAGGTTAGATCTCCTGGATCTGTGGGGAGCAACCGTGGACGCTGAGTTGAAATGGACACCCCTGGAAATGGGTCCTAATGTGCTTTTCTGTCTATGGAGACCTTGGAATGAAGCGGAGGCACTGGGCCCTAAAGGGTTCTCCTAAACAGAGGCTTTGACACAGCCCCAACGTGTAAGTTTCCCATGTGTAGATGAGATGTTTTCTGATGTGTGGGTCAAGAAACAGCTATATGCTGCTTTTGAAATCCAGGCCTCTGAGGAGAGATGCTTGGAAACCAAAGCAATGGATCTGATTAGTGCCTAGGGGCCTGTTCTTTCCTTTTTACCTCTGGGGACATCTGTCTATGGGTCTGAGTGCAGGTAGGTGCTCAGTTGGGCTCAGATTGCTTCTGTTTTTCCTGGGAAGTCACCACTATTGAGATGGATCAGGGACTTTGGAGGTTTATCCTATTAGAAGGGTTGTGGCCATTGGAATGGGCACACACAATTCCCTTGGAGAGGGCAAGTACAGTCCTCTGGTTTGGCTCCAGGGGCCTGAGCCTGTAGGTTGTGTAGGCCTGGGCTGTTTGGACAGTTGTCTGAAAACACACACCCTCCAGGCTAGGGCCCCTGGAACCACACCTCAGGATTGTTCCTGCCCTCTCAAAGGGAATTCTTCATATTCCATTTGCCACAACCATATAAATCAGGAGAAATCTCCAATGTCCCTGGGACCATACCAATTTTGTAGGCCGCTTGGAACAAACAGGGGTGATCTGACACTAGCTGAGCAACTAGCTCCACACAGACTCGGAGACAGATGTCCCCAGAGAAGAACATTGAACTGGACAGGCCCCTAGGCCCTAATCAGATCCATTGCTTTGGTTTCCAGGCATCTCTTCTCAGAGGCCTGGTATCCAATACCAGCCTATGGGGTTTCCAGAGGCCCCTTCAGAGCAAGTCTTGTCTGCACATTGGAAACTTGCTCGTGGAGCTATGTCAGAACCTCAGAGGCCTGGTTTTCAATACCACCATATGGGGGTTTCCTGAGTCATCAGTCATAACAAATGTCTTCTCCACATGGGAAACGTGCTCTTTCAAGCTGTGTCAAAACCTCCGGCTAGGAAAATCCTTCAGTGCCCCGGTGCCACCACCTCATTCCAAGGTCTCCATGGACACAATCCCACATTAGGACCCATCTGCAGGAGAGTCTATTTCAACTCAGTGCCCTTGGGTGCTCCCCTAGAGCCAGCAGATCGAACCTATCTTGTCACTAGGAGACAATTGGAATGTGAGGCGGGCTGGCTAGGCATCCATCTGTAGAAAACTACTCTGAAGTAATTCCATATGGGACGTCCTGGAGCCATCCAACAGGTCACAGCTGTCCTGCAGAAGGAATCCTTGCGCTTTGGAGCACCTCACAACTCCCATCATGGGAAAAGCTCTGTGGCCTCGTGGTGCACCGTCCCCTTCATGAAAGAGCCATCTTGGACAGAAACTCCAACCTGAGCCAACGTCTAATCCTCGCCCTGACTTCAGATGCACGAAATCTTGATTCAACTCTGCAGAGTGTGCCTGCCGAAACCCCGCCCCGAAGCAAAACCTAGCTATTGTTCTCAGACTTCGTCCTCACACTCCGAGCCCACCAGCCCTCCAGTTAGGGAATTCTGGAGAGACACAATGCAGCACTCTGACTGCCCTCCAGAAGAGAAACGTTGTCCTATGGGGCTAACCAGAAACACCAAATGAGGATCAACCTGCATGCCACTTGACTCTACCCCAATTATACAGTTTCGCTTCGGCGTTAATGCCCTGTCTTGCACAGCCTGAGGTCTGAATTTTCAACCGACACCCAGACAGCTGGCTGTACACTGAGCACATCAGACCCGCCATGGCTTTAGGTCATCATCTCTTCCCAACCTTGGTTTTCAGGCTTCAGAACCTAGACCTTATATATACTCACTACCCAGGGGTGAACGTGATGCAGAAATGAAACTCCTTCTTCCTCAAGGCAAGAAACCTTGTGGTTGGCATGTTTTCCAACGTTCAGTGTAGGAGAATCCAGTGTAGCCCATGAGTCCCCGCCCATGCTTGAGAACCGCAATGGGCACAAACACATTGGGACCCTCAGTGTGAGCCCTGTCCTCAAGTAAAGCCTCTCAGGGGCTGGACCAAGAACCCGCATTGCCATCCCTAGTCCCCCAATATTAATGAGAGGTTGAGAGGTCTAGTCACCCCTATTCAGGTCTCTGCTCTGGAACCCCTGAGGAAAAAAATATCGAAGGGTCTCCTCCATCCCCTGAATGAGCCCCAAAACTTGGGATCTGACCAAATCTTAAAAGAGAAAGAATCATCCATGGCCAAAGAGGCCATCCCGTCATTCCATGGCCACCATTGACACAAAATCTAGAGACAAAAGCCTGGAGATATGCCTCACACTTGACCTTTGTTCATAGCCTGAAAAATTCTCCTCACGGTCTATAGATTAGGCCTGTCATACCTACGTCCCCAAACCTAAGCTGAGTTTGGGTTTTCAGATTTCTGTCCCCACTGTCCTGGCCCACACACCCTCCAGGCTGGGGCCCCTGGAGCCATGCCTCAGGACTGTGCCTGCCTTCTCCAAGCAAATTCTGCCCATTCCATTGGCCACAACCCTAAAGATTAGGAGAACACTCCAACGTCCCTGAGGCCATACCAATAGTGTTGGCCACTCAGGGAAAACAGGGTGATCTGTCCCAAGATGAGCAACTACCTCAACTCAGACCCATAGACAGATAACCCCAGAGAAGAAGATTGAACCGGACAGGCCCCTAGGACCTAATCAGATCCATTGCTTTTGATTCCAGGCATCTCTCCTCAGAGGCCTGGTTTCCAATACCAGCATATGTGTTCTTCTGGAGGTACCAGTCTGAACAAATCTCATTTCCACATGGGAAACATGCATTTTGGAGCTGTGTCACAACCTCCAGTTAAGGGAAACCTTCAGGTCCCAGAAGCCAACACCCCATTCCAAGGTCTCCATGGACACAAACCCACATTATGACCCATCCGCAGGCGAGTCCATTTCAACACATCCCCTTTGGTTGCTCCCCAAAAGAAGCAGATCGAACCTGCCTTGTCACTAGGAGACAATAGGAATGTGAGGCGGGCACTCCAGGAATCCATCCTTAGAACCCTGCACTGCCGTGGTTCCGCATGGGACGTCCTGGAGCAATCTGACCGGTCTCGACTGTCCCGTAGAAGGAATCCTTGCCGATTGGAGCAACATACAATGCCAATCGTGGGAAAGTCTCCATAGCCCCATGATGCCCCCCACCATCATGAAGGGGCCATCCTGAACAGAAACTTCAACCTGAGCCTACGTCTGATCCTCGCCCTGACTTCAGATGCATGAGATTTAGATTTAGCTCTACAGAGTGTGCCTGCCATGATCTTGACCCAAAACCTAAGCCTAGCTTGTGTTCTCACACTTCCTTCCTCACAATTCTGGCCCACAAGCCCTCCAGTGTGAGAATTCCGTCGCCACAATGCAGCACTCTTCCTTCCCTCCAGAAGAAAAACGTTGCCCCTGGGGCTACCCAGAAACGCCAAATGAGGATCAACCTGCATGCCACTCAACTTTACTCCAATTATACAGTCTAAGCTTGGCACTAATGCCCTGTCTGACACAGCCTGAGCCTGGACTTCCTGGATGACACCCAGAAAGTTGGTGTCACACCTAAGGACTGTCCAGTGCACTCCAAGGGAACTCTGCCCGTTTCATTTGCCACAACCTTACAGATTAGGAGAAACCTCCAATTCCCAAAACCAGTCAAATAGTGTTGGCCTCCCCCAACAAACATGGGTGATCTGACACAAGCTGAGCAGTGACCTCCATTCTGAATCTTAGACAGAGACACTCAGAGGAGAATATTGAAAAGGACAGGCCCCTAGACCGTAATCAGATCCATTGCTTTGGATTCCAGGCATTGTACCCCAGATGCTTGGTTTCCAATACCAGGTTGTGGGGGTTTCAGAACAAATCTCATCTCTACATGGGAAACTTGCTCTTTGGAGCTGCATCAAAACCTCAGGTTAGGAGAATTCTTCAGGGCAACAGAGCCACTGCCCCATTCCAAGGGATCCATGGACACAAATCCACATCGACTGATCCTCATGAGATTCCATTTCAATTCAGCCCCCTCGGTTGTTCCCCCAGTGACAGCAGATCAAATCCTCCTTTTCACTAGGACACAACTGGAATGCAAGTTGGACTGCCCAGGCATCCATCATTAGAACTGTGCTTTGGAGCATTTCTTATGGGACGTCCTTGATCCATCCAAAAGGTCGTGACTGTCCCGCTGACGGAATCCTTGTGGTTTGGAGCATCACACACTCACAAAGTTGGAAATCTTCCATGGTTTCCTTATGCCCCCCCCACCTTCATGAAGCGGACATCATGTACAGAAACTCCAACCTAAGCCAACATCTGATCCTCGCCCTGACTTCAGATGCACGAGATCTCATTTCAGGTCTGTAGAGTGTGCCTGCCATGTCACCGCTGCGAATTCAAAGCTGAACTTGTGTTCTCAGACTTCTGTCCTAAAACACCTGGCCCACAAGCCCTGAAGTTGGCAATTCTGGAGCCAGAATGCAGCACTCTGCCTGCCCTCCAGAAGAAAATCTTTGCCCTATGGGGCCAACCAGAAACCCCAAATGAGGACCAACCTTCACATCACTCGACTGTACCCCAATTATACAGTCTAGCCTGGGGATTAATGCCCTGCCTGACACAGCATGAGCCCAGACCTCATGATGGACACAGACATCTGGCCGCACACTAAGTGCATCGGACCCACCATGGCCTTAGGTTGTCATCTCTTACCAACCTCGGTTTTCAGGCTTCAGAATCTAGACCTTATCTCTACTCACTGCCATGCCGTGTACGTGATGCAGAAATCAGAACTCTTTCTTCCCCATGACCAGAAACCCTGTGGTTGGCATGTTGTCCAACGTGCAGTGTAGGAGAAACCAGCATGGCCCATGAGGCCTCAGACATGCTTGAGGGCTGCGATGGGCACAAACACACATTAGGATCCTAAGCATGATCCCTGGCCTCAAGTAAAGCCTCTCTGGGGCTGGACCAAGAGTCCACATATGGAGATTACCATGCCCCTACTCCCCAAGCCTTAACCAGTGCTTGAGAAGTCTAGTCACCCCTACTCAGATCTCTTCTCTAGAATCCCTCCTTGGTGGGACACATGAGGTTAAAAAAAAATAGAGAAAGGACTCCTACCGTCCAAAGAATGACCGCAAACACTTGGAATTGGGCCAAATTCACAGAGATAAATACTCGTCCATGGCTGATGAGGCCATCCTCACATTCCACGGCCACCATTGACACAAAATCCGGAGACAAAAGCCTGAAAAAGCGCCACACACTCGCCCTTTGTTCAAAGCCTGAAAAATTCTCACGGTCTGTAGATCGGGCCTGCCATACCTATGTCCCCAAACCTAAGCCACGTTTGTGTTTTCAGACTTCTGTCTCCATTGTCCTGGCCCACACACCCTCAAGGCTTGGCCTCATGGAGCCACACCTCAGGACTGTGCCTGCCCTCTCCATGGGAATTCTGCTCATTCCTTTGGCACAACCTGACAGATTAGGAGAAACATCCGAAGTCCCCGAGGCCACCCCAATATTGTAGGATGTCCGGGACAAACAGGGACCATCTGCCACAAGCTGAGCCACTACCTCCAATCAGACCTGTAGATAGATATCCATAGAAAAGAAGATTGAACAGGACAGGCACCTAGGCCCTAAACGGATCCATTGCTTTTGTTTTCACGTATCTCTCCTCAGAGGCCTGGATTCCAATACCAGCACATGGGATTTTCTGGAGCTACCAATCAGAACAAATCGCATGCCACATGGGAATCATGCTATATGGAACTGTGTCAAAACCTCCAGTTATGAGAAAATTTCACGTCACTGGAGCCACAGCCCCATTCCAATGTCTCAATGGACACAATCCCACATTATGACCCATCCTCAGGAGAGTCCATTTCAACTCAAACCTGGCGGTTGCTCACCCAGTGCCAGCAGATCAAACCTGCTTTGTCACTAGGAGACAATTGGAATGCGAGTTCGTTGCCCAGGTATCCGTTGTTAGAACTCTGCTCTGGAGAAATTCCTAATGGGGTGTCCTTGATCCATTCAACAGGTCTCAACTGTCCTGCAGAAGGAATCCTTGTGGTTTGCAGCATCACACACTCGCACCGTGGGAAAACCTCCATGGCCTCGTGATGCCTCCACCTTCAGGTAGAGGACATCATGGACAGAAACTCCCGTCTGATCCTCGCCCTGACTTCAGATGCATGAGATCTCAATTCAGCTCTGCAGAGTGTGCCTGCCTTGCCCTCGCCCCAAAACCTAAGCCAGCTCACGTTCTCAGACTTCCGTCCTCACACTCCTGGCCCACAAGCCTTCCACTTTGGGAATTCTGGAGACAAAATGCAGCACTCTGACTGCCCTCCAGAAGAGAGACTTTGCCCTAGGGGTCTACCCAGAAACATCAAATGAGGATCAACCTGCAATTCTCTAGACTGTACCCCAATTATACAGTCTAGCCTGGGCACTAATGCCCTGTCTGACACAGCCTGACCCCAGACCTCGTGTCCGACACCCAGACACCTGGCCTCACACTGAACACATCGAACATGCCATGGCCTTAGGTCATCATCTCTTCCCAACCTTGGTCTTCAGGCTTCAGAACCTAGACATTATCTCCACTCACAACTAAGTGATGTACGTGATGCAGAAATCAGAACTTCACCTTCCCCATGACCAGAAACTTTGTGGTTGGCATGTTGTCCAACGTTCAGTATATGAGAACCCAGCATGGCCCATGAGGCCTCAGACATGCTTGAGGGCTGCGATGGGCACAAACAGACATTAGGACCCTAAGCATGAACCCTGGCCTCAAGTAAAGCCTCTCCGGGGCTGGACCAAGAGCCTGCATATGGGACGTGGCATGGCCCTACTCCCCCAATCCTAGCCAGAGCTTGAGAAGTCTAGTCAACCTTATTCAGAGCTCTTTTCTGGAATCCCTCTTTGGTGGGACACATAAGGTAAAAAAAAAAAAAAAAAAAAAAAAAAACCAAGATAAAGAAAAAAAAAAAAGTAAGGACTCCTACCATCCAAAGAATGACCCCAAACACTTGGAATCTGGCCAAATCCACAGAGAGAAATACTCGTCCATGGTCGATGAGGCCAGCCTGACATTCCACGGCCACCATTGACACAAAATCCGGAGACAAAAACCTGAAAAAGCGCCACACACTTGCCCTTTGTTCAGAGCCCCCAAAATTCTCAAGGTCTGTAGATCGGGCCTGCCATACCTATGTCCCCAAACCTAAGCCTAGTTTGTGTTTTCAGACTTCTGTCTCCATTGTCCTCACCCACACATTCTAAAGGCTGGGCCCCATGGAGCCACACCTCAGGACTGTGCCTGCCCTCTCCAAGGGAATTCTGCTCATTCATGTGGCACAACCTGACAGATTAGGAGAATCATCCAAAATCTCTGAGGCCATCCCAATAGTGTAGGATGTTTTGGACATACAGGGACCCTCTGGCACAAGCTGAGCCACTACCTCCAATCAGAACCTTAGACAGATATCCATAGAAAAGAATATTGAACAAGACAGGCACCTAGGCCCTAATTGGATCCATTGCTTTTGTTTTCAGGCATCTCTCCTCAGAGGCCTGGATTCCAATACCAGCATAAGGGGGTTTCCAGCGCTACCTATCAGAAAAAATCTCGTCTCCACATGGGAATCTTGCTCTATGGAGCTGTGTCATAACCTCCAGTTAGGAGAAAACTTCAGGTCACTGGAGCCACTGCCCCATTTGAATATCTCCATGGACACAATCCCAAATTATGACGCATCCTCAGGAGAGTCCATTTCAACTAAACCCCCTCGGTTGCTACTCCAGAGCCAGCAGATTGAACCGGCCTTGTCGCTAGGAGACAATTGAAATGCGAGTTGGGCTCTTCAGGCATCCATCCTTAGAACCCTGCTCTTGCGTCATTCCTTATGGGACATCCTTGAGCCATCCAACAGGTCTCGACTGTCCCACAGGAGTCCTTGTGCATGGACCACCTAACAACTCATATCATGGAAAGCTTCCAAGGTCACATGATGCCCCCAATCTTCATGAAGGCAGATCATGGAAAGAAACTCCAACCTGAGCCAACAGCTGATCTTCGCCTTGACTTCAGATGCACGAGATCTTGATTCAGCTCTTCAGAGTGTACCTGCTGTGCCCTCACCCCAAAACCTAAGCATAGCTAGTGTTCTCCGACTTCCGTCCTCACTCTCCTGGACCACACGCCCTCTATTTTGGGATTTCCGATGACACAGTGCTGCACTCTGCCTGCCCTCTAGAAGAAAAATATTGCCCTATGGGTCTACCCAGAAACCTCCAATGAGGATAAACCTGCACGTCACTCAACTGTACACCAATTATATAGTCTAGCCTGTGCACTAATGCCCTTTCTGACAGAACCTGAGGCCTGAATTCCCAACCGACACCCAGACAGCTTGCAGTACACTGAGAACATCTGAACCGCCATGGCCTTAGGTCGCCATCTCTTTCCAACTTCGGTTTTCAGGCTACAGAATCCTAGACCTTATCTCTACTCACTTCCCATGGGTGAACGTGATGCAGAAATCAGAACTCCTCCTTCCCTCTCGCCAGAATCTTGTGGTTGGCATCTTGTCCAACGTTCAGTGTAGGACCCCTGTATGGCCTACAGGGGTAGTAGTAGGGCCCCTGAGGGTAGTGTAGGGTCCCTGAGGCCCTGCCTATGCTTAAGAGCTGCGGTGGGCTCAAACACACATTGGGACCCTCATTTTGAGCCCTGTCCTCAAGTAAAGCCTCTCAGTGGCTGGACCATGAGCCCGCATATGGGGCCTGCCATGCCCCAAGTCACCCAATCTTAACCAGAGGTAGAGACATCTAGTCACCCCTACTCAGGGCTCTGCTCTGGTATCCCTCTTTGGTGGGACATTTGAGGTAAATAAACACAGAAAGGACTCCTCCCACTCACAGAATGACCCCAATCACTTGGGATTGGGCCATCCCAAGTGATTGGGGTCCAGAGAGAAAGACTCGTCCATGGCCCATGAGGCCAGCCCGACATTCCACGGCCACTATTGACACAAAATCCAGAGACATAAGCTTCAGGAAGCGTTCACACTCACCCTTAGGTCATAGCCCAAAAAATTCTCCTCATAGTCTGTAGATTGGGCCTGCCATACCTACGTCCCCAAACCTAAGCCGAGTTTGTGTTTTCAGACTTCTATCCTGACATCCCTGTCCCACACACCCTCCAGACTGAGGCCCCTGGAGCCACACCTCAGGACTGTGCCTGCCCTCTCCAAGGAAATTCTTCCCATTCCATTGGCCACAACCCTACAGATAAGGAGAAACCTCCAAAGTCCCAGAGGCCATTCCAATAGTGTAGGCCACCCAGGACAAAGAGGGGCGATCTCTCACAAGCTGAGCAACGACGTCAACTCACCCGTAGACAGATAACCCAAGAGAAGAAGATTAAACTGGACTGGCCCCTAGAATGTAATTGGTTCCATTGCTTTTTTTTCTAAGCATCTCTCCTCAGAGGCCTGTTTTCCAATACCAGCATATGGGGGATTCCAGAGATACCAATCAGAACAAATCTTGTCTTCACATGGGAAACTTATCCTTTGGAGCTCTGTGAAACCCTCCAGTTAGGAGAAACCTTCAGGTAGCCGGAGCAACCGCCCTATTCCAAGGTCTCCATGGACACATACCCGCATTATGACCATTCGGCAGGAGAGTACATTTCAACTCAGCCCCGTCGATTACTCCCCCAGAGGCAGAATATCAAACCTGCCTTGTCGCTAGGAGACAACTGGAATGCAAAGCAGACTCTCTAGGCATCCATCCATGGAATCCTGCTCTGGCGCCGTTCCATATGGGATGTCCTGGAGCCTTCCAACAGGTCTTGACTGTCCCACAGAAGGAATCCTTGCAGATTGGAGCATCTCACAACTCCTATCGTGGGAAAACCTACATGGCCTCATGAGATGCTCCCCTTTATAAAGGGGCCATCATGGACAGAAACTCCAACCTGAGCCAACTTCTGATGCATTGCTTTGGTTTCTAGGTATCTCTCCTCAGAGGCCTGGTTTCCAATATCAGAATATGGGGGTTTCCTAAGGAAACAATCAGAACAGATCTCATCTCCACATGGGAAACTTGCTCTTTGGAGCTGTGTCAATACCTCAGGTTAGGAGGATTCTTCAGGGCGCTGGCACCATGGCCCAATCCCAAGGTCTCCAAGGACACAAACTTACATTATGAACCATTCTCAGGAGAGTCCATTTCAAATCAGCCCACTCGGCTGCTCACCCAGAGCCATGCCACTCGACCATACCCCAATTATACAGTCTAGCCTGTGCACTAAAGCCCTGTCTGACACAGCCTGAGGGCAGACCTCCAGTCCAACACCAGGACAGCTGGCCGTACACTGAGCATATCATACCCACAATGGCTTTAGGCCATCATCTCTACCCAACCTCAATTTTCAACTTCAGAACCTAGACCTTATCTACACTCACTGCTCAGGAATGAACGTGATGCAAGAATCAGAACTTCTCCTTCGCCATGGCAAGAAACTTTGTGGTTGGCATGTTGTCCAACGTTCATTGTAGGAGAAAGCAGCATGGACTATGAGGTCCCACCTATCCCTGAGGGCCAAAATTTGCACAAACACATATTGTGACCCTCAGCGTGAGCCCGATCCTCATGTGAAGCCTCTTAGTGACTGGAACAACAGCCCACATATGGGGCTTGCCAAGCCCCTAGTCACCCAATCTCAACCAGAGTTCGAGATGTCTAGTCACCCGACACAGGGCTCTGCTCTGGAATCCCTCTTTGGTGGGACACCTGAGGTAAAAAAAAAAAAAAAATACAGAAAGGACTTTTCCCATCCACAGAATGATCCCAACCCCTTGGGATCAGGCCAAATACCAGAGAAAGAATTGTCCATGGCCCTTGAGGACACACCGACATTCCACGGCCACCGTTGACACAAAATCCAGAGACAAAAGCCTGAGCAAGCGCCACATACTCGCCCTTTGTTCATAGCCTGGAAAATTCTCATGGTCTGTAGATCGAGCCTTCATACATACATCCCCAAACCTAAGTTGAGGTTGTGTTCCGACTCCTGTCCCCACAGGCCTGGCCCACACACCATCCAAGCTGGGGCCCCTGGAGCCACACCTCAGGACTGTGGCTTCCCTCTCCAGGGGAATTCTGCCATTTCCATTGGCCACAACCTTATAGATTAGGAGAAACCTCCAAACTCCCCGAGGCCATCCGAATAGTGTTGGCTGCCCAGGACAAACAGGGATGATCTTTCACAAGTTAGGAAACTACCTCCACTCAGACCCAGAGACAGATATCCCCATAGAATAAGATTGAACTGGACAGGCACTTAGGCCCTAATCAGATCCATTGCTTTTGTTTCCAGGCATCTCTCCTCAGAGGCCTGGTTTCCAATACCAGCATAGGGGGATTACTGAGGCACTCATCAGAAAAATCTCGTCTCCACATAGGAAATGTACTCTTTGGAGCTCTATAAAAAACTCTGTTTAGGAGAATCTTTAAGGGCCCCGGATCAAGCGCCCCATTCCAAGGTCTCCATGGACTTAAACCCACATTATGATCTATCCTCGGGAGCGTCCATGAGGTAAAAAAAAAAAAAACAGAAAGACCTCCTTCCTTCCGACAGAATGACCCCAAGCTCTTGGGATCGGGTCAAATCCCCAGAAAGGGAGCCTCATCGATGGCCCATGAGGACCCCCCGACATTCCATGGCAATCGGTGACACATTTCCAGAAAAAAAAAAAAGCATGAGCATGCACATCACATTCGCCCTTTGTTCATATCCCGAAGAGGTCTCCTCACGGTCTATAGATCGGGCCGGCCATACCTACATCCCCCAACCTAAGTGGAGTTTGTGTTTTCAGACTTTTGTCCAAATAGCCCTGGACCACACACGCTCCACACTTGGGTCCCTGGAGCCACACCTCAGGACTGTGCTTCCCTTTCAAGGGAATTCTTCCCATTCCATTGGCCACAACCTTGCAAATTAGGAAAAACCTCCAAAGTCACCGAGGCCAACCCAATAGTTTAGGCCGACCAGGACAAACAGGGGTGATCTCAAACCACCTGAGCAACTACCTCCACTCAGACAACAGATGTCCCCAGAGAAAAATATTGAACCGGACAGGTGCCTAGGCCCTAATCAGATCCATTGCTTTGGTTTCCAGGCATCTCTCCTCAGAGGCCTCGTTTCCAATACCAGCATATGGTGGTTTCCTGAGGCACCAATAAGAACAAATCTCGTCTCCCCATGGAAAACTTGCTCATTGGAGCTTTGTCATAACCTCTGGTTAGGAGAATCCTTCAGGGCCCTGGTGCCACTGCCCCATTCCAAGGTCTCCATGGACTCAAACCAACATTAAGACCATCCTCAGGAAAGTCCATTCAACTCAGACCCCTCTGTTGCTACCCCAAGCCAGCAGATCAAACGTTTCTTGTTGCTAGGAGACAATTGGAATGTGAGGCTGCTGCCCAGGCATCCATACATAGAATCCTGTTCTGGAAAAATACCTTATAAGACGTCCTGGATCCATCCAACAAATCTTAATTGTCCCACAGAAGGAATCCTTGCGTTTTGGAGCATCTCACAACTCCAATAGTGGCAAAACCCCCATGGCCTCATAATCCCCCCTCTTCTTGAAGGGGCCAAAATGGAAAGAAACTCAAACCTGAGCCAAAGTCTGAACCTCGACCTAACTTCAGACGCATGAGATCTCAATTCAGCTCTGCAGAGTGTGCCTGCCATGCCCTTGACCCGAAACCTAAGCCTAGCTTGTGTTCTCAGCTTCCGTCCTCACTCTCTTGGCCCACAAGCCCTCCAGTTTGGGAATACCGAAGCCACAATGCAGCACTCTGCCTGCCCTCCAGAAGAAAAACTTTGCCCTATGCTGCTAATAAGAAACCCCAAATGATTTTCTAATGCATGTCACTCGATGGTAAAGCAATTATACAGCCTACCATGTATACTAATGCCCTGTCTGGCACAGCCTGAGACAAGACATCCCAAACGACACCCAGACAGCTGGCCCCAACCTGGACACATAGGACCCGCTATGGCTGTAGGTCGTCATCTCTTCCCAACCGCGGTTTTCAGGCTTCAGAACCTAGACCTTAAATCCAATCATAGTCCAAGAGTGAAAGTGTTGCAGAAATTAGAACTCCTTCTTCCCCATGGCCAGAAAACTTGTGGTTGCTATATTGTGCAATGTTCAGTGTAGGAGATACCAGCATGGTACATTAGGCCACGCCCTGCCTTGAGGGGCTCCTTGGACTCAAAAACACATTGTGAAACTCAGTGTGAGACCTATCCTCAAGGAAGGCCTCTCAGTGTCTGGACCAAGAGCCCACATATGGGGCTTGCCATGTACTTAGGTCCCAATGTTAACCAGAGGTCTGGTTGTCCAGTTGCCCCCACCCACGACTCTGCTCTGGAATCCCTCTTTTGGTGGTCCACCTGAGGTAAAAAAAAAAAACAAAAAAACAAAAAAAAATAAACAAAAAAACCAGAAATGCCTCCTCCTTTCCAACAGAATGACCCCAAACCCTTGGGATCGGGTTAAATCCCCAGAAAGGGAGCCTCATCGATGGCCCATGAGGACACCCCGACATTTCATGGCAATCGGTGACACATTTCCAGAAAAAAAAAAAAAAAAAAAAAGCATGAGCAAGCACCTCACATTCGCCCTTTGTTCATATCCCGAAGAGTTCTCCTCACGGTCTATAGATCGGGCCGTCCATACATACATCCTCCAACCGAAGTGGAGTTTGTGTTTTCAGACTTTTGTCCAAATAGCCCTGGACCACACAAGCTCCACACTTGGGTCCCTGGAGCCACAACTCAGGACTGTGCTTCCCTTTCAAGGGAATTCTTCCCATTCCATTGGCCACAACCTTGCAAATTAGGAAAAACCTCCATAGTCACCGAGGCCATCCCAATAGTGTAGGACGCCCAGGACAAACAGGGGTGATCTCAAACCAGCTGAGCAACTACCTGCACTCAGACAAGAGATGTCCCCAGAGAAAAATATTGAACCGGACAGGCCCCTAGGCCCTAATCAGATCCATTGCTTTGGTTTCCAGGCATCTCTCCTCAGAAGCCTCGTTTCCAATACCAGCATATGGTGGTTTCCTGAGGCACCAATAAGAACAAATCTCGTCTCCCCATGGAAAACTTGCTCATTGGAGCTTTGTCATAACCTCTGGTTAGGAGAATCCTTCAGGGCCCTGGTGCCACTGCCCCATACCAAGGTCTCCATGGGCTCAAACCAACATTAAGACCATCCTCAGGAAAGTCCATTTCAACTCAGCCCCCTCTGTTGCTACCCCAAGCCAGCAGATCAAACGTTTCTTGTTGCTAGGAGACAATTGGAATGTGAGGCTGGCTGCCCAGGCATCCATACTTAGAACGCTGTTCTGGAAAAATACCTTATAGGACGTCCTGGAGCCATCCAACAAATCTTAATTGTCCCACAGAAGGAATCCTTGCGGTTTGGAGCATCTCACAACTCCAATAGTGGCAAAACCCCCATGGCCTCATAATCCCGCCTCTTCTTGAAGGGGCCAACATGGACAGAAACTCAACCCTGAGGTAAGTCTGAACCCCGACTGACTTCAGACGCATGAGATCTCAATTCAGCTCTGCAGAGTGTGCCTGCCATGTCCTTGCCCCGAAACCTAAGCCTAGCTTGTGTTCTCAGCTTCCGTCCTCACTCTCCTGGCCCACAAGCCCTCCAGTTTGGGAAATCCAAAGCCACAATGCAGCACTCTGCCTGCCCTCCAGAAGAAAAACTTTGCCCTATGCTGCTAATAAGAAACCCCAAATGATTTTCTAATGCATGTCACTCGATGGTAAAATAATTATACAGCCTACGCTGTATACTAATGACCTGTCTGGCACAGCCTGAGACAAGACATCCCAAACGACACCCAGACAGCTGGCCCCAACCTGGACACATTGGACCCGCTATTGCTGTAGGTCGTCATCTCTTTCCAACCTCGGTTTTCAGGCTTCAGAACCTAGACCTTATCTCCAATCACTGCCCAGGGGTGAACGTGATGCAGAAATTAGAATTCCTCCTTCCCCATGGCCAGAAACCTTGTGGTTCGCATGTTGTCCAACGTTCAATTGGGAAAACCTGCATTGTCCGAAAGGCCACGCCAGTGCTTGAGGGCCGCCTAGGGCACAGACATGCATTGTGACCTGCAGCGTGAGTCCCGTATTAAAGTAACGCCTCTCAGTGGCTGGACCAAGATCCTGCATATGGGGCTTGTCATATCCATAGGCCCCCAGGCTTAACCAGAGGGCGAGTATTCCAGTTGTCAGTACCCACTGCTATGCTCTAGAATCCCTCTACTGGGGGGACACATGAAGCAGAAAACAGGACACTTCCTTTCCCACAGAATGACCCCAAACTCTGGGGGCTGGACAAACTACCAGAGAGGGAGACTTCTACGACCCATGAGGCAACTCCTACATTAAACGGCCATTGTGGACAAAACATCCAGAGACAAAAGCCTGAGCGACTGCCTCCCTCTCACCCTTCTTTATATCCAGAGGAGCTCCCCTCATGGACTGTAGATCAGGCCTGCCGTAACCTCGGCCCAAAACCTGAGCTGAGTTAGGGTTTTTGGATGTCTGTCTGCACAGCCATGGCCCACACAGCTTCCAGGCTGGGGTCTCTGGAGCCACACCACAGAACTGTGCCTGCTCTCTCCTAAGAAACTGCCCATTCCATTGGCCACAACTCGACAAAATAGTAGAAACCTCAAGGTCCCCAAGGACATCCCACAACCGCAAGCCGCACTGGACAAATAGGGGCATTATGACACAAGCTGAGCAACTACTACCTCCATGCAGACAAACAGACAGATATCCGCAGAGACAGAAGATTGAACCAGACAGGCCTCTAGGCCCTATTATGAACTCTTGCTTTGGTGTCCAGGTATCACTCCTCAGAGGCCTGGGTTCGAAGACCAGCATACGGGGCTTTCCTGAAACACCAGACAGAAGACCTCTCATCTCCACATGGGAAGCTTCCTTGTTGGAGTTGTGTCAAGCCCTTCGGGTTGGAGAATCCTGCAGAGTCCCTTAGCTACTGCCACATTCCAAGGTCTCCATGGCCACCAACCCATATTATGACTCATCCTCAGGAGAGTCCATTTAAACTCAGCCTTCTGGGTAGCTCACCCAAGAGCGCGCGAGGCCATTTAAACTCAGCCTTCTGGGTAGCTCACCCAAGAGCACGCAGATTGAGGGTGCCTTGTCTCGACCAGGCAATGGGAAGGTGAGTTGGCGTGTCTCGGCATCCATGCTTAGGCCCCTGCTCTCGAGTCTTTCTGTATGGGGCATCCTGGAACCATCCAATAGTACTCGACTGTCCTGAAGAAGGAAACTTTGAAGTTTGGAGCAGCTCACAACTCCCAGCGTAGGGAAACCTCCCTGGCCTCATGACGCCCCCACCCCCTTCAGGAAGGGGCCGTCATGGACACAAACTCCAGCTTGAGGCAACATCTGATACTCGCCCTGACCTCACCGGCAGGAGATCTCGATTCAGCCTCTGCAGAGTGGGCCTGCCATGCTCTTGGCCCCAAAACTCGTGCTAGCTTGTGTTTTCAGACTTCCTTCCTCACAATCCTGGCCACACCCCTCCAGTTTGGCAATTCTGGAGACACAATGCAGCACTCTGCCTGCCCTCCAGAAGAAAAATGTTGCCCTATAGGGCTAACCGGAAACGCCAAATGAGTAACAACCTGCATGCCACTCGACCATACCCCAATTATACAGTCTAGCCTGTGCACTAAAGCCCTCTCTGACACAGCCTGAGGGCAGACCTCCAGTCCAACACCCAGAAAGCTGGCCGTACACAGAGCATATCACACCCACAATGGCTTTAGGCCATCATCTCTACCCAACCTCAGTTTTCACCTTCAGAACCTAGGCCTTATCTCCACTCACTGCTCAGGAGTGAACGTGATGCAAGAATCAGAACTTCTCCTTCGCCTTGGCAAGTAACCTAGTGGTTGGCATGTTGTCCATTGTTCATTGTAAGAGAAAGAAGCATGGACTATGAGGCCCCACCTATCCCTGAGGGCCACAATTTGCACAAACACACATTGTGACCCTCAGCGTGAACCCTATCCTCATGTAAAGCCTCTTAGTGACTGGAACAACAGCCCACATATGGGGCTTGCCAAGCCTCTAGTCCCCCAATCTCAACCAGAGTTCGAGATGTCTAGTCACCCCTACTCAGGGCTATACTCGGGAATCCCTCGTTGATTGGACACCTGAGGTAAAAAAAAAAAAAAAATACAGAAAGGACTCTTCCAATGCACAGAATGATCCCAACCCCGTGCGATCAGGCCAAATCACCAGAGAAAGAATTGTCCATGGCCCTTGTGGACACCCCGACATTCCACGGCCACCGTTGACACAAAATCCAGAGACAAAAGCATGAGCAAGCGCCACATACTCGCCCTTTGGTCATAGCCCGGAAAATTCTCACGGTCTGTAGATCGAGCCTTCATACATACATCCCCAAACCTAAGCTGAGTTTGTGTTTTCAGACTTCTGTCCCCACAGGCCTGGCCCACACACCATCCAAGCTGGGGCCCCTGGAGCCACACCTCAGGACTGTGGCTTCCCTCTCCAGGGGAATTCTGCATTTCCATTGGCCACAACCCAATAGATTAGGAGAATCCGCCAAACTCCCCCAGGCCATCCGAATAATGTTGGCTGCCCAGGACACACAGGGATGATCTTTCACAAGTTAGGAAACTACCTCCACTCAGACCCAGAGACAGATATCCCCATAGAATAAGATTGAACTGGACAGGCACTTAGGCCCAAATCAGATCCATTGCTTTTGACTCCAGTTATCTCTCCTCAGAGGCCTGTTTTCCAATACCAGCATATGGGAGATTCCTTAGGCACTCATCAAAACAATTCGCTTCTCTACATAGGAAACATACTCTTTAGAGCTCCATCAAAACCTCCGGTTATGAACATCCCTCAAGGCCCCGGTTCAAGCACCCCATTCCAAGGTCTACATGGACACAAATGCACATTATGACCCATCCTCAACTCACCCATTTCAACACACCCGCCTCGGTTGCTCCCCTAGATCCAGCAGATCGAACTTGCCTTGGCGCTATGAGACACCTGGAATGGGAGGCAGGCTGCCCAGGCATCCATCCTTAGAACCCTGCTCTGGATAACTTCCTTATGGGATGTCCTGGAGCCATCCAACAGGTCTCGACTGTCCCACAGAAGGAATCATTGCGGTTTGGAGCATCTCACAATTCCCATCGTGGGAAAACCTCCATGTCCTCGTGACACCCTCCCCTTCATGAACGGGCTGTCATGGACAGAAACTTCGACCTAAGCCAACGTCTGATCCTAGCTCTGTCTTCAGGTATACAGGATCTCGAATCATCTCTGCAGAGGGTGCCTGCCGTCCCCTCACCCCGAAATCTAAGTCTGGCTTGTGTTCTCAGAATTTTTTCCTCACACTCCTGGCCCACAAGCCTTCCAGTTTGGGAATTCTGGAGCCACTATGTGGCACTGTTTCTTCCCTCCAGAAGAAAAACGTTGCCCTCTGGGGCTACCCAGTAACAACAAATGAGTACCATCCTGCACGAAACTCGACTGCACCCCAATGATACAGTCTAGCCTGGGCACAAATTCCCTGTCTGCCACAGCCTGAGCCTGCACCTCCCAACCCACACTCAACAGCTGGCCGAACACTGAGCACATCAGACACACCATGGCCTTAGGTCTTCATCTCTTCCCAACCTCAGTTTTCAGGCTTCAGAACCTAGACCTTAAATCCAATCACAGTCCAGGAGTGAAAGTGTTGCAGAAATTAGAACTCCATCTTCCCCATGGCCAGAAAACTTGTGGTTGCCATATTGTGCAACGTTCAGTGTAGGAGAAACCAGCATGGTTCATTAGGCCACGCCCTGATTTGAGGGGCTCCTTGGGCACAAAAACACATTGTGAAACTCAGTGTGAGACCTATCCTCAAGGAAGGCCTCTCAGTGTCTGGACCAAGAGCCCACATATGGGGATTGCCATGTTCTTAGGTCCCAATGTTAACCAGAGGTCTGGTTGTCCAGTTGCCCCAACCCACGATTCTGCTCTGGAATCCCTATTTTGGTGGTCCACCTGAGGTAAAAAAATAAATAAATAAATAAACAAAAAATAAACAAAAAAACCAGAAAGGCCTCCTCCCTTCCCACAGAATGACCCCAAACTCTTGGGATCAGGTCAAATCCCCAGAAAGGGAGCCTCATCGATGGCCCATGAGGACACCCCGACATTCCATGGCAATCGGTGACAGATTTCCAGAAAAAAAAAAAAAAAACATGAGCAAGCACCTCACATTCGCCCTTTGTTCATATCCCGAAGAGTTCTCCTCACGGTCTATAGATCGGGCCGGCCATACCTACATCCCCCAACCTAAGTGGAGTTTGTCTTTTCAGACTTTTGTCCAAATAGCCCTGGACCACACAAGCTCCACACTTGGGTCCCTGGAGCCACAACTCAGGACTGTGCTTCCCTTTCAAGGGAATTCTTCCCATTCCATTGGCCACAACCTTGCAAATTAGGAAAAACCTCCAAAGTCACCGAGGCCATCCCAATAGTGTAGGCCGCCCAGGACAAACAGGGGTAATCTCAAACCAGCTGAGCAACTACCTCCACTCAGACAACAGATGTCCCCAGAAAAGAATATTGAACCGGACAGGCCCCTAGGCCCTAATCAGATCCATTGCTTTGGTTTCCAGGCATCTCTCCTCAGAGGCCTCGTTTCCAATACCAGCATATGGTGGTTTCCTGAGGCACCATTAAGAACAAATCTCGTCTCCCCATGGAAAACTTGCTCATTGAAGCTTTGTCATGACCTCTGGTTAGGAGAATTTTTCAGGGCCCTGGTGCCACTGCCCCATACCAAGGTCTCCATGGACTCAAACCAACATTAAGACCATCCTCAGGAAAGTCCATTTCAACTCAGCCCCCTCTGTTGCTACCCCAAGACAGCAGATCAAACGTTTCTTGTTGCTAGGAGACAATTGGAATGTGAGGCTGGCTGACCAGGCATCCATACTTAGAACGCTGTTCTGGAAAAATACCTTATAAGACGTCCTGGAGCCATCCAACAAATCTTAATTGTCCCAGAGAAGGAATCCTTGCGGTTTGGAGCATCTCACAACTCCAATAGTGGGAAAACCCCCATGGCCTCATAATGCCCCCCCTTCCTGAAGGGGCCCACATGGACAGAAACTCAAACCTGAGCCAAAGTCTGAACCTCGACCTGACTTCAGACGCATGAGATCTCAATTCAGCTCTGCAGAGTGTGCCTGCCATGTCCTTGCCCCGAAACCTAAGCCTAGCTTGTGTTCTCAGACTTCCGTCCTCACTCTCCTGGCCCACAAGCCCTCCAGTTTGGGAATTCCGAAGCCACAATGCAGCACTCTGCCTGCCCTCCAGAAGAAAAACTTTGCCCTATGCTGCTAATAAGAAACCCCAAATGATTTTCTAATGCATGCCACTCGATGGTAAAGCAATTATACAGCCCACCCTGTATTCTAATGCCCTGTCTGGCACAGCCTGAGACAAGACATCTCAAACGACACCCAGACAGCTGGCCCCAACCTGGACACATAGGACCCGCTATGGCTGTAGGTCGTCATCTCTTCCCAACCTCGGTTTTCAGGCTTCAGAACCTAGACCTTATCTCCAATCAGAAATTAGAATTCCTGATGCAGAAATTAGAATTCCTCCTTCTCCATGGCCAGAAACCTTGTGGTTGGCATGTTGTCCAACGTTCTATGTGGGAAAACCTACATTGTCCGAAAGGCCACGCCAGTGCTTGAGGGCCGCCTAGGGCACAGACATGCATTGTGACCTGCAGCGTGAGTCACGTATTAAAGTAACGCCTCTCAGTGGCTGGACCAAGATCCTGCATATGGGGCTTGTCATATCCATAGGCCCCCAGGCTTAACCAGAGGGCGAGTATTCCAGTTGTCAGTACCCACTGCTATGCTCTAGAATCCCTCTACTGGGGGGACACATGAAGCAGAAAACAGGACACTTCCCTTCCCACAGAATGACCCCAAACTCTTGGGGGCTGGACAAACTACCAGAGAGGGAGACTTCTACGACCCATGAGGCAACTCCTACATTAAATGGCCATTGTGGACAAAACATCCAGAGACAAAAGCCTGAGCGACTGCCTCCCTCTCACCCTTCTTTCATATCCAGAGGAGCTACCCTCATGGACTGTAGATCAGGCCTGCCGTAACCTCGGCCCCAAACCTGAGCTGAGTTAGGGTTTTTGGATGTCTGTCTGCACAGCCATGGCCCACACAGCCTCCAGGCTGGGGTCTCTGGAGCCACACCACAGAACTGTGCCTGCTCTCTCCTAAGAAACTGCCCATTCCATTGGCCACAACTCTACAAAATAGTAGAAACCTCAAGGTCCCCAAGGACATCCCACTACCGCAAGCCGCACTGGACAAATAGGGGCATTATGACACAAGCTGAGCAACTACTACCTCCATGCAGACACACAGACAGATATCCGCAGAGACAGAAGATTGAACCAGACAGGCCCCTAGGCCCTATTATGAACTCTTGCTTTCGTGTCCAGGTATCACTCCTCAGAGGCCTGGGTTCGAAGACCAGCATACGGGGCTTTCCTGAGGCACCAGACAGAAGACCTCTCATCTCCACATGGGAAGCTTCCTTGTTGGAGTTGTGTCAACCCTTCGGGTTGGAGAATCCTGCCGAGTCCCTTAGCAACTGCCACATTCCAAGGTCTCCGTGGCCACCAACCCACATTATGACTCATCCACAGGAGAGTCCATTTAAACTCAGCCTTCTGGGTAGCTCACCCAAGAGCCCGCAGATTGAGCGTGCCTTGTCTCGACCAGGCAATGGGAAGGTGAGTTGGCGTGTCTCGGCATCCATGATTAGGCCCCTGCTCTCGAGTCTTTCTGTATGGGGCATCCTGGAACCATCCAATAGTACTCGACTGTCCTGAAGAAGGAAACTTTGAAGTTTGGAGCAGCTCACAACTCCCAGCGTAGGGAAACCTACCTGGCCTCATGACGCCCTCACCCCCTTCAGGAAGGGGCCGTCATGGACACAAACTCCAGCTTGAGGCAACATCTGATACTCGCCCTGACCTCACCTGCAGGAGATCTCGATTCAGCCTCTGCAGAGTGGGCCTGCCATGCTCTTGGCCCCAAAACTCGTGCTAGCTTGTGTTTTCAGACTTCCTTCCTCACAATCCTGGCCACACCCCTCCAGTTTGGCAATTCTGGAGACACAATGCAGCACTCTGCCTGCCCTCCAGAAGAAAAATGTTGCCCTATAGGGCTAACCGGAAACGCCAAATGAGTAAGAACCTGCATGTCACACGACCATACCCCAATTATACAGTCTAGCCTGTGCACTAAAGCCCTGTCTGACACAGCCTGAGGGCAGACCTCCAGTCCAACACCCAGAAAGCTGGCCGTACACAGAGCATATCACACCCACAATGGCTTTAGGCCATCATCTCTACCCAACCTCAGTTTTCACCTTCAGAACCTAGGCCTTATCTCCACTCACTGCTCAGGAGTGAACGTGATGCAAGAATCAGAACTTCTCCTTCGCCTTGGCAAGTAACCTAGTGGTTGGCATGTTGTCCATTGTTCATTGTAGGAGAAAGCAGCATGGACTATGAGGCCCCACCTATCCCTGAGGGCCACAATTTGCACAAACACACATTGTGACCCTCAGCGTGAGCCCTATCCTCATGTAAAGCTTCTTAGTGACTGGAACAACAGTCCACATATGGGGCTTGCCAAGCCCCTAGTCCCCCAATCTCAACCAGAGTTCGAGATGTCTAGTCACCCCTACTCAGGGCTATACTCGGGAATCTCTCGTTGATTGGACACCTGAGGTAAAAAAAAAAAAAAAAATACAGAAAGGACTCTTCCAATCCATAGAATGATCCCAACCCCGTGCGATCAGGCCAAATCACCAGAGAAAGAATTGTCCATGGCCCTTGAGGACACCCCGACATTCCACGGCCACCGTTGACACAAAATCCAGAGACAAAAGCCTGAGCAAGCGCCACATACTCGCCCTTTGGTCATAGCCCGGAAAATTCTCACGGTCTGTAGATCGAGCCTTCATACATACATCCCCAAACCTAAGCTGAGTTTGTGTTTTCAGACTTCTGTCCCCACAGGCCTGGCCCACACACCATCCAAGCTGGGGCCCCTGGAGCCACACCTCAGGACTGTGGCTTCCCTCTCCAGGGGAATTATGCATTTCCATTGGCCACAACCCAATAGATTAGGAGAATCTGCCAAACTCCCCCAGGCCATCCGAATAATGTTGGCTGCCCAGGACACACAGGGATGATCTTTCACAAGTTAGGAAACTACCTCCACTCAGACCCAGAGACAGATATCCCCATAGAATAAGATTGAACTGGACAGGCACTTAGGCCCTAATCAGATCCATTGCTTTTGATCCAGTCATCTCTCCTCAGAGGCCTTTTTCCAATACCAGCATATGGGAGATTCCTTAGGCACTCATCAAAACAATTCTCTTCTCTACATAGGAAACATACTCTTTAGAGCTCCATCAAAACCTCCGGTTATGAACATCCCTCAAGGCCCCGGTTCAAGCACCCCATTCCAAGGTCTACATGGACACAAATGCACATTATGACCCATCCTCAACTCACCCATTTCAACACACCCGCCTCGGTTGCTCCCCTAGATCCAGCAGATCGAACTTGCCTTGGCGCTATGAGACACCTGGAATGGGAGGCAGGCTGCCCAGGCATCCATCCTTAGAACCCTGCTCTGGATAACTTTTTTATGGGATGTCCTGGAGCCATCCAACAGGTCTCGACTGTCCCACAGAAGGAATCATTGCGGTTTGGAGCATCTCACAATTCCCATCGTGGGAAAACCTCCATGTCCTCGTGACACCCTCCCCTTCATGAACGGGCTGTCATGGACAGAAACTTCGACCTAAGCCAACGTCTGATCCTAGCTCTGTCTTCAGGTATACAGGATCTCGAATCATCTCTGCAGAGGGTGCCTGCCATCCCCTCACCCCGAAATCTAAGTCTGGCTTGTGTTCTCAGAATTTTTTCCTCACACTCCTGGCCCACAAGCCTTCCAGTTTGGGAATTCTGGAGCCACTATGTGGCACTGTGTCTTCCCTCCAGAAGAAAAACGTTGCCCTCTGGGTCTACCCAGTAACCACAAATGAGTACCATCCGGCACGAAACTCGACTGCACCCCAATGATACAGTCTAGCCTGGGCACTAATTCCCTGTCTGCCACAGCCTGAGTCTTCACCTCCCAACCCACACTCAACAGCTGGCCGAACACTGAGCACATCAGACACACCATGGCCTTAGGTCTTCATCTCTTCCCAACCTCAGTTTTCAGGCTTCAGAACCTAGACCTTAAATCCAATCACAGTCCAGGAGTGAAAGTGTTGCAGAAATTAGAACTCCATCTTCCCCATGGCCAGAAAACTTGTGGTTGCCATATTGTGCAACGTTCAGTGTAGGAGAAACCAGCATGGTTCATTAGGCCACGCCCTGATTTGAGGGGCTCCTTGGGCACAAAAACACATTGTGAAACTCAGTGTGAGACCTATCCTCAAGGAAGGCCTCTCAGTGTCTGGACCAAGAGCCCACATATGGGGATTGCCATGTTCTTAGGTCCCAATGTTAACCAGAGGTCTGGTTGTCCAGTTGCCCCAACCCACGACTCTGCTCTGGTATCCCTATTTTGGTGGGCCACCTGAGGTAAAAAAAATAAATAAATAAACAAAAAATAAACAAAAAAACCAGAAAGGCCTCCTCCCTTCCCACAGAATGACCCCAAACTCTTGGGATCAGGTCAAATCCCCAGAAAGGGAGCCTCATCGATGGCCCATGAGGACACCCCGACATTCCATGGCAATCGGTGACAGATTTCCAGAAAAAAAAAAAAAAAAAAAACATGAGCAAGCACCTCACATTCGCCCTTTGTTCATATCCCGAAGAGTTCTCCTCACGGTCTATAGATCGGGCCGGCCATACCTACATCCCCCAACCTAAGTGGAGTTTTTGTTTTCAGACTTTTGTCCAAATAGCCCTGGACCACACACGCTCCACACTTGGGTCCCTGGAGCCACAACTCAGGACTGTGCTTCCCTTTCAAGGGAATTCTTCCCATTCCATTGGCCACAAACTTGCAAATGTGGAAAAACCTCCAAAGTCACCGAGGCCATCCCAATAGTGTAGGCCGCCCAGGACAAACAGGGGTAATCTCAAACCAGCTGAGCAACTACCTCCACTCAGACAACAGATGTCCCCAGAAAAGAATATTGAACCGGACAGGCCCCTAGGCCCTAATCAGATCCATTGCTTTGGTTTCCAGGCATCTCTCCTCAGAGGCCTCGTTTCCAATACCAGCATATGGTGGTTTCCTGAGGCACCATTAAGAACAAATCTCGTCTCCCCATGGAAAACTTGCTCATTGAAGCTTTGTCATGACCTCTGGTTAGGAGAATTTTTCAGGGCCCTGGTGCCACTGCCCCATACCAAGGTCTCCATGGACTCAAACCAACATTAAGACCATCCTCAGGAAAGTCCATTTCAACTCAGCCCCCTCTGTTGCTACCCCAAGACAGCAGATCAAACGTTTCTTGTTGCTAGGAGACAATTGGAATGTGAGGCTGGCTGACCAGGCATCCATACTTAGAACGCTGTTCTGGAAAAATACCTTATAAGACGTCCTGGAGCCATCCAACAAATCTTAATTGTCCCAGAGAAGGAATCCTTGCGGTTTGGAGCATCTCACAACTCCAATAGTGGGAAAACCCCCATGGCCTCATAATGCCCCCCCTTCCTGAAGGGGCCCACATGGACAGAAACTCAAACCTGAGCCAAAGTCTGAACCTCGACCTGACTTCAGACGCATGAGATCTCAATTCAGCTCTGCAGAGTGTGCCTGCCATGTCCTTGCCCCGAAACCTAAGCCTAGCTTGTGTTCTCAGACTTCCGTCCTCACTCTCCTGGCCCACAAGCCCTCCAGTTTGGGAATTCCGAAGCCACAATGCAGCACTCTGCCTGCCCTCCAGAAGAAAAACTTTGCCCTATGCTGCTAATAAGAAACCCCAAATGATTTTCTAATGCATGCCACTCGATGGTAAAGCAATTATACAGCCCACCCTGTATTCTAATGCCCTGTCTGGCACAGCCTGAGACAAGACATCTCAAACGACACCCAGACAGCTGGCCCCAACCTGGACACATAGGACCCGCTATGGCTGTAGGTCGTCATCTCTTCCCAACCTCGGTTTTCAGGCTTCAGAACCTAGACCTTATCTCCAATCAGAAATTAGAATTCCTGATGCAGAAATTAGAATTCCTCCTTCTCCATGGCCAGAAACCTTGTGGTTGGCATGTTGTCCAACGTTCTATGTGGGAAAACCTACATTGTCCGAAAGGCCACGCCAGTGCTTGAGGGCCGCCTAGGGCACAGACATGCATTGTGACCTGCAGCGTGAGTCACGTATTAAAGTAACGCCTCTCAGTGGCTGGACCAAGATCCTGCATATGGGGCTTGTCATATCCATAGGCCCCCAGGCTTAACCAGAGGGCGAGTATTCCAGTTGTCAGTACCCACTGCTATGCTCTAGAATCCCTCTACTGGGGGGACACATGAAGCAGAAAACAGGACACTTCCCTTCCCACAGAATGACCCCAAACTCTTGGGGGCTGGACAAACTACCAGAGAGGGAGACTTCTACGACCCATGAGGCAACTCCTACATTAAATGGCCATTGTGGACAAAACATCCAGAGACAAAAGCCTGAGCGACTGCCTCCCTCTCACCCTTCTTTCATATCCAGAGGAGCTACCCTCATGGACTGTAGATCAGGCCTGCCGTAACCTCGGCCCCAAACCTGAGCTGAGTTAGGGTTTTTGGATGTCTGTCTGCACAGCCATGGCCCACACAGCCTCCAGGCTGGGGTCTCTGGAGCCACACCACAGAACTGTGCCTGCTCTCTCCTAAGAAACTGCCCATTCCATTGGCCACAACTCTACAAAATAGTAGAAACCTCAAGGTCCCCAAGGACATCCCACTACCGCAAGCCGCACTGGACAAATAGGGGCATTATGACACAAGCTGAGCAACTACTACCTCCATGCAGACACACAGACAGATATCCGCAGAGACAGAAGATTGAACCAGACAGGCCCCTAGGCCCTATTATGAACTCTTGCTTTCGTGTCCAGGTATCACTCCTCAGAGGCCTGGGTTCGAAGACCAGCATACGGGGCTTTCCTGAGGCACCAGACAGAAGACCTCTCATCTCCACATGGGAAGCTTCCTTGTTGGAGTTGTGTCAACCCTTCGGGTTGGAGAATCCTGCCGAGTCCCTTAGCAACTGCCACATTCCAAGGTCTCCGTGGCCACCAACCCACATTATGACTCATCCACAGGAGAGTCCATTTAAACTCAGCCTTCTGGGTAGCTCACCCAAGAGCCCGCAGATTGAGCGTGCCTTGTCTCGACCAGGCAATGGGAAGGTGAGTTGGCGTGTCTCGGCATCCATGATTAGGCCCCTGCTCTCGAGTCTTTCTGTATGGGGCATCCTGGAACCATCCAATAGTACTCGACTGTCCTGAAGAAGGAAACTTTGAAGTTTGGAGCAGCTCACAACTCCCAGCGTAGGGAAACCTACCTGGCCTCATGACGCCCTCACCCCCTTCAGGAAGGGGCCGTCATGGACACAAACTCCAGCTTGAGGCAACATCTGATACTCGCCCTGACCTCACCTGCAGGAGATCTCGATTCAGCCTCTGCAGAGTGGGCCTGCCATGCTCTTGGCCCCAAAACTCGTGCTAGCTTGTGTTTTCAGACTTCCTTCCTCACAATCCTGGCCACACCCCTCCAGTTTGGCAATTCTGGAGACACAATGCAGCACTCTGCCTGCCCTCCAGAAGAAAAATGTTGCCCTATAGGGCTAACCGGAAACGCCAAATGAGTAAGAACCTGCATGTCACACGACCATACCCCAATTATACAGTCTAGCCTGTGCACTAAAGCCCTGTCTGACACAGCCTGAGGGCAGACCTCCAGTCCAACACCCAGAAAGCTGGCCGTACACAGAGCATATCACACCCACAATGGCTTTAGGCCATCATCTCTACCCAACCTCAGTTTTCACCTTCAGAACCTAGGCCTTATCTCCACTCACTGCTCAGGAGTGAACGTGATGCAAGAATCAGAACTTCTCCTTCGCCTTGGCAAGTAACCTAGTGGTTGGCATGTTGTCCATTGTTCATTGTAGGAGAAAGCAGCATGGACTATGAGGCCCCACCTATCCCTGAGGGCCACAATTTGCACAAACACACATTGTGACCCTCAGCGTGAGCCCTATCCTCATGTAAAGCTTCTTAGTGACTGGAACAACAGTCCACATATGGGGCTTGCCAAGCCCCTAGTCCCCCAATCTCAACCAGAGTTCGAGATGTCTAGTCACCCCTACTCAGGGCTATACTCGGGAATCTCTCGTTGATTGGACACCTGAGGTAAAAAAAAAAAAAAAAATACAGAAAGGACTCTTCCAATCCATAGAATGATCCCAACCCCGTGCGATCAGGCCAAATCACCAGAGAAAGAATTGTCCATGGCCCTTGAGGACACCCCGACATTCCACGGCCACCGTTGACACAAAATCCAGAGACAAAAGCCTGAGCAAGCGCCACATACTCGCCCTTTGGTCATAGCCCGGAAAATTCTCACGGTCTGTAGATCGAGCCTTCATACATACATCCCCAAACCTAAGCTGAGTTTGTGTTTTCAGACTTCTGTCCCCACAGGCCTGGCCCACACACCATCCAAGCTGGGGCCCCTGGAGCCACACCTCAGGACTGTGGCTTCCCTCTCCAGGGGAATTATGCATTTCCATTGGCCACAACCCAATAGATTAGGAGAATCTGCCAAACTCCCCCAGGCCATCCGAATAATGTTGGCTGCCCAGGACACACAGGGATGATCTTTCACAAGTTAGGAAACTACCTCCACTCAGACCCAGAGACAGATATCCCCATAGAATAAGATTGAACTGGACAGGCACTTAGGCCCTAATCAGATCCATTGCTTTTGATCCAGTCATCTCTCCTCAGAGGCCTTTTTCCAATACCAGCATATGGGAGATTCCTTAGGCACTCATCAAAACAATTCTCTTCTCTACATAGGAAACATACTCTTTAGAGCTCCATCAAAACCTCCGGTTATGAACATCCCTCAAGGCCCCGGTTCAAGCACCCCATTCCAAGGTCTACATGGACACAAATGCACATTATGACCCATCCTCAACTCACCCATTTCAACACACCCGCCTCGGTTGCTCCCCTAGATCCAGCAGATCGAACTTGCCTTGGCGCTATGAGACACCTGGAATGGGAGGCAGGCTGCCCAGGCATCCATCCTTAGAACCCTGCTCTGGATAACTTTTTTATGGGATGTCCTGGAGCCATCCAACAGGTCTCGACTGTCCCACAGAAGGAATCATTGCGGTTTGGAGCATCTCACAATTCCCATCGTGGGAAAACCTCCATGTCCTCGTGACACCCTCCCCTTCATGAACGGGCTGTCATGGACAGAAACTTCGACCTAAGCCAACGTCTGATCCTAGCTCTGTCTTCAGGTATACAGGATCTCGAATCATCTCTGCAGAGGGTGCCTGCCATCCCCTCACCCCGAAATCTAAGTCTGGCTTGTGTTCTCAGAATTTTTTCCTCACACTCCTGGCCCACAAGCCTTCCAGTTTGGGAATTCTGGAGCCACTATGTGGCACTGTGTCTTCCCTCCAGAAGAAAAACGTTGCCCTCTGGGTCTACCCAGTAACCACAAATGAGTACCATCCGGCACGAAACTCGACTGCACCCCAATGATACAGTCTAGCCTGGGCACTAATTCCCTGTCTGCCACAGCCTGAGTCTTCACCTCCCAACCCACACTCAACAGCTGGCCGAACACTGAGCACATCAGACACACCATGGCCTTAGGTCTTCATCTCTTCCCAACCTCAGTTTTCAGGCTTCAGAACCTAGACCTTAAATCCAATCACAGTCCAGGAGTGAAAGTGTTGCAGAAATTAGAACTCCATCTTCCCCATGGCCAGAAAACTTGTGGTTGCCATATTGTGCAACGTTCAGTGTAGGAGAAACCAGCATGGTTCATTAGGCCACGCCCTGATTTGAGGGGCTCCTTGGGCACAAAAACACATTGTGAAACTCAGTGTGAGACCTATCCTCAAGGAAGGCCTCTCAGTGTCTGGACCAAGAGCCCACATATGGGGATTGCCATGTTCTTAGGTCCCAATGTTAACCAGAGGTCTGGTTGTCCAGTTGCCCCAACCCACGACTCTGCTCTGGTATCCCTATTTTGGTGGGCCACCTGAGGTAAAAAAAATAAATAAATAAACAAAAAATAAACAAAAAAACCAGAAAGGCCTCCTCCCTTCCCACAGAATGACCCCAAACTCTTGGGATCAGGTCAAATCCCCAGAAAGGGAGCCTCATCGATGGCCCATGAGGACACCCCGACATTCCATGGCAATCGGTGACAGATTTCCAGAAAAAAAAAAAAAAAAAAAAACATGAGCAAGCACCTCACATTCGCCCTTTGTTCATATCCCGAAGAGTTCTCCTCACGGTCTATAGATCGGGCCGGCCATACCTACATCCCCCAACCTAAGTGGAGTTTTTGTTTTCAGACTTTTGTCCAAATAGCCCTGGACCACACACGCTCCACACTTGGGTCCCTGGAGCCACAACTCAGGACTGTGCTTCCCTTTCAAGGGAATTCTTCCCATTCCATTGGCCACAAACTTGCAAATGTGGAAAAACCTCCAAAGTCACCGAGGCCATCCCAATAGTGTAGGCCGCCCAGGACAAACAGGGGTAATCTCAAACCAGCTGAGCAACTACCTCCACTCAGACAACAGATGTCCCCAGAAAAGAATATTGAACCGGACAGGCCCCTAGGCCCTAATCAGATCCATTGCTTTGGTTTCCAGGCATCTCTCCTCAGAGGCCTCGTTTCCAATACCAGCATATGGTGGTTTCCTGAGGCACCATTAAGAACAAATCTCGTCTCCCCATGGAAAACTTGCTCATTGAAGCTTTGTCATGACCTCTGGTTAGGAGAATTTTTCAGGGCCCTGGTGCCACTGCCCCATACCAAGGTCTCCATGGACTCAAACCAACATTAAGACCATCCTCAGGAAAGTCCATTTCAAGTCAGCCCTCTCTGTTGCTACCCCAAGACAGCAGAACAAACGTTTCTTGTTGCTAGGAGACAATTGGAATGTGAGGCTGGCTGCCCAGGCATCCATACTTAGAACGCTGTTCTGGAAAAATACCTTATAAGACGTCCTGAAGCCATCCAACAAATCTTAATTGTCGCAGAGAAGGAATCCTTGCGGTTTGGAGCATCTCACAACTCCAATAGTGGGAAAACCCCCATGGCCTCATAATGCCCCCCCTTCCTGATGGGGCCCACATGGACAGAAACTCAACCCTGAGACAAAGTCTGAACCTCGACCTGACTTCAGACGCATGAGATCTCAATTCAGCTCTGCAGAGTGTGCCTGCCATGTCCTTGCCCCGAAACCTAAGCCTAGCTTGTGTTCTCAGACTTCCGTCCTCACTCTCCTGGCCCACAAGCCCTTCAGTTTGGGAATTCCGAAGCCACAATACAGCACTCTGCCTGCCCTCCAGAAGAAAAGCTTTGCCCTATGCTGCTAATAAGAAACCCCAAATGATTTTCTAATGCATGCCACTCGATGGTAAAGCATTTATACAGCCTACCCTGTATTCTACTGCCCTGTCTGGCACAGCCTGAGACAAGACATCCCAAACGACACCCAGACAGCTGGCCCAACCTGGACACATAGGACCCGCTATGGCTGTAGGTCGTCATCTCTTCCCAACCTCGGTTTTCAGGCTTCAGAACCTAGACCTTATCTCCAATCACTGCCCAGGGGTGAACGTGATGCAGAAATTAGAATTCCTCCTTCCCCATGCCCAGAAACCTTGTGGTTGGCATGTTGTCCAACGTTCAATGTGAGAAAACCTGCATTGTCCGAAAGGCCACGCCAGTGCTTGAGGGCCGCCTAGGGCACAGACATGCATTGTGACCTGCAGCGTGAGTCACCTATTAAAGTAACGCCTCTCAGTGGCTGGACCAAGATCCTGCATATGGGGCTTGTCATATCCATAGGCCCCCAGGCTTAACCAGAGGGCAAGTATTTCAGTTGTCAGTACCCACTGCTATGCTCTAGAATCCCTCTACTGGGGGGACACATGAAGCAGAAAACAGGACACTTCCCTTCCCACAGAATGACCCCAAACTCTTGGGGGCTGAACAAACTACCAGAGTGGGAGACTTCTATGACCCATGAGGCAACTCCTACATTAAACGGCCATTGTGGACAAAACATCCAGAGACAAAAGCCTGAGCGACTGCCTCCCTCTCACCCTTCTTTCATATCCAGAGGAGCTACCCTCATGGACTGTAGATCAATCCTGCCGTAACCTCGGCCCCAAACCTGAGCTGAGTTAGGGTTTTTGGATGTCTGTCTGCACAGCCATGGCCCACACAGCCTCCAGGCTGGGGTCTCTGGAGCCACACCACAGAACTGTGCCTGCTCTCTCCTAAGAAACTGCCCATTCCATTGGCCACAACTCTACAAAATAGTAGAAACCTCAAGGTCCCCAAGGACATCCCACTACCGCAAGCCGCACTGGACAAATAGGGGCATTATGACACAAGCTGAGCAACTACTACCTCCATGCAGACACACAGACAGATATCCGCAGAGACAGAAGATTGAACCAGACAGGCCCCTAGGCCCTATTATGAACTCTTGCTTTGGTGCCAGGTATCACTCCTCAGAGGCCTGGGTTCGAAGACCAGCATACGGGGCTTTCCTGAGGCACCAGACAGAAGACCTCTCATCTCCACATGGGAAGCTTCCTTGTTGGAGTTGTGTCAAGCCCTTAGGGTTGGAGAATCCTGCCGAGTCCCTTAGCGACTGCCACATTCCAAGGTCTCCGTGGCCACCAACCCACATTATGACTCATCCACAGGAGAGTCCATTTAAACTCAGCCTTCTGGGTAGCTCACCCAAGAGCCCGCAGATTGAGCGTGCCTTGTCTCGACCAGGCAATGGGACGGTGTGTTGGCGTTTCTCGGCATCCATGCTTAGGCCCCTGCTCTCGAGTCTTTCTGTATGGGGCATCCTGGAACCATCCAATAGTACTCGACTGTTCTGAAGAAGGAAACTTTGAAGTTTGGAGCAGCTCACAACTCCCAGCATAGGGAAACCTCCCTGGCCTCATGACGCCCCCACCCCCTTCAGGAAGGGGCCGTCATGGACACAAACTCCAGCTTGAGGCAACATCTGATACTCGCCCTGACCTCACCTGCAGGAGATCTCGATTCAGCCTCTGCAGAGTGGGTCTGCCATGCTCTTGGCCCCTAAACTCGTGCTAGCTTGTGTTTTCAGACTTCCTTCCTCACAATCCTGGCCACACCCCTCCAGTTTGGCAATTCTGGAGACAAAATGCAGCACTCTGCCTGCCCTCCAGAAGAAAAATGTTGCCCTATAGGGCTAACCAGAAACGCCAAATGAGTAACAACCTGCATGCCACTCGACCATACCCCAATTATACAGTCTAGCCTGTGCACTAAAGCCCTGTCTGACACAGCCTGAGGGCATACCTCCAGTCCAACACCCAGAAAGCTGGCCGTACACAGAGCATATCACACCCACAATGGCTTTAGGCCATCATCTCTACCCAACCTCAGTTTTCACCTTCAGAACCTAGACCTTATCTCCACTCACTGCTCAGGAGTGAACGTGATGCAAGAATCAGAACTTCTCCTTCGCCTTGGCAAGAAACCTAGTGGTTTGCATGTTGTCCAACGTTCATTGTAGGAGAAAGCAGCATGGACTATGAGGTCCCACCTATCCCTGAGGGCCACAATTTGCACAAACACACATTGTGACCCTCAGCGTGAGCCCTATCCTCATGTAAAGCCTCTTAGTGACTGGAACAACAGCCCACATATGGGGCTTGCCAAGCCCCTAGTCCCCCAATCTCAACCAGAGTTCGAGATGTCTAGTCACCCCTACTCAGGGCTCCACTCTGGAATCCCTCTTTGGTGGAACACCTGAGGTAAAAAAAAAAAAATTACAAAAGGGACTCTTCCCATCCACAGAATGATCCCAACCCCTTGGGATCAGGCCAAATCACCAGAGAAAGAATTGTCCATGGCCCTTGAGGACACCCCGACATTCCACGGCCACCATTGACACAAAATCCAGAGACAAAAGCTTGAGCAAGCACCACATACTCGTTCTTTGTTCATAGCCCGGAAAATTCTTACTGTCTGTAGATCGAGCCTTCATACATACCAAACCTAAGCTGAGTTTGTGTTTTCAGACTTCTGTCCCCACAGTCCCTGCCCACACACCATCCAAGCTGGGGCCCCTGGAGCCACACCTCAGGACTGTGGCTTCCCTCTCCAGGGGAATTCTGCCATTTCCATTGGCCACAACCTTATAGATTAGGAGAAACCTCCAAACTCCCCGAGGCCATCCAAATAGTGTTGGCTGCCCAGGACAAACAGGGATGATCTTTCACAAGTTAGGAAACTACCTCCACTCAGACCCAGAGACAGATATCCCCATAGAATAAGATTGAACTGGACAGGCACTTAGGCTCTAATCAGATCCATTGCTTTTGTTTCCAGGCATCTCTTTTCAGAGGCCTGGTTTCCAATACCAGAATACGGGGGAATACTGAGGCACTCATCAGAAAAATCTCATCTCCACATAGGAAATGTACTCTTTGGAGCTCTATAAAAACCTCTGTTTAGGAGAATCTTTCAGGGCCCCGGATCAAGCGCCCCATTCCAAGGTCTCCATGGACTTAAACCCACATTATGATCTATCGTCGGGAGAGTCCATGTCAACTCAACCCCCTTGGTTTCTCCCCCAGGGCCTGCAGATCAAACCTGCCTTGTTGCTAGGAGACAACTAGAATGGGAGGCGGGCTGCCCAGGCATCCATCCTTAGAACCCTACTCTGGAGTCGTTCCACATGGGACATCCAAGAGCCATCCAACAGGTCTCAAGTGTCCCACAGAAGGAATCTTTGCAGTCTGGAGCATCTCACAACTCCCATTGTGGGAAAATCTACATGGCCTCTTGAGACGCTCCACTTTATAAAGGGGCCATCATGGACAGAAACTCCAACCTGAGCAAACGTCTGATATTCGCCCTGACTTCAGGTGCATGAGATCTTGATTCAGCTCTGCAGAGTGTGCCTTCTGTGCACTCACCCCCAAAACTAAGCCTAGCTTGTGTTCTCAGACTACCGTCCTCACACCCCTGCCCCAAAAGCCCTACAGATTGGCAATACTGGGGCCATAATGCAGCACACTGCCTGCCCTCCAGAAGAAAAACGTTGCCTTATGGAGCTACCTAGAAACCCGAATAAGGATCAACTGAACGCCACTCGACTGCACCCCAAATATGCAGTCTACCCTGTCTAATGCCTTGTCTGACACAGCATGAGCCCACACCTCCAGACCTACGCTCAACAGCTGGCTGCACACTGAGCTCATTGGACCCATCAGGTCCTTAGGTCTTCATCTATTCCCAACCTCAGTTTTCGGGTTTCAGAACCTAGACTTAAACTCCAATCACTGTCCAGGGGTGAACGTGATGCAGAAATCACAACTCTTCCTTCGCCATGGCTGGAAACCTTGTGGTTGGCATATTCTCCAACGTTCAGTGTAGGAGAATCCAGCGTGGCCCATGAGGCCCTTCCCATGCTTGAGGGCCTTGTTGGGCACAAATAGGCATTGTGACCCTCAGCATGAGCCCTGTCCTCAAGGAAGGCCTCTCAGTGTCTGAATCAAGAGCACGCCTATTGGACTTCCCATGCCCCTAGGACCCCAAACTTAAACAGAGGTGGGGATATCCAGTTGTCCCTCCCAAGGACTCTGCTCTGGAATCCCTCTTTTATTGGGACACTTGAAGTACATAAAATAAAATATAAAATAAAATAAAATAAAAAACAGAAAAGACTCCATCCATCCCACAGAATGTACCCAAACTCTTGGGATCGGGTCAAAACCTCAGAGAAGGAAAGCCATCCACAACCCATGAGGCCACGCCAGCATTCCACCCACATTGTTGACACAAATCCAGAGACAAAACCTGAGCAAGCACCTCAAACTCACCCTTTTTCATATCCCTAAGTGTTATCACAGTCTGTAGATTGGGCGTGCCATACCTATGTCCCCAATCCTAAGCGGAGTTTGTGTTTTCAGACTTTTGTCCCCACAGGCCTGGCCCACACAGCCTCAAGGCTGGGCTCCTAGAGCCAAACTCAGAACTGTGCTTGTCCTCTCCAGGGGATTTCTGCCCATTCCATTGGCCACAACCCTATAGATTAGGAGAAACTCCAAAGTCCTGAGGCCATCCCAATATTATAGGCTGCCCAGGACAAACAGGGGCGATCTGACACAAGCAGAGCAACTACATCCCCTCAGATCCTTAGACACGTATCCGCAGGAAAGAGATTGAACCGGACAGGCACCTAGGCCCTAATCATCTCAATTGCTTTTGTTTCCAGTCATCTCTCCTCAGAGGCCTGGTTTCCAATAACAGCATATGGTAGATTCCTTAGGCACTCATCAAAACAATTCTCTTCTCTACATAGGAAACGTACTCTTTAGAGGCCATCAAAACCTCCGGTTATGAACATCCCTCAAGGCCCCGTATCAAGCACCCCATTCCAAGGTCTACATCGACACAAATGCACATTATGACCCATCCTCAACTCACCCACTTCAACACACCCACCTCGGTTGCTCCCCTAGATCCAGCAGGCGAACTTGCCTTGGCGCTATGAGACACCTGGAATGGGAGGCAGGCTGCCCAGGCATCCATCCTTAGAACCCTGCTCTGGATAACTTCCTTATGGGATGTCCTGGAGCCATCCCACAGGTCTCGACTGTCCCACAGAAGGAATCATTGCGGTTTGGAGCATCTCACAATTCCCATCGTGGGAAAACCTCCATGTCCTCGCGACACCGTCCCCTTCATGAAGGGGCCGTCATGGACAGAAACCCCGACGTAAGCCAACGTCTGATCCTAGCTCTGTCTTCAGGCATACGGGATCTCGAATCATCTCTGCAGAGGGTGCCTGCCGTCCCCTCACCCCGAAATCTAAGTCTGGCTTGTGTTCTCAGAATTTTTTCCTCACACTCCTGGCCCACAAGCCTTCCAGTTTGGGAATTCTGGAGCCACTATGTGGCACTGTGTCTTCCCTCCAGAAGAAAAACGTTGACCTCTGGGGCTACCCAGTAACCACAAATGAGTACCATCCTGCACGAAACTCGACTGCACCCCAATGATACAGTCTAACCTGGGCACTAGTTCCCTGTCTGCCACAGCCTGAGCCTGCACCTCCCAACCCACACTCAACAGCTGGCCGAACACTGAGCACATCTGACACACCATGGCCTTAGGTCTTCATCTCTTCCCAACCTCAGTTTTCAGGCTTCAGAACCTAGACCTTAAATCCAATAACAGTCCAGGAGTGAAAGTGTTGCAGAAATTAGAACTCCTTCTTCCCCATGGCCAGAAAACTTGTGGTTGCCATATTGTCCAACGTTCCGTGTAGGAGAAACCAGCATGGTACATTAGGCCACGCCCTGACTTGAGGGGCTCCTTGGGCACAAAAACACATTGTGAAACTCAGTGTGAGACCTATCCTCAAGGAAGGCCTCTCAGTGTCTGGACCAAGAGCCCACATATGGGGCTTGCCATGTTCTTAGGTCCCAATGTTAACCAGACGTCTGGTTGTCCAGTCGCCCCTCCCCAGGACTCTGCTCTGGAATCCCTCTTTTGGTGGTCCACCTTAGGTAAAAAAAAATAAATAAATAAACAAAAAATAAACAAAAAAACAAGAAAGGCCTCCTCCCTTCCCACAGAATGACCCCAAACTCTTGGGATCAGGTCAAATCCCCAGAAAAGGAGTCTCATCGATGGCCCATGAGGACACCCCGACATTCCATGGCAATCAGTGACACATTTCCAGAAAAAAAAAAAAAAAAGCATGAGCCAGCACCTCACATTCGCCCTTTGTTCATATCCCGATGAGTTCTCCTCACGGTCTATAGATCGGGCCGGCCATACCTACATCCCCCAACCTAAGTGGAGTTTTTTTTTCAGACTTTTGTCCAAATAGCCCTGGACCACACACGCTCCACACTTGGGTCCCTGGAGCCACACCTCAGGACTGTGCTTCCCTTTCAAGAGAATTCTTCCCATTCCATTGGCCACAACCTTGCAAATGAGGAAAAACCTCCAAAGTCACCGAGGCCATCCCATTAGTGTTGGCCGCCCAGGACAAACAGGGGTGATCTCAAATCAGCTGAGCAACTACCTCCACTCAGACAACAGATGTCCCCAGAGAAGAATATTGAACCGGACAGGCCCCTAGGCCCTAATCAGATCCATTGCTTTGGTTTCCAGGCATCTCTCCTCAGAGGCCTCGTTTCCAATACCAGCATATGGTGGTTTCCTGAGGCACCAATAAGAACAAATCTCGTCTCCCCATGGAAAACTTGCTCATTGGAGCTTTGTCATAACCTCTGGTTAGGAGAATCCTTCAGGGCCCTGGTGCCACTGCCCCATACCAAGGTCTCCATGGACTCAAACCAACATTAAGTCCATCCTCAGGAAAGTCCATTTCAACTCAGCCCCCTCTGTTGCTACCCCAAGACAGCAGATCAAACGTTTCTTGTTGCTAGGAGACAATTGGAATGTGAGGCTGGCTGCCCAGGCATTCATACTTAGAACACTGTTCTGGAAAAATACCTTATAAGACGTCCTGGAGCCATACAACAAATCTTAATTGTCCCACAGAAGGAATCCTTGCGGTTTGGAGCATCTCACAACTCCAATAGTGGGAAAACCCCAATGGGCTCATAATGTCCCCCCTTCATGAAGGGGCCAACATGGACAGAAACTCAAACCTGAGCCAAAGTCTGATCCTCGACCTGACTTCAGATGCATGAGATCTTAATTCAGCTCTGCAGAGTGTGCCTGCCATGTCCTTGCCCCGAAACCTAAGCCTAGCTTGTGTTCTCAGACTTCCGTCCTCACTCTCCTGGCCCACAAGCCCTCCAGTTTGGGAATTCCGAAGCCACAATGCAGCACTCTGCCTGCCCTCCAGAAGAAAAACTTTGCCCTATGCTGCTAATAAGAAACCCCAAATGATTTTCTAATGCATGCCACTCGATTGTAAAGCAATTATACAGCCTACCCTGTATACTAATGCCCTGTCTGGCACAGCCTGAGACAAGACATCCCAAACGACACCAGACAGCTGGCCCCAACCTGGACACATAGGACCCGCTATGGCTGTAGGTCGTCATCTCTTCCCAACCTCGGTTTTCAGGCTTCAGAACCTAGACCTTATCTCTAATCACTGCCCAGGGGTGAACGTGTTGCAGAAATTAGAATTCCTCCTTCCCCATGGCCAGAAACCTTGTGGTTGGCATGTTGTCCAACGTTCAATGTGGGAAATTCTGCATTGTCCGAAAGGCCACGCCAGTGCTTGAGGGCCGCCTAGGGCACAGACATGCATTGTGACCTGCAGCGTGAGTCCCGTATTAAAGTAACGCCTCTCAGTGGCTGGACCAAGATCCTGCATATGGGGCTTGTCATATCCATAGGCCCCCAGGCTTAACCAGAGGGCGAGTATTCCAGTTGTCAGTACCCACTGCTATGCTCTAGATTCCCTCTACAGGGGGGACACATGATGCAGAAAACAGGACACTTCCCTTCCCACAGAATGACCCCAAACTCTTGGGGGCTGAACAAACTACCAGAGAGGGAGACTTCTACGACCCATGAGGCAACTCCGACATTAAACGGCCATTGTGGACAAAACATCCAGAGACAAAAGCCTGAGCGACTGCCTCCCTCTCACCCTTCTTTCATATCCAGAGGAGCTACCCTCATGGACTGTAGATCAATCCTGCCGTAACCTCGGCCCCAAACCTGAGCTGAGTTAGGGTTTTTGGATGTCTGTCTGCACAGCCATGGCCCACACAGCCTCCAGGCTGGGGTCTCTGGAGCCACACCACAGAACTGTGCCTGCTCTCTCCTAAGAAACTGCCCATTTCATTGGCCACAACTCTACAAAATAGTAGAAACCTCAAGGTCCCCAAGGACATCCCACTACCGCAAGCCGCACTGGACAAATAGGGGCATTATGACACAAGCTGAGCAACTACTACCTCCATGCAGACACACAGACAGATATCCGCAGAGACAGAAGATTGAACCAGACAGGCCCCTAGGCCCTATTATGAACTCTTGCTTTGGTGTCCAGGTATCACCCTTTTTCATATCCCTAAGTGTTATCACAGTCTGTTGATTGGGCGTGCCATACCTATGTCCCCAATCCTAAGCGGAGTTTGTGTTTTCAGACTTTTGTCCCCACAGGCCTGGCCCACACAGCCTCAAGGCTGGGCCCCTAGAGCCAAACTCAGAACTGTGCCTGCCCTCTCCAGGGGATTTCTGCCCATTCCATTGGCCACAAAACTATAGATTAGGAGAAACTCCAAGTCCCGAAGCCATCGCAATATTATAGGCTGCCCAGGACAAACAGGGGCGATCTGACACAAGCTGAGCAACTACATCCCCTCAGATCCTTAGACACGTATCCTCAGGAAAGAGATTGAAACGGACAGGCACCTAGGCCCTAATCATCTCGATTTCTTTTGTTTCCAGTCATCTCTCCTCAGAGGCCTGGTTTCCAATAACAGCATATGGGAGATTCCTTAGGCACTCATCAAAACAATTCTCTTCTCTACATAGGAAACGTACTCTTTAGAGCCCATCAAAACCTCCGGTTATGAACATCCCTCAAGGCCCCGGATCAAAAACACCATTCCAAGGTCTACATGGACACAAATGCACATTATGACCCATCCTCAACTCACCCATTTCAACACACCCGCCTCGGTTGCTTCCCTAGATCCAGCAGATCGAACTTGCCTTGGCGCTATGAGACACCTGGAATGGGAGGCAGGCTGCCCAGGCATCCATCCTTAGAACCCTGCTCTGAATAACTTCCTTATGGGATGTCCTGGAGCCATCCCACAGGTCTCGACTGTCCCACAGAAGGAATCATTGCGGTTTGGAGCATCTCACAATTCCCATCGTGGGAAAACCTCCATGTCCTCGTGACACCGTCCCCTTCATGAAGGGGCCGTCATGGACAGAAACTCCGACGTAAGCCAACGTCTGATCCTAGCTCTGTCTTCAGGCATACGGGATCTCGAATCATCTCTGCAGAGGGTGCCTGCCGTCCTCTCACCCCGAAATCTAAGTCTGGCTTGTGTTCTCAGAATTTTTTCCTCACACTCCTGGCCCACAAGCCTTCCAGTTTGGGAATTCTGGAGCCACTATGTGGCACTGTGTCTTCCCTCCAGATGAAAAACGTTGCCCTCTGGGGCTACCCAGTAACCACAAATGAGTACCATCCTGCACGAAACTCGACTGCACCGCAATGATACAGTCTAGCCTGGGCACTAATTCCCTGTCTGCCACAGCCTGAGCCTGCACCTCCCAACCCACACTCAACAGCTGGCCGAACACTGAGCACATCAGACACACCATGGCCTTAGGGCTTCATCTCTTCCCAACCTCAGTTTTCAGGCTTCAGAACCTAGACCTTAAATCCAATCACAGTCCAGGAGTGAAAATGTTGCAGAAATTAGAACTCCTTCTTCCCCATGGCCAGAAAACTTGTGGTTGCCATATTGTGCAACGTTCAGTGTAGGAGAAACCAGCATGGTACATTAGGCCACGCCCTGACTTGAGGGGCTCCTTGGGCACAAAAACACATTGTGAAACTCAGTGTGAGACCTATCCTCAAGGAAGGCCTCTCAGTGTCTGGACCAAGAGCCCACATATGGGGCTTGCCATGTTCTTAGGTCCCAATGTTAACCAGACGTCTGGTTGTCCAGTCGCCCCTCGCCAGGGCTCTACTCTTGGATCCCTCTTTTGGTGGTCCACCTTAGGCAAAAAAAAATAATAATAATAAAAAAATAAACAAAAAACCACGAAAGGCCTTCTCCCTTCCCACAGAATGACCCCAAACTCTTGGGATCAGGTCAAATCCCCAGAAAGGGAGCCTCATCAATAGCCCATGAGGACACACCGACATTCCATGGCAATCGGGGACACAATTCCAGAAAAAAAAAAAGCATGAGCCAGCACCTCACATTCGCCCATTGTTCATATCCCGAAGAGTTCTCCTCATGGTCTCTAGATCGGGCCGGCCATACCTACATTCCCCAACCTAAGTGGAGTTTGTGTTTTCAGACTTTTGTCCAAATAGCCCTGGACCACACACGCTCCACACTTGGGTCCCTGGAGCCACACCTCAGGACTGTGCTTCCCTTTCAAGGGAATTCTTCCCATTCCATTGGCCACAACCTTGCAAATGAGGAAAAACCTCCAAAGTCACTGAGGCCATCCCAATAGTGTAGGCTGCCCAGGAAAAACAGGGGTGATCTCAAACCAGCTGAGCAACTACCTCCACTCAGACAACAGATGTCCCCAGAGAAGAATATTGAACCGGACAGGCCCCTAGGCCCTAAACAGATCCAATGCTTTGGTTTCCAGGCATCTCTCCTCAGAGGCCTCGTTTCCAATACCAGGATATGGTGGTTTCCTGTGGCACCAATAAGAACAAATCTCGTCTCCCCATGGAAACTAGCTCATTGGAGCTTTGTCATAACCTCTGGTTAGGAGAATCCTTCAGGGCCCTGGTGCCACTGCCCCATACCAAGGTCTCCATGGACTCAAACCAACATTAAGACAATCCTAAGGAAAGTCCATTTCAACTCAGCCCCCTCTGTTGCTACCCCAAGACAGCAGATCAAACGTTTCTTGTTGCTAGGAGACAATTGGAATGTGAGGCTGGCTGCCCAGGCATTCATACTTAGAACCCTGTTCTGGAAAAATACCTTATTGGACGTCCTGGAGCCATCCAACAAATCTTAATTGTCCCACAGAAGGAATCCTTGCGGTTTGGAGCATCTCACAACTCCAATAGTGGGAAAACCCCCATGGGCTCATAATGTCCCCCCTTCATGAAGGGGCCAACATGGACAGAAACTCAAACCTGAGCCAAAGTCTGATCCTCGACCTGACTTCAGACGCATGAGATCTCAATTCAGCTCTGCAGAGTGTGCCTGCCATGTCCTTGCCCCGAAACCTAAGCCTAGCTTGTGTTCTCAGACTTCCGTCCTCACTCTCCTGGCCCACAAGCCCTCCAGTTTGGGAATTCCGATGCCACAATGCAGCACTCTGCCTGCCCTCCAGAAGAAAAACTTTGCCCTATGCTGCTAATAAGAAACCCCAAATGATTTTCTAATGCATGCCACTCGATTGTAAAGCAATTATACAGCCTACCCTTTATAATAATGCCCTGTCTGGCACAGCCTGAGACAAGACATCCCAAACGATACCCAGACAGCTGGCCCCAACATGGACACATAGGACCCGCTACGGCTGTAGGTCGTCATCTCTTCCCAACCTCGGTTTTCAGGCTTCAGAACCTAGACGACCTTATCTCCAATCACTGCCCAGGGGTGAACGTGATGCAGAAATTAGAATTCCTCCTTCCCCATGGCCAGAAACCTTGTGGTTGGCATGTTGTCCAACGTTCAATGTGGGAAAACCTGCAATGTCCGAAAGGTCACGCCAGTGCTTGAGGGCCGCCTAGGGCACAGACATACATTGTGACCTGCAGCGTGAGTCCCGTATTAAAGTAACGCCTCTCAGTGGCTGGACCAAGATCCTGCACATGGGGCTTGTCATATCCATAGGCCCCCAGGCTTAACCAGAGGGTGAGTATTCCAGTTGTAAGTACCCACTGCTATTCTCTAGAATCCCTCTACTGGGGGGACACATGATGCAGAAAACAGGACACTTCCCTTCCCACAGAATGACCCCAAACTCTTGGGGGCTGGACAAACTACCAGAGAGGGAGACTTCTACGACCCTTGAGGCAACTCCTACATTAAACGGCCATTGTGGACAAAATATCCAGAGACAAAAGCCTGAGCGACTGCCTCCCTCTCACCCTTCTTTCATATCCAGAGGAGCTCCCCTCATGGACTGTAGATCAGGCCTGCCGTAACCTCGGCCCCAAACCTGAGCTGAGTTAGGGTTTTTGGATGTCTGTCTGCACAGCCATGGCCCACACAGCCTCCAGGCTGGGGTCTCTGGAGCCACACCACAGAACTGTGCCTGCTCTCTCCTAAGAAACTGCCCATTCCATTGGCCACAACTCTACAACATAGTAGAAACCTCAAGGTCCCCAAGGACATCCCACTACCGCAAGCCGTACTGGACAAATAGGGGCATTATGACACAAGCTGAGCAACTACTACCTCCATGCAGACACACAGACAGATATCCGCAGAGACAGAAGATTGAACCAGACAGGCCCCTAGGCCCTATTATGAACTCTTGCTTTGGTGTCCAGGTATCACTCCTCAGAGGCCTGGGTTCGAAGACCTGCATACGGGGCTTTCCTGAGGCACCAGACAGAAGACCTCTCATCTCCACATGGGAAGCTTCCTTTTTGGAGTTGTGTCAAGCCCTTCGGGTTGGAGAATCCTGCCGAGTCCCTTAGCTACTGCCACATTCCAAGGTCTCCGTGGCCACCAACCCACATTATGACTCATCCTCAGAAGAGACCATTTAAACTCAGCCTTCTGGGTAGCTCACCCAAGAGCCCGCAGATTGAGCGTGCCTTGTCCCCACCAGGCAATGGGAAGGTGAGTTGGCATTTCTCGGCATCCATGCTTAGGGCCCTGCTCTCGAGTCTTTCTGTATGGGGCATCCTGGAACCATCCAATAGTACTCGACTGTCCTGAAGAAGGAAACTTTGAAGTTTGGAGCAGCTCACAACTCCCAGCGTAGGGAAACCTCCCTGGCCTCATGACGCCCCCACCCCCTTCAGGAAGGGGCCGTCATGGACACAAACTCCAGCTTGAGGCAACATCTGATACTCGCCCTGAACTCACCTGCCGGAGATCTCGATTCAGCCTCTGCAGAGTGGGCCTGCCATGCTCTTGGCCCCAAAACTCGTGCTAGCTTGTGTTTTCAGACTTCCTTCCTCACAATTTTTGCCACACCCCTCCAGTTTGGCAATTCTGGAGACACAATGCAGCACTCTGCCTGCCCTCCAGAAGAAAAATGTTGCCCTATAGGCCTAACCAGAAACGCCAATGAGTAACAACCTGCATGTCACTCGTCCATACCCCAATTATACAGTCTGGCCTGTGCACTAAAGCCCTGTCTGAAAGAGCCTGAGTGCAGACCTCCAGTCCAACACCCAGACAGCTGGCCATAAACAGAGCATATCACACCCACAATGGCTTTAGGCCATCAACTCTACACAACCTCAGTTTTCACCTACAGAACCTAGACCTTATCTCCACTCACTGCTCAGGAGTGAACGTGATACAAGAATCAGAACTTCTTTTTCGCCTTGGCAGGAAACCTAGTGGTTGGCATGTTTTTCCAACGTTCAGTGTAGTTGAAACCAGTGTGGCCCATCATGCCCCACCCATGTTTATGGGCCACATTGTTCACAAACACACATTGTGTCCCTCAGCCTGATCCCAGGCCTCAGGTAAGGAGTCTCAGTGGTTGGATGAAGAGTCAGCATATTCGGCTTGCCATGCCCCTAGGCCCCAAATTTTACCCATAGTTCGGGTTCTCCCTTCACTTTTCCCCAGGGCTCATCTTTGGAATTCCTCTTTTGGCGGACACCTGAGGTAACACACCTGAAAGGAGTCCTCCCATTCCACAGATTGACGAAAAACAATTGGGATCAAACCAAATCCCCAGAGAGAAAGATTCGTCCATGGCCCATGAGGCTTCCCCGACATTCCACGGCCATCTCTGATACAAAATCCAGAGACAAAAGCCTGAGCAAGTGCCTCAGACTCGTTCTTTCTTTATATCCGGAAGAGTTCTTCTCATGGTTTATAGATCGGGCCTGCCATACCTACCTCCCCAAAGCTAAGCTGAGGTTGTGTTTTCAGACTTCTGTCCCCAAAGTCCTGGGCCACACACCTTCCAGGCTGGGGCCCCAGGTGTCACACATTAGTACTGTGTCTACCCAATCCATGGGAATTCTGCCCATTCCATTGTCCAAAACCGTAAAATTAGGAGAACCCTCCAAATCCCTGAGGCCATCCCAATAGTGCAGGTCGCCCGGGACAAACAAGGGCGGTCTGATACCAGCTGAGCATCTACCTCCACTCATACCATAGATGGATGTCCCCTGAGAAGCAGATTGAACCAGACAGGACCCTAGGCCATAATCGGATACATTGCTTTGGTTTACAGGCATGTCTCCTCAAAAGCCTGGATTCCAATACCGGCATAGGGGTTTTTCTGAGGCACCCATCAGAACAAATCTCGTCTCCACAAGGAAACTTGTGCATCGAGCTATGTCAAAAGCTTAAGAGAATACTTCAGGGTCCCGGTGCCACCGCCCCATTTTAAGGCCCTCATGGACACAAACACACATTAGGACCCATCCTCAGGAAAGTCCATTTCAAGTCAGTCACTCCTGTTGCTCACGCAGAGCCATCAGATCTAAACTCTCTTGTTGCTAGGAGAAAATTGGAATGCGAGGCCTGCTTCCCAGTCATCCATCCTCGAATGGTGCCCTGGAGTCATTCCATATGGGATGTCCTGAAGCTGCCCAACAGGTCTCAATTGTCCCGCAGAAGGTATCCTTGAAGGGGGCATCCCACAACACCCAACGTGGGAAAACCTACATGGCCTCGAGATTTCGCTCCTTCATGAAGGGGCCGTAATGCACATAAACTCCAAAGTGAGCCAACGTCTGATCCTCGCCCTGACTTCAGATGCATGAGATATTGGTTCAGATCTACAGTGGTCCCTGCCGTGTCCTCGCCCTGATACACAAGTCTAGCTTGTGTTCTCAGACTTCCGTCCTCACACTCCTGGACACGAAGCCCTCAAGTTTGGCAATTCCGGACCGACAATGAAGCACTCTGCCTGCCCTCTAGAAAACAAATTTTGCCTAATGAGCTGCCCAGACAACTTATATGAGGATAAATCTACATGGCACTTGACTTTACCCAAATTATATAGTCTACGGGGGCACTAGTGCACTGTCTGACACAACCTGAGCCCGGACCTCCTGACCAACACCCAGACAGCTGACCGCACACTGAGCACATCAGACCCGCCATGGCCTTAGGTTATCATCTCTTCCCTACCTCCGTTTTCAGGCTTCAGAATCTAGACCTTATCTCCAATCACTGCCCAAGGGTGACTGTGATGCAGAAATCAGAACTCTTCCTTACCCATGGCAAGAAATCTTGTCGTTGGCAGGTTGTCCAACGTTCAGTGTAGGAGAAACCAGGATTCACCATGAGGCCCCGCCCATTCTTGTTTGCGAAGTGGGCATAAACACGCATTGTGACCCTCAGTGTGAGTCCTGTCCTCTAGTAAGTCCTCTCAGTGGCTCGACCATTAGATGTCATAATGGGATTGACATGTCCCTAGGCCCAAATTTGTAACCAGATTTCTGGTTGTCCAGTCGGCCCTCCCCAGGGCTCTACTCTGGAATACCTCATTTGGTGGGACACCTGAGGTTAAAAAACAAAACAAGGCAAATCACAACAACAACAAAACGGAGTTCTTCCATCCCACAGAATGACCCCAAAATCTTGCGATGGGGACAAACCCCCAGAGAGTAAGACTCGTCCATTTCCCATGAAGTCAACCGGAAATTTCATGACCATGAGTGACACGATATCCAGAGACAAAAACTTGAGCAAGAGCCTGACACTCGCACTTTTTTCATATCCCGAAGAGTTCTCCTCATGGTCTGTAGATCAATACTGCAATACCTATTACCTGAAACATAAGCCGTGTTTGTGTTTTCAGACAACTGTCCAAACAGCTCTGCCTACACACCCTACAGGCTCAGGCCCCTGGAGCCAAACCTGAGGACTGTACTTGCCCTCTCCAAGGGAATTGTATGTGCCCATTCCAATGGCCACAACCTACTAATAGGATAAACCTCCAAACTCCCTGAGGCCATCCCAATAGTGGTGGCTATCCAGGACAAACAGGAGCAATCTGAGCCCATCTGACACCTACATGCACTCAGATGCATAGACTGATGTCCCCAGAGGTAAAAAGGTACGAACAGGCCCCGAGGCACTATTTGGATTCATTGTTGTGCTATCCAGTCATCTCTCCACAGAGGCCTGGATTTCAATACCAGCGTATTGCTGTTTCCTGACTCATCCCTCAGAACAAATCTCATCTACATATGGGAAACTTGCACGTTGGAGCTGTGTCAAAGCCTCTGTTTGAAAAAACCCTTCAGGGCCCCAGTGCCACCGCTTCATTCCAAGATCTCCATAGACACAAAAACATATTAGGATCCATCCACAGGAGAGTCCATTTCAACTCAGCCTCCTGGGTTGCTCCCCCAGATCCAGCAGATCTAACCTGTCTTGTTGCTAGGACACAATTGGAATGCGAGGTGGGCTACCCAGCCATCCATCCTTAGAACCCTGCTTGGAATCGTTGCCCTGGAGCCAACCAACAGGTCTCAATTGTCCTGCATAAGAATCTTTGCAGTTTGGAGCTTCTCACAACTAACATCGTGGGAAAACCCCCACGGCCTCATGACCCCCCCGCCCCTTCATGAAGGGCCATCAGGGACAGAAACACTAACCTGAGCGATCTTCTGATCCTCGCCCTGACATCATAAGCACGAGATCTCGATTCAGGTCTGTAGATTGTTCCTGCCTTGTCCTCACCCAGAAACCTAAGCCTAGCTTGTTCTCAGATTTCCTTCCTCAGACTACTGGCCCACAAGCCTCCAGTTTGAAAACCAGAATTATAATGCAGCACTCTTCCTGCCCTCAGGAAGAAAAACATTGCCCTCTGGGGCTACCCAGAAACTCCAAAAGAGGATCAACCTGCACGCCATACGACTGTACCCCAAATATATAGGCTGACCTGGGCACTATTGCCCAGCCTGAGCCTGGATTACCTGGCCCCACACAGAAAGCTGGCCGCTCACTGAGCACATCGGACCCGCCATGGTCTTAGGTCGTCATCTCTTCCCAACCTCGGTTGTCAAGTTTCAGAACCTAGACCTTATCTCCAATCACTGCCCAGGCTTGAAAGTGATGCAGAAAACACAACTCCTTCCCCGTGGCAAGAAACCATGTGGTTGGCATGTTGTCCAACGTTCAGTGTAGTTGAAACCAGGGTGGCCCATGAGGCCCCGCTCATGTTTGCGGGCCACATTGGTCAAAACCACACATTGTGACACTCACCCTGATCCCAGTCCTCAATAAGGCCTCTCAGTGGCTGGATGAAGAGATAGCATATTGGGATTGCCATGCCCCTAGGCCCCAAATTTTACCCATAGTTAGGGTTCTCCCTTCACTTTTCCCCAGGGCTCTTCTTTGGAATTCCTCTTTTGGCGGGACACCTGAGGTAACAAACCTGAAAGGAGTCCTCCCATTTCACAGATTGACGAAAAACAATTGGGATTGGGCCAAATCTACAGAGAGGAAGATTCGTCCATGGCCCATGAGGACACCCCGACATTCCATGGCCATCTCTGATACAAAATCCAGAGACAAAAGCCTGAGCAAGCGCCTCAGACTCACTCTTTCTTCATATCCGGAAGAGTTCTTCTCATGGTTTATAGATCGGGCCTGCCATACCTACGTCCCCAAACCTAAGCTGAGTTTGTGTTTTCAGACTTCTGTCCTCAAATTCCTGGGCCACACACCCTCCAGGCTGGGGCATGGAGTCACACATTAGGACTGTGCCTACCCAATCCATGGGAATTCTGCCGATGCCATTGTCCAAAACAGTAAAATTTGGAGAACCCTACAAATCCCTGAGGCCATCCCAATAGTGCAGGTCGCCCGGGACAAACAAGGGCGGTCTGATACCAGCTGAGCATCTACCTCCACTCATACCATAGATGGATGTCCCCTGAGAAGAAGATTGAACCAGACAGGACCCTAGGCCATAATCGGATACATTGCTTTGGATTACAGGCATGTCTTCTCAAAAGCCTGGATTCCAATACCAGCATAGAGGTTTTCCTGAGGCACCCATCAAAACAAATCTCGTCTCCGCAAGGAACCTTGTGCATCGAGCTATGTCAAAAGCTTAGGAGAATACTTCAGGGTCCCGGTGCCACCGCCCCATTTTAAGGCCCTCATGGACACAAACACACATTAGGACCCATCCTCAGGAAAGTCCATTTCAAGTCAGCCACCCCGGTTTCTCCCGCAGAGCCATCAGATCTAAACTGTCTTGTTGCTAGGAGACAATTGGAATGCGAGGCGGGCTTCCCAGGCATCCATCCTCGAACGGTGCCCTGGAGTCATTCCATATGGGATGTCCTGGAGCTGCCCAACAAGTCTCAATTGTCCCGCAGAAGGAATCTTTGAAGGGGGCATCCCACAACTCCCAACGTGGGAAAACCTCCATGGCCTCGAGATTCCGCTCCCTTCATGAAGGGGCCGTCATGCACAGAAACTCCAACCTGAGCCATCGTCTGATCCTCGCCCTGATTTCAGATGCATGAGATATAGGTTCAGATCTACAGGGGTATCTGCCGTGCCCTGGCCCTGAAACCCAAGTCTAGCTTGTGTTCTCAGAATTCCATCCTCACACTCCAGGCCCCGAAGCCCGGAAGTATCGCAATTCCAGACCCACAATGCAGCACTCTTCCTGCCCTCTAGAAAAAAAAATTTGGCCTAATGAGCTGCCCAGACAACTTATATGAGGATAAATCTACATGACACTAGACTGTACCCAAAGTATATAGTCTAAACTGGGCACTAATGCACTCTTTGACACAACCTGAGCCCGGATCTCCTGACCAACACCCAGACAGCTGACCGCACACTGAGCACATCAGACCCGCCATGGCCTTAGGTCATCATCTCTTCCCTACCTCAGTTTTTAGGCTTCAGAACCTAGACCTTATCTCCAATCACTGCCCAGGGGTGCCTGTGATGCAGAAATCAGAACTCTTCCTTACCCATGGCAAGAAACCTTGTGGTTGGCATGTTGTCCAACGTTCAGTGTAGAAGAAACCAGGATTCACCATGAGGCCCTGCCCATTCTTGTTTGCGAAGTGGGCATAAACACGCATTGTGACCCTCAGCGTGAGTCCTGTGCTCTAGTAAGTCCTCTCAGTGGCTCGACCATTAGATGTCATAATGGGCTTGACATGTCCCTAGGCCACAATTTTTAACCACATTTCTGGTTGTCCGGTCAGCCCTCCCCAGGGCTCTACTCTGGAATCCCCCATTTGGTGGGACACCTGAGGTTAAAAAACAAAACAAGGCAAATCAACAACAACAACAAAACGGACTTCTTCCATCCCCAGAATGACCCAAAACTCTTTGGACGGGGCCAAACCCCCAGAGTGTAAGACTCGTCCATTTCCCATGAAGTCACCAGGAAATTTCACGACCATGAGTGACATGATATCCAGAGACAAAAACTTGAGCAAGAGCCTCACACTCGCCCCTTATTCATATCCCGAAGTGTTCTCCTCATGGTCTGTAGATCAATCCTGCCATACCTATGACCTGAAACATAAGCCGCGTTTGTGTTTTCAGACGACTGTCCAAACAGCTCTGCCTACACACCCTACAGGCTCAGGCCCCTGGAGCCAAACCTGAGGATTGTACTTGCCCTCTACAAGGGAATTGTATGTGCCCGTTCCAATGGCCACAACCTACTAATAGGATAAACCTGCAAACTCCCTGAGGCCATCCCAATAGTGGTGGCTTCCCAGGACAAACAGGGGCAATCTGAGCCCATCTGAGCACCTACATGCTCTCAGACGCATAGACTGATGTCCCCAGAGGTAAAAATGTACGAACAGGCCCCTAGGCACTATTCGGATCCATTGCTGTGGTATCCAGTCATCTCTCCTCAGAGGCCTGGATTTCAATACCAGCATATGGCTGTTTCCTGACTCATCCGTCAGAACAAATCTCATCTACATATGGGAAACTTGCACGTTGGAGCTGTGTCAAAGCCTCTGTTTGAAAAAACCCTTCAGGACCCCAGTGCCACCCCTTCATTCCAAGGTCTCCATAGACACAAAAACATATTAGGATCCATCCACAGGAGAGTCCATTTCAACCCAGATCCAGATTGCTCGCCCAGATCCAGCAGATATAACCTGTCTTGTTGCTAGGACACAATTGGAATGCAAGGTGGGCTACCCAGGCATCCATCCTTAGAACCCTGCTCGGAATCGTTGGCCTGGAGCCAACCAACATGTCTCAATTGTCCTGCACAAGAATCTTTGCAGTTTGGACCTTCTCACAACTAACATCGTGGGAAAACCCCCACGAACTCGAGACCCCGCCCCTTCATGAAGGGGCCATCAGGGACAGAATCACCAACCTGAGCGATCTTCTGATCCTCACCCTGACTTCAGAAGCACGAGATCTCGATTCGGGTCTGTAGATTGTTCCTGCCTTGTCCTCACCCAGAAACCTAAGCCTAGCTTGTGTTATCAGATTTCCGTCTTCAGACTACTGGCCCACAAGCCCTCCAGTTTGCAAACCAGAACTATAATGCAGCACTCTGCCAGCCTTCAGGAAGAAAAACATTGCCCTGTGGGGCTACCCAGAAACTCCAAATGAGGATCAACCTGCATGCCATTCGACTGTATCCCAAATATATAGGCTGACCTAGGCACTATTGCCCTTTCTGACACAGCCTGAGCCTGGACTTCCTGGACCCACCCAGAAAGCTGGTCGAACACTGAGCACGCCGGACGAGCCATGTCCTTAGGTCGTCATCTCTTCCCAACCTCGGTTGTCAAGTTTCAGAACCTAGACCTTATCTCCAATCACTGCCCAGGCTTGTAAGTGATGCAGAAATCATAACTCCTTCCCCGTGGCTAGAAACCATGTGGTTGGCATGTTTTCCAATGTTCAGTGTAGTTGAAACCAGTGTGGCCCATGAGGCCCCGCCCATGTTTATGGGACAAATTGGTCACAAACACACATTGTGACCCTCAGCCTGATCCCAGTCCTCAGGTAAGGCCTCTCAGTGGCTGGATGAAGAGACAGCATATTGGGCTTGCCATACCCCTAGGCCCCAAATTTTACCCATAGTTCGGGTTGTCCCTTCGCTTTTCCCCAGGGCTCTTCTTTGGAATTCCTCTTTTGGCGGGACACCTAAGGTAACCAACCTGAAAGGAGACCTCCCATTCCACAGATTGACGAAAAAGAATTGGGATCGGACCAATTCCACAGAGAGGAAGATTCGTCCATGGCCCATGAGGTTTCCCAGACAATCCACGGCCATCGCTGATACCGAATCTAGAGAAAAAAGACTGAACAAGCACCTCAGACTCGCTCTTTCTTCATATCCGGAAGAGTTCTTCTCATGGTTTATAGATCGGGCCTGCCATACCTACGTCTCCAAACCTAAGCTGAGTTTATGTTTTCAGACTTATGTCCTCAAAGTCCTGGGCCACACACCCTCCAGGCTGCGGTCCCTGGAGCCACACATAAGGACTGTGCCTACCCAATCCATGGGAACTCTGCCCATTCCATTGTCCAAAACCGTAAAATTAGGAGAACCCTCCAAATCCCTGAGGCCATCCCAATAGGGCAGGTCGCCCGTGACATACAAGCGCGGTCTGATAGCAGCTGAGCATCAACCTCCACTCATACCATAGATGGATGTCCCCAGAGAAGAAGATTGAACCAGACAGGACCCTGGCCAATCGGATCCATTGCTTTGGTGAGAGGCATGTCTCCTCAAAAGCCTAGATTCCAATACCAGCATAGGGGTTTTCCTGAGGTAGCAATCAGAACAAATCTCGTCTCCACAAGGAAACATATGCATTGAGCTTTGTCAAAAGCTTAGGAGAATACTTCAGGGTCCCGGTGCCACGGCCCCATTCCAAGGCCCCATGGACACAAACACACATTAGGACCCATCCTGAGGAAAGTCCATTTCAAGTCAGCCACCCCGGTTGCTCCCGCAGAGCCATCAGATCTAAACTGGCTTGTTGCTAGGAGACAATTGGAATGCGAGGCTGGCTTCCCAGGCATCCTCCCTCGAACGGTGCTATGGAGTCATTCCATATGGGATGTCCTGGAGCTGCCCAAAGGTCTCAATTGTCCCGCAGAAGGAATTCTTGAAGGGGGCAACCCACAACTCCCACGTGGGAAAAACTCCATGGACACGAGATTCCGCTCCCTTCATGAAGGAGCCGTCAGGCACAGAAACTCCAACCTAAGCCAAAGTCTAATTCTCTCCCTGACTTGAAATGGATGAGATATTGGTTCAGATCTGCAGGGGGTACTTGCTGTGCCCTTGCCCTTAGCCCAAGTATAACTTTTGTTCTCAGAATTCCGACCTCACTCTCCTGGCCTCAAAGCCCTCATGATTGGTAAATCCGGTCCCACAATTAAGCACATGGCCTGCTTTCTGGAAAAAAAATATTGCCTAAAGAGCTGCCAAGGCACCTTATATGAAGATAAACCTACACGGTACTCGACTTTGCCCGAATTATATAGTCTAACCTGGGCACTAATGCACTGTCTGACACAACCTGAACCCGGACTTCCTGACCAACACCCAGACAGCTGACCGCACACTGAGCACATCAGACCTGCCATGGCCTTAGGTCATCATCTCTTCCCTACCTCAGTTTTCAGGCCTCAGAAACTAGACTTTATCTCTGCCTGGGGGTGAGTGTGATGCAGAAATCAGAACTTCTCCTTACACATGGCAAGAAACCTTGTGGTTGGCATGTTGTCCAACGTTCATTGTAGGAGAAACTAGCATTCACCCTGAGGCCCGCCTATTCTTGAGTGCGACGAGGGCATAAATATGCATTTTGACCCTCAGGGTGAGTCCTGTCCTCTACTAAGTCCTCTCAGAGCCTGGATCACTAGATGTCATAATGGGCTTGACATAGCCCTAGGCCCCAATTTTTAACCAGATTTCTGGTTGTTCAGTCACCCCTCCCCAGAGCTCTACTCTGGAATTCCTCATGTGGTGGGACAACGGAGGTTAAAAAATGAAACAAAACAAAGCAACAACAACAAAAAAAAACGACTTCTTCCATCCCCAGAATGACCCAAAACTCTTTGGACGGGGCCAAACCCCCAGAGTGTAAGACTCGTCCATTTCCCATGAAGTCACCAGGAAATTTCACGACCATGAGTGACATGATATCCAGAGACAAAAACTTGAGCAAGAGCCTCACACTCGCCCCTTATTCATATCCCGAAGTGTTCTCCTCATGGTCTGTAGATCAATCCTGCCATACCTATGACCTGAAACATAAGCCGCGTTTGTGTTTTCAGACGACTGTCCAAACAGCTCTGCCTACACACCCTACAGGCTCAGGCCCCTGGAGCCAAACCTGAGGATTGTACTTGCCCTCTACAAGGGAATTGTATGTGCCCGTTCCAATGGCCACAACCTACTAATAGGATAAACCTGCAAACTCCCTGAGGCCATCCCAATAGTGGTGGCTTCCCAGGACAAACAGGGGCAATCTGAGCCCATCTGAGCACCTACATGCTCTCAGACGCATAGACTGATGTCCCCAGAGGTAAAAATGTACGAACAGGCCCCTAGGCACTATTCGGATCCATTGCTGTGGTATCCAGTCATCTCTCCTCAGAGGCCTGGATTTCAATACCAGCATATGGCTGTTTCCTGACTCATCCGTCAGAACAAATCTCATCTACATATGGGAAACTTGCACGTTGGAGCTGTGTCAAAGCCTCTGTTTGAAAAAACCCTTCAGGACCCCAGTGCCACCCCTTCATTCCAAGGTCTCCATAGACACAAAAACATATTAGGATCCATCCACAGGAGAGTCCATTTCAACCCAGATCCAGATTGCTCGCCCAGATCCAGCAGATATAACCTGTCTTGTTGCTAGGACACAATTGGAATGCAAGGTGGGCTACCCAGGCATCCATCCTTAGAACCCTGCTCGGAATCGTTGGCCTGGAGCCAACCAACATGTCTCAATTGTCCTGCACAAGAATCTTTGCAGTTTGGACCTTCTCACAACTAACATCGTGGGAAAACCCCCACGAACTCGAGACCCCGCCCCTTCATGAAGGGGCCATCAGGGACAGAATCACCAACCTGAGCGATCTTCTGATCCTCACCCTGACTTCAGAAGCACGAGATCTCGATTCGGGTCTGTAGATTGTTCCTGCCTTGTCCTCACCCAGAAACCTAAGCCTAGCTTGTGTTATCAGATTTCCGTCTTCAGACTACTGGCCCACAAGCCCTCCAGTTTGCAAACCAGAACTATAATGCAGCACTCTGCCAGCCTTCAGGAAGAAAAACATTGCCCTGTGGGGCTACCCAGAAACTCCAAATGAGGATCAACCTGCATGCCATTCGACTGTATCCCAAATATATAGGCTGACCTAGGCACTATTGCCCTTTCTGACACAGCCTGAGCCTGGACTTCCTGGACCCACCCAGAAAGCTGGTCGAACACTGAGCACGCCGGACGAGCCATGTCCTTAGGTCGTCATCTCTTCCCAACCTCGGTTGTCAAGTTTCAGAACCTAGACCTTATCTCCAATCACTGCCCAGGCTTGTAAGTGATGCAGAAATCATAACTCCTTCCCCGTGGCTAGAAACCATGTGGTTGGCATGTTTTCCAATGTTCAGTGTAGTTGAAACCAGTGTGGCCCATGAGGCCCCGCCCATGTTTATGGGACAAATTGGTCACAAACACACATTGTGACCCTCAGCCTGATCCCAGTCCTCAGGTAAGGCCTCTCAGTGGCTGGATGAAGAGACAGCATATTGGGCTTGCCATACCCCTAGGCCCCAAATTTTACCCATAGTTCGGGTTGTCCCTTCGCTTTTCCCCAGGGCTCTTCTTTGGAATTCCTCTTTTGGCGGGACACCTAAGGTAACCAACCTGAAAGGAGACCTCCCATTCCACAGATTGACGAAAAAGAATTGGGATCGGACCAATTCCACAGAGAGGAAGATTCGTCCATGGCCCATGAGGTTTCCCAGACAATCCACGGCCATCGCTGATACCGAATCTAGAGAAAAAAGACTGAACAAGCACCTCAGACTCGCTCTTTCTTCATATCCGGAAGAGTTCTTCTCATGGTTTATAGATCGGGCCTGCCATACCTACGTCTCCAAACCTAAGCTGAGTTTATGTTTTCAGACTTATGTCCTCAAAGTCCTGGGCCACACACCCTCCAGGCTGCGGTCCCTGGAGCCACACATAAGGACTGTGCCTACCCAATCCATGGGAACTCTGCCCATTCCATTGTCCAAAACCGTAAAATTAGGAGAACCCTCCAAATCCCTGAGGCCATCCCAATAGGGCAGGTCGCCCGTGACATACAAGCGCGGTCTGATAGCAGCTGAGCATCAACCTCCACTCATACCATAGATGGATGTCCCCAGAGAAGAAGATTGAACCAGACAGGACCCTGGCCAATCGGATCCATTGCTTTGGTGAGAGGCATGTCTCCTCAAAAGCCTAGATTCCAATACCAGCATAGGGGTTTTCCTGAGGTAGCAATCAGAACAAATCTCGTCTCCACAAGGAAACATATGCATTGAGCTTTGTCAAAAGCTTAGGAGAATACTTCAGGGTCCCGGTGCCACGGCCCCATTCCAAGGCCCCATGGACACAAACACACATTAGGACCCATCCTGAGGAAAGTCCATTTCAAGTCAGCCACCCCGGTTGCTCCCGCAGAGCCATCAGATCTAAACTGGCTTGTTGCTAGGAGACAATTGGAATGCGAGGCTGGCTTCCCAGGCATCCTCCCTCGAACGGTGCTATGGAGTCATTCCATATGGGATGTCCTGGAGCTGCCCAAAGGTCTCAATTGTCCCGCAGAAGGAATTCTTGAAGGGGGCAACCCACAACTCCCACGTGGGAAAAACTCCATGGACACGAGATTCCGCTCCCTTCATGAAGGAGCCGTCAGGCACAGAAACTCCAACCTAAGCCAAAGTCTAATTCTCTCCCTGACTTGAAATGGATGAGATATTGGTTCAGATCTGCAGGGGGTACTTGCTGTGCCCTTGCCCTTAGCCCAAGTATAACTTTTGTTCTCAGAATTCCGACCTCACTCTCCTGGCCTCAAAGCCCTCATGATTGGTAAATCCGGTCCCACAATTAAGCACATGGCCTGCTTTCTGGAAAAAAAATATTGCCTAAAGAGCTGCCAAGGCACCTTATATGAAGATAAACCTACACGGTACTCGACTTTGCCCGAATTATATAGTCTAACCTGGGCACTAATGCACTGTCTGACACAACCTGAACCCGGACTTCCTGACCAACACCCAGACAGCTGACCGCACACTGAGCACATCAGACCTGCCATGGCCTTAGGTCATCATCTCTTCCCTACCTCAGTTTTCAGGCCTCAGAAACTAGACTTTATCTCTGCCTGGGGGTGAGTGTGATGCAGAAATCAGAACTTCTCCTTACACATGGCAAGAAACCTTGTGGTTGGCATGTTGTCCAACGTTCATTGTAGGAGAAACTAGCATTCACCCTGAGGCCCGCCTATTCTTGAGTGCGACGAGGGCATAAATATGCATTTTGACCCTCAGGGTGAGTCCTGTCCTCTACTAAGTCCTCTCAGAGCCTGGATCACTAGATGTCATAATGGGCTTGACATAGCCCTAGGCCCCAATTTTTAACCAGATTTCTGGTTGTTCAGTCACCCCTCCCCAGAGCTCTACTCTGGAATTCCTCATGTGGTGGGACAACGGAGGTTAAAAAATGAAACAAAACAAAGCAACAACAACAAAAAAAAACGACTTCTTCCATCCCACAGAATGACCCCAACCTCTTTGGAAGGGGCCAAATCCCCAGAGAGTAAGACTCGTCCATTTCCCATGAAGTCACCCGGAAATTTCACGACCATGAGTGACATGATATGCAGAGACAAAAACATGAGCAATAGCCTCACACTCGCCCTTTTTTCAAATACCGAAATGTTCTCCTCATGGTCTGTAGATCAGTCCTGCCCTACCTATGACCCGAAACAGAAGTCGATTTGTGTTTTCAGACAACTGTCCAAACAGCCCTGGCCTACACACCCTATAGGCTCAGGCCCCTGAAGCCAAACCTGAGGACTGTTCTTGCCCTCGCAAGGGAATTGTGTGAGCCCATTCCAATGGCGACAACGCAACTAAAAGTATAAACCTTTATATTCCCTGAGGCCATCCCATAGTGTTGGCTTCCAAGGACAAACACGGGCAATCTGAGTTCATCTGAGCACCTACCTGCACTCTGACCCATAGATAGATGTCGCCCAAGGTAAAAAGAAACCAACAGGCCCCTAGGCACTAATCGGATCCATTGCTTTGGTTTCCAGGCATCTCTCCTCAGAGGCCTGGATTTCAATACCAGAATATGGCTGTTTCTTGACTCACCCATCAGAACAAATCTCCTCTACACATGGGAAACTTGCATGGTGGACCTGTGTCAAACCTCTGTTTAGGAGAAGCCTTCAGGGCCCTAGTGCCACCGCTTAATGCCACAGTCTCCATAGACACAAAAACATATTAGGACCCATCCACAGGAGAGTCCATTTAAACTCAGCCTCCTCGGTTGCTCCCCGAGATCCAACAGATCTAGCCTGTCTTGTAGCTAGGAGAATATTGGAATGTGAGGTGGGCTACCCAGCCATCCATCCTTAGAACCCTGCTCAGAATCGTTGGCCTGGAGCCAACCAACTGGTCTCAATTGTCCCACAGTAGAATCTTTGCAGTTTGGAGCTTCTCACATCTCCCATGGTGGGAAAACCCCCACGGCCTCGTGATTCCCCCCCTTTATGAAGGGGCCATCAGGGACAGAAAGTCAAACCTGAGGCATCGTCTGATGCTCAACCTCACTTCAGGTGCAAGAGATCTCGATTCAGGTCTGTAGATTGTGCCTGCCATGTTCTCACACATAAAACCTAAGGCTAGCTTCTGTTCTCGGAGTTCCGTCCTCAGACTACCGGCCCATAAGCCCTCCAGTTTGGCAATCCAGAAGTACAATGCGGCACTCTGCCTGCTCCCTGGAAGAAGAACATTGCCCTCTGGGGCTACCCAGGAAACCCAAATGAGGATCAACCTGCACGCCATTTGGCTGTACACCAAATATATAGGCTGAAGTGGGCACAATTGCCCATTCTGACACAGCCTGAGCCTGGAACTCCTGGCCCCACCCAGACAGCTGGCCACACACTGAGCACATCGGACCCGCCATGGCCATAGGTCGTCATCTCTTTCCAACCTCGGTTTTCAGGCTTCAGAACCTAAACCTTATCTCCAGTCACCACCCAGGGTTGAACATGATGCAGGAATCAGAACTCCTTCCCCATGGCAAGAAACCTTGTGGTTGGCATGTTGTCCAACATAAAGTGTAGTTGAAACCAGTGTGGCCCATGAGGCCCTGCAGATGCTTGAGGACCAAGTCGGTCACAAACATGCATTGTGACCCTCAACGTGAGCCCAGTTCTCAAGTAAGGCCTCTCAGCGGCTGGACCAAAAGACAGCATATTGGGCTTGCCATGCCCCTAGGCCCCAATTTTTAACCAGATTTCTGGTTGTCCAGTCTCCCCTCCCCAGGGCTCGGCTTTGGAATCCCTCTTTTGGTGGGACACCTGAGGTAACAAAACTGAAAGGACTCCTCCCATCCCACAGTTTGACCCAAAACAATTGGAATCGGGCCAAATCCACAGAGCGGAAGACTCGTCCATGGCCCATGAGGCCTCCCCGACATTCCACGCCCATCGTTGACACAAAATCCAGAAACAAAAGCCTGAACAAGTGCCTCACAATCTCTCTTTCTTCATATCCGGAAGAATTCTCCTCACGGTCTGTAGATCGGGCCTGCCATACCTACGTCCCTAAACCTAAACTGAGTTTGTGTTTTAGACTTCTGTCTCCACAGTCCTGGTGCACACACCCTGCAGGCTGGGGCCCCTGGAGCCACATCAAAACTGTGCCTTCCCTCTCCACAGGAATTCTGCCCATTCCATTGTCCATAATCATAAAATTAGGAGAAACCTCCAAAGTCCCCAAGGCCTTCACAATAGTGTAGGCCGCCTGGGACAAACAAGGGCCATCCGACACCAGCTGAGCATCTAACTCCACTAATACCTTAGATGGATGTACACAGAGAAGAAGATTCAACCGGACAGGCCCCTAGGCTCTAAACGGAGCCATTGCTTTGGTTTCCAGTTATCTCTCTTCAGAGGCCTATATTCCAATAACAGTATATGGGGGTTTCCTGAGGCACCAATCAGAACAAATCTCGTCTCCACATGGGAAACTTGTCCTTTGGAGATGTCTCAAAACCTCCGGTTAGGAGAATCCTTCAGGGCCCATGCACCAACGCCCCATTCCAAGGTCTCCATGGACACAAACCCACATTAGCATCCATCCTCAGGAGAGTCCATTTCAACTCAGCCCCCTTGGTTGCTCTGACAGAGCCAGCATATCAAACCTGTCTATTTGCTAGAAGACAACTGCAATGTGAGGCGGGCTTCCCATGCATCCATCCTTAGATCCCTGCTCTGGTGTCATTCTGTATGGTATGTACTGGAGTGATACAAAAGGTCTCAATTGTTGATCAGAAGGAATCTTTGTTGTTTGGAGCATCTCACAACTTCCATTGTGGGTAAACCTCCATGGACTGGAGATGCTGTCCCCTTCATAAAGTGGCCAGAATGGACAGAAATTCAAACCTAAGCCTAGGTTTGAACCTCGCCCTGACTTCAGATTCATGATATCCCGATTCAGATCTGCAGAGGGTGCCTGCCGTGCCATCGCCCAGAACCTACGCCTAACATGTGTTCTCAGACTTCTGTCCTCACACTCCCCGTCCACAAGGCATCCACTTTGGAAATTCCGGAGCCACAATGCAGCACTCTGCCTGTTCTCCAGAAGAAAAACATTGCCCTTGGGGCTACCCAGAAATGCCAAATAAAGATCAACCTGCACGGCACTCAGTTGTACCCCAATTATACAATCTACCCTGGGCACTAATGCCCTGTCTGACACAGCCCAAGCTTGGACCTCCCGACCAACACCCAGACAGCTGGCTCCACGCTGAGCATATCGGACCCAACATGGTCTTAGGTCGTCATCTCTTCCCAACCTCGGTTTTCAGACTTCACAACCTAGACCTTATCTCCAATCACTGCCCAGGGGTGAATGACATGCAGAAATCAGAATTAATACTTCCCCATGGCAAGAACTCATGTGGTTGACATATTGACTATCATTCAGTGTAGGAGAAACAAGCATGCACCATGAGTCCCCACCCATGCTTGAGTACCACGAGGGCATAAACACGCATTGTGACCCTCAGCATGAGTTCTGTCCTCAATGAAGGCCTCTCAGTGGCTGGACCATTAGAAGGCATATTGGGCTTGCCATGCCCCTAGGCCCGTATTTTTAGTTCGATTTCTTGTTGTCCAGGGCTCTGCTCTGGAATCCCTCTTTTGGTGGGACACCTTAGTTAGCAAAACTGAATCCCACAGATTAACCCAAAACAATTGGGATCTGGCCAAATCCACAGAGAGAAAGACTCTTCCATGGCCCATGAGGACTCCTTGACATTCCACAGCCAACATTGACACAAAATCCAGGGGCAAAAGCCTGACAAGTGTCACACTTTCACCCTTTATTCATACCCCAAAAAGTTCTCCTCATAGTCTGTAAATCGGACCTGCCATACCTACGTCCCCAAAGCTAAGCTGAGTTTTTTTTCAGACATCTGTCCCCACAGTCCTTGCCCACACACCCTCAAGGCTGGGCCCTTGGAGCCACACATCAGGTCTGTGCCTGCCCACTCCACAGGAATTCTGCCCATGCCATTGTCCATAATCATACAATTTAGGAGAAACCTCCAAAGTCCCCGAGGCCATCCCTATAGTGTAGGCCGCCCGGACAAACAGGAGCGGTCTGACACCAGCTGAGCAACTACCTCCATTTCATAAAATAGACAGATGTCGACAGAGAAGAAGATTGAACCAGAGAGGCTCCTAGGACCTAATTGGATGCATTGCTGTGGTTTCTATGTATCTCTCCTCAGAGGCCTGGTTCTAATACCAGCATATGTGGGTTTCCTGAGGCACCAATTAGAACAAATCTTGTCTCCACATGGAAAACTTGCTCTTTCGAGTTGTTTCAAAATCTCCGGTTAGAATCCTTTAGAGCCCTGGGGCCACCACCCCATTCCAACGTCCTCATGGACACAAACACACATTAAGACCCATCTTCAGGAGAGTCCATTTCAACTCAGCTCCCACGATTGCTCCTGCATAGCCATCAGATCGTACCTGTCTTGTGGCAGGGAGACAATTGGTGTAAGAGGCAGTCTGCTCAGGCATCCATCCTTAGAACCCGGCTCTGGAGTCATTCCATATGGGATGTCCTGGAGCCATCCAACAGTTCTCAATTTTCCCGCAGAAGGAATCCTTGCAGTTTGGAGCATCCCACAACTCCCAACGTGGGAAAACCTCCATGGCCTCGAGATTCCACCCCTTTGATGAAGGGGCCATCATGGACAGTAACTCCAACCTGCGCCTAAGTCTGATCCTCGTCCTGACTTCAGATGAATGAGATTTTGATTCGGATCTGCAGAGGGTGCCTGCCGTGCCCTCGCCCTGAAACTTAAGTTTAGCTTATGATCTCAGACTTACGTCCTCACACTCCTGGTCCCGACGCCCTCAAGTTTGGCAATTCTGGACCCACAATGCTGCCCTCTGCCTACCCACCAGAAGAAAAATGTTGCCCCAGTGAGCTTCCCTGACACAATAAATGAGGATGAACCTACATGGAACTCAACTGTACCCAAATTATACATTCTAACCTGGGCACTAATGCACTGTCTGACACAGCCTGAATCCATACCTCCTGAACAACACCCAGAAAGCTGACCGCACACTGAGCACATCGGACCCTCCATGACCTTAGGTTATCATCTCATCCCAACCTCGATTTTCTGGATTCAGACTTAGATCTTATCTCCAGTCACTGCCCAGGGGTGAACATGATGCAGAAATCAGAATTCCTCCTTCCCCATGGAAAGAAACCTTGTGGTTCGTATGTTGTCCAAAGTTCAGTGTAGGAGAATCAAGCATGGCCCATGAGTCCCCGCCCATGCTTGATGCCTAAATTGGGCACAAACATGCATTGTGACCCTCAGTGTGAGCACTGTACTCAAGTAAGACCTCTCAGTGGCTGGACCAAGGTACCCCATATGGGGATTGCCATGCCCTTAGGCCCCCAATCTTATACAGAGTTCAGGTTGTCCAGTCGCCCCTTCCCAGGGTTCTGCTCTGGAATCCCTCTTTAGTGGCACACCTGAGGTAAAAAAAAAAAAAACAAAAAAAAAACAGAATGGACTCCTCCCATCCCACGGAATGACCCCAAAATATTGGGATCATCCAAATCCCCATAGAGGAAGTCTCACCCATGGTCCATGAGGACGCCCCTACATTCCACGGCCATCAGTGACACAAAATCCAGAGTCAAAAGCCTGAGCAAGTGCCTCACACTCACTCTTTGTTCATATCCTGAAGAGTTCTCCTCAAGGTCTGTAGATCGGGCCTCCCATACCTATGTCCCCAAACCTAAGACGAGTTTCTGTTTTCAGACTTCTGTCCCCACAGCTCTGACCCACACACCCTCCATGCTTGAGCCCCTAGAGCCACACCTCAGGATTGTGCCTTCCCTCCCCAAAGGAATTCTGCCCATTTCATTGGCCACAAACTTGCAAATTAGGAGAAACCTCCAAAGTCAAAGTGGCCATCCCAATAGTGTAGATTGCCCAGGACAAATAGGGGCAATCTGACACCAGCTGAGGAACTACCTCCACTCAATCCCATAGACAGATGAACCGAGAGAAGAAGATTAAACCAGACAGGCCCCAGGCCCTAATCAGATCCATTGCCTTGGTTTCCAGGCATCTCTCCTCAGAGTTCTGGTTTCCAATACCAGCATATTGGGGGTTACTGAAGCACCAATGAGAACAAATCTTGTTTCCCCATGGGAAAAATGCTTCTTGGAGCTGTGTCAAAACCTCTGGTTAGGAGCATCCTTCAGAGCCCTGGTGCCACTGCCCCATTCCAAGGTCTCCATGGACACAATCCCACATTATGACCGATCCTCAGGAGAATGCATTTCAACTCAGCCCCCTCGGCTGCTACATCATAGGCAGCAATCAAACGTGCTGTTTCGCTAGGAGACAATTGGAATGCAAGGCCGGATGCCAAGGCATCCATCCTTAGAACCCTGCTCTGCAATTGTTCCATATGGGATGTCCTGGAGCCATCCAACAGGTTTCAACTGACCCGCAGAAAATCCTTGTGGTTTGGAGCATCTCACTACTGCCATCATGGAAAAACACCAATGGCGGTGTGATGACCCCCCTTCATGAAGGGGCCATCATGGACAGAAACTCCAACCTGAGCCAATATATGAACCTCGCCCTGACCTCAGATGCATGAAATCTAAATTCAGCTCTGCAGAGTGTGCCTGCCATTTCCTCGCCCTGAAACCAAAGCAAAGCTTCAGTTCTCAGACTTACATCCTTGCATTCCTGGCCGCAATTCCTCCAGTTTGGCAGTTCCGGAGCCAGAATGCAGCACTCTGCCTGCCCTCCAGAAGAAAGACTTTGCCTTATGGGGCTACGGAGAAACCCCAAATAATTATCTTCTGCATGCCACTCAACTGTACCCCAATTATACAGCGTATCTGAGCACGAATGCCCTGTCTGGCACAGCCTGAGTGCAGACCTCCTGAACGACACCTAGAAAGCTGGCCCCAAACTGAACACATCGGACCCGCCATGGCCTTAGGTCGTCATCTCTTCCAAACCTCGGTTTTCAGGCTTCAGAACCTAGACCTTATCTCCAATTAGTGCCCAGAGGTGAACGTGATGCAGAAATCAAAACTCCTCCTTCCCCATGGCAAGAAACCCTGAGGTTGGCATGTCCAAGGTTCACTGTAGGAGAAACCTGCAAGCTCAATGAGGTCCCGCCCAATATTGAGGACCACCTTGGGCACAAACACACATTGTGACCCTCAGCATGAGTCCACTATTCAAGTAACGTCTCTCAGTGGCTGGACCAAGAATCTGCATATGGGCTTGCCATGCCCATAGGACCCCAGGCCTAACCAGAGGGTGGGTATTCCAGTTGTATGTACCCAGTGCTCTGCTCTAGAATCCCTCTATTGTGGGGACACATGAGGCAGAAAACAGGACTCCTCCCTTCCCACAAAATGACCCCAATCTCTTGGGAGCCGGACAAATCACCAGAGAGGGAGACTTCCATGGCCCATGAGACCATGCTTACATTAAATGACCATCATGAATACAACATCCAGAGACATAAGCCTGAACGACCGCCTCTCACTCGCCTTACTTTCTAATCACAATGAGCTCCCCTCACAGACTGTAGATCACTCCTGCCATAACCTCAGCCCCAAACCTCAGCCGAGTTTGTGTTTTTGGATGTCTGTCCCCACAGCCCTGGCCCACACAGCCGCCAGGCTGGGGCCTCTGGAGCCACACCACAGGACTGTCCTGCTCTCTCCAAGGAGACTATGCCCATTCCATTGCCCATAACCCCACAGAATAGGAGAAACCTCAAGGCCCCCGAGGACATCCCATTACTATAAGCCTCTCTGGACAAAGGCATCCTGACACAAGCTAAGCAACTACCTCCATGCATAAACACAGACAGATGTCGGCAGAGACAGTAGATTGAACCAGACAGGCCCCTGGGCCCTAATCTGAACTCTTGCTTTGGTTTCCAGGTGTCACTCCTCAGAGGCCTGGGTTTGAAGACCAGCATCTGGGGCTTTCCTGAGACACCAAACAGAACAACTATCGTCTCCACATGGGAAGCTTCATTGTTGGAGCTGTGTCAAACCCTTCGGTTTGGAGAAACCTGCAGAGTCCCTGAGCCACCGCCACATTTCAAGGTCTCCATGGCCACCAACCCACAGTATGACTCATCCTCAGGAGAGTTCATTTCAACTCAGCCCTCTGAGAAACCCGCCCAAGAGCCTGCAGATTGAGCCTGCCTTGCCCCAAGCAGCCAGTGGGAATGTGAGGTGGCATTTGCAGACATTCATGCTTAGACCCCTTCTCTCGAGTCTTTCTGTAGGGGTCATCCTAGAACCATCTCATAGTACTCGACTGGCCTACAGAGGAAACCTTGATGTTTGGGGCAGCTCATAACTCCCAGCGTTGGGAAACCTCCCTGGCCTCATGACGCCCCCACCCCCTTCAGGAAGGGGCCATAATGGACACAAACTCCAACCTGAGGCAACGTCTGATACTCGCCCTGACCTCAGATGCAGGAGATCTTGATTCAGTCTCTGCAGAGTGGGCCTGCCATGCCCTCGGCCCCAAACCTAACGCTAGCTTGTGTTTTCAGACTTCCCTCTTCACACTCCTGGCAAACAAGCCCTCCAGACTGGGAATTCCAGAACCACAACACAGTTTTCTGCCTGCCCACCAGAAGAAAAACGTTGCCCTATGGGGCTCTCCAGAAACCACAAATGAGAACCAATCTGCTCTGGCCTCGACCGCACCCTAACTGGAAAGGCTACCCTGGTCAGTAATGCTCTGTATGACACAGCCTGACGTCCCGACAGACAAGAAAACAGCTGGCTGCACACTAAGCACATCAGACAGGCCATGGCCTTATGCCGTCATCTCTTCCCAACCTGGGTTTTCAGACATCTGACCCTAGATATTATATCAAATCCTGGCAAACGTGGGTAACTGAAGCACAAATCAGATCTTCTCCTTCCCCATGGCTGGAAAGCTTGCTGTTGGCATGGAGTCATACCTTCAGTGTAGGAGAAACCTTCATGGCCCCTGAGGCCAAGCCTAAACTTGAGTGCCTCCTTGGGTACAAACTCGCATTGGGACCATCAGCATGGGCCCCATGTCGAAGTAAGGTCTCTCAGGGCCTGGACCAAGAGCCCGCATATGGGGCTTGCCAAGCCCCTATGATCCCAATCTTCACAAGAGCTCGAGTATTCCATTCGCTCGAACCCAGGACTGTGATCTGGAGTCCCTCTCCTGGAAGAACACCTGAGCCAGACAGCAGGACTCCACCCTTCCCACAAAATGTCCCCAAAATCTTAAGAGCTGGACCAACTCCTCAGAGAGGGAGACTCTTCCATAGCCCCTGAGGTCACCCCTACATTCCACGGCTATGGGAGACAAAACATCCAAAGACAAAAGCTTGCGTGACTGCCTCCCATTTGCCCTTCTTTCATAAGCTGAGGATCTCCTCTCACGGTCTGTGGGTCCATCCTGCCATGCTCTCGGCTCCACATCCAAGCCGAGTTTGTGTTTTCAGACTTCTGTGCCCACAGCCCGGACCCACACACCCTCCAGGCTAGGGCCTATGGAGACACACTGAAGGACTGTGCCAGTCCTCTCCAAGAAAACTGTACCCAATCCATTGGCCACAACCCTAGAGATTAGGAGAATCCAATAAGGTCTCCAAGGCCATGCCTCGGCCATGGACTAAGAGGGGCACTCTGACACCAGCTGAGCAACTATCTCCACTTAGATACTCAGACAGTGTCCCCAGAGACAGAAGATTGAAACGGACAGGCATCTAGGCTCTAATCTGAACCCTAGCTTTGGTTTCCAGGTGTCTCTACTCAGAGAACTGGTTTGAAGACCAGTATCTGGGGCTTTTCTGAGGCACCAAAGAGAACCTGTCTCATCTCCACATAGGGATCTCTTTTTAATTGGAGCAATATTACACCCTTCGGTTAGGCGAATACTTCATGGCCCCTGAGCTGCCAACATATTCCAAGGTCTCCATGCACACAAACCCACATTATGACCCATCCGCAGGAAAGTCCATTTCAATTCAGCCCCCTAGTTAGCTCGCCCCAGAGCCAGTAGTTCAAACATGTCTTGTCACAAAGAGCCAATGGGAATGTGAGGTATGCTGTACAGGCATCCATCCTTCGAATCCTGCTCTCCAGTCTTTCCGTATGGGACATCCTGGAGCCATTCAACAGGACTCGACTGTCCAGCAGATGGAAAGCTTGTGGTATGGGTCAACGCACAAACTAGAGTTTGTGCTGGTGTCTAAGGTGCTGTGCAGGATTCTCCAATCTTGAGGGTTTGGCACAGGTCGAAGGGCATGGTTTCCTACTGGGGACAGGAGATATTCTATTGTGTGGCTCAGGGACCACATGTTGTATCCTAAGTTGGTATTTCAGAACAGGACCCTGAGGACAGATGCCTGAAAACCTAATCTAGTGTTCCAATGACGTCCTAGGAGCATGTCAGGTACAATCTTCTGACCCAGGAACATTGAAATGGCTGTCTGCTTGGATGTAGGTGATCAGGGCGTTTCAGACTGGCATTTGTGTCCAGTGCTGCCGACAATTTTGGGTCGGGCTCAGGGCTCTTGCGTGTTTCTCCTAAACTGGAAGGTTTGGGCAGGTTTGACGGGCACAGTTTCCTTGGGGATGGCAGGCCCAGTCATGTGTTGTGGATCCAGAGACCCTGTCCTGGAGGGTATATGAGCCATGGTTTTGGGAGAGAAGTCTGCAAACACAAATGTGGGTTATGGTTAGTGGAAAGGTGATCACAGGCCCAATGAGTAGACCTGGAGTGCAGCTTGTCAGGAGTAATTAGGGTGACTGGAAGGCAGTAGCACAGGCTTTTCTCTCTATATTGTGTGTCCAGGATGGCCTTGGAATGCAGGTATAGTCTCATGGGTCCATGGGAAACTTTTCCTCTCTATGGATCTGTGCAGCTCATAGTTTGGTGGCTTTTTTGGGGAAGGGAAGAGTGTTGTTTTCCATCTTATGGGTGCTCCAAAACAGGGATTCCATATACAGGCTCTTTTTCTGGGCATCTGGGACTTCCCACCAAGGGTTAGGATTTGCACCTAGGGGTGTATGAGGCCTGCAATGCGGGATCATGATGGTGCAACTGAGAGGGATTGTTTGAAAGCTTGCTCAGGCTGAGTCTCACAATGCCTGTTTGCTCCCATGGCGGCCCTCAGGAGTGGGAGTGGTCTCATTGGTCATATATCTGGCTCCCTCTTAGAGAGTTGGACACCCAACCCAACAGCCAAATGTCCTGCCATGAGGAAGGATGAGTTCTCTTCTGTCAGGTTCCTCTGTGCTTCAGGTTGCCCCATTGGCAGGGTTTCCAGCAAGGTCTCGAGATAGGTGCCTGAATACCAAGGATGGGTGGAGATGACGTACTTGGGCCATAGCAATACCAAATGCTAGATATGAGGCCTAAAACTCGGTCGGGGCTCAGGCTCTGTCAGACACAGCGCTAGTGGCCATGGCAGCCTTTATATCAGAGTAGATTCGAGGGCGGAGCAGATTGATCCTCATGTGGAGTTTCTTGGGAAGATTCCCAGGCATTTGTTCATTCAATAGGGAAGGCAGAATGCTGTGTTGTGGCTCCAGATTTCCCAATCACGAGAGCTTGGGAACCAGTCAGTTTTGGGTGGAATTGTAAACAAAAGCTATGGTTCAATTCAGTGCCAAGCAGAAGGCAGTTCCAATTTGTAGCAGTTTACTCGAGACATCCAGCACTGGAATAAGGGTGGATGTCAGATGCTTGCTCACACTAGAGTTTTTGTCTATGATGACCGACAAGTGGAGGGGTGGTATAAAGAGGCCATGGAGGAGTTCACATGCTGAGGCCTGTGAACTGCTGCAAAAAGTAACATTTTTTTGTACAGTGTAGGTGAAGTCTGGTTTGTTTACTCTAGGTTTCCCCATGTGGAAAGTTTGTGAAGAGGAGCTCTCCAGCATGGATGCCAGGAAAGCACACCTCCATTGACAATTGCAGCTGAGGAACATGGCAGATTCGTTCTGGTGGCTCTGGGACAAAGTGCCAAGGCCTTGAGTTGACATGGGATCTCTTGCAGATGGGTCACAATGCTTGTTTGTTACCAGGGAGAACTTAGAATGTGCTGGTTGCTAAGGTGCCATGCAGGATTCTCCTACCCTGAGGGATTGGCACAGGTCGAAGAGCATGGTATTCTTCTGGGGACAGGGGATGTTCTGTCGTGTGGCTCAGAGACCACATGATGTGTCATAGATTGGTATTTCAGAACAGGCCCCTGAGGACAGATGCCTAAAAACCTAATGGGGTTCCATTGAGAGCCTAGGGGCATTTTAGGTTCAATCGTCTATCTCACGATCATTGACTTGGCTATTTCCCTGGATGTAGGTGATAAGGGTGTTTCAGACTGCGCATTTCCATCCCGAGTGGCCGGCAATATTGGTGTGGGCTCAGGGGCCACACAGGTTTCTCCTAATCTGGAAGGTTTGGGCAAATCTGATATGCACAGTGTCCTTGGGGTTGGCAGCCAGAGTTCTGTGGTGTGGCTCCAGAGATAACCTTCTGGTGGGCATGTGAGCCATGGTTTTGGGAGAGAAGTCTGCAAACACAAATACAAATTAGGGTGAGTGGCGAGGTGATCACAGGCCCAATGCGTAGACCTGGAGGGAAGCTCCTCATGAACTATAATGAGGGAGACTGGAAGGCAGTAGCACAGGCTTTTCTCTTTGGATTGTGTGTCCAGCATGGCCTTGGAATGCAGGTGTGGTCTCATGGGTCCATGGGAGTCTTTTCCTCTCTATGGATCCTGGTGGCTCTCCATAGTTTGGTGGCTTTTTCGGGGAAGGGGAGAGTGATGTTTTCCACCTTATGGGTGCCCCAAAACAGGGATTCCAGAGACGGGCTCTGGTTCATGGCATCTGGGACATCACAACAAGTGCTATGATTTGGGCTTAGGGGCATATTAGGCCTGCAATGCGGGTTCATGGTGGTGCAACAGAGAAGGATTGTTTGAAAGCATGCTCAGGCTGAGGGTCACAAGGCCTGTTTGCCTCCAGGGCATCCCTGAGGAGTTTGTGTGGTCTCACTGGACTTGTAAATGACTCCCCCTTTCAGGGTTGAACACCCATCCTAACAGCCAAGTTTCCTGATATGAAGAAGGAGGAGTTCTCTATTGTGCTTCAGGATGCCCCATTGTCAGGGATTCCAGCAAAGGTCTGGGGACAGGTGCCTGAATACCAAGGATGGGTAGAGATGAAATACTTGAGCCATGGCAATCCCAAATGCTAGATGTGGGGCTCAACTCTGGTGACTGACACTAGGTCTGGGCTCAGGCTCTGTCAGACACAGCACTAGTGGCCAGGGCAACCTATAAATCAGGTTCCCTCCGATATAGGGCCGAGCAGATTGATCCTCATGTGGGGTTTCTGGCCAGACTCACTAGGCACTTGTTTCTATCGGGAAGGCAGAATGCTGTGTTGTGTCTCCATAATTCGCTATCAAGAAGGCTTGGGGACCAGTCGGGTGAGGAAGGAATTGTAAACACAAGCTACAGTTCAATTCACTGCCAAGCGGAAGGCAGTTCCTGTGTCCAGCAGCTTTTTCGAGATATCCAGCACCTTAGTAAGGGAGGAGTTCGGATATTTGCTCACACTGGAGTTTGTGTCTATGATGACTGACAAATGGAGGGGTGGCGTCAAGAAGCCATGGAGGGATTTTCACGTTGAGACTCATGAGCTGCTCCAAATAGCAAGGTTTCGTTCTACTGGACAGGTGGAGTGTGGTTTATTTGCTCCAGGGTCCCCCATGTAGAAAGTTTGGGTAGCAGAGCTCTACCGCATGGATGCCTGGAATGTTCAACTTCATTGACCATTGCAACTGAAGAACATGGCAGCTTTATTCTGGTGTCTCTGTAGCAAAGTACCAAGTCCTTGATTTGACATGGAATCTCTTGCAGATGGGCCACACAGCTGGTTTGTTACCAGGTAGATCTTAGAATGTGCTGGTGGCTTAGTAGTTGTGCAGGAATCTACTACTCTGGGATTTTGCACAGATTGTAGGGCACGGTTTCCTTCTGGGGACAGGAGATGTTCTGTTGTGTGGCCCAGGCACCACATGTTGTATCATAAGTTCGCATTCTAGAACAGGCCTCTGAGGACACATGTTTGAAAACCGAATCAATGGTTCCAATGACGTCCTAGGGGCATGTTAGGTTCATTATTCTGACTCAGGACCATCGACTTGGCTGTGTTCCTGGATGTAGGGGATCAGGGTATTTCAGACTGTGCATTTGTGTTCAGAGCGGCCGCCGAAATTGGGGTAGGCCCAGAGGCCTTGTAGGTTTCTCCTAATCTAGACAGTTTGGGCAACTGTGATGGAAACAGTTTCCTTGTGGATGGCAGGGACAGTCCTGCAGTGTGGATCCAGAGACCCCATCCTGGAGGGCATGTGTGCCATGGTTTTGGTAGATAAGTCTGCAAACACAAATTCGAATTAGGGTGAGTGGCGAGGTGATCACAGGCCCAATGCATATACCTTGAGAGCAGCTCATCTGGAACTGTAATTAGGGTGAATGGAAGGCAGTAGCACAGGCTTTTCTCTCCGGATTGTGTGTCCAGGATGGCCTCGGAATGCAGGTGTGTTTTCATGGGTCCATGGGAGACATTGCCTCTCTATGGATCGTGGTGGCTCCTCATAATTTGGTGACATTTTTGGGGAAGGGATGAGTGCTGTTTTCCATCTGAAGGGTGCACCAAAACAAAAATTCCAGAGATGGTCTCTGGGTCTGGGCACCTCGAAAATCCCACCAAGTTTTATGATTTGAACCTACAGGCATACCAGGCCTGAAATGAGGGATCATTGTGGTGAATCTGAGAGGGATTTTTTGAAATCATGCTCAGGGTGAGGGTCACAATGCCTGTTTGTGCCAAGGGTAGTCCTCAGGAGTGTGTGTGGTGTCATTGATGTTGTAACTGGCTCCCCCTTTGAGGGTAGAACACCCATCCCAAAAGCCAGGTTTATTGCCATGGGGAAAGAAGAGTTCTCTATTGTGCTTCAAGTTTCCTAATTGGCAGGGATCCCTGCCAAGGTCTGGGACAGGTGCCTGAATATCAAGGATGGGTAGAGATGACATACTTGGGCCATGGCAATCCCAAATGCTAGATATGGGGCCTGCTCTCTAGTGGCTGAAACTCAGTCGAGCTCAGGCTCTGTCAGACACGGCACTAGTGGCCATGGCAGCCTATAAATCGGTGTTGACTCGAGGGCCGACCTGATTGATCCTCATGTGGGTTTTCAGGGCAGACTCACCAGGCATTTCTTCATTCGATGGGGAAAGCAGAATGCTGCGTTGTGGCCCCAGATTTCCCTATCAAGAGGGCTTAGGGACCAGTCAGGTGAGGATGGAATTGTAAACACAAGCTATGGTTCAATTCAGTGCCAAGTGGAAGGCAGTTCCAATGTGCAGTGGTTTATTCAAGACATCCAGCACCGGGATAAGGGTGCATGTCAGATGTTTGCTTAGACTGGAGTTTGTGTCTATGATGACCGACCAATGGAGTGGTGGCATCAAGAGGCCATGGAGCAGTTTACACGCTGAGGCCTGTGAGTTGATCCAAACATAAGGTTTCCTTCCACTGGACAGGGGAGGTCTGGTTTGTTTACACCAGGTTCCCCCATGTGCAAAGTTTGGGTAGCATAGTACTCGCACGTGGATACTGGAAAGCACACCTACATTGACCATTGCACCTAAGGAACATGGCAGGTTCTTTCTGGTTGCTCTAGGGCAAAGTACCAAGGCCTGGTTTCTAATGAAGTTGGGTCACAATGCAGTTTTGTTACCACGGAAATCTTACTATGTGCTGGTGGCTAAGGGGCCATGTATGATTAGTCTATCCTGATGGTTTGACACCAGTCGAAGAACACGGTTTTTTTCTGGGTATCGGAGATGTTCTGTTGTGGGGCTCACGGACCAAATGTTGTATCATAAGTTGGAATTCCAGAACAGGCCTCTGAGGACAGATGCCTAAAAACTTCATCTAGGGTTCCAATGAAGTCCAAGTGGAATTTCAGGTTCAATCATCAGACTCAGGACCATTGACTTCGGTGTCTGCCTATATGTAGGCAATCAGGGTGTTTCTGACTGTGCCTTTGTGTACAGAGTGGCCTCCAATATTGGGGTGGGCTCTGGGGCCTTGCAGGTTTTTCCTAATCTTGAAGGTTTAGGAAAATTTGTGGGCACGGTTTCCTTGGGGGTGGCAGGCACAGTCCTGTGGTGTGGCTCCAGAGACTCCATCGTGGAGGGCATGTAAGCCATGGTTTTGGGAGAGAAGTCTGCAATCACAAACTTGGATTAGGTTGAGTTGCGAGGTGATCGTAGGCCCAATGCATAGACCTGGAGGGCAGATCGTCAGGAACTGTAAATCACGTACCTCGAAGGCACTAGCACTGGCTTTTGTATCTGGATTGTGTGTCCATGATAGCCTTGGAATGCAGGTGTGATCTAATGTTTCCATGAGAGTATTTTCCTCTCTACGGATCCTGGAAGCTCCCAATAGTATGGTGGCTTTCTCGTTTGAATGGAAGAGTGCTGTTTTCAATCTTAGATGTTCCCCAAAAAGGGATTCCAGAGAAGGGCTGTGAGTCTGGGTGCTTGGAAAATCCCACCAGGATTAGGATTTGGGCCTAGGGGAGTACCAGGCCTACAATGTGTGACTTGGAGGTACAACTGAGAGCGTTTGTTTGAAAGCATGCTAGTCTGAGTGTCACAATGCCTGATGTGATTAGGGCAGCCCTTATGAGTGGGAGTTGTCTCCTTGGCCATGCAGCTGGCTACCACTTTAATGTAGGACACCCATCCCAACTACCAGGATTCCTGCCATGGAAAAGGAAGAATTCTCTATTGTGCCTCAGGTTCCCCCATTAGCAGGTATTCTAGCAAATGTCTGGGGACAGATGCCTGAATACCAAGGATGGGTAGAGATGAGGGACCTGAGACATGGCCAGTCTCACATGCCTGACTCTCTGAGTAGCTGACATGAATTGAGCACTCAGGCTCTGTCAGAAACAGAACTAGTGGTCAGGGCTGAGTATGAATCAGGGATCCCTCAAGGGCTGAGCAGATTGATCCTCATGCAGAGTTTCTGGGCAGAATCACCAGGACCTTCTTCTTTCTAAGGGGAAGGCAAAAAGCTGCGTTGTGGCCCCAGAATTCCCTATCAAGCGGGCTTGGGGACCAGTAGGGTGAGGATGGAATTGTAAACTCAAGCTAAGTTCAATTCAGTGCCAAGCAAAAGGCAGTTCCATTGTGCAGTGTCTGATTCCAGATATCCAGCACCTGAGTAAAGGTGAAAGTCAGACATTTCCTCATGCTGGAGTTTATGTCTATGATGACCGATGAATGGAGGGGTGGCGTCAAGAGGCCATGGAGGATTTCACATGCTGGGGCTTGTGAGATGCTTCAAACAGCAAAGTTTCCTTCTACCACACAGGGGGAGTCTGGTTTATTTGCTCCAGGGTCCCCCATGTGGAAAGTTTGGGTAGCAGAGCACTCCCACGTGGATGCCTGAAAAGCACACCTCCATTAAAATTGCAGCTGAGAAACATGGCCAATTCGTTCTGGTGGCTCTTGGGCGAATTACCAAGGCCTGGAGTTGACATGAAGTCTCATGAAGATGGGTCATAATGCAGGTTTGTTACCATGGAGACCTTACAGTGTGCTGGTGGCTAAGGGACCATGTAGGATTCATCTACCCTGAGGGTTTGACACTGGTCAAAGGGCACGGTTTCCTTCTCGGACCAGAGATGTTCTGATGTGGGGCTAACGGACCAAATGTATCATAATTTGGTATTGCAGAACAGGCCTCTGAGGATAGATGCCTGAAAATTTAATCTAGGGTTCCAATAAAATCCTAACGGAATGTCAGGTTCAATCCTCTGACTCAGTATCATTGACTTCAAAGTCTGCCTAGATGTAGGTGATCAGGGTGTTCCAGACTGTGCATTTGTGTACAGAGTGGCAACCAGTATTGGGGTGGGCTCAGGGGCCTTGCAGGTTTCTCCTAATCTGGAAAGATAGGGCAATTTGATGGGCACAGTTTCCTTGGCAATGGTGGGCACAGTCCTGTGGTGTGGCTCCAAAGACCCCATGCTGGAGGGCATGAGAGCCATGGTTTTGGGAGGGAAGTCTGCAAACACAAATGCGGGTTAGGTTTAGTGGCGAAGTGATTGTAGGCCCAATGCATACTCCTGGAGGGAAGCTCCGTGTGAAATGTAAATCGCATGCCTCAAAGGAGGTAGCACAGGCTTTTTTATCTGGATTGTGTATCCACGATGGACTAAGAATGCAGGTTGCCTTGAAGGTGGTAGCACAGGCTTGTGTATCTGGCTTTTGTGTCCAGGATGGCCTCGGAATGCAGGTGTGGTCTCATGGATCCATGGGAGATTTTTCCTCTCAAGGATCCTAGCGGCTCCCTATACTATGGTGGCTTTCTTGGCTAAGGGGAGAGTGCTATTTTCCATCTTAGGGGTGTCCCAAAACAGGGATTCCAGAGACAGGCTGTGTTTCTGGGCCCCTGAAAAATCCCACCAGGTGTTAGGATTTGTGCTTAGGGGCATATCAGGCCTGCAAATTTGGATTCTGGAATGCAACTGAGAGTGTTTCTTTGAAAGCATGCTCATGTTGGGGGTCACAATGCCTGCTTGTGTCCAGGGCGGCCCTCATGAGTGGGCGGGTTATCATTGGCCATTCAGCTGGCTACCACTCTGAGGTCTGGAAACCCATCCCAAGAGCCATCATTCCTGCCATGGGGAAGGAGGATTTCCCTATTGTGCTTCTGGTTCCCCCATTGGCAGGGATTTCAGCAAATGTCTGGGGACAGATGCCTGAATCAAGAATGGGTAGAGATGACAGCCCTGGGACATGGCTGGTCTCACATTCTGGAGTTGGAGCCCAGTCTCTGGGTCCTGACACGAAATCAGAGACGAGGTTCTGTCAGACTCAGCGCTAGTGGCCAGGTAAACCTATAAATGGGGTTCACTCGAGGGTCGAGTAGATTTATCCTCATGTAGGGTTTCTGGGCAGTCTCTCCAGGCTGTTTTTTCTTGCTATGGGGAAGGCAGAATGCTGTGTTGTGGCTTCAGAATTCCCTATCAAGAGAGCTTACTGAACACCAGGGTGAGGATGGAATTGCAAACCCAAGCTACTTTTTTTTTTAAGATTTTATTTATTTGTCAGAGAGCGAGCGAGAGCAAGCACAGGCAGACAGAGTGGAAGGCAGAGTCAGACGGAGAAGCAGGCTCCCTGCGGAGCAAGGAGCCTGATGTGGGACTCGATCCCAGGACGCTGGGATCATGACCTGAGCCGAAGGCAGCTGTTTAACCAACTGAGCCACCCAGGCGTCCCGCCAAGCTACTTTTAAATTCAGTGCCAAGCATAAGGCAATTCCAGTGTGTAGCAGCTGATTCAAATATCCAGCACTTGAGTAAGTGCAGATGTCAGTTGATTGCTCACGCTGGAGTTAGTGTCTATGAAGACCAACAAATGGATGGGTGGCCTCAAGAGGCCATGGAGGATTACCCACCCTCAGGCTTGAGATACTCCATACAGCAAAGATTCCTTTTACCGTACAGGGGAGTCTGGTTTGTTTCCTCCAGGGTTCCCCATGTGGAAAGTTGGTATCAGAGCACTCCCGCTGGATGCCTGGAAAGTACACCTACATTGACCATGGCAGCAGAGGAACATGGCAGTTTCATTCTGGTGGCTCTGGGCCGAAGTACCAAGGGCTGGAGTTGTCATGGAGTCTCATGAAGATGGGTCACAATGCTGGTATGTTGTCAGGGAGATCATAGAATGTGCTGGTTGCCAGGGGGCCTTGAAGGATTCATCTACCCAGAGTGTTTGACACAGGTCCAGAGCACAGCTTTCTTCTAAGGACAGGAGATGTTCTTTTGTGTGGGTCAGTGACCATATTGTATCATACATTGATATGCAGAACAGCCTTCTGAGTACAGATACCTGAAAACCTATTCTAGTGTTCCAGTGAATCCTAGGAGCATGTCAGGTTCAATCTTCTGTCTGAGGACCATTGACTTGGATATCAGCCTGGATGTAGATGATATGGTGTGTCAGACTGTGCATTTGCGTCCAGAGTGGCCTCCAATATTGGGCTGGGCTTAGGGGACTTGCAGGTTTCTCCTAATCTAGAGGGTTTGTTTAATAGTGACAATCACAGTTTCCTTTGGGAAGACAGGTACAATCCCGTGGTGTGGCTCCAGTTATCACAAACTGGAGGGCATGTGAGCCATGGTTTTGGGAGGGAAGTCTGAAAACACAAACTTGGGTTAGGGTTAGTGGCAAGGTTATCACAGGCCCAATGCATAGACATGGATGGCAGCTCTTCAGGAACTGTTAATCGGGTGACTCAAAGGCAGAATTACAGGCTTTTTTCTCTGTATTGTGTGCAGGATGGCCTCAGAATGCAGTTGTGGCCTCATGGGTCCATGGGAGATTTTTCCTCTCTAAGGATCCTGGTGGCTCCCAATAGTTGGTGGCTTTTTCGGGGAAGGGAAGAGTGCTGTTTTTCATGTTAGGGGTGACCCAAAATATGGATTCCAGAGACGGACTCTGGGTTTGGTCCCCTGGAAAATCCCACCAAGTGTTAGGATTTGGGCCTAGTGGCTTACCAGGCCTGCATGCAGGATCCTGGAGGTGCAACTGAGAGGTCTTGTTTGAAATCATTCTCAGGCTGAGGGTCACAATACTTGCTTATGCCCAGGTGGCCCTCATGAGTGGGCGTGGTCACATTGGCCATGCAGCTGGCTCCCACTTTGAGGGTTGGACAACCATCCCAACAGCCAGAATCCTGCCATGGGGAAAGAGGAGTTCTCTATAGTGCTTCAGGTTCCCCCATTAGCGGGGATTCCAGCAAAGGTCTGGGGACAGAGGCCTGAATACCAAGGATGGGTAAAGATGATGGACATGGGCCATGGCCAGTATCAAATCGTGGATATGGGCCCCGATCACTGGGTGGCTGACACTAGGTCTTGGCTCAGGCTCTGTCAGACACAGCACTAGTGCCCAGGGCAGCCTATAAATTGGGGTTCCCTCGAGTGCCGAGCAGATTGATCCTCATGTATGGTTTCTGGGCAGACTCACCAGGCCCTTCTTGTTTGTAAGGGGAAGGCAGAATGCTGTTTTGTGGCTCTAGAATTCACTATCAAGAGGGCTTGTGGACCAGGAGGCTGAGGATGGAATTGTAAACCTAAGCTATGGTTACATTCTGTATCAAGCGAATGGAATTTCCAGTGTGCAATGTTTGAATCCAATATTCAGCACTTGAGTGAGGGTGGATGTCAGATATTTGCTCATGCTGGAGTTTGTGTCTATGATGACACAAAAATGGAGGGGTGGTGTCAAGAGGTTATGGAGGATTTCCCAATCTGGTGTTTTTGAGATGCTCCAAACAGCAAGGTTTCCTTCTACCAGACAGGGGCAGTCTGATTTGTTTCCTCCATGGTTCCCCATGTCGAAAGATCGGATAACATAGATCTCCCACATGGGTGACTGGAAAGCACACCTTCATTGACCATGACAGCGAAGGAACATGGCATCTGGTGGCTTTGAGGCGAAGAAATAAAGACTGGATTGGACATGGAACCTCATGAAGATGGGTCAAAATGTTGGTTTGTTACTAGGGAGATCTTAGAATGTGCTGGTGGTTAATGGGCCATGCAGGATTCATCTAGCCTGAGGATTTGACACAGGCCCAAGAGCCCGGATTGCTTCTGGGGGCAGGAGATATTCTGTTGTGGGGCTCAGCGGCCATATGTTGTATCATAAATTGGTAATCCAGAACAGGTCTCTGAGGACAGAAGCCTGAAAACCTAATAAAGGGTTTGAATGAGGCCCTAGGGGAATGTCATTCAATCTTCTGACTCAGGATCATTGACTCTGGTGTCTGACTGGATGCAGGTGATGAGGGTGTTTCAGACTGTGCATTTGTGTCCAGAGTGGCATCCAATACTAGGGTTGGCTCAGGTTCCTTGCAGGTTTCTCCTTATATGGGGTTTTTGGACAACTGTGATGGGCAGTTTCCTTGGGGATTGCAGGAACTGTCCTGTGGTGTGACTCCAGAGACCCCATCCTGGAGGACATGTGCGCCATGATTTTGAGAGAGAAGTCTGCAAACACAAACTTAGGTTAGGGTTAGTGGCAAGGTGATCATAGTCCCAATCCATAGACCAGGAGGGCAGCAAGTCTGGAACTGTAAATCACGTAACTCAAAGGTGGTAGCACAGGTAATTGTATCTGGATTTAATTTCCAGAATGGCCTTTATTGCAGGTGTTGTCTCAAGGGTCCATGGGAGATTTCTCCTCTCAAGGATCCTGGCGGTTCTCAATAGTTTGTTGGATTTCTCCGGGAAGGGATGAGTACTGTTTTCCAGCTTAGGCGTGCCCCAAAACAGGCATTCCAGAGATGAGCTCTGGGTCTACGTGCTTGGAAAATCCCACCAAGGGTTAATATTTAGGCCTAGGGCCATACCAGGCCTGCAATGCGGGATCCTGGAGGTGCAACTGAGAGCGTTTGTTTGAAAGTATGGTCAAGCTGAGGGTCCCAATGCCTGCTTGTGCCCCAGAGGCCATCAGGATTGGGCGATGTCTACTCAGCCATGCAGCCAGTTCCCATTCCTAGGGTTGGACCCCCATCCAAAAGCCAGGATTCCTGCCATGGCGAAGGATGAATTCTCTATTGTGCTTCAGGTCCCCCCATTGGTAGGGATTCCAGCTAAGATCTAGGGGACAGATGCCTGAATACCAAGGATGGGTAGTAATGACAGCCCTGGGCCATGGCCGGTCTCACATGGTTAATGTGGGCCCCACCCTCTGGGTTGCTGACACGAGGTAGGGGCTCAGGCTCTGTCAGACACAGCACTAGTGGCTAGGGCAAACTATAAATAGGGGTTCCCTCCTGGGCTGAGTATATTGATCTTCATGTGCAGTTTATGGGCAGACTCACCAGGTCCTTCTATCTATGAAGAAGGCAGAATGTTGCGTTGTGGCTCCAGAATTCCCTATCAAGAGATATGGCAGACCAGTAGGGTGAGGATGAAATTGTAGTCTGAAGCTAGGCTTAAATTCATTGCAAAGCGAAAGGCAGTTCCAGTGTGCAGCAGCTGATTCCAATATCAGCGCCTGAATATGGGCGGATGTCAGATGTTTGCTCAGGCTGGAGTTTGTGTCTACGATGACCAACAAATGGAGAGGTGGCGTCAAGAGGCCATGGAGGATTTCCCACCCTGGGGCTCAGGGGCCATAATTTGTATCATAAGTTGGTATTCCAGAAGAGGCCTCTGAGGACAGGTGCCTGAAAAGTTAATCCCTCTTCCAATGAGGTCCTAGGGCCATGTCAGGTTCAATTATCTGACTCAGGACCATTGATTTGGGTGTCTGCCTGGATGGAGGTGATCAGGGTGTTTCAGACTGTGCATTTGCATCCAGAGCAGCCTCCAATATTGGGATGTGCTCAGGAGCCTTCCGGGTTTCTCCTAATCAGGAGGGTTTGGGCAACTGTGATGGGCCCAGTTTCCTTGGGGATGGCAAGCACAATCTTGTGGTGTGACTCTAGGGGCCCCATCCTGGAGGACATGTGAGCTATGGTTTTTAGAGAGAGATCTGCAAACACAAACTCGGGATAAGGTTAATGGAGAGGTGTTCACAGTCCCAATCCAAAGATCTGGAGGGCAGCACGTCAGGAACTGTAAATCAGGTGACTCGAAGCCAGTAGCACAGTCTCTTGTATCTGGATAGCATATCCACGCTGGCCTCGGAATACAGGTGTGGACTCATGGGACCATGGGAGATTCTTCTTCTCAAGGATCCTGGGGGATCCCATTAGTTTGGTGGCTTTCTCAGGGAAGTGAAGAGTGCTGTTTTCCATCTTAGGGGTGCCTCAAAACAGGGATTCCAGTGACCGGCTCTGGGTATGTGCACATGGAACATCCCACGATGTGTTAGGATTTGGGCTTAAGGGCATATCAGGCCTGCAATGCAGGATCCTGGAGGTGCAACTAAGAGCATTTTTTTGAAGGCTTGATCAAGCTGAGGGTTACAATGGCTACTTGTGCCCAGGGCAGCCCTCATGAGTGGGCATTGTCTCCTTGGCCATGCAGCTGGCTCCCACTTTGAGGTTTGGACACTCATATCAACAGCCAGGATTCCTACCATGGGGAAGGAGGAGTTCTCTATTGTGCTTTAGGTTACCCCATTGGTAGGGATTACATAAAAGGTCTGGGGACAGGTGCCTGAATACCAAGGATGGGTAGAGATGATGGACTTGGGCCCTGGCCAATCTCACATGCTGGATATGGGCTCATATCTCTGGGTGCCTGAAACTAGGTCTTGGCTCAGGCTCTGTCAGACACAGTACTAGTACTAGTACTAGTACTAGTGCCCAGGACAGCCTATAAATCAAGGTTCCATCGAGTGCCAAGTAGATTGAACCTCATGTGGAGTTTCTGGGAAGATTCACCAGGCCCTATTTCTTTCTAGTGGGAATGGAGAATGTTGCCTTGTGGCTCCAAATTCCCTCTCTAGAGGGCTTGCAGACCAGGAGGCTGAGGATGGAATTCTAAACCCAAGCTATGGATAAATTCAGTGTCAAGTGAAACGCAGTTCTAGTGTGCAGTGGTGGAAAAGAAAATGCAGAATCTAAATAACGGCAGATTTCAGATGTTTTCTCATGCTGGAGTTTTTGTCTATGATGACTGACAAATGGAGGGCTTGTGTCAAGGGCCATGGAGGATTTCTCCTGCTGGTGCTTCTGAGATGCTCCAAACAGAGGGTTCCCTTCTACTGGTCAGTGGCAGTCTGGTTTGTTTGCTCCAGGGTCCCACATGTGGAAAGAATAAGTAGAAGAGCACTCCCACATGGATGCCTGGAAAGCACACCTCCACTGACCATATCAGGTGAGGAACATGGCAGGTTCATTCTGGTGGCTCTGGGTCGAATTACCAAGGACTTGAAGTGACATGGAATCTCATGAAGATGGATCACAATGCTGTTTGTTTGTTACCAGAGAGATCTTAGAATGTGCTGGGGGCTAAGGGGCTGTGCATAATTCATATACCCCGACCCTTGACACAAGTTGAAGAGCACGAATTCCATCTGGGGACAGGAGATATTCTATTGTGGGGTTCAGGGACCAATCTTCTGACTCAGGACAATTGACTTGGGTGTCTTCCTGGATGGAGGTGTTCAGGGTGTTGCACACTGTGCATTTGTGTCCAGAGTGGCCTCCAATATTGGACTGGGCTCAGGGGACTTGCAGGTCTCTCCTAATCTGGAGGGTTTGGGCAACTGTGATGGACACAGTTTCATTGGGGATAGCAGGATCTTTCCTGTGGTGTGGCTACAGAGACCCATCATAGAGGGCATGTGAGCCATGGTTTTGGGAAAGAAGTCTGCAAACACAAACTTGGGGTAGGGTTAATGGCGAGGTGATCACAGGCCCAATGCGTAGGTCTGTAGGGCAGCTCGTCTGGAACTGTAAACCAGGTGATTCGAAGGTGGTAGCACAGTCTCTTGTATCTGGATTGTGTGTCCAGGATGGCCTCGGAATGAAGGTGTGGTCTTATGGAGCTCTGGGAGATTTTTCCTCTCTACGCATCCTGGCAGCTCCTAATAGTTTTCTCAGGGGAGGGAAGATTGCTGTTTTCCATCATAGGGGTGCTTCAAAACAGAGATTCCAGAGACGGGCTCTGGTTATGTTGGTATGGAAAATCCCACGAAGTGTTAGGATTTGGTCCTAAGGGCATACCAAACCTGCGATGCGGGACCCTGCAGAAACAACTGAGAGCATTTGTTTGAATGCATGCTAAGGTTGAGGGACACAATGCCTGCTTTGGCCCAGGTGGCCCTTATGATTGGGCGTTGTCTCATTGGCCATGCACCTGGTTCTAATTCTGAGGGTTGGGCACCCATAGCAACAGCCAGGCTTCCTGCCATGGGGAAGGAGGAGTTCTCAATTGTGCTTCAGGTTCCCCCACTGGTAGGGATTCCAGCAAAGGTCTGGGATAGTTGCCGGAATACCAAGGATGGGTAGAGATGACTGGGCCATGGCCAGTCCCACATGCTGGATAAGGGCCCCACACTCTGGGTGGCTGACACGAGGTTGGGGCTCAGGCTCTCTCAGACACAGCGCTAGTGGCCAGCGCAAAGTATAAATCGGGGTTCCCTCGAGGGCCAAGTAGATTGATCTTCATGGGGAGTTTCTGGGCAGACTCACCAGGCCCTTCTTTCTATGGGGAAGGCAGAATGTTGCGTTTTGTCTCCCTAATTCCCTCTCAAGAGGACTTGCAGTCCAGTAGGGTGAGGATGGAATTGTAAACCCAAACTATGCAAGAATACAGTGTCAAGTGAAAGGTATTTCCAGTGTGCGTGACTGATTCGAATATCCAGCACCTGAGTAAGAGCAGATGTCAGATGTTTGCTCATGCTGGAATTTGTGTCTATGATGACTAACAAATGGAGGGTTGGCATCAAGAGAATGTGGAGGACTTCCCAGGCTGGGGCTTGTGAGATGCTCCAAACAACCAAGGTTTCCTTCAACCTGACAGGAGCAGTCTTATTTGTTTGCTCTAGGGTTCCCTATGTGGAATTTTTGTGTAGCAGAGAACTACCTCTTGGATGCCTAGAAAGCACACGTCCATTGACCTTTGTACCTGAGGAACATGGCAGATTCGTTTCATGGCTCTTGGGCAAAGTACCAACACCTTGAGTTGGCATCAAGTCTCAGGAAGTTGGGTCACAATGCTGGTTTGTTACCAGGGAGATCATAGAAGGTGCTGGGGCTAATGGGTCATGCAGGATCCATCTACCCTGAAAGTTGGACATAGATCCAAGAGCACATTTTCCTTCTGGAGACAGGAGATGTTCTGTTGTGGGAATCAGGGACCACATGTTGTATCATAACTTGGTATTCCAGAACAGGACTCTGAGAACAGATGTCTGAAGACCCAATCTAGGGTTCCAGTGAAGTCCTAGGGGCATGTCAGGTTCAATCATCTGACTCAGAACCATTGACTTGGCTTTCTGCCTCGATGGAGGTGCTCAGGGTGTTTCAGACTGCACGTTTGCATCCAGAGCAACCGCCAATATTGGGGTGGGTTCAGGGGCCTGGCAGGTTTCTCCTAATCTGGAGGGTTTGGACAACCTGATGGGCACAGTTTTCTTGAGGATGGCAGGAACTTTCCTGTGATGTGGCTTGAGGGTCCACATCTTGGTGGGCATGTAAGCCATGGTTTTGGGAGAGAAGTCGGCAAACACAAACTGGGGTTAGGGTTAGTGTCGAGATGATCACAGGCCCAATGCATAGACATGGAGGGCAGCTCATCAGGAAATGTAAATAGGATGACTCGAAGGCGGTAGCAAAGACTTTTCTCTCTGGATTGTGTGGACAGGATGGCCTCGGAATGCAGGTTTGTTTTCATGGGTCCATGGGAGATTTTTTCTCTCTAAGGATCCTGGCGGCTCCCAATAGTTTGGTGCCTTTCTCAGGGAAGGGAAGAGTGCTCTTTTCCATCTTAAGGGTGCCCCAAACAGGGATTCTGAGACGGACTCTGGGTCTGGGCACCTGGAAAATCCCACCAAGGGTTAGAATTTGGGCCTAGGGGCATACCAGGCCTGCAATGCTGGTACTGGAGGAGCAACTGAGAGTGTTTGTTTGAAAACATGCTCAGGCTGAGGATCACCATGCCTGCCTGTGCCCATGTCGGCCCTCAGGAGTGGGCATGGTCTCCTTGGCCATGCAGCTGGCTCCCACGCTGAGGGTTGGACAACCATCCCAACAGCCAATATTCCTGCCATGGGGAAGGAGGTGTTCTCTATTGTGTTTCAGGTTCGCCATTGGCAGGAATTCCAGCAAAGTTTGGGGGACAGATGACTGGATACCAAGGATGGGTACAGATGATGGCCCAGGGCCATGGCCGATCTCTCATGCTAAATATGGGCCCTCACCTCTGGGTGGCTGACACGAGGTCGGGGCTTAGACTCTGTCAGACACAGCACTAGTGGTCAGGGAAATCTATTAATCAGGGTTGCCTCGTGGTCTGAGTAGATTGATCCTCATGTGCAGTTTCTGGGCAGACTCAACAGGTCCTTCTTCTTTCTATGTGGAAGGCAGAATACTGCGTTGTGGCTCCAGAATTCCCTATCAAGAGATATTGTGGACCAGTGTGGTGAGGATAGAATAGTAATACAAAGCTATGGTTAAGTTCAGTGAAAAGCAAAAGGCAGTTCCAGTGTGCAGCTGCCGTTTCGAATATCCAGCACCTGAGTAAGGGTGGATGTCAGATGTTTGCTCACACTGGAGTTTGTGTCTGTGATTACCCACAAATGGAAGGGTGGCGTCAAGAGGCCATGGAGGATTTCCCATGCTGGGGCTTGTGAGATGCTCCAAATAGCAAAGTTTCTTTCTACCGGACAGGAGAAGTCTGGTTTGTTTTCTCTGGTTTCTCCATGTGGAAAGTTTTGTAGCAGAGAACCCCACAGGGATGCCTGGAAATCACCCCTCCATTGACCATTGCAGCTGAGGAACATGGCAGGTGCATTCTGGTGGCTCTGGGGCAATATATCGAGACCTTGAGTTGACATGGAGTCTCATGAAGATGGGGCACAATGATGGTTTGTTACCAGGAATATCATAGAATGTGCTGGTTGCTAAGGGGCCATTCAGGATCCAAATACCCTTAGGGTATGACACAATTCCAGGAGCATGGCTTCCTTTTTGGGGAGGACATATTCTGTTCTGTGGCTCAGGGACTATATATTTTATCATAAGTTGATATTCCAGAGCAGGCCTCTGACGACAGATACCTGTAAACCTAATCTAGTGTGCCAATGAAGTCCTCGGGGCATGTCAGGTTCAATCTTCTGACTCAGGAGCATTGACTTGGGTGTCTGCCTGTATGGAGGTGATCAGGGTGTCTCAGACTGTGCATTTGTGCCCAGAGCGGCCTCCATTATTTGGCTGCGCTCAGGGGCCTTGCAGGTTTCTCCTAATCTAAAGGTATCGGGCAAAAGTGATGGGCACAGTTTCCTTGAGGATCTCAGGCACAGTCTTGTGGTGTGGCTTCAGATGCCAGAACCTGGAGGTCATGTGAGCCATGGTTTTAGGAAGGAAGTCTGCAAACACAAACTCAGTTTAGGTTAATGGCAAGGTGATTGCAGGCCCAATGCATAGACCTGGAAGGCAGCTCGTCAGGAACTGTAAATCCGATGACTCAAAGGTGATAGCACATGATATGTATCTGGATTGTATGTCCAGGATGGCCTCGGAATGCAGGTGTGTTCTCATGGGTCTATGGCAGATTTTTCCACTCAAGGATCCTGGTGGCTACCAAGAGTTTGGTGACTATCTCGGGGAAGGGAAGAGTGCTGTTTTCCATCTTAAGGGTCCCCCAAAATAGGGATTCCAGAGATGGGCTCTGTGTCTGGGCCCCTGTAAAATCCCACCAGGGTTAGGATTTGGGCCTAGGTGTGTACTAGGCCTGCAATTCGGGGTCCCAGAGATGCAATTGAGAGCGTTTGGTTGAAAGCATGCTCAGGCTGAGGTCACAATGCCTGCTTGTGCCCGGGGAAGCCATCATGAGTGCACATGGTCTCCTTGGCCATGGAGCTGCCTTCCACTTTGAGGGTTGAGCAACTATCCCAACTGTCAGAATACCTTCCATGGCGAAGGAGGAGTTCTCTATTGTGCTTCAGGTTCCCCCAATGGCAAGGATTTCAGCAAAGGTGTGGGTACAGATGCCTGAATACCAAGAATAGAAGAGAAGACAGACTTGGGCCATAGCTGGTCTCACATGCTGGATATGGGCCCTGATCTCTCCGTGGCTGACACTAGGTCCTGGCTCCGGCTATGTCAGACACAGCACTAGTGCCCAGGGCAGCCTATGAATCAGGGTTCCGTCTAGCACCGAGAAGATTGACCAACATATGGAGTTTCTGAGCAGACTCTCCAGGCCCTTTTTCTTTCTATGGGGAAGGCAGAATATTGTGTTGTAGCTCCAGAATTCCCTCACAATAGGGCTTGTGGACCAGTAGGCTGAGGATGGAATTGTAAACCCAAGCTATGGCTTAATTCAGTCAAACTAAAGGCAGTTCCAGTGTGCAGCGATCGAATTGAAATCCAGCAACTGAGTAAGGGCGGATGTCAGATGTTTGCTCATGCTGGAGTTTGTGTCTATGATGACTGACAAATGGAGTGGTGGCTTCAAGAGGAAATGGAGGATTTCCCACGCTGGGGCTTGTGAGATGCTCCAAACAGAAGGTTTCCTTCTACCGGACAGGGGCATTCTGTTTTTTTGTCTCAAGGGTCCCAGCCAATTGCAAAGTTTGTGTAGCAGAGCACCCCCGTATGGTTGCCTGGAAACCACACCTCCACTGACCATTGCAGCTTAGGAACATGGCAAGTTCATTCTGGTGGCTCTGGGGCGAAGTACTAAGGGCTTATTTTTACATGGAATGTCATGAACATGGGTAACAATGCTGTTTTGTTACCTGGGAATTCTTAGCCTGTCATCTGTACACATCCTTGGTATTAAGGCAACTTTCCACAGACCTTTCCTGTAACCCTGCCAATGGGGGAACCTGAAGCACACTAGAGAACTCCTCTTTCCATTGCAGGAAGCCTGGCTGTTGCAATGGGTGTCCAACCCTCAAAGTGGGATCCAGCTATATGGCCAATGAGACTACGCCCTCTCCTGAGGGCCCCCCTGGGCACAAAGAGGCATGATGACCCTCAGCCTGAGCATGCTTTCAAACAAGCCCTCTCTGTTACACCATTAGGATCCTGCATTGCAGGCCTGGAATGCCCCTAGGCCCAAATCCTAACACTTGGTGGGATATCCGGGCACCCAGACCCAGAGCCCGTCTCTGGAATCCCTGTTTTGGCATAAGCCTAAGTTGGAAAACAGCATTCTTCCCTGTTTTGGAGCACCCCTAAGATGGAAAAGAGCACTCTTTTCTTCTCTGAAAAACCACCAATCTATGGAGATCCACCAGGATCCTTAGAGAGGAAAAGTCTCCCATTGAACCATGAGACCACGTCTACATTCAGAGCCCATCCTGGACACACAATCCAGATAGAAAAGCCTGTGCTACCAGCTTTCAGTCACCCTAATTACAGTTCCTGACGTGATGCCTTCTAGGTCTATGCATTGGACCTGCCATCACCTTGCCACTATCCCTGACCCAAATTTGTGTTTGCAGACTTCCCTCCCAAAACCATGGCTCTCATATCCTCAAGGAGGTGGTCTCTGAAGCCTTACCACAGGACTGGGCCTGCCATCCCCAAGGAAACTGTGCCCATCACAGTTCCCCAAAGCCTCCAAGTTAGGAGAAACCTGCAAGGCCCCTGAGCCCACCCCAATATTGGAAGTGGCTCTGGATGCAAATGCACAGTCTGAAACACCCTGATCACCTACATCCAGTCAGACAACCATATCAATGGTCCTTAGTAAGAAAATTGAACCTGATGGGCACCAAGGACATCATTGGATCTCTAGATTAGGTTGCAAGCATCAATCCTCAGAGGCCTGTTCTTGAATACCAAGTCAGGATACAACATATGTACCCTGAGCCACAAAACAGAACATCTCCTCTCCCAAGATGGAAACTGTGCACATCGACCTGTGCCAAACCCTCAGCGTGGCACATAGCCACCAATACATTCTAAGACCTCCCTTGTAACAAACCAGTTTTGGGACACATATGTAAGAGATTCCAAGTCAACTCAAGGCCTTGGTACTTGGCACCAGAACCACCAAAACGAACCTGTCATGTTCCTCAGCTGCAATGGTCATTGGACGTGTGCTTTCCAGTCATCCATGCGGGAGGGCTCTGCTACTCAAACTTCCACTTGAGGGACCCTGGAGGAAAAAAAAAACAGACTCCTCCTGTCCATTAGAAGGAAACCTTGTTGTTTGGAGCATCTCACAATCTTAAGCGTGGGTAATCCTCCATTGCCTCCTGAAGCCACCCCTCCATTAGTCGTCATCCTAGACACAAACTCCAGTGTGAGCAAATATCTGACATCTGCCCTTACTCAGGTGCTGGATATCTCGTATAAGCTGCTGCACATTGAAACTGACTTCCGCTTGGCACTCAATTTAAGCATAGCTGGTGTTTACAATTGCATTCTCACCCTATTTGTCCCCAAACCCTCTTGATAGGGAATTCTGGATCCATAAGGCAGCATTCTGCCTGACAAACAGAAAGAAGTGCTTCGTGAGTCTGGCCAGAAACCCTACATGAGGATCAATTTACTCGGCCCTGGAGAGAACCCCAATATATAGTCTTCTCTGGCCACTAGTGCTGTGTCTGACACAGCCTGAGCCCAGACCTCGTGTCAGCCACCCAGAGAGCGGGGCCCATATCCAGCATGTGAGAACGGCCATGGCCCAAATCTGTCATCTCTATGCATCCTTGGTATTCAGGCATCTGTCCCCAGACCTTTGCTGTAATCCCTGCCTATGGGGGAACATGAAGCACAATAGATATTTCCTCCTTCCCCATGGCTGGAAACCTGGCCATTGGAATGTGTGTCCATCCCTCAGTGTGGGAGCCAGAAAATGGACAATGGGACCACGCCCACTCCTGAGGGCCACCCTGGGCACAAACAGGCATTGTAATGCTCAGCCTGAGCATGCTTCCAAACAAGCCCTCTCAGTTGCACCACCAAGATCCTGCATTGCAGGCCTGGTCTGCCCATAAGCCCAAATCCCAACCCTTGGTGGTATTTTCCAGGCACCTAGACCCAGAGCCCATCTCTGGAATCCCTGTTTTGGGGCACACCTAAGATCGAAAATAGCAGTCTTCCCATCTCAAAAAGTCATCAAAATATTGGGAGCTGCCAGTATCCTTAGAGGAAAAATCTCCCATAGACCCATGAGGCTACAGCTACATTCTGAGGTCACCCTAGACACACAATCCAGATATAAAAGCCTGTGCTTCCACCTTCGGGTCATTCCAGTTACTGTTCCTGATGAGTAGCCTTCCAGGTCTACACATTGCCCTGCGATAACCTAGCCACTAAACCTAACCCGAGTTTGTGTTTGCAGACTTCCCTCCCAGAACCATGGCTCACATGCCCTCCAGGGTGGAGTCTCTGGAGCCACACCACAGGACTGTGCTTGCCATCCCCATGGAAATTGTGCATGTCAGTTAACCAAACCCTCCAGAGTTGGTTGAAACATTCAAGGCCCCTGTGGCCACCCCAATATTGGAGGTTACTCAGGACATAAGTGCGCAGTCTGAAACTCCCTGATCACCTACATCCTGGCAGACACCCAAGTCAACTTTCCTAAGTCTGAAGATTGAACCTCTCATGCCCCTGGGACTCATTGGAACCCTAGATTAGGTTGTCGGGCAGAGGCCTGTTCTTGAATAGAAACTTATGATATGTCATGTGGTCCCTGAGCCACAAAACACTACATCTCCTGTCCCCAGAAGGTAACCGTGCTCTTCGACCTGTGTTAAACCCTCAGGGTAGGAGAATCTTGCAGGCACCTTAGCCACCAACACATTCTAAGATCTACCTGGTAAAAAAAACCAGCATTGTAACCCATCTTCAAGAGATTCCATGTCAACTCAAGACCTTGGTGCTTCGCCCCAGAAGCACCGTAAAGAACCTGCATGTTCCTCAGCTGCATTGGTCAATGGAGGTGTGCTTTCCAGGCATCCATGTGGAAGGGCTCTGCTACCCATACTTTTCACATGGGGGGCCCTGCAGAAAACATACCAGACTCTAACTGTCCAGTAGAAAAAACAACCTTGCTGTTTGGAGCATCTCACATGCATCAGCCTCTTGATGCCACTCCTCCATTCGGTCATCAGAGACACAAACTCCAGTGTGCGTAAACATCTGAAATCCACCTTTACTCAGGTGCTGGATATTTCATTTGTTGGCCACGATAGATACAAACTCTATCATGAGCAGACATCTGACCCTCGCCTGTACTCAGATGCTGGAGATCTCGAAAAAACCACTGCACATTGGAACGGCCATGTTCTCGGCACTGAGATTAAGCATAGATTGTGTTTTCTGCCTTCTGTTCTCACACTCCTCGCCTTCAAGTCCCCCATATTGGAAATTTGGGAGCCACAATGCCTTCTGCCTGCCCACCAGAAAAAAGAGGTGCCCTATGGGTCTGCGTGAAACTCCATATAAGGTTCCACCAGCACAGCCCTCTATAGCACCACAATATCATAGGCCACCTTGTGAACTAATGCTTTATCTGACACAGATCGAGCCCCGACCTCCTGGTAGCCACCTAGATAGCGGGACCCATATCTGGCAGGTGTGACCTGCCTTGACCTGAGTCTTTCATCTCAAACCAACCTGGTTATTCACGTACCAGTCCCAGAACATAGCTCAAATTACTGTGCATGGGGGAATCTGAAGCACAAAAGAGTACTCCTTCTTCCTCATAGAAGGAAAATTAAATGTTGATATGGTGGTCCAACCCTCATATTGGGATCCAGGTGCATGGAACAAGAGCCAATGCCCACTCAGGATGGGCATCTGGGCACAAACAGGCATTGTGACCCTTACCCTGGGACCCATTTCCAACAAGTCTCCATGGGAGCTGAACCAAAGCCACACAGAGCCAGGCAGTCAAGCCTCTAGGCCCAAATACTAAGCCTTTGTAGGGTTATCCAGGCACAGGGACCTATAACCCATCTCTGGAATCCCTGTGTTGACGGAAACCCTGAAACAGTAAACCACGCTCTCTCCTTCGCAGTGAGACACCAAACTCTTGGGTGCTGGGCAGAATCCCCAGAGAGGTAGAATATTCCATGGACACATGAGGACACCCCACCATTCCAAGGCCATCCTAGACACAATCCAGACAGAAAAGCCTTTGCTCCTGCCTCCCAGCCACACGAATTTCAAATCCTGAGGAGCTGCCCTCAGCGTCTGCAGATCGGGGCTGCCATCACCTCCCTCCTAATTGATACACAATTTTGTGTCTGAAGACTTTGGTCCCAGAGCCCTTAACCACATTCCCTGCAGGATGGGGCTGACAGAACCACACTACATCACTGGGCCTGATCTCTGGATGAAATTCTGCCGTCTCAGTTGCACAAACCCTCCAGATTAGGAAAAGCCTGCAAGGCCCCTGAGCCCACCCCAATTTCATAGGCCACTCTGGAAAAAATGCACAGTCTGACACAGCCTGAGCATCTACCTCCAGGAAGACTCACAGGTCAAAGTCCCTAAGTCCGAAGGTTGAGGATGACATGCCCGTACAACCTCATAAGAACCCTAGCCTAGATATTCAGGCCTCTGTGCCCAGAGGCCTGGTCTTGAAATCCAACATATGATCCGACATGTGGTCCCTGAGCCATACAAGAGAACCCCTCCTGTCCCGAGAAGGGAACCTGGCTCCTGGGAACTGGGTCTAACCCTCAGGTAGGAAAATCCTGCATGGCCACAGACCCACAACCACATTCTTTTTTTTTATATAGATTTTATTTATTTATTTGACAGACAGAGATCACAAGTAGGCATAGAGGAAGGCAGAGAGAGAGAAAGGAAGAAGCAGGCTCCCTGCTGAGCAGAGAGCCCGATGCGGGACTCAATCCCAGGACCCTGAGATCATGACCTGAGCCGAAGGCAGCGGCTTAGCCCATTGAGCCACCCAGGCACCCTCACCACCACATTCTAAGGTCTCCCTGGACACCAAGCAGCATTGTGACTCATTAGACTGAGAACATCCGTCAACTTAGATCACTTGGAAATTTGAACAAAAACCAGCAGATCAAGCCTGCAATGTTCCACAGCTGCAATGGTCATGCAAGGAAGACTTCCCAGGCCCCCATTCAGAGACCTCTGCTGTCGAATATTTCTATATGGGGGACCCTGGAGCCTTGTAAGCGGACTTCCCCTGTCCCACAGTAGGACACCTTGCTGTTTGGAGCAGCTCACAAGGTCCTGCTTGGGAAAATCTCCAAGAATTCTTGAGGCCACCCCACAATTCGTTGACCATCATGGATGCAAACCCAGCGTGAGCAGACATCTGACCCTTGCCCATACTCAGGTGCTGGAAATCTCGAAAAAACCACTGCACAATGGAATGGTCCTGTGGTCGGCACTGAGCTTATCTGTGGCTTGTGTATTCAGACTTCTGTCTTCACACTCCTCGCCTACAAGCCCTTCATATTGGGAATTCTGAAGCCACAGTGCAGCTTTCTGCCTGCCCACCAGAAAGAAGTGCCCTATGGGTCTTCGCAGAAACCCACATGAGGATCCTCCTGCACGGCCCTCAATGGCACCCCAATATAATAGACCGACCTCTGCATAAATTGTCTGTCTGACACCGCCTGATCCCCGACCTCCTGTCAGCCACCCAGATAGTGGGCCCCATATCCTCCAGGTGGGTCCAACCTTGGCCCGAGGCCATCATCTTGAAGCAACCTGGATATTCAGGTACCTGTCCCAGACTTAGCTCAAATTCCTGCCCATAGGGGACTCGGAAGCACAAAAGAGTGCTCCTCCTTCCCCATGGCCAGAAAACTGAATGTTGAAATGGCTGTACAACTCTGAGTGGGAACCAGGTGCATGGTCCATGAGACCATGCCTACACAGGATGGGCAGCTGGGCACAAATAGGCATTGTGACCCTCAGAATGAGACCCCTTTCCAAAGATCCCCATTGGGATCTGGACCAGGAACCCAAATCGAAGCTTTGGTTAAGTTTTCCCAGTGTCTGGACCCAGAACCCATCTCTGGAATCCCTGTTTGGATAGGATCCCAGAGATGGAATACAGTCTTTTCCTCTTCCCCAGAAAGAAATCAAACTCTTGGGTGCCAAGCAGAATCACCAGAGTGGAAGAATATCCCATGGACACATGAGGTCACCCCTCCATTTAGTTGCCATCCTAGACACAAAATCCAGACAGAAAAGCCTGTGCTCCTCCCTCCCAGCCACCTGAATTTCAAATCCCGAGGAGCTTCCCTCAGGGTCTTCAGATTCGGACTGCCATCACCTCACTTCTATCTCTTATCCGAGGTTGTGTCTAAAGTCTTTGGTCCCAAAGTCCTGACACACATGACCTCCAGGATGGGGCCTCGAGAAACACATGACATCACTGGCCCTGCTCTCCTGAGGAAACCCTGCCCATCTCAGTTTCCCAAAATGTCCAGATTAGGAGAAAACTGCAAGGCCCCTGACTGCACCCCAATATCATAGGCCACTCTGGAAAAAGTGCACAGCCTGACACAGCCTCAGCACCTACCTCCAGGATGACATGCAGGCCAATGGCACTTAGTCCGAAGATTGAAACTCCCATGGCCCTAAAACCTCATCAGAACCCTAGCTTATGTTTTGAGGTCTCTCTCCCTAGAGGTCTGTTCTGGAAATTCAAGCATATGGTCCACCCTGTGGTCCGTGAGCCATACAAGAGCACACCTCCTGTCCCAAGAAGGAAACCTGGCTCCTGGGTACTGGGTCTAATCCTAAGGATAGAGAATCCTCAATGGTCAGAGAGCCGCCACCACATTCTAAGGTCTCCCTGGACACCAAGCAGCATTGGGACCTGTTAGACTGAGAACTTCCATCAACGCAAATCACTTGGAACTTGGAATCAGTGTCATTGGTTCAAGCTTACCCTGTTCCTCAGCTGCAATGGTAACACGAGATTGGCTTCCCAGGCCTCCATTCAGAGAGCATTGCTATCGAATCTTCCATATGGGGGACCCTGGAGCCCTGTAAGAAGACTTCTGCTGTCCCTTAGTAGGACACCTTGATGTTTGGAGCAGCTCGCAAGCTCCAGCTTGGAAAAACCTCCAAGAATTCTTGAGGCCTCCCCACCATTTGTTGGCCATCATGGATACAAACTCCAGCGTGAGCAGACATCTTCCCCTCGCCCAGGTGCTGAAGATCTCGAAACAACTGCTGTACATTGGAATAGACATGTGCTCGGCACTGAGCGTAACCGTAGCTTATGTTTTCATACTTCTGTCCTCACACTCCTCGCCTGCAAACCCTCCAACTTGGATATTCTGGAGCCGTAATGCAGCCATCTGCCTGCTCACCAGATAGAAGAAGTGAAGAAAGGGTCTGTGCAAAAATCCCCCATGAGGATCCAGTTGCACAGCTCTCAAAAGCACCCCAATATCATAGGCCGTACTCTCCACGAATGTTCTGTCTGACACAGCTCGAGCCCGAGCTCCTGACAGCCACCCAGAAAGCAGGCCTCATTTTCTGCAGGTGGGTCCTGCCTTGGCCCGAGGACCTCATCTCAAAATGAACTGGGTATTCAGGCACTTGTCCCAGAACTTAGCTCAAATTCCTGCCCATTGGGAACCTGAAGCATAAAAAAGTACACCTCCTTCCCCATGGCAGGAAAACTGAATGTTGAGATGGCAGTCCAACCCTCAGAGTGGGAGCCAAGTGCATAGCCCATGAGGTCACACCCACTCAACATGGGCATCTGGGCAAAAACAGGCATTGTGACCCTCAGAATGATACACATTTCCAACAAGAACACTCGGGAGCTGTACCAGGAAAACATAGAGCAGGACCCTAGGCCCAAATTCTAAGCCTTGTTGCGGTGATCCAGGCTCCAGAACCCAGGACCCATCTCTGGAATGGCTGTTTGGACGGGATCCCTGACTCAGAAAACTGCGCTCCTCCCATCCCCCGGAAATACACCAAACTCTTGGGTGCCGAGCAGAATTCCCAGAGAGGTAGAATCTCACATGGACCCATGAGGCCACCCCTCCATTTCGTGGCCATCATAGACAAACAAGTCAGACAGAAAAGACTGTGCTCCTGCCTCACAGCCGTCCGAATTTCATATCTGGAGATGCTTCACTCAGGGTCTGCAGATTGGGTCTGCCATCACCTCGAGCTTAACTCTTACCCGAGTTTGTGTCTGAAGACTTTGGACCCAGAGTCCTGACCCATATGCCCTCCAGGATGGGGCCTCCAGGAACACACAACGGCACTGGGCCAGCTCTCCCAATGAATGTCAGCCTGTCTCAGTTTCCCAACCCACCAGATTAAGAGAAAATTGCAAGGCCCCTAATACCACCCCAATTCCATAGGAAGCTCCAGAAAAAATGCATAGTCTGACACAGCCTCAGAATATACCTCCAGGAAGACACCCAGGTTAATGGGAAGGGATGAAATGGCCTAACCCATGGCAGGTTCGATGTGCTGGGTGTGAAGCCAACTGTCTCAATGTCTCTCACAAGGTCTGGGCTCAGGCTATGTAAGACAGAGCATAGTGTTTAGGGTAGCCTATGCAATTGGGGTGTTGCCGAGGGCTGAGCAGGTTGATTTTCATTTGGGGTTTCTGAGCAATGCCATAGACAATGTTTTTCTTTGGGGGGCAGGCAGAGTGCTTCGTTCTGGAACCAGAATTCCCAATCATGAGGGCTTTTGGGCCAGGAGTGCTAGGGTAGAGTATGAAAACAAAAGATAGGGTGAGGTTGGGAGCAGGCACACTCTGCAAAGGCTGAAAGGATATCTCATGCATCTGAAGTCAGGCTGAGGATCAGACGTTGGCTGAGGTTGGATTGTGCCCTTGATAGCACCTTCATGAAGCAGGTGCCTCATGAGGCCAACGAAATTTTCCCACGCTGAGTTTGGAGGTTGTCACAAACCACAAGGTTTCCTTCTGCAAGACAGTCGAGTCCTGTTGAGTGGCTCCAGTACATACCATACGGAAGGACTGAAGAGGAGGGTTCAAAGGATGGATCCCTGAACAGCATGCCTCGCATTCCCTTTGGCCATTAACGACAAGATATGTTTGATCTGCTGGCTCTGGGGCAAGCTAACCAGCGGGCTGAGTTGAAATGGCCTCTCCTGAGGATGCGTCATAATGTGTGTTTCTGTCCATGGAGACCTTGGAATGTGATGGTTGTACTGTGGCCCTGCGGAATTCTCCAACCAGAAGGGTTTGATACAGATCCAGTAAGAAAGCACTCCATGTGGAGACGAGAGAGGTTTGGTTTGGAGCCTCAGAAAAACCTAATATGCTGGTATACGAAACCAGTCCTCTGAGGACAGACACATGAAAACTAAAGCTAAGGTTCAAATTAAGGCCTAAGGTCCTGTCCATTTCAATCTTCTGTCTCTGGGGACACTGTCTGAGAGTCTAAGTGGTGATAATGGCTCAGCTGGTGTCAGAGTGCCCCTTTTAGTCCAGGGCAGCCTACACTATCAGGATGGCCTCAGGGGCCTTGGAGCTTTTCCCTAACCTGTAGGGTTGTGGTCAATGGATTGGGCACACTTTCCTTGGAGAGGGCAGGCACAATCTTTCGCTGTGGCTCCAGATGCCCTAGCCTGGAGGGTGTGTGGGTCCAGGCTGTGGGCACAGAAGACTGAAAACACAAACTCAGCTTATGAGTGGCGCCGATGGTATGGCAGGTCGGATGTACAGATAGAGAGTGAGCTCCTTGGCCTGTGAATCAAGGGCGAGATTCCTTCAGGCTTTTGTCTCTGGATGCGTCCAGGATAGCCGTAGATTGTAGGGGGTGGCCTCAGTGACTGTGGACAAGTATCCCTCTCTGGGGATTTGTCCCAGCTAACAGGAGTTAGGGGTCATTTTGTGGGAAGGGTGGAGTCCTGTTGTCTGGCTCATGTGTCTCTCCAAGAAAATGATTCCAGAGCAGAGCCCCAGGAACGGGGGTTAGACTGGAAAACTCAAACACTGGTGAGGATTGGGTGTATAGGGGCTTGGCACGCCCCATATGCGGGCTCTTGATCAAGGCCTTGACAGGACTTTCTTTGATATTGGGCTCATGCTGAGGGTCACAGAGTGAATTTGTGCCCAAGGCAGCACTCAAGTTTGCGCGTGGTTTCAGAAGAAATGAAGGTTTCTCCCACCCTGAAGGTGTGACTCCATGCCAAGAGCAAGCCTTACAGCCATGGGGAAGAAGTAGTTCTGATTTGTGATTCAGATGCCCAACTGTGTGGGGAATTGATATAATATCTGGGTTTAGATACCTGAAAACCAAGGTTAGGAAGAGATAACGGCATAAGACCATGGCGTGTCAGAAGTGCTAGGTGTGTGGCCAGCTGTCTCCTTGCCTGTCTGGACGTCTGGCATCAGGCTGTGAAAGGCAGAGCATTAGTGCCCAGAGCAGCCTATCAAATCTGAGTGCCGTCGAGGCAAGAGCAGGTTGATCCTCATCTGGGTTTTATGGAGAGCCCCACAAGGAAACGTTTTCTACCGGTGGGCAGTCACTGGGCTGGCTTATGGTTCTGCAATTCCTACTCTGGAGGGATTGTTTCCCAGGAGTGTGAGGAAGGAAGTCTGAAAACACAAGCTAGCGTGAGGTTTGGGACCGAGGGCACGGCAGGCCATTCTGCAGAGGCTGAATCAAGATCTCCTGCATTGCGTTCATGTCTACTATGAGACGTGCTTCAAGCTAGAGTTTTTGTCCATGATGGCCTCTCCCTGAAGGATATGTGGGGCTTCATGAGGCCCGGCAGGTTTGCCGTTTTCTCCTACACTGAAGGTTTGACTCACGGCCAGCAGCAAGGTTTCTTGCCATGGGGAAGGAGGGGTTCTGACTTGTGCATCAGGTTCCCCCTGTGCAGGGATTGGAGATAAGGTCTAGGTTCCGATGACTGAAAACCCAGGTTGGGAATGGATGGTGGCCTAAGGCAGTGGCGGGTCGAATGTGCTGGGTGTGCAGCCAGCTGTGTCAGTGTCTGTTGGAAGGTCTGGGCTCAGGCTATTTGCGACAGAGCATCACTGTTTAAGGTAGCCTATGCAATTGGGGTGTTGCCGAGGGCCAAGCAGTTTGATCCTCATTTGGGGTTTCTGGGCAGCACCATAGACAATGTTTTTCTCCTGGGAGGCAGGCAGAGTGCTTCAGTGTGGCCGCAGAATTCCCAGTAGGGAGGGTTTGTGGGCCAGGAGTGTGAGGACGGAAGTCTGAAAACACAAGCTAGGGTGAGGATTGGAGCCAAGGGCAGAACAGGCCCAATCTGCAGAGGCTGAATCAAAATCTCCTGCATCTGAAGCCAGGCTGAGGATCAGACGTTGGCTGAGGCTGGAGTATGTGTCCATGATGGCACCTTCATGAAGCGGGGGCCTCATGAGGCCAAGGAAGTTTTCCCACGCTGAGTTTGGAGGTTGCCCCAAACCACAAGGTTTCCTTCTGTGGGACATTCGAGTCCTGTTGCATGGCTCCAGGACATACCATACGGAAGGACTGGAGAGCAGGGTTCGAAGGATGGATCCCTGTACAGCATGCCTCGCATTCCCCTTGGCCATAAGAGACAAAATATGATTGATCTGCTGCCTCTGGGACACGCTACGCAGGGGGCCGAGTTGAAATGGCCTCTCCTGAGGATGCGTCATAATGTGCGTTTGGGTCCATGGAGACCTTGGAATGTGCTGGTTGTTCAGTGGCCCTGCGGAACTCTCCTACCTGAAGGGTTTGATACATGCCCAGTAAGAAATCTCCCCATGTGGAGACGAGAGAGGATTGGTTTGGTGTCTCAGAAAAGCCCCGTGTGCCGGTCTACGAAAACAGTCCTCTGAGGACGGACACATGGAAACCAATGCTAAGGTTCAATTAGGGCCTGGGGGCCTGTCCATTTAAACCTTCTTTCTCTCAGGACAATGTCTGCGAGTCTAAGTGGAGATAGTTGCTCCGCTGGTGTCAGAGAGTTCCTCTTAGTCCAGGGTGGCCTCCACTATTGATGGCCTCAGGGGCTTGGAGCTTTTCCCTAACCTGTAGGGTTGTGGTCAATGGATTGGGCACACTTTCCTTAGACAGGACAGGCACAAACTTTCGCTGTGGCTCCAGAGGCCATCGCCTGGAGGTTGTGTGGGTCCAGGCTGTGGGCACAGAAGTCTGAAAACACAAACTCAGCTTATGAGTCTCGCCTAGGGTATGGCAGGCCAGATGTACAGCCCGAGAGGGAGCTCCTGGGCCTCTGAAACAAGGGCGAGTGGAAGGCATTCCTTCAGGCTTTTGTCTCTGGATGTTGTGTCCGGGATAGCAGTGGATAAGAGGGGTGGCCTTAGGGACTGTGGACGGGTATCCCTCTCTTGGGATTTGTCCCAGCTCCCAAGAGTTTGGGGTCATTTAGTGGGAAGGGTGGAATCGTGTTGTCTGGCTCATGTGTCTCTCCAAGAAAGGGATTCCAGAGCAGAGCCTAGGTACAGGTGGGGCGACTGGAAAACTCAAACACTGGTGAGGATTGGGTGCATAGGGGCTTGGCAAGCCCCATATGCGGGCTCTTGGTCTAGGCCCTGACAGGCCTTTCTTTGACATGGGGCTCATGCTGAGGGTCACAGTGTTAATTTGTGCCCAAGCAGCACTCACGTTTGGGCGTGGCATCAGGGGCCATGAAGGTTTCTCCCACCCTGAAGGTGTGACTCCATGCCAGGAGCAAGCTTGACAGCCATGGGGAAGGAGGAGTTCTGTTTTGTGCTTGCTATACCCAGCTGTGTGGAGAATTGATATAATGTCTAGGTTCAGATATCTGAAAACCAAGGTTAGGAAGAGGTGACGGCATAAGACCATGGCGTGTCCGAAGTGCTGGGTGTGCGGCCATCTGTCTCCTTTTCTATCTGGACGTCTGGCTTCAGGCTGTGTCAGACAGAGCATGAGTGCCCAGAGCAGCATATCCAGTTCGGGTACCGTCGAAGCCCGAGCAGGTTGATCCTCATCTGGGATTTCTGGAGAGCCCCACAGGGAAACGTTTTTCTTCCGTTGGGCAGACACTGGGCTCGGTTGTGGTTCTGGAGTTCCTAATCCGGAGGGCTTGTTTGTCAGGAGTGTGAGGAAGGAAGTCTGAAAACACAAGCTAGCATGAGGTTTGGGACCGAGGGCACGGCAGGGCCAGTCTGCAGAGGCTGAATCGAGATCTCCTGCACTGATGTCATGTCAACTATGAGACGTGCCTCAGGCTAGAGTTTTTGTCCAGCATGGCCTCTTCCTGAAGGGTGTGGGGGCTTCATGAAGCCAGGGAGGTTTGCCTACGATGGGATTTGTGAATTACTCCAAACCTCAAGGTTTCCTTCTGCACGACAGTCGAGTCCTATGGATGGTTCCAGGAGGCCCCATACGGAAGGACTCGAGAGCAGATGTCTAAGCATGGATGCCTGGGAACGCCACCTCATATTCCCACTCTTTAGTCAGGACAAGGCAGGCTCAATCTGCAGGCTCCTGGGTGAGATACCCAGAGGGGAGTGTTGAAATGGACTCTCCTGAAGATGAGTCCTACTGTGGCTTGGTGGCCTGGGAGACCTTGGAATGTGGAGGTGGCTCAGGGACTCTGCAGGGTTTTCCAAAATGAGGTGTTTGACACAGCTCCAACAAGGAAGCTTCCCATGTGGAGACGAGAGGAGTTCTGTTCAGTGCCTCAGGAAAGCCCCATATCCTGTTCTTCGAACCAAAGCCTCTGAGGAGTAACACCTGGAACCCAAAGCAAGAGTTGAGATTATGGCCTAAGGGCCTGTCAGGCTCAACCTTCTATCTCTGTTGACATCTGTGTGCATGCCTTCGTGGAGGTAGCTGCTCAGCTTGTGTCCGAATGCCCCTGTGTGTCCAGGGAGCCTCCCAGTAGTGGGATGTCCTCGGGGGCCTTGAGGTTTCTCATATTCTGGTGGTGTGTGTCCAAAGGAATGGACACAGTTTCCCAGGAGAGAGCAGGCACGGTCCTGTGGTATGTCTCCAGAGGACCCAGCCTAGAGGCTGTGTTTGCCAGGGCTGTGGGGACAGATGTCTGAAAAAGCAAACTTGGCTCAGCTAGTGGCCAATGTAATGGCAGGCCTGATCTCCAGTCCGTGAGGGGAGATCCTCTGGAAATCAAAGTAGGGCAAGTGGGAGGCAGTCACTCAGGATTTACAGTGTCCGGTCAGCGTAGGGGTTGTCTCAGGGGTGTTGCCGAGGGCCAAGCAGTTTGATCCTCATTTGGGGTTTCTGGACAGCACCATAGACAATGATTATCTCCTGGGAGGCAGGCAGAGTGCTTCATTGTGGCCCCAGAATTCCCAGTAGGAGGGCTTGTGGGCCAGGAGTGAGAGGACGGAAGTCTAAAAACACAAGCTAGGGTGAGGATTGGAGCCAAGGGCAGAGCAGGCCAATTCTGCAGAGGCTGAATCAAAATCTCCTGCATCTGAAGTCAGGCTGAGGATCAGACGTTGGCTGAGGCTGGAGTATGTGTCCATGATGGCACCTTCATGAAGCGGGGGCCTCATGAGGCCAAGGAAGTTTTCCCACGCTGAGTTTGGAGGTTGCCCCAAACCACAAGGTTTTCTTATGCGGGACATTCGAGTCCTGTTGCATGGCTCCAGGACATACCATACGGAAGGACTGGAGAGCAGGGTTCGAAGGATGGATCCCTGTACAGCATGCCTCGCATTCCAATTGGCCATTAGCGATAAGATATGTTTGATAAGGGGCCTCTTGAACACGCGACCCAGGGGGCTGAGTTGAAATGGCCTCTCCTGAGGATGCGTCATAATGTGCGTTTGGGTCCATGGAGACCTTGGAATGTGCTGGTTGTTCAGTGGCCCTGCGGAACTCTCCTACGTGAAGGGTTTGATACGTCCCCAGTAAGAAAGCTGCCCATGTGGAGACGAGAGATCCTTGGTTTGGTGCCTCAGAAAAGCCCCATGTGCTGGTCTACGAAAACAGTCCTCTGAGAACGGACACATGGAACAAAGCTAAGGTTCATATTAGGGCCTGGGAACCTGTCCATTTCAACCTTCTGTCTCTTGGGACACTTTCTGAGAGTCTAAGTGGAGATAGTTGCGCCGCTGGTGTCAGAGAGCCCCTCTTAGTCCAGGGTGGCCTACACTATTGATGTCCTCAGGGGCCTTGGAGCTTTTCCCTAACCTGTAGGGTTGTGGTCAATGGATTGGGCACACTTTCCTTGGAGAGGGCAAGCACAAACTTTCGCTGTGGCTCCAGAGGCACTAGCCTGGAGGTGTGTGGGTCCAGGTTGTGGGCACAGATGTCTGAAAACACAAACTCAGCTTATGAGTGGTGCCTAGGGTATGGCAGGCCGGAGGTACAGCCCTAGAGGGAACTCCTGGGCCTCTGAAACAAGGGCGAGTGGGAGGCGTTCCTTCAGGCTTTTGTCTCTGGATGCTGTGTCCGGGATAGCCGTGGATTTGAGGGGTGGCCTCAGGGACTGTGGACGAGTATCCCTCTCTGGGGATTTGTCCCAGTTTCCAAGATTGGGGTCATTTTGTGGGAAGGGTGGAGTCGTGTTGTCTGGCTCATGTGTCTCTCCAAGAAAGGGATTCCAGATCAGAGCCCCAGGTACGGGCGGGGCGACTGGAAAACTCAAACCCTGGTGAGGATTGGGTGCATAGGGGCTTGGCAAGCCCCATATGCGGGCTCTTTGTCCAGGCCCTGACAGGCCTTTCTTTGACATGGGGCTCATGCAAGGGTCACAGTGTGAATTTGTTCCCAAACAGCACTCAAGTGCTGCTTGGGCACTACCTGAAGGGTTTGATACATCCCCAGTAAGAAAGCTCCCCATGTGGAGACGAGAGGAGTTCTGTTCAGTGCCTCAGGAAAGCCCCATATCCTGTTCTTCGAACCAAAGCCTCTGAGGATTAACACCTGGAACCCAAAGCAAGAGTTGAGATTATGGCCTAAGGGCCTGTCCGGCTCAACCTTCTATCTCTGTTGACATCTGTGTGCATGCCTTCGTGGAGGTAGCTGCTCAGCTTGTGTCCGAATGCCCCTGTGTGTCCAGGGAGGCTCCCAGTAGTGGGATGTCCTCGGGGGCCTTGAGGTTTCTCATATTCTAGAGGTGTGTGTCCAAAGGAATGGACACAGTTTCCCAGGAGAGAGCAGGCACGGTCCCGTTGTATGGCTCCAGAGGACCCAGCCTAGAGGCTGTGTTTGCCAGGGCTGTGGGGACTGATGTCTGATAAAGCAACCTTGGCTCAGGAAGGGGCCAAGATAATGGCAGGCCTGATCTCCAGTCCGTGAGGGGAGATTCTCTGGATATCAAAGGAGGGCAAGTGGGAGGCAGTTGCTCAGGCTTTTGTCTCTGGGTGTTGCGTTCACAGTGTCCGGTCAGGGTAGGGGTTGCCTCAGGGGCCGAGGAAAAACCTTCCTCTCGGGGGATTGTCCAAGCTCCCAAGTGTTTGGGTTCATTCTGTGGGAAGTGAAGAGTACTGTTTTCTGCCAGAAAGAACCCCCCAGGAGAGGGACTCTAGAGCACAGCAGTGGGATCCTTCAACTGGAATACACACCATCTAGTTAGTCCTGGGTGCCTATGGGCATGGCAGGGACTATATGCAGGATCTTCGTCCCGAACCTGTCAGGCCTTTCTTTGACATGGGGCTCATGCTAGGGTCACAGTGTGAATTTGTGCCCAAGCAGCACTCATGTTTTGGCGTGGCATCAGGGGCCATGAAGGGTTCCCCACGTGAAGGTGTGACTCCATGTGAAGACAAGCATTACAGCCACGTGGAAGGCATAGTTCTGATTGTGATTCCGATACACAAACTCAGCTTTTTTGGGGGACGTCGGTATGGCACGCCCAATATACAAACCATGAGAAGAACTCATGAAGATTTGAATATAGAGTGAGTCTGAGGCGCTTGCTCAGGCATTTGTCTCTGGAATTTGTATCAGCAATAGCCGTAGAATGTCGGGGATGCTTCATGGGCCATGGACGAATCTACCTCTATGAGGATTTCGCCCGATTCCCAATTATTTTTCGTCAAACTGTGGGATGGGAGGACTCCTTTCAGTTTTGTTACCTCAGGTGTCCCACGAAAAGAGTAATTCCAAAGCAAAGACGTGGGGAAGACTGAAGGCACCACCAGAACTATGGTTCAAAATTGGGGACTAGGGGCATGGCAAGCCCAATATGCTATCTCTTCATCCAGCCACTGAGAGGCCTTACTTGAGGACTTTGGTCAGGCTGAGGGTCACAATGTGTGTTTGTGACCAATGTACCTGCGAGCATGGCGGGGCCTCATGGGCAACACTGGATTCGCCTACACTGAACGTTGGAAAACATGCCAACCACAAGGTATCTTGCCATGGGGAAGGAGTTCTGATTTCTGCATCCTGTTAAACCCTGGGCAGTGATTGGAGGTAAGGTCTAGAAACTAAAGCCTGAAAACCGAGGTTGGGAAGAGATGACGACCTAAGACCATGGCGGCTCGATGTGCTCAGTGTGCGGCCAGCTGTCTGGTTGGGGCCAGGAAGTCCAGGCTCAGGCTGTTTCAGAAAGGGCATTAGTGCCCTGGTCAGCCTATGTATTTGGGGTACAGCCAAGGTCGGTGCAGGTTGATCCTCACTTGGGGTTACTGGGTAACCGCAGAGGACAATGTTTTTCTTCTGGAGGGCAGGCAGAGTGCAGCATTGTAGTTCTGGATTGCCAAAATGTAGGGCTTGTGGGCCAGTAGTCTGAGGAGAGAAGTCTGAGAACAGAAGCTCGGCTTAGGTTTTTGGTTAAGGACATGGCAGGCAGAATCTACAGACCGGAATCGAGATCTCGTGCATCTGAAGTCAGGGCGAGGATCAGACGATCGCTCAGGTTGGAGTTTCTGTCCCTAATGGCCCCTTCATGAAGGGGGAGCATCACGAGGCCATGGGGGTTTTCCCACGATGGGATTTGTGAGAAGTTCCAAACTGCAAAGTGTCTTCTGCAGGACAATTGTGAACTGTTGTTTGGCTCCAGGCCAATGATCTGAGTAGGGTTCTAAGGATGGATGGCTGGGTAGCCCACCTCGCATTCCAATTGTCTCATAGCAACAAGACAGGTTAGATCTCCTGGTTCTGTGTAGAGCAACTGAGGACGCTGCATTGAAATGGACTCTCCTGGGGATGGGTCCTAGCGTGCTTTTGTGTGTATCGAGACCTTGGAATGAAGCGGTGGCACTGGAGCCCTGACAGGTTCTCCAAAACAGAGGCTTTGACAGAGCTCCAACGTGCAAGTTTCCCATGTGTAGATGATAGTTTTCTGATGGGTGGGTCAAGAAAAAGCCATGGCTGGTTTTGAAATCCAGGCCTCTGAGGAGAGATGCCTGGAAACCAAAGCAATGGATCTGATTAGTGCCTAGGGGCCTGTTCTTTCCTTTTTACCTCTGGGGACATCGGTCTATGGGTCTGAGTGCAGGTAGGTGCTCAGTTGGGCTCAGATTGCCCCTGTTTTTTCCTGGAAAGCCACCACTATTGAGATGGATCAGGGACTTTGGAGGTTTATCCTATGAGAAGGGTTGTGGCCATTGGAATGGGCACACACAATTCCCTTGCAGAGGGAAAGTACAGTCCTCAGGCTTGGCTCCAGGGGCCTTAGCCTGTAGGTTGTGTAGGCCAGGGCTATTTGGACAGTTGTCTATAAACACAAACTCGGCTTATGTTTCGGGTCATAGGTATGGCAGGACTGATCTACAGACCATGAGGAGAACTCTTCGGGATTTGAAAGAAGGGCGAGTGTGAGGCTCCTGCTCAAGTTTTTGTCTCTGGATATCGTGTCACTCATGGTCGTGGAATATCTGGGTGACTTCATGGGAAATGGACGAGTCTTACTCTCTGGTGTTTTGGCCCCGTCGAAAGAGTTTGCAGTCATTCTGTGGGATGGAAGACGTCCGTTTTTTTGTTGTTGTTGTTTTCTTTTTTAAGCTCAGGTGTCCCACCAAATGAGGGATTCCAGAGTAGAGCCCTGGGGAGGGGCGACTGGACAATCAGAAATCTGGATAAAAATTGGGGCCTAGGGACATGTCAAGCCCATTATGACATCTAATGGTCCAGCCACTGAGAGGACTTACTAGACGACAGGACTCATGCTGAGGGTCACAATGCGTGTGTATGCCCTCATCGTACTCAAGAATGGGCGGGGCCTCAGGGTGAATGCTGATTTCTCCTACACTGAACGTTGTACAACGTGCCAACCACAAGGATTCTTGCCATGGGTAAGGAGGAGTTCTTATTTCTGCATGACGCTCACCCCTGGGCAGTGATTGGAGATAAGGTCTCGGTTCTGAAGCCTGAAAACTGAGGTAGGGAAGAGATGATGACCTAAGGCCATGGCGGGTTTTATGTGCTCAGTGTGCGGTCAGCTTTCTGGGTGTTGGTCAGAAGGTCTGGGCAGAGGTTGTGTTCGACAGTGCATGAGTGCCCAGGTTAGACTATATAATTTGGGAAAAGTCGAGTGCTGTGTAGGTTTACCCTAATTTAAGGTGCCTGGGCAGCTCATGAGGCAATAATTTTTTTTCTAGAGGGCAGGCAGAGTGCTGCATTGTGGGTCCGGAATTGCCAAACTTGAGGGCTTCGGGGCCAGGAGTGTGAGGACGGACGTCTGAGAAGACAAGCTAGACTTGGGTTTCAGGGCGAGGGCACGGCAGGTACCCCCTGCAGATATGAACCAATATCTCATGCATCTGAAGTCAGGGCGAGGATCAGACGTTGGCTCAGGTTGGAGTTTCTGTGCATGACGGACGCTTCATGAAGGGAGCGGAATCTCGAGGCCATTGAGGTTTTCCCACGTTGGGAGTTGTGGGATGCCCCCATCTAGGATTCCTTCTGCGGGACAATTGAGACCTGTTGGACAGCTCCAGGACATCCCATATGGAATGACTGCAGAGCACCGTTCGCGGATGTATGCCTGGGAAGCCCGCCTCGCATTCCAATTGTCTCCTAGCAACAAGACAGTTTAGATCTGATGGCTCTGCCGGAGCAACCGGGGTGGCTGAGTTGAAACGGACTTTCCTGAGGACGGGTCCTAATGTGTTTTTGTGTCCATGAGGGCCTTGGAATGGGGCGGTGGCACCGGGACCCTGAAGTACTCTCCTAAGCTTTGGACATGGCTCCCATGCACAGGTTTCCTTGTGGAGACGAGATGAGTTCTGATGGGTGCCTCAGGAAAACCCCTATGCTCGTATTGGAATCAGGCTTTTGAGGACACATGCCTGTAACCCAAAGCAATGGATCCTATTATGGCCTAGGGTCCTGTCTGGTTCAATCTTCTTCTCTGGGGACATCCATCTATGGTATGAGTGGAGGTCGATTATCAGCTGGTGTCAGACAGCCCTTGTTTGTTCCGGGCGACCTACACTATTGCGATGGACTCAGGGACTTTGGAGGTTTCTCCTAATTTGTACGATTTTGGACCATGGAATGGGCAGAATTCCCATGGATTGGTAGGCACAGTCCTAATGTGTGGCTCCAGGGGCCCAGCCTGGAGGGTGTGTGGCCCAAGACTTTGAGGACAGAAGTCTGAAAACACAAACTCAGCTTAGGTTTGGGGACGTAGGTATGGCAGGCCCGATCTACAAACCATGAGAAGAACTCTTCAGGAAACGAAGAAAGTGCGAGTCTGAGGCGCTTGCTCAGCCTTTTGTCTCTGGATTTTGTATCAGCGATGGCCGTGAAATGTCGGGGAGGCCTCATGGGCCATGGACTAACCTTCCTCTCTGAGGATTTGGCCCGATTCCCAATTGCTTTTCGTCAATCTCTGGGATGGGAGGACTCATTTCAGGTTTGTTACCTCAGGTGTCCCACCAAAAGAGGAATTCCAAAGCCAAGCCGTGGGGAAGACTGAAGGGACAACCCGAACTATGGTTAAAAATTGGGGCCTAGGGGCATGGCAAGCCCAATATGCTTTCTCTTCATCCAGCCACTGAGTGGCCTTACTTGAGGACTGGGCTCAGCCTGAGGGTCACAATGTGTTTTTGTGACCAATGTGGCCCGGGAGCATGGGCGGGGCCTCATGGGCAACACTGGTTTCTAAGAAACTGATCGTTGGAAAACATGCCAACCACAAGGTTTCTTGCCATGGGGAAGGAGTTCTGATTTCTGCATCACCTTCAACCTGGGCAGTGATTGGAGGTAAGGTCTAGGTTCTAGAACCTGAAAACCGAGGTTGGGAAGAGATGAGGACCTAAGGCCATGGCGGCTCGATGTGCTCAGTGTGCGGCCAGCTGTCTGGGAGGGGCCAGGGGGTCTAGGCTCAGGCTGTGTCAGAAAGGGCATTAGTGCCCTGGTCAGCCTATGTATTTGGGGTACAGCCAAGGTCGGTGCAGGTTGATCCTCATTTGGGGTTACTGGGTAGTCCCAGAGGACAATGTTTTTCTTCTGGAGGGCAGGCAGAGTGCTGCATTGTTGTTCTGGATTGCCAAACTGGAGGGCTTGTGGGCCAGTAGTCTGACGACAAAAGTCTGAAAACACAAGCTAGGCTTAGGTTTCTGGGTGAGGCCATGGCAGGCACAATCTACAGACCTGAATCGAGATCTCGTGAATCTGAAGTCAGGGCGAGGATCAGACGATCGTTCAGGTTGGAGTTTCTGTCCCTGATGGCCCCTTCATGAATGGGGGTCATCACGAGGCCATGGGTGTTTTCCCACGATGGGAGTTGTGAGAAGCTCCAAACTGCAGAGAGTCTTCTGCAGGACAATTGAGACCTGTTGTTTGGCTCCAGGCCAATGATTCTGAGTAGGGTTCTAAGGATGGATGGCTGGGTATCACACCTCGCATTCCAATTGTCTCCTAGCAACAAGACAGGTTAGATCTCCTGGATCTGTGGGGAGCAACCGAGGATGCTGAGTTGAAATGGACACCCCTGGGGATGGGTCCTAACGTGCCTTTGTGTCTATGGAGACCTTGTAATGAAGCGGTGGCACTGGGGCCCTAAAGGGTTCTCCTAAACAGAGGCTTTGACACAGCTCCAACGTGCAAGTTTCCCATGTGTAGATGAGATGTTTTCTGATGGGTGAGTCAAGAAACAGCTATATGCTGCTTTTGAAATCCAGGCCTCTGAGGACAGATGCCTGGAAACCAAAGCAATTGATCTGATTAGTGCCTAGGGGCCTGTTCTTTCCTTTTTACCTCTAGGGACTTCGGTCTATGGGTCTGAGTGCAGGTAGGTGCTCAGTTGGGCTCAGATTGCCCCTGTTTTTCCTGGGAAGCCACCACTATTGAGATGGATCAGGGACTTTGGAGGTTTATCCTATTAGAAGGGTTGTGGCCATTGGAATGGGCACACACAATTCTCTTGGAGAGGGCAAGTACAGTCCTGAGGTTCGGCTCCAGGGGCCTGAGCCTGTAGGTTGTGTAGGCCAGGGCTGTTTGGACAGTTGTCTGAAAACACAAACTCGGCTTATGTTTCGGGTCATAGGTATGGCAATACTGATCTACAGACCATGAGGAGAACTCTTCGGGATTTGAAAGAAGGGCGAGTGTGAGGCTCCTGCTCAAGTTTTTGACTCTGGATATCGTGTCACTCATGGTCGTGCAATTTCTGGGTGACTTCATGGGAAATGGATGAGTCTTACTCTCTGGTGGTTTGGCCCCGTCCAAAGAGTTTGGGGTCATTCTGTGGGCTGGAAGAAGTCCGTTTTTGTTGTTGTTGTTGTTGTTTTCTTTTTTAAGCTCAGGTGTCGCACCAAATGAGGGATTCCAGTGTAGAGCCCTGGGGAGGGCCGACTGGACAATCAGAAATCTGGTTAAAATTGGGGCCTAGGGACATGTCAAGCCCATTATGACATCTAAGAGGACTTACTAGAGGACAGGACTTATGCTGAGGGTCACAATGCGTGTGTATGCCCTCGTACACTCAAGAATGGGCGGGGCCTCTGGGTGAATGCTGGTTTCTCCTAAACTGAAGGTTGAACAACGTGCCAACCACAAGGGTTCTTGCCATGGGTAAGGAGGAGTTCTGATTTCTGCATCACACTCACCCCTGGGCAGTGATTGGAGATAAGGTCTCGTTCTGAAGCCTGAAGACTGAGGTAGGGAATAGATGATGACCTAAGGCCATGGCGGGTTTTATGTACTCAGTGTGCGGTCAGCTTTCTGGGTGTAGGTCAGGAGGTCCGGGCTCAGGTTGTGTTCGACAGTGCATTAGTGCCCAGGTTAGACTATATAATTTGGGTAAAGTCGAGTGCTGTGTAGGTTTACCCTCATTTAAGGTGCCTGGGCAGCTCATGAGGCAATAATTTTTTTTCTAGAGGGCAGGCAGAGTGCTGCATTGTGGGTCCGGAATTGCCAAACTTAAGGGCTTCGGGGCCAGGAGTGTGAGGACGGAAGTCTGAGAAGACAAGCTAGACTTGGGTTTCAGGGCGAGGGCACGGCAGGTACCCCCTGCAGATCTGAACCAATATCTCATCCATCTGAAGTCAGGGCGAGGATCAGACGTTTGCTCAGGGTGGAGTTTCTTTGCATGACGGCCGCTTCATGAAGGGAGCGGAATCTCGAGGCCATTGAGGTTTTCCCACGTTGGGAGTTGTGGGATGCCCCCTTCAAGGATTCCTTCTGCGGGAAAATTGAGACCTGTTGGACAGCTCCAGGACATCCCATATGGAATGACTCCAGAGCACAGTTCGCGGATGGATGCCTGGGAAGCCTGCCTCACATTCCAATTGTCTCCTAGCAACAAGACTGTTTAGATCTGATGGTTCTGCGGGAGCAACCGGTGTGGCTGAGTTGAAATGGACTTTCCTGAGGATGGGTCCTAATGTGTTTTTGTGTCCATGAGGGCCTTGGAATGGGACGGTGGCACCGGGACCCTGAAGTACTCTCCTAAGCTTTGGACATGGCTCCCATGCAAAGGTTTCCTTGTGGAGACGAGATGAGTTCTGATGGGTGCCTCAGGAAAACCCCTATGCTCCTATTGGAATCAGGCTTTTGAGTACACTTGCCTGTAACCCAAAGCAATGGATCCTATTATGGCCTAGGGTCCTGTCTGGTTCAATCTTCTTCTCTGGGGACATCCATCTATGGTATGAGTGTAGGTTGATTATCAGCTGGTGTCAGACACCCCTTGTTTGTTCCGGGCGACCCACACTATTGGGATGGCCTCAGGGTCTTTGGAGGTTGCTCCTAATTTGTACGATTCTGGACCATGGAATGGGCAGAATTCCCATGGATTGGTAGGCACAGTCCTAATGTGTGGCTCCAGGGGCCCAGCCTGGAGGGTGTGTGGCCCAAGACTTTGAGGACAGAAGTCTGAAAACACACACTCAGCTTAGTTTTGGGGACGTAGGTATGGCAGGCCCGATCTACAAACCATGAGAAGAACTCTTCAGGATATGAAGAAAGTGCGAGTCTGAGGCGCTTGCTCAGGCTTTTGTCTCTGGATTTTGTATCAGCGATGGCCGTGTAATGTCGGGGAGGCCTCATGGGCCATGGACGAATCTTCCTCTCTGAGGATTTGGCCCGATTCCCAATTGCTTTTCGTCAATCTGTTGGATGGGAGGACTCATTTCAGTTTTGTTACCTCAGATGTCCCACCAAAAGAGGAATTCCAAAGCCAAGCCGTGGGGAAGACTGAAGGGACAACCCGATCTATGGATAAAAATTGGGGCCTAGGGGTATGGCAAGCCCAATATGCTATCTCTTCATCCAGCCACTGAGTGACCTTACTTGAGGACTGGGCTCAGACTGAGCGTCACAATGTGTGTTTGTGACCAATGTGGCCCGCCAGCAAGGGCGGGGCCTCATGGGCCACACTGGTTTCAACTACACTGAACGTTGGACAACATGCCAACCACAAGGTTTCTTGCCATGGGGAAGGAGGTCTGATTTCTGCATCACCTTCAACCCTGGGCAGTGATTAGAGATAAGGTCTAGGTTCTGAAACCTGAAACCGAGGATGGGAAGAGATGACGACCTAAGGCCAAGCGGCTCGATGTGCTCAGTTTGCGGCCAGCTGTCTGGGAGGGTCCACGGGGTCCAGGCTCAGGCTGTGTCAGTAAGGGCATTAGTGCCCTGGTCACCCTAAGTATTTGGGGTACAGCCAAGTTCGGTGCAGGTTGATCCTCATTTGGGGTTACTGGGTAGCCCCAGAGGACAATGTTTTTCTTCTGGAGGGCCGGCAGAGTGCTGCATTGTAGTTCTGGATTGCCAAACTGGAGGGCTTGTGGGCCAGTAGTCTGACGACAAAAGTCTGAGAACACAAGCTAGGCTTAGGTTTCTGGGTGAGGCCATGCCAGGCACAATCTACAGACCTGAATCGAGATCTCGTGCATCTGAAGTCAGGGCGAGGATCAGACTATCGCTCAGGTTGGAGTTTCTGTCCCTGATGTCCCCTTCATGAATGGGGGGGGGCATCACGAAGCCATGGGTGTTTTCCCACTATGGGAGTTGTGAGAAGCTCCAAACTGCAGAGAGTCTTCTGCAGGACAATTGAGACCTGTTGTTTGGCTCTAGGCCATGATTCTGAGCAGGGTTCTAAGGATGGATGGCTGGGTATCCCACCTCGCATTCCAATTGTCTCCTAGCAACAAGACAGGTTAGATCTCCTGGATCTGTGGGGAGCAACCGAGCACGCTGAGTTGAAATGGACACCCCTGGGGATGGATCCTAACGTGCTTTTGTGTCTATGGAGACTTTGGAATGATGCGGTGGCACTGGGGCCCTAAAGGGTTTTCCTAAACAGAGGCTTTGACACAGCTCCAACGTGCAAGTTTCCCATGTGTAGATGAGATGTTTTCTGATGGGTGAGTCAAGAAACAGCTAGATGCTGCTTTTGAAATCCAGGAATCTGAGGAGAGATGCCTGGAAACCAAAGCAATGGATCTGATTAGTGCCTAGGGGCCTGTTCTTTCCTTTTTACCTCTGGGGACATCTGTCTATGGGTCTGACTGCAGGTAGGTTCTCAGTTGGGCTCAGATTGCCCCTGTTTTTCCTGGGAAGCCACCACTATTGAGATGGATCAGGGACTTTGGAGGTTTATCCAATTAGAAGGGCTGTGGCCATTGGAATGGGCACACACAATTCCCTTGGAGAGGGCAAGTACAGTCCTCAGGTTTGGCTCCAGGGGCCTGAGCCTGTAGGTTGTGTAGGCCAGGGCTGTTTGGACAGTTGTCTGAACACACAAACTCGGCTTATGTTTCGGGTCATAGGTATGGCAGGACTGATTTACAGACCATGAGGAGAACCCTTCGGGATTTGAAAGAAGGGCGAGAGTGAGGCTCCTGCTCAAGTTTTTGTCTCTGGATATCGTGTCACTCATGGTCGTGGAATTTCTGGGTGACTTCATGGGAAATGGACGAGTCTTACTCTCTGGTGGTTTGGCCCCGTCCAAAGAGTTTGGGTTCATTCTGTGGGCTTGAAGAAGTCCGTTTTTGTTGTTGTTGTTGTTGTTTTCTTTTTTAACCTCAGGTGTCCCACCAAATGAGGGATTCCAGAGTAGAGCCCTGGGGAGGGGCGACTGGACAATAAGAAATCTGGTTAAAAATTGGGGCCTAGGGACATGTCAAGCCCATTATGACATCTAATGGTCCAGCCACTGAGAGGACTTACTAGAGGACAGGACTTATGCTGAGGGTCACAATGCGTGTGTATGCCCTCGTAACACTCAAGAATGGGTGGGGCCTCTGGGTGAATGCTGGTTTCTCCTAAACTGAACGTTGAACAACATGCCAACCACAAGGGTTCTTGCCATGGGTAAAGAGGAGTTCTGATTTCTGCATCACACTCACCCCTGGGCAGTGATTGGAGATAAGGTCTCGTTCTGAAGCCTGAAGACTGAGGTAGGGAAGAGATGATGACCTAAGGCCATGGCGGGTTTTATGTGCTCAGTGTGCGGTCAGCTTTCTGGGTGTTGGTCAGGAGGTCCGGGCTCAGGTTGTGTTCGACAGTGCATTAGTGCCCATGTTAGACTATATAATTTGGGTAAAGTCGAGTGCTGTGTAGTTTTACCCTCATTTATGGTGCAAGGGCAGGTCATGAGGCAATAATTTTTTTTTCTAGAGTGCAGGCAGAGTGCTGCATTGTGGGTCCGGAATTGCTAAACTTGAGGCCTTCGGGGCCAGGAGTGTGAGGATGGAAGTCTGAGAAGTCAAGCTAGACTTGGGTTTCGGGGGGGCATGGCAGGTACCCCCTGCATCTCAACCAATATATCATCCATGTGAAGTCAGGGCAAGGATCAGACGTTTGCTCAGGGTGGAGTTTCTGAGCATGACGGCCGCTTCATGAAGGGAGCAGAATCTCGAGGCCATTGAGGTTTTCCCACGTTGGGAGTTGTGGGATGCCCCCTTCAAGGATTCCTTCTGCGGGACAATTGAGACCTGTTGGACAGCTCCAGGACATCCCATATGGAATGACTCCAGAGCACGGTTCGCGGATGGATGCCTGGGAAGCCCGCCTCGCATTCCAATTTTCTCCTAGCAACAAGACAGTTTAGATCTGATGGCTCTGCCTGAGCAACCGGGGTGGCTGACTTGAAATGGACTTTCCTGAGGATGGGTCCTAATGTGTTTTTTGTCCATGAGGGCCTTGGAATGGGGCGGTGGCACCGGGACCCTGAAGTACTCTCCTAAGCTTTGGACATGGCTCCCATGACAGGTTTCCTTGTGGAGACGAGATGAGTTCTGATGGGTGCCTCAGGAAAACCCCTATGCTCGTATTGGAATCAGGCTTTTGAGGACACATGCCTGTAACACAAAGCAATGGATCCTATTATGGCCTAGGGTCCTGTCTGGTTCAATGTTCTTCTCTGGGGACATCCATCTATGGTATGAGTGGAGGTTGATTATCAGCTGGTGTCAGACAGCCCTTGTTTGTTCCGGGCGACCCACACTATTGGGATGGCCTCAGGGACTTTGGAGGTTGCTCCTAATTTGTACGATTCTGGACCATGGAATGGGCAGAATTCCCATGGATTGGTAGGCACAGTCCTAATGTGTGGCTCCAGGGGCCCAGCCTGGATGGTGTGTGGCCCAAGACTTTGAGGACAGAAGTCTGAAAACACACACTCAGCTTAGGTTTGGGGACGTAGGTATGGCAGGCCCGATCTACAAACCATGAGAAGAACTCTTCAGGATATGAAGAAAGTGCGAGTCTGAGGCGCTTTCTCAGGCTTTTGTCTCTGGATTTTGTATCAGCGATGGCCGTGGAATGTCGGGGAGGCCTCATGGGCCATGGACGAATCTTCCTCTCTGAGGATTTGGCCCGATTCCCAATTGCTTTTCGTCAATCTGTGGGATGGGAGGCCTCATTTCAGTTTTGTTAAATCAGATGTCCCACCAAAAGAGGAATTCCAAAACCAAGCCGTGGGGAAGACTGAAGGGACAACCCGATCTATGGATAAAAATTGGGGCCTAGGGGTATGGCAAGCCCAATATGCTATCTCTTCATCCAGCCACTGAGTGACCTTACTTGAGGACTGGGCTCAGCCTGAGCGTCACAATGTGTGTTTGTGACCAATGTGGCCCGCCAGCAAGGGCGGGGCCTCATGGGCCACACTGGTTTCAACTACACTGAACGTTGGACAACATGCCAACCACAAGGTTTCTTGCCATGGGGAAGGAGTTCTGATTTCTGCATCACCTTCAACCCTGGGCAGTGATTGGAGATAAGGTCTAGGTTCTGAAACCCGAAAACCGAGGATGGGAAGAGATGACGACCTAAGGCCATGGCGGATCGATGTGCTCAGTGTGCGGCCAGCTGTCTGGGAGGGTCCACGGGGTCCAGGCTCAGGCTGTGTCAGTAAGGGCATTAGTGCCCTGGTCACCCTAAGTATTTGGGGTACAGCCAAGTTCGGTGCAGGTTGATCCTCATTTGTGGTTACTGGGTAGCCCCAGAGGACAATGTTTTTCTTCTGGAGGGCCGGCAGAGTGCTGCATTGTAGTTCTGGATTGCCAAACTGGAGGGCTTGTGGGCCAGTAGTCTGACGACAAAAGTCTGAGAACACAAGCTAGGCTTAGGTTTCTGGGTGAGGCCATGCCAGGCACAATCTACAGACCTGAATCGAGATCTCGTGCATCTGAAGTCAGGGCGAGGATCAGACTATCGTTCAGGTTGGAGTTTCTGTCCCTGATGTCCCCTTCATGAATGGGGGGGGGCATCACGAGGCCATGGGTGTTTTCCCACGATGGGAGTTGTGAGAAGCTCCAAACTGCAGAGAGTCTTCTGCAGGACAATTGAGACCTGTTGTTTGGCTCTAGGCCATGATTCTGAGCAGGGTTCTAAGGATGGATGGCTGGGTATCCCACCTCGCATTCCAATTGTCTCCTAGCAACAAGACAGGTTAGATCTCCTGGATCTGTGGGGAGCAACCGAGGACGCTGAGTTGAAATGGACACCCCTGGGGATGGATCCTAACGTGCTTTTGTGTCTATGGAGACTTTGGAATGATGCGGTGGCACTGGGGCCCTAAAAGGTTCTCCTAAACAGAGGCTTTGACACAGCTCCAACGTGCAAGTTTCCCATGTGTAGATGAGATGTTTTCTGATGGGTGAGTCAAGAAACAGCTAGATGCTGCTTTTGATATCCAGGAATCTGAGGAGAGATGCCTGGAAACCAAAGCAATGGATCTGATTAGTGCCTAGGGGCCTGTTCTTTCCTTTTAAACTCTGGGGACATCTGTCTATGGGTCTGAGTGCAGGTAGGTGCTCAGTTGGGCTCAGATTGCCCCTGTTTTTCCTGGGAAGCCACCACTATTGAGATGGATCAGGGACTTTGGAGGTTTATCCTATTAGAAGAGCTGTGGCCATTGGTATGGGCACACACAATTCCCTTGGAGAGGGCAAGTACAGTCCTCAGGTTTGGCTCCAGGGGCCTGAGCCTGTAGGTTGTGTAGGCCAGGGCTGTTTGGACAGTTGTCTGAACACACAAACTCGGCTTATGTTTCGGGTCATAGGTATGGCAGGACTGATCTACAGACCATGAGGAGAACCCTTCGGGATTTGAAAGAAGGGCGAGTGTGAGGCTCTTGCTCAAGTTTTTGTCTCTGGATATCGTGTCACTCATGGTCGTGGAATTTCTGGGTGACTTCATGGGAAATGGATGAGTCTTACTCTCTGGTGGTTTGGCCCCGTCCAAAGAGTTTGGGTTCATTCTGTGGGCTAGAAGAAGTCCGTTTTTGTTGTTGTTGTTGTTGTTTTCTTTTTTAACCTCAGGTGTCCCACCAAATGACGGATTCCAGAGTAGAGCCCTGGGGAGGGGCGACTGGACAATAAGAAATCTGGTTATAAATTGGGGCCTAGGGACATGTCAAGCCCATTATGACATCTAATGGTCCAGCCACTGAGAGGACTTACTAGAGGACAGGACTCATGCTGAGGGTCACAATGCGTGTGTATGCCCTCGTAACACTCAAGAATGGGTGGGGCCTCTGGGTGAATGCTGGTTTCTCCTAAACTGAACGTTGAACAACATGCCAACCACAAGGGTTCTTGCCATGGGTAAAGAGGAGTTCTGATTTCTGCATCATACTCACCCCTGGGCAGTGATTGGAGATAAGGTCTCGTTCTGAAGCCTGAAGACTGAGGTAGGGAAGAGATGATGACCTAAGGCCATGGCGGGTTTTATGTGCTCAGTGTGCGGTCAGCTTTCTGGGTGTTGGTCAGGAGGTCCGGGCTCAGGTTGTGTTCTACAGTGCATTAGTGCCCAGGTTAGACTATATAATTTGGGTAAAGTCGAGTGCTGTGTAGGTTTACCCTCATTTAAGGTGCCTGGGCAGGTCATGAGGCAATAATTTTTTTTCTAGAGTGCAGGCAGAGTGCTGCATTGTGGGTCCGGAATTGCCAAACTTGAGGGCTTCGGGGCCAGGAGTGTGAGGACGGAAGTCTGAGAAGACAAGCTAGACTTGGGTTTCAGGGCGAGGGCACGGCAGGTACCCCCTGCAGATCTGAACCAATATCTCATCCATCTGAAGTCAGGGCGAGGATCAGACGTTTGCTCAGGTTGGAGTTTCTTTGCATGACGGCTGCTTCATGAAGGGAGCGGAATCTCGAGGCCATTGAGGTTTTCCCACGTTGGGAGTTGTGGGATGCCCCCTTCAAGGATTCCTTCTGCGGGAAAATTGAGACCTGTTGGACAGCTCCAGGACATCCCATATGGAATGACTCCAGAGCACGGTTCGCGGATGGATGCCTGGGAAGCCTGCCTCGCATTCCAATTGTCTCCTAGTAACAAGACTGTTTATATCTGATGGCTCTGCGGGAGCAACCGGTGTGGCTGAGTTGAAATGGACTTTCCTGAGGATGGGTCCTAATGTGTTTTTGTGTCCATGAGGGCCTTGGAATGGGGCGGTGGCACCGGGACCCTGAAGTACTCTCCTAAGCTTTGGACATGGCTCCCATGCACAGGTTTCCTTGTGGAGACGAGATGAGTTCTGATGGGTGCCTCAGGAAAACCCCTATGCTCGTATTGGAATCAGGCTTTTGAGGACACATGCCTGTAACCCAAAGCAACGGATCGTATTATGGCCTAGGGTCCTGTCTGGTTCAATCTTCTTCTCTGGGGACATCCATCTATGGTATGAGTGGAGGTCGATTATCAGCTGGCGTTAGACAGCCCTTGTTTGTTCAGGGCGACCAAATCTATTGGGATGGCCTCAGGGACTTTGGAGGTTGCTCTTAATTTGTACGATTTTCGACCATGGAATAGGCAGAATTCCCATGGATTGGTAGGCACAATCCTAATGTGTGGCTCCAGGGGCCCAGCCTGGAGGGTGTGTGGCCCAAGACTTTGAGGACAGAAGTCTGAAAACACAAACTCAGCTTAGTTTTGGGGACGTAGGTATGGCAGGCCCGATCTACAAACCATGAGAAGAACACTTCAGGAAACGAAGAAAGTGCGAGTCTGAGGCGCTTGCTCAGGCTTTTGTCTCTGGATTTTGTATCAGCGATGGCCGTGGAATGTCGGGGAGGCCTCATGGGCCATGGACGAATCTTCCTCTCTGAGGATTTGGCCCGATTCCCAATTGCTTTTCGTCAATCTGTGGGATGGTAGGACTCATTTCAGATTTGTTACCTCTGATGTCCCACCAAAAGAGGAATTCCAAAGCCAAGCCGTGGGGAAGACTGAAGGGACAACCCGAACTATGGTTAAAAATTGGGGCCTAGGGGCATGGCAAGCCCAATATGCTATCTCTTCATCCAGCCACTGAGTGACCTTACTTGAGGACTGTGCTCAGCCTGAGCGTCACAACGTGTGTTTGTGACCAATGTGGCCCACGAGCATGGGCGGGGCCTCATGGGCCACACTGGTTTCAACTACACTGAACGTTGGACAACATGCCAACCACAAGGTTTCTTGCCATGGGGAAGGAGTTCTGATTTTTGCATCACCTTCAACCCTGGGCAGTGATTGGAGATAAGGTCTAGGTTCTGAAACCTGAAAACCGAGGTTGGGAAGAGATGACGACCTAAGGCCATGGCGGCTCGATGTGCTCAGTGTGCGGCCAGCTGTCTGGGAGGGTCCACTGGGTCCAGGCTCAGGCTGTGTCAGAAAGGGCATTAGTGCCCTGGTCAGCCTATGTATTTGGGGTACAGCCAAGGTCGGTGCAGGTTGGTCCTCATTTGTGGTTACTGGGTAGCCCCAGAGGACAATGTTTTTCTTCTGGAGGGCCGGCAGAGTGCTGCATTGTAGTTCTGGATTGCCAAACTGGAGGGCTTGTGGGCCAGTAGTCTGACGACAAAAGTCTGAGAACACAAGCTAATCTTAGGTTTCTGGGTAAGGCCATGGCACGCACAATCTACAGACCTGAATCGAGATCTCGTGCATCTGAAGTCAGGGCGAGGATCAGATGATCGCTCAGGTTTTAGTTTCTGTCCCTGATGGCCCCTTCATGAATGGGGGGGGCATCACGGGGCCATGGGTGTTTTCCCAAGATGGGAGTTGTGAGAAGCTCCAAACTGCAGAGAGTCTTCTGCAGGACAATTTAGACCTGTTGTTTGGCTCCAGGCCAATGATTCTGACCAGGGTTCTAAGGATGGATGGCTGGGTAGCCCACCTCGCATTTCAATTGTCTCCTAGCAACAAGACAGGTTAGATCTCCTGGATCTGTGGGGAGCAACCGTGGACGCTGAGTTGAAATGGACACCCCTGGGGATGGGTCCTAATGTGCTTTTGTGTCTATGGAGACCTTGGTATGAAGCGGTGGCACTGGGGCCCTAAAGGGTTCTCCTAAACAGAGGCTTTGACACAGCCCCAACGTGCAAGTTTCCCATGTGTAGATGAGATGTTTTCTGATAGGTGAGTCAAGAAACAGCTAGATGCTGCTTTTGAAATCCAGGCCTCTGAGGAGAGATGCCTGGAAACCAAAGCAATGGATCTGATTAGTGCCTAGGGGCCTGTTCTTTCCTTCATACCTCTGGGGACATCTGTCTATGGGTCTGAGTGCAGGTAGGTGCTCAGTTGGGCTCAGATTACCCCTGTTTTTCCTGGGAAGCCACCACTATTGAGATGGATCAGGGACTTTGGAGGTTTATCCTATTAGAAGGGTTGTGGCCTTTGGAATGGGCACACACAATTCCCTCTGAGAGGACAAGTACAGTCCTCAGGTTTGGCTCCATGGGCCGGAGCCTGTAGGTTGTGTAGGCCAGGGCTGTTTGGACAGTTGTGTGAAAACACACACCCTCCATGCTAGGGCCCCTGGAACCACACATCAGGATTGTTCCTGCCCTCTCAAAGGGAATTCTTCATATTCCATTGGCCACAACCATATAAATCAGGAGAAATCTCCAATGTCCCTGGGACCATCCCAATATTGTAGGCTGCTCAGAACAAACAGGGGTGATCTGACACTACCTGAGCAACTAGCTCCACACAGACTCGGAGACAGATGTCCCCAGAGAAGAACATTGAACTGGACAGGCCCCTACGCCCTAATCAGTTCCATTGCTTTGGTTTCCAGGCATCTCTTCTCAGAGGCCTGGTTTCCAATACCAGCCTATGGGGTTTCCAGAGGCTCCTTCAGAGCAATCTTGTCTGCACATTGGAAACTTGCTCGAGGAGCTATGTCAGAACCTCAGAGGCCTGGTTTTCAATACCACCATATGGGGGTTTCCTGAGGCATCAGTCAGAACAAATGTCTTCTCCACATGGGAAACGTGCTCTTTCAAGCTGTGTCAAAACCTCCGGCTAGGAAAATCCTTCAGGGCCCCGGTGCCACCACCTCATTCCAAGGTCTCCATGGACACAATCCCACATTAGTAGCCATCTGCAGGAGAGTCTATTTCAACTCAGTGCCCTTGGATGCTCCCCTAGAGCCAGCAGATCGAACCTATCTTGTCACTAGGAGACAATTGGAATGTGAGGCGGGCTGGCTAGGCATCCATCTGTAGAAAACTACTCTGAAGTAATTCCATATAGGGGCGTCCTGGAGCCATCCAACAGGTCACAGCTGTCCTGCAGAAGGAATCCTTGCGCTTTGGAGCACCTCACAACTCCCATCATGGGAAAAGCTCTGTGGCCTCGTGGTGCACTGTCCCCTTCATGAAAGAGCCATCTTGGACAGAAACTCCAACCTGAGCCAATGTCTAATCCTCGCCCTGACTTCAGATGCACGAAATCTTGATTCAACTCTGCAGAGTGTGCCTGCCGAAACCCCGCCCCGAAGCAAAACCTAGCTATTGTTCTCAGACTTCGTCCTCACACTCCGAGCCCACCAGCCCTCCAGTTAGGGAATTCTGGAGAGACACAATGCAGCACTCTGACTGCCCTCCAGAAGAGAAACGTTGTCCTATGGGGCTAACCAGAAACACCAAATGAGGATCAACCTGCATGCCACTTGACTCTACCCCAATTATACAGTTTCGCTTCGGCGTTAATGCCCTGTCTTGCACAGCTTGAGGTCTGAATTTTCAACCAACACCCAGACAGCTGGCTGTACACTGAGCACATCAGACCCGCCATGGCTTTAGGTCATCATCTCGTTTCATCCTTGGTTTTCAGGCTTCAGAACCTAGACCTTATATATACTCACTACCCAGGGGTGAACGTGATGCAGAAATGAAACTCCTTCTTCCTCAAGGCAAGAAACCTTGTGGTTGGCATGTTTTCCAACGTTCAGTGTAGGAGAATCCAGTGTAGCCCATGAGTCCCCGCCCATGCTTGAGAACCGCAATGGGCACAAACACATTGGGACCCTCAGTGTGAGCCCTGTCCTCAAGTAAAGCCTCTCAGTGTCTGGACCAAGAACCCGCATTGCCATCCCTAGTCCCCCAATATTAATGAGAGGTTGAGAGTTCTAGTCACCCCTATTCAGGTCTCTGCTCTGGAACCCCTGAGGAAAAATAATATTGAAGGGTCTCCTCCATCCCCTGAATGAGCCCCAAAACTTGGGATCTGACCAAATCTTAAAAGAGAAAGAATCATCCATGGCCAAAGAGGCCATCCCGTCATTCCATGGCCACCATTGACACAAAATCGAGAGACAAAAGCCTGGAGATATGCCTCACACTTGCCCTTTGTTCATAGCCTGATAAGTTCTCCTCATGGTCTATAGATCAGGCATGTCATACCTACATCCCCAAATCTAAGCTGAGTTTGGGTTTTCAGGTTTCTGTCCCCACTGTCCTGGCCCACACACCCTCCAGGCTGGGGCCCCTGGAGCCATGCCTCAGGACTGTGCCTGCCTTCTCCAAGCAAATTCTGCCCATTCCATTGGCCACAACCCTAAAGATTAGGAGAACAGCCCAACGTCCCTGAGGCCATCCCAATAGTGTTGGCCACTCAGGGCAAACAGGGTGATCTGTCCCAAGATGAGCAACTACCTCAACTCAGATCCATAGACAGATAACCCCAGAGAAGAAGATTGAACCGGACAGGCACCTAGGCCCTAATCAGATCCATTGCTTTTGATTCCAGGCATCTCTCCTCAGAGGCCTGGTTTCCAATACCAGCATATGTGTTCTTCAGGAGGTACCAGTCTGAACAAATCTCATTTCCACATGGGAAACATGCATTTTGGAGCTGTGTCACAACCTTCAGTTAAGGGAAACCTTCAGGTCCCAGCAGCCAACACCCCATTCCAAGGTCTCCATGGACACAAACCCGCATTATGACCCATCCGCAGGCGAGTCCATTTGAACACATCCCCTTTGGTTGCTCCCCAAAAGAAGCAGATCGAACCTGCCTTGTCACTAGGAGACAATAGGAATGTGAGGCGGGCACTCCAGGAATCCATCCTTAGAACCCTGCACTGCCGTGGTTCCGCATGGGACGTCCTGGAGCAATCTGACCGGTCTCGACTGTCCCGTAGAAGGAATCCTTGCCGATTGGAGCAACTTACAATGCCAATCGTGGGAAAGTCTCCATAGCCCCATGATGCCCCCCACAATCATGAAGGGGCCATCCTGAACAGAAACTTCAACCTGAGCCAAGTCTGATCCTCGCCCTGACTTTAGATGCATGAGATTTAGATTTAGCTCTACAGAGTGTGCCTGCCATGATCTTGACCCAAAACCTAAGCCTAGCTTGTGTTCTCTCACTTCCTTCCTCACAATTCTGGCCCACAAGCCCTCCAGTGTGAGAATTCCGTCGCCACAATGCAGCACTCTTCCTTCCCTCCAGAAGAAAAACGTTGCCCCTGGGGCTACCCAGAAACGCCAAATGAGGATCTACCTGCATGCCACTCAACTTTACTCCAATTATACAGTCTAAGCTTGGCACTAATGCCCTGTCTGACACAGCCTGATCCTGGACCTCCTGGATGACACCCAGAAAGGTGGTGTCACACCTAAGGACTGTGCCAGTGCTCTCCAAGGGAACTCTGCCCGTTTCATTTGCCACAACCTTACAGATTAGGAGAAACCTCCAATTCCCAAGACCAGCCCAATAGTGTTGGCCTCCCCCAACAAACATGGGTGATCTGACACAAGCTGAGCAGTGACCTCCATTCTGAATCTTAGACAGAGACACTCAGAGGAGAATATTGAAAAGGACAGGCCCCTAGACCGTAATCAGATCCATTGCTTTGGATTCCAGGCATTGTTCCCCAGATGCTTGGTTTCTAATACCAGGTTGTGGGGGTTTCAGAACAAATCTCGTCTCTACATGGGAAACTTGCTCTTTGGAGCTGCATCAGAACCTCAGGTTAGGAGAATTCTTCAGGGCAACAGAGCCACTGCCCCATTCCAAGGGATCCATGGACACAAATCCACATCATGACTGATCCTCATGAGAGTCCATTTCAATTCAGCCCCCTCGGTTGTTCCCCCAGTGACAGCAGATCGAATCCTCCTTTTCACTAGGACAAAACTGGAATGCAAGTTGGACTGCCCAGACATCCATCATTAGAAATGTGCTTTGGAGCATTTCTTATGGGACGTCCTTGATCCATCCAAAAGGTCGTGACTGTCCCGCTGACGGAATCCTTGTGGTTTGGAGCATCACACACTCACAAAGTTGGAAATCTTCCATGGTTTCCTGATGCCCCCCCACCTTCATGAAGGGGACATCATGTACAGAAACTCCAACCTAAGCCAACATCTGATCCTCGCCCTGACTTCAGATGCACGATCTCATTTCAGGTCTGTAGAGTGTGCCTGCCATGTCACCGCTGCGAATTCTAAGCTGAACTTGTGTTCTCAGACTTCTGTCCTAAAACACCTGGCCCACAAGCCCTGAAGTTGGCAATTCTGGAGCCAGAATGCAGCACTCTGCCTGCCCTCCAGAAGAAAATCTTTGCCCTATGGGGCCAACCAGAAACCCCAAATGAGGACCAACCTTCACATCACTCGACTGTACCCCAATTATACAGTCTAGCCTGGGGACTAATGCCCTGCCTGACACAGCCTGAGCCCAGACCTCATGATGGACACAGACATCGGGCCGCACACTAAGTGCATCGGACCCACCATGGCCTTAGGTCGTCATCTCTTACCAACCTCGGTTTTCAGGCTTCAGAATCTAGACCTTATCTCTACTCACTGCCATGCCGTGTACGTGATGCAGAAATCAGAACTCCTCCTTCCCCATGACCAGAAACCCTGTGGTTGGCATGTTGTCCAACGTGCAGTGTAGGAGAAACCAGCATGGCCCATGAGGCCTCAGACATGCTTGAGGGCTGCGATGGGCACAAACACACATTAGGACACTAAGCATGAACCCTGGCTTCAAGTAAAGCCTCTGTGGCGCTGGACCAAGAGTCCACATATGGAGATTACCATGCCCCTACTCCCCAAACCTTAACCAGTGCTTGAGAAGTCTAGTCACCCCTACTCAGATCTCTTCTCTAGAATCCCTCCTTGGTGGGACACATGAGGTTAAAAAAAAAAATAGAGAAAGGACTCCTACCGTCCAAAGAATGACCGCAAACACTTGGAATTGGGCCAAATTCACAGAGAGAAATACTCGTCCATGGCTGATGAGGCCATCCTGACATTCCACGGCCATCATTGACACAAAATCCGGAGACAAAAGACTGAAAAAGCGCCACACACTCGCCCTTTGTTCAAAGCCTGAAAAATTCTCACGGTCTGTAGATCGGGCCTGCCATACCTATGTCCCCAAACCTAAGCCAAGTTTGTGTTTTCAGACTTCTGTCTCCATTGTCCTGGCCCACACACCCTCAAGGCTTGGACCCATGGAGCCACACCTCAGGACTGTGCCTGCCCTCTCCATGGGAATTCTGCTCATTCCTTTGGCACAACCTGACAGATTCGGAGAAACATCCGAAGTCCCCGAGGCCACCCCAATATTGTAGGATGTCCGGGACAAACAGGGACCATCTGCCACAAGCTGAGCCACTACCTCCAATCAGACCTGTAGATAGATATCCATAGAAAAGAAGATTGAAGAGGACAGGCACCTAGGCCCTAAACGAATTCATTGCTTTTGTTTTCATGTATCTCTCCTCAGAGGCCTGGATTCCAATACCAGCACATGGGGGTTTCTGGAGCTACCAATCAGAACAAATCGCATGCCACATGGGAATCATGCTATATGGAACTGTGTCAAAACCTCCAGTTAGGAGAAAATTTCACGTCACTGGAGCCACCGCCCCATTCCAATGTCTCAATGGACACAATCCCACATTATGACCCATCCTCAGGAGAGTCCATTTCAACTCAAACCTGGCGGTTGCTCACCCAGTGCCAGCAGATCAAACCTGCTTTGTCACTAGGAGACAATTGGAATGCGAGTTCGTTGCCCAGGTATCCATGTTAGAACTCTGCTCTGGAGAAATTCCTAATGGGGTGTCCTTGATCCATTCAACAGGTCTCAACTGTCCTGCAGAAGGAATCCTTGTGGTTTGCAGCATCACACACTCGCACCGTGGGAAAACCTCCATGGCCTCGTGATGCCTCCACCTTCAGGTAGAGGACATCATGGACAGAAACTCCCGTCTGATCCTCGCCCTGACCTCAGATGCATGAGATCTCAATTCAGCTCTGCAGAGTGTGCCTGCCTTGCCCTCGCCCCAAAACCTAAGCCAGCTCACACTCCTGGCCCACAAGCCTTCCACTTTGGGAATTCTGGAGACAAAATGCAGCACTCTGCCTGCCCTCCAGAAGAGAGACTTTGCCCTAGGGGTCTACCCAGAAACATCAAATGAGGATCAACCTGCAATTCTCTAGACTGTACCCCAATTATACAGTCTAGCCTGGGCACTAATGCCCTGTCTGACACAGCCTGACCCCAGACCTCGTGACCGACACCCAGACACCTGGCCTCACACTGAACACATCGAACATGCCATGGCCTTAGGTCATCATCTCTTCCCAACCTTGGTCTTCAGGCTTCAGAACCTAGACATTATCTCCACTCACAACTAAGTGATGTACGTGATGCAGAAATCAGAACTTCACCTTCCCCATGACCAGAAACCTTGTGGTTGGCATGTTGTCCAACGTTCAGTATATGAGAACCCAGCATGGCCAATGAGGCCTCAGACATGCTTGGGGGCTGCGATGGGCACAAACACACATTAGGACCCTAAGCATGAACCCTGGCCTCAAGTAAAGCCTCTCCGGGGCTGGACCAAGAGCCTGCATATGGGACTTGCCATGCCCCTACTCCCCCAATCCTAGCCAGAGCTTGAGAAGTCTAGTCATCCTTATTCAGAGCTCTTTTCTGGAATCCCTCTTTGGTGGGACACATAAGGTAAAAAAAAAAAAAAAAAAAAACCAAGATAAAGAGAAAAAAAAAAGTAAGGACTCCTACCATCCAAAGAATGACCCCAAACACTTGGAATCTGGCCAAATCCACAGAGAGAAATACTCGTCCATGGTAGATGAGACCAGCCTGACATTCCACGGCCACCATTGACACAAAATCCGGAGACAAAAACCTGAAAAAGCGCCACACACTTGCCCTTTGTTCAGAGCCCCCAAAATTCTCAAGGCCTGTAGATCGGGCCTGCCATACCTATGTCCCCAAACCTAAGCCGAGTTTGTGTTTTCAGACTTCTGTCTCCATTGTCCTCACCCACACATTCTAAAGGCTGGGCCCCATGGAGCCACACCTCAGGACTGTGCCTGCCCTCTCCAAGGGAATTCTGCTCATTCATGTGGCACAACCTGACAGATTAGGAGAATCATCCAAAATCTCTGAGGCCATCCCAATAGTGTAGGATGTCCTGGACATACAGGGACCCTCTGGCACAAGCTGAGCCACTACCTCCAATCAGAACCTTAGACAGATATCCATAGAAAAGAATATTGAACAAGACAGGCACCTAGGCCCTAATTGGATCCATTGCTTTTGTTTTCAGGCATCTCTCCTCAGAGGCCTGGATTCCAATACCAGCATAAGGGGGTTTCCAGAGCTACCTATCAGAAAAAATCTCGTCTCCACATGGGAATCTTGCTCTATGGAGCTGTGTCATAACCTCCAGTTAGGAGAAAACTTCAGGTCACTGGAGCCACTGCCCCATTTGAATATCTCCATGGACACAATCCCAAATTATGACCCATCCTCAGGAGAGTCCATTTCAACTAAACCCCCTCGGTTGCTACTCCAGAGCCAGCAGATTGAACCTGCCTTGTCGCTAGGAGACAATTGAAATGCGAGTTGGGCTCTTCAGGCAACCATCCTTAGAACCCTGTTCTTGCGTCGTTCCTTATGGGACATCCTTGAGCCATCCAACAGGTCTCGACTGTCCCACAGGAGTCCTTGTGCATGGACCACCTAACAACTCATATCATGGAAAGCTCCAAGGTCACATGATGCCCCCAATCTTCATGAAGACAGATCATGGAAAGAAACTCCAACCTGAGCCAACAGCTGATCTTCGCCTTGACTTCAGATGCATGAGATCTTGATTCAGCTCTTCAGAGTGTACCTGCTGTGCCCTCACCCCAAAACCTAAGCGTAGCTAGGGTTCTCCGACTTCCGTCCTCACTCTCCTGGACCACACGCCCTCTATTTTGGGATTTCCGATGACACAGTGCTGCACTCTGCCTGCCCTCTAGAAGAAAAATATTGCCCTATGGGTCTACCCAGAAACCTCCAATGAGGATAAACCTGCACGTCACTCAACTGTACACCAATTATATAGTCTAGCCTGTGCACTAATGCCCTTTCTGACAGAACCTGAGGCCTGAATTCCCAACCGACACCCAGACAGCTTGCAGTACACTGAGAACATCTGAACCGCCATGGCCTTAGGTCGCCATCTCTTTCCAACTTCGGTTTTCAGGCTACAGAATCCTAGACCTTATCTCTACTCACTTCCCATGGGTGAACGTGATGCAGAAATCAGAACTCCTCCTTCCCTCTCGCCAGAATCTTGTGGTTGGCATCTTGTTCAACGTTCAGTGTAGGACCCCTGTAGGGCCTACAGGGGTAGTAGTAGGGCCCCTGAGGGTAGTGTAGGGTCCCTGAGGCCCTGCCTATGCTTAAGAGCTGTGGTGGGCTCAAACACACATTGGGACCCTCAGTTTGAGCCCTGTCCTCAAGTAAAGCCTCTCAGTGGCTGGACCATGAGCCCGCATATGGGGCCTGCCATGCCCCAAGTCACCCAATCTTAACCAGAGGTAGAGACATCTAGTCACCCCTACTCAGGGCTCTGCTCTGGAATCCCTCTTTGGTGGGACATTTGAGGTAAATAAACACAGAAAGGACTCCTCCCACTCACAGAATGACCCCAATCACTTGGGATTGGGCCATCCCAAGTGATTGGGGTCCAGAGAGAAAGACTCGTCCATGGCCCATGAGGCCAGCCCGACATTCCACGGCCACTATTGACACAAAATCCAGAGACATAAGCTTCAGCAAGCGTTCACACTCACCCTTACGTCATAGCCCAAAAAATTCTCCTCATAGTCTGTAGATTGGGCCTGCCATACCTACGTCCCCAAACCTAAGCCGAGTTTGTGTTTTCAGACTTCTATCCTGACATCCCTGTCCCACACACCCTCCATACTGAGGCCCCTGGAGCCACACCTCAGGACTGTGCCTGCCCTCTCCAAGGAAATTCTTCCCATTCCATTGGCCACAACCCTACAGATAAGGAGAAACCTCCAAAGTCCCAGAGGCCATTCCAATAGTGTAGGCCACCCAGGACAAAGAGGGGTGATCTCTCACAAGCTGAGCAACGACGTCAACTCACCCATAGACAGATAACCCAAGAGAAGAAGATTAAACTGGACTGGCCCCTAGAATGTAATTGGTTCCATTGCTTTTTTTTCTAAGCATCTCTCCTCAGAGGCCTGTTTTCCAATACCAGCATATGGGGGATTCCAGAGATACCAATCAGAACAAATCTTGTCTTCACATGGGAAACTTATCCTTTGGAGCTCTGTAAAAGCCTCCAGTTAGGAGAAACCTTCAGGTAGCCGGAGCAACCGCCCTATTCCAAGGTCTCCATGGACACATACCCGCATTATGATCATTCGGCAGGAGAGTACATTTCAACTCAGCCCCGTCGATTACTCCCCCAGAGGCAGAATATCAAACCTGCCTTGTCGCTAGGAGACAACTGGAATGCAAAGCAGACTCTCTAGGCATCCATCCTTGGAATCCTGCTCTGGCGCCGTTCCATATGGGATGTCCTGGAGCCTTCCAACAGGTCTTGACTGTCCCACAGAAGGAATCCTTGCAGATTGGAGCATCTCACAACTCCTATCGTAGGAAAACCTACATGGCCTCATGAGATGCTCCCCTTTATAAAGGGGCCATCATGGACAGAAACTCCAACCTGAGCCAACTTCTGATGCATTGCTTTGGTTTCTAGGTATCTCTCCTCAGAGGCCTGGTTTCCAATATCAGAATATGGGGGTTTCCTAAGGAAACAATCAGAACAGATCTCATCTCCACATGGGAAACTTGCTCTTTGGAGCTGTGTCAATACCTCAGGTTAGGAGGATCCTTCAGGGCGCTGGCACCATGGCCCAATCCCAAGGTCTCCAAGGACACAAACTTACATTATGATCCATTCTCAGGAGAGTCCATTTCAAATCAGCCCCCTCGGCTGCTCACCCAGAGCCAGCAGATCAAACCTTCCTTGTCACTAGGAGACAGTTAGAATGGGAGGCGGGCTTCCCAGGCATCCATCCTTAGAACTCTGCTCTGGAGAACTTCTTTATGGGACGTCTTGAATCCAACCAACCTGTCTTGACTGTCTCGCAGAATGAATCCTTGTGGTTTGAAGCATCACACAATAACACTGTGAGAAAACCTCCATTTCCTCATGATGCCCCACACCTTCATAAATGGGCCATCACGGACAGAAACTCCATCCTAAGCCAAAGTCTGATCCTCGCCCTGAATTCAGAAGCACGAGATCTCGATTCAGCACTTGAGAGTGTGCCTGCTGGGCCCTCGCCCCGAAACCTAAGCCTAACTTGTGTTCTCAGACTTCCGTCCTCAGAATCCTGGCCACACCCCTCCAGTTTGGAAATTCTGGAGACACAATGCAGCACTCTGCCTGCCCTCCAGAAGAAAAATGTTGCCCTATAGGGCTAACCAGAAACGCCAAATGAGTAACAACCTGCATGCCACTCGACCATACCCCAATTATACAGTCTAGCTTGTGCACTAAAGCCCTGTCTGACACAGCCTGAGGGCAGACCTCCAGTCCAACACCCAGACAGCTGGCCGTAACACAGAGCATATCACACCCACAATGGCTTTAGGCCATCATCTCTACCCAACCTCAGTTTTCACCTTCAGAACCTAGACCTTATCTCCACTCACTGCTCAGGAGTGAACGTGATGCAAGAATCAGAACTTCTCCTTCGCCTTGGCAAGAAACCTAGTGGTTGGCATGTTGTCCAATGTTCATTGTAGGAGAAAGCAGCATGGACTATGAGGCCCCACCTATCCCTGAGGGCCACAATTTGCACAAACACACATTGTGACCCTCAGCGTGAGCCTTATCCTCATGTAAAGCCTCTTAGTCACTGGAACAACAGCCCACATATGGGGCTTGTCAAGCCCCTAGTCCCCCAATCTCAAGCAGAGTTCGAGATGTCTAGTCAACCCTACTCAGGGCTCTACTCGGGAATCCCTCTTTGGTGGGACACCTGAGGTAAAAAAAAAAAAAATACAGAAAGGACTCTTCCCATTCACAGAATGATCCCAACCACTTGGGATCAGGCCAAATCACCAGAGAAAGAATTGTCCATGGCCCTTGAGGACACCCCGACATTCCACGCAGACCGTTGACACAAAATCCAGAGACAAAAGCCTGAGCAAGCGCCACATACTCGCCCTTTGTTCATAGCCCGGAAAATTCTCACGGTCTGTAGATCGAGCCTTCATACATACATCCCCAAACCTAAGCTGAGTTTGTGTTTTCAGACTTCTGTCCCCACAGTCCTGGCCCACACACCATCCAAGCTGGGGCCCCTGGAGCCACACCTCAGGACTGTGGCTTCCCTCACCAGGGGAATTCTGCCATTTCCATTGGCCACAACCCTATAGATTAGGAGAATCCTCCAAACTCCCCCAGGCCATCTGAATTGTGTTGGATGCCCAAGACAAACAGGGATGATCTTTCACAAGTTAGGAAACCAACTCCACTCAGACCCAGAGACAGATATCCCCATAGAATAAGATTGAACTGGACGGGCACTTAGGCCCTAATCAGATCCATTGATTTTGATTCCAGTCATCTCTCCTCAGAGGCCTGGTTTCCAATACCAGCATATGGGAGATTCCTTAGGCACTCATCAAAACAATTCTCTTCTCTACATAGGAAACATACTCTTTAGAGCTCCATCAAAACCTCCGGTTATGAACATCCCTCAAGGCCCCGGATCAAGCACCCCATTCCAAGGTCTACATGGACACAAATGCACATTATGACCAATCCTCAACTCACCCATTTCAACACACCCGCCTCGGTTGCTCCCCTAGATCCAGCAGATTGAACTTGCCTTGGCTCTATGAGGCACCTGGAATGGGAGGCAGACTGCCCAGGCATCCATCCTTAGAACCCTGCTCTGGATAACTTCCTTATGGGATGTCCTGGAGCCATCCAACAGGTCTCGACTGTCCCACAGAAGAAATCATTGTGGTTTGGAGCATCTCACAATTCCCATCGTGGGAAAACCTCCATGTCCTCGTGACACCCTCCCCTTCATGAAGGGGCCGTCATGGACAGAAACACCGACCTAAGCCAACGTCTGATCCTAGCTCTGTCTTCAGGTATACGGGATCTCGAATCATCTCTGCAGAGGGCGCCTGCCTTCCCTTCACCCCGAAATCTAAGTCTGGCTTGTGTTCTCAGAATTTTTTCCTCACACTCCTGGCCCACAAGCCTTCCAGTTTGGGAATGCTGGAACCACTATGTGGCACTGTGTCTTCCCTCCAGAAGAAAAACGTTGCCCTCTGGGGCTACCCAGTAACCACAAATGAGTACCATCCTGCACGAAACTCGACTGCACCCCAATGATACAGTCTAGCCTGGGCACATATTCCCTGTCTGCCACAGCCTGAGCCTGCACCTCCCAACCCACACTCAACAGCTGGCCGAACACTGAGCACATCAGACACACCATGGCCTTAGGGCTTCATCTCTTCCCAAGCTCAGTTTCCAGGCTTCAGAACCTAGACCTTAAATCCAATCACAGTCCAGGAGTGAAAGTGTTGCAGAAATTAGAACTCCATCTTCCCCATTGCCAGAAAACTTGTGGTTCCCATACTGTGCAACGTTCATTGTAGGAGGCACCAGCATGGTACCTAAGGCCACGCCCTGACTTGAGGGGATCCTTGGGCACAAAACCACATTGTGAAACTCAGTGTGAGACCTATCCTCAAGGAAGGCCTCTCAGTGTCTGGACCAAGAGCCCACATATGGGGCTTGCCATGTTCTTAGGTCCCAATGTTAACCAGAGGTCTGGTTGTCCAGTTGCCCCCACCCACGAATCTGCTCTGGAATCCCTCTTTTGGTGGACCACCTGAGGTAAAAAAAAAAAAAAAGTAAACAAAAAAAAACAGAAAGGCCTCCTCCCTTCCCACAGAATGACCCCAAACTTTTAGGATCGGGTCAAATCCCCAGAAAGGGAGCCTCATCGATGGCCCATTAGGACACACCGACATTCCATGGCAATCGGTGACACATTTCCAGAAAAAAAAAAAAAAAAGCATGAGCAAGCACCTCACATTCGCCCTTTGTTCATATCCCGAAGAGGTCTCCTCACGGTCTATAGATCGGGCCGGCCATACCTACATCCCCCAACCTAAGTGGAGTTTGTGTTTTCAGACTTTTGTCCAAATAGCCCTGGACCACACACGCTCCACACTTGGGTCCCTGGAGCCACACCTCAGGACTGTGCTTCCCTTTCAAGGGAATTCTTCCCATTCCATTGGCCACAACCTTGCAAATAAGGAAAAACCTCCAAAGTCACCGAGGCCAACCCAATAGTGTAGGCCACCCAGGACAAACAGGGGTGATCTCAAACCAGCTGAGCAACTACCTCAACTCAGACAACAGATGTCCCCAGAGAAGAATATTGAACCGGACAGGCCCCTAGGCCCTAATCAGATCCATTGCTTTGGTTTCCAGGCATCTCTCCTCAGAGGCCTCGTTTCCAATACCAGCATATGGTGGTTTCCTGAGGCACCAATAAGAACAAATCTCGTCTCCCCATGGAAAACTTGCTCATTGGAGCTTTGTCATAACCTCTGGTTAGGAGAATCCTTCAGGTCCCTGGTGCCACTGCCCCATACCAAGGTCTCCATGGACTCAAACCAACATTAAGACAATCCTAAGGAAAGTCCATTTCAACTCAGCCCCCTCTGTTGCTACCCCAAGCCAGCAGATCAAACGTTTTTTGTTGCTAGGATACAACTGGAATGTGAGGCTGGCTGCCCAGGCATCCTTACTTAGAACCCTGTTCTGGAAAAATACCTTATAAGACGTCCTGGAGCCATCCAACAAATCTTAATTGTCCCACAGAAGGAATCCTTGCGGTTTGGAGCATCTCACAACTCCAATAGTGGGAAAACCCCCATGGGCTCCTAATGCCCCCCCTTCCTGAAGGGGCCAAATGGACAGAAACTCAAACCTGAGCCAAAGTCTGAACCTCGACCTGACTTCAGACGCATGAGATCTCAATTCAGCTCTGCAGAGTGTGCCTGCCATGTCCTTGCCCCGAAACCTAAGCCTAGCTTGTGTTCTCAGACTTCCGTCCTCACTCTCCTGGCCCACCAGCCCTCCAGTTTGGGAATTCCGAAGCCACAATGCAGCACTCTGCCTGCCCTCCAGAAGAAAAACTTTGCCCTATGCTGCTAATAAGAAACCCCAAATGATTTTCTAATGCATGCCACTCGATTGTAAAGCAATTATACAGCCCACCCTGTATACTAATGCCCTTTCTGGCACAGCCTGAGACAAGACATCCCAAACGACACCCAGACAGCTGGCCCCAACCGGGACACATAGGACCCGCTATGGCTGTAGGTCGTCAACTCATCCCAACCTCGGTTTTCAGGCTTCAGAACCTAGACCTTATCTCCAATCACTGCCCAGGGGTGAACGTGATGCAGAAATTAGAATTCTTCCTTCCCCATGGCCAGAAACCTTGTGGTTGGCATGTTGTCCAACGTTCAATGTGGGAAAACCTGCATTGTCCGAAAGGCCACGCCAGTGCTTGAGGGCCGCCTAGGGCACAGACATGCATTGTGACCTGCAGCGTGAGTCCCGTATTAAAGTAACGCCTCTCAGTGGCTGGACCAAGATCCTGCATATGGGGCTTGTCATATCCATAGGCCCCCAGGCATAACCAGAGGGCGAGTATTCCAGTTGTCAGTACCCACTGCTATGCTCTAGAATCCCTCTACTGGGGGACACATGAAGCAGAAAACAGTACACTTTCCTTCCCACAGAATGACCGCAAGCTCTTGGGGGCTGGACAAACTACTAGAGAGGGAGACTTCTACGACCCATGAGGCAACTCCTACATTAAACGGCCATTGTGGACAAAACATCCAGAGACAAAAGCCTGAGCAACTGCCTAACTCTCACCCTTCTTTCATATCCAGAGGAGCTCCCCTCATGGACTGTAGATCAGGCCTGCCGTAACCTCGGCCCCAAACCTGAGCTGAGTTAGGGTTTTTGGATGTCTGTCTGCACAGCCATGGCCCACACAGCCTCCAGGCTGGGGTCTCTGGAGCCACACCACAGAACTGTGCCTGCACTCTCCTAAGAAACTGCCCATTCCATTGGCCACAACTCGACAAAATAGTAGAAACCTCAAGGTCCCCAAGGACATCCCACTACCGCAATTCGCACTGGACAAATAGGGGCATTATGACACAAGCTGAGCAACTACTACCTCCATGCAGACACACAGACAGATATCCGCAGAGACAGAAGACTGAACCAGACAGGCCCCTAGGCCCTATTATGAACTCTTGCTTTGGTGTCCATGTATCACTCCTCAGAGGCCTGGGTTCGAAGACCAGCATACGGGGCTTTCCTGAGGCACCAGACAGAAGACCTCTCATCTCCACATGGGAAGCTTCCTTGTTGGAGTTGTGTCAAGCCCTTCGGGTTGGAGAATCCTGCAGAATCCCTTAGCTACTGCCACATTCCAAGGTCTCCATGGCCACCAACCCACATTATGACTCATCCTCAGGAGAGTCCATTTAAACTCAGCCTTCTGGGTAGCTCACCCAAGAGCCCACAGATTGAGCATGCCTTGTCTTGACCAGGCAATGGGAAGGTGAGTTGGCGTTTCTCGGCATCCATGCTAAGGGCCCTGCTCTCGAGTCTTTCTGTATGGGGCATCCTGGAACCATCCAATACTACTCGACTGTCCTGGAGAAGGAAACATTGACGGTTGGAGCAGCTCACAACTCCCAGCGTAGGGAAACCTCCCTGGACTCATGACGCCACCACCCCCTTCAGGAAGGGGCCGTCATGGACACAAACTACAGCTTGAGGCAACATCTGATACTCGCCCTGACCTCACCTGCAGGAGATCTCGATTCAGCCTCTGCAAGTGGGCCTGCCATGCTCTTGGCCCCTAAACTCGTGCTAGCTTGTGTTTTCAGACTTCCTTCCTCACAATCCTGGCCACACCCCTCCAGTTTGGCAATTCTGGAGACACAATGCAGCACTCTGCCTGCCCTCCAGAAGAAAAATGTTGCCCTATAGGGCTAACCAGAAACGCCAAATGAGTTACAACCTGCATGCCAATCGACCATACCCCAATTATACAGTCTAGCTTGTGCACTAAAGCCCTGTCTGACACAGCCTGAGGGCAGACCTCCAGTCCAACACCCAGAAAGCTGGCCGTAACACAGAGCATATCACACCCACAATGTCTTTAGGCCATCATCTCTAACCAACCTCAGTTTTCACCTTCGGAACCTAGACCTTATCTCCACTCACTGCTCAGGAATGAACGTGATGCAAGAATCAGAACTTCTCCTTCGCCTTGGCAAAAAACCTAGTGGTTGGCATGTTGTCCAATGTTCATTGTAGGAGAAAGCAGCATGGACTATGAGGCTCCACCTATCCCTGAGGGCCACAATTTGCACAAACACACAATTTGACCCTCAGCGTGAGCCCTATCCTCATGTAAAGCCTCTTAGTGACTGGAACAACAGCCCACATATGGGGCTTGCCAAGCCCCTAGTCCCCCAATCTCAACCAGAGTTCGAGATGTCTAGTCACCCCTACTCAGGGCTCTACTCTGGAATCCCTCTTTGGTGGAACACCTGAGGTAAAAAAAAAAAAAATACAGAAAGGACTCTTCCCATCCACAGAATGATCCCAACCACTTGGGATCAGGCCAAATCACCAGAGAAAGAATTGTCCATGGCCTTTAAGGACACCCCGACATTCCACGGCCACCATTGACACAAAATCCAGAGACAAAAGCCTGAGCAAGCGCCACATACTCGACCTTTGTTCATAGCCCGGAAAATTCTCACGGTCTGTAGATCGAGCCTTCATACATACATCCCCAAACCTAAGCTGAATTTGTGTTTTCAGACTTCTGTCCCCACAGTCCTGGCCCACACACCATCCAAGCTGGGGCCCCTGGAGCCACACCTCAGGACTGTGGCTTCCCTCTCCAGGGGAATTCTGCCATTTCCATTGGCCACAACCCTATAGATTAGGAGAATCCTCCAAACTCCCCCAGGCCATCCGAATTGTGTTGGCTGCCCAGGACACACAGGGATGATCTTTCACAAGTTAGGAAACCACCTCCACTCAGACCCAGAGACAGATATCCCCATAGAATAAGATTGAACTGGACGGGCACTTAGGCCCTAATTAGGTCCATTGCTTTTGATTCCAGTCATCTCTCCTCAGAGGCCTGGTTTCCAATACCAGCATATGGGAGATTCCTTAGGCACTCATCAAAACAATTCTCTTCTCTACATAGGAAACATACTCTTTACAGCTCCATCAAAACCTCCGGTTATGAACATCCCTCAAGGCCCCGGATCAAGCACCCCATTCCAAGGTCTACATGGACACAAATGCACATTATGACCCATCCTCAACTCACCCATTTCAACACACCCGCCTCGGTTGCTCCCCTAGATCCAGCAGATCGAACTTGCCTTGGCTCTATGAGACACCTGGAATGGGAGGCAGGCTGCCCAGGCATCCATCCTTAGAACCCTGCTCTGAATAACTTCCTTATGGGATATCCTGGAGCCATCCAACAGGTCTCGAGTGTCCCACAGAAGGAATCATTGTGGTTTGGAGCATCTCACAATTCCCATCGTGGGAAAACCTCCATGTCCTTGTGACACCCTCCCCTTCATGAAGGGGCCATCAAGGACAGAAACTCCGACCTAAGAAAACGTCTGATCCTAGCTCTGTCTTCAGATGTACGGCATCTTGAATCATCTCTGCAGAGGGCGCCTGCCTTCCCTTCACCCCGAAATCTAAGTCTGGCTTGTGTTCTCAGAATTTTTTCCTCACACTCCTGGCCCACAAGCCTTCCAGTTTGACAATTCTGGAGCCACTATGTGGCACTGTTTCTTCCCTCCAGAAGAAAAACGTTGCCCTCTGGGGCTACCCAGTAACCACAAATGAGTACCATCCTGCACAAAACTCGACTGCACCCCAATGATACAGTCTAGCCTGGGCACTAATTCCCTGTCTGCCACAGCCTGAGCCTGCACCTCCCAACCCACACTCAACAGCTGGCCGAACACTGAGCACATCAGACACACCATGGCCTTAGGGCTTCATCTCTTCCCAACCTCAGTTTTCAGGTCAGAACCTAGACCTTAAATCCAATCACAGTCCAGGAGTGAAAGAGTTGCAGAAATTAGAACTCCATCTTCCCCATTGCCAGAAAACTTGTGGTTCCCATACTGTGCAACGTTCAGTGTAGGAGAAACCAGCATGGTACATTAGGCCACGCCCTCACTTGAGGGGCTCCTTGGGCAAAAAAACACATTGTGAATCTCAGTGTGAGACCTATCCTCAAGGAAAGCCTCTCAGTGTCTGGACCAAGAGCCCACATAAGGGGCTTGCCATGTTCTTAGCTCCCAATGTTAACCAGAGGTCTGTTTGTCCTGTTGCCCCCACCCACGACTCTGCTCTGGAATCCCTCTTTTGGTGGTCCACCGGAGGTTAAAAAAAATAAATAAATAAAAAACAAAAAAAATTAAACAAAAAAAAAACCAGAAAGGCCTCCTCCCTTCCTACAGAGTGACACCAAACTCTTGGGATTGGGTCAAATCCCCAGAAAGGGAGCCTCATCGATGGCCCATGAGGACACCCCGACATTCCATGCCAATGGGTGACACATTTCCAGAAAAAAAAAAAAAAACAAAAGCATGAGCACGCACCTCACATTCGCCCTTTGTTCATATCCCGAAGAGGTCTCCTCACGGTCTATAGATCGGGCCGGCCATACCTACATCCCCCAACCTAAGTGGAATTTGCGTTTTCAGACTTTTGTCCAAATAGCCCTGGACCACACACGCTCCACACTTGGGTCCCTGGAGCCACACCTCAGGACTGTGCTTCCCTTTCAAGGGAATTCTTCCCATTCCATTGGCCACAACCTTGCAAATTAGGAAAAACCTCCAAAGTCACCGAGGCCATCCCAATAGTGTAGGCCGCCCAGGACAAACAGGGGTGATCTCAAACCAGCTGAGCAACTACCTCCACTCAGACAACAGATGTCCCCAGAGAAGAATATTGAACCAGACAGGCCCCTAGGCCCTAATCAGATCCATTGCTTTGGTTTCCAGGCATCTCTCCTCAGAGGCCTCGTTTCCAATTCCAGCATATGGTGGTTTCCTGAGGCACCAATAAGAACAAATCTCGTCTCCCCATGGAAAACTTGCTCATTGGAGCTTTGTCATAACCTCTGGTTAGGAGAATCCTTCAGGGCCCTGGTGCCACTGCCCCATACCAAGGTCTCCATGGACTCAAACCAACATTAAGTCCATCCTCAGGAAAGTCCATTTCAACTCAGCCCCCTCTGTTGCTACCCCAAGCCAGCAGATCAAACGTTTCTTGTTGCTAGGAGACAATTGGAATGTGAGGCTGGCTGCCCAGGCATCCATACTTAGAACCCTGTTCTGGAAAAATACCTTATAAGACGTCCTGGAGCCATCCAACAAATCTTAATTGTCCCACAGAAGGAATCCTTGTGGTTTGGAGCATCTCACAACTCCAATAGTGGGAAAACCCCCATGGCCTCATAATGCCCCCCTTCCTGAAGGGGCCAACATGGACAGAAACTCAAACCTGAGCCAAAGTCTGAACCTCGACCTGACTTCAGATGCATGAGATCTCAATTCAGCTCTGCAGAGTGTGCCTGCCATGTCCTTGCCCCGAAACCTAAGCCTAGCTTGTGTTCTCAGACTTCCGTCCTCACTCTCCTGGCCCACCAGCCCTCCAGTTTGGGAATTCCGAAGCCACAATGCAGCACTCTGCCTGCCCTCCAGAAGAAAAACTTTGCCCTATGCTGCTAATAAGAAACCCCAAATGATTTTCTAATGCATGCCACTCGATTGTAAAGCAATTATACAGCCCACCCTGTATACTAATGCCCTTTCTGGCACAGCCTGAGACAAGACATCCCAAACGACACCCAGACAGCTGGCCCCAACCTGGACACATAGGACCCATTATGGCTGTAGGTCGTCATCTCTTCCCAACCTCGGTTTTCTGGCTTCAGAACCTAGACCTTATCTCCAATCACAGCCCAGGGGTGAAAGTGATGCAGAAATTAGAATTCCTCCTTCCCCTTGGCCAGAAACCTTGTGGTGGGCATGTTGTCCAACGTTCAATGCGGGAAAACCTGCATTGTCCGAAAGGCCACGCCAGTGCTTGAGGGCCGCCTAGGGCACAGACATGCATTGTGACCTGCAGCGTGAATCCCACATTAAAGTAACGCCTCTCAGTGGCTGAACCAAGATCATGCATATGGGGCTTGTCATATCCATAGTCCCCCAGGCTTAAGCAGATGGCGAGTATTCCAGTTGTCAATACCCACTGCTATGCTCTAGAATCCCTCTACTGGGGGGACACATGAAGCAGAAAACAGGACACTTCCCTTCCCACAGAAGGACCCCAAACTCTTGGGGGCTGGACAAACTACCAGAGAGGGAGACTTCTACGACCCATGAGGCAACTCCTACATTAAACGGCCATTGTGGACAAAACATCCAGAGACAAAAGCCTGAGCGACTGCCTAACTCTCACCCTTCTTTCATATCCAGAGGAGCTCCCCTCATGGACTGTAGATCAGGCCTGCCGTAACCTCGGCCCCAAACCTGAGCTAAGTTAGGGTTTTTGGATGTCTGTCTGCACAGCCATGGCCCACACAGCCTCCAGGCTGGGGTCTCTGGAGCCACACCACAGAACAGTGCCTGCTCTCTCCTAAGAACTGCCCATTCCATTGGCCACAACTCGACAAAATAGTAGAAACCTCAAGGTCCCCAAGGACATCCCACTACCGCAATTCGCACTGGACAAATAGGGGCATTATGACACAAGCTGAGCAACTACTACCTCCATGCAGACACACAGACAGATATCCGCAGAGACAGAAGATTGAACCAGACAGGCCCCTAGGCCCTATTATGAACTCTTGCTTTGGTGTCCAGGTATCACTCCTCAGAGGCCTGGGTTCGAAGACCAGCATACGGGGCTTTCCTGAGGCACCAGACAGAAGACCTCTCATCTCCACATGGGAAGCTTCCTTGTTGGAGTTGTGTCAAGCCCTTCGGGTTGGAGAATCCTGCAGAGTCCCTTAGCTACTGCCACATTCCAAGGTCTCCATGGCCACCAACCCACATTATGACTCATCCTCAGGAGAGTCCATTTAAACTCAGCCTTCTGGGTAGCTCACCCAAGAGCCCGCAGATTGAGCGTGCCTTGTCTCGACCAGGCAATGGGAAGGTGAGTTGGCGTTTCTCGGCATCCATGCTTAGGGCCCTGCTCTCAAGTCTTTCTGTATGGGGCATCCTGGAACCATCCAATAGTACTCGACTGTCGTGAAGAAAGAAACTTTGAAGTTTGGAGCAGCTCACAACTCCCAGCGCAGGGAAACCTCCCTGGCCTCATGACGCCCCCACCCCCATCAGGAAGGGGCCGTCATGGACACAAACTCCAGCTTGAGGCAACATCTGATAATCGCCCTGACCTCACCTGCAGGAGATCTCGATTCAGCCTCTGCAGAGTGGGCCTGCCATGCTCTTGGCCCCAAAACTCGTGCTAGCTTGTGTTTTCAGACTTCCTTCCTCACAATCATGGCCACACCCCTCCAGTTTGGCAATTCTGGAGACACAATGCAGCACTCTGCCTGCCCTCCAGAAGAAAAATGTTGCCCTATAGGGCTAACCAGAAACGCCAAATGAGTAACAACCTGCATGCCACTCGAACATACCCCAATTATACAGTCTAGCCTGTGCACTAAAGCCCTGTCTGACACAGCCTGAGGGCATACCTCCAGTCCAACACCCAGACAGCTGGCCGTAACACAGAGCATATCACACCCACAAAGGCTTTAGGCCATCATCTCTACCCAACCTCAGTTTTCACCTTCAGAACCTAGACCTTATCTCCACTCACTGCTCAGGAGTGAACGTGATGCAAGAATCAGAAATTCTCCTTCGCCTTGGCAAAAAACCTAGTGGTTGGCATGTTGTCCAATGTTCATTGTAGGAGAAAGCAGCATGGACTATGAGGCCCCACCTATCCCTGAGGGCCCAAATTTGCACCAGCACACATTGTGACCCTCAGCGTGAGCCCTATCCTCATGTAAAGCCTATTAGTGACTGGAACAACAGCCCACATATGGGGCTTGCCAAGCCCCTAGTCCCCCAATCTCAACCAGAGTTCGAGATGTCTAGTCAACCCTACTCAGGGCTCTACTCGGGAATCCCTCTTTGGTGGGACACCTGAAGTAAAAAAAAAAAATACAGAAAGGACTCTTCCCATCCACAGAATGATCCCAACCACTTGGGATCAGGCCAAATCACCAGAGAAAGAATTGTCCATGGCCCTTGAGGACACCCCGACATTCCACGCAGACCGTTGACACAAAATCCAGAGACAAAAGCCTGAGCAAGCGCCACATACTCGCCCTTTGTTTATAGCCCGGAAAATTCTCACGGTCTGTAGATCGAGCCTTCATACATACATCCCCAAACCTAAGCTGAGTTTGTGTTTTCAGACTTCTGTCCCCACAGTCCTGGCCCACACACCATCCAAGCTGGGGCCCCTGGAGCCACACCTCAGGACTGTGGCTTCCCTCTCCAGGGGAATTCTGCCATTTCCATTGGCCACAACCCTATAGATTAGGAGAATCCTCCAAACTCCCCCAGGCCATCCGAATTGTGTTGGCTGCCCAGGACACACAGGGATGATCTTTCACAAGTTAGGAAACCACCTCCACTCAGACCCAGAGACAGATATCCCCATAGAATAAGATTGAACTGGACGGGCACTTAGGCCCTAATTAGGTCCATTGCTTTTGATTCCAGTCATCTCTCCTCAGAGGCCTGGTTTCCAATACCAGCATATGGGAGATTCCTTAGGCACTCATCAAAACAATTCTCTTCTCTACATAGGAAACATACTCTTTACAGCTCCATCAAAACCTCCGGTTATGAACATCCCTCAAGGCCCCGGATCAAGCACCCCATTCCAAGGTCTACATGGACACAAATGCACATTATGACCCATCCTCAACTCACCCATTTCAACACACCCGCCTCGGTTGCTCCCCTAGATCCAGCAGATCGAACTTGCCTTGGCTCTATGAGACACCTGGAATGGGAGGCAGGCTGCCCAGGCATCCATCCTTAGAACCCTGCTCTGAATAACTTCCTTATGGGATGTCCTGGAGCCATCCAACAGGTCTCGAGTGTCCCACAGAAGGAATCATTGTGGTTTGGAGCATCTCACAATTCCCATCGTGGGAAAACCTCCATGTCCTTGTGACACCCTCCCCTTCATGAAGGGGCCATCATGGACAGAAACTCCGACCTAAGAAAACGTCTGATCCTAGCTCTGTCTTCAGGTGTACGGGATCTTGAATCATCTCTGCAGAGGGTGCCTGCCGTCCCCTCACCCCGAAATCTAAGTCTGGCTTGTGTTCTCAGAATTTTTTCCTCACACTCCTGGCCCACAAGCCTTCCAGTTTGAGAATTCTGGAGCCACTATGTGGCACTGTTTCTTCCCTCCAGAAGAAAAACGTTGCCCTCTGGGGCTACCCAGTAACCACAAATGAGTACCATCCTGCACAAAACTCGACTGCACCCCAATGATACAGTCTAGCCTGGGCACTAATTCCCTGTCTGCCACAGCCTGAGCCTGCACCTCCCAACCCACACTCAACAGCTGGCCGAACACTGAGCACATCAGACACACCATGGCCTTAGGGCTTCATCTCTTCCCAACCTCAGTTTTCAGGTCAGAACCTAGAACTTAAATCCAATCACAGTCCAGGAGTGAAAGTGTTGCAGAATTTAGAACTCCATCTTCCCCATTGCCAGAAAACTTGTGGTTCCCATACTGTGCAACGTTCAGTGTAGGAGAAACCAGCATGGTACATTAGGCCACGCCCTCACTTGGGGGCTCCTTGGGCAAAAAAACACATTGTGAATCTCAGTGTGAGACCTATCCTCAAGGAAGGCCTCTCAGTGTCTGGACCAAGAGCCCAAATAAGGGGCTTGCCATGTTCTTAGCTCCCAATGTTAACCAGAGGTCTGTTTGTCCTGTTGCCCCCACCCAAGACTCTGCTCTGGAATCCCTCTTTTGATGGTCCACCGGAGGTTAAAAAAAATAAATAAATAAAAAACAAAAAAATTAAACAAAAAAAAACCCAGAAAGACCTCCTCCCTTCCCACAGAGTGACACCAAACTCTTGGGATTGGGTCAAATCCCCAGAAAGGGAGCCTCATCGATGGCCCATGAGGACACCCCGACATTCCATGGCAATCGGTGACACATTTCCAGAAAAAAAAAAAAAAAACAAAAGCATGAGCATGCACCTCACATTCGCCCTTTGTTTATATCCCGAAGAGTTCTCCTCACGGTCTATAGATCGGGCCGGCCATACCTACATCCCCCAACCTAAGTGGAGTTTGTGTTTTCAGACTTTTGTCCAAATAGCCCTGGACCACACACGCTCCACACTTGGGTCCCTGGAGCCACACCTCAGGACTGTGCTTCCCTTTCAAGGGAATTCTTCCCATTCCATTGGCCACAACCTTGCAAATGAGGAAAAACCTCCAAAGTCACCGAGGCCATCCCAATAGTGTAGGCCGCCCAGGACAAACAGGGGTGATCTCAAACCAGCTGAGCAACTACCTCCACTCAGACAACAGATGTCCCCAGAGAAGAATATTGAACCAGACAGGCCCCTAGGCCCTAATCAGATCCATTGCTTTGGTTTCCAGGCATCTCTCCTCAGAGGCCTCGTTTCCAATACCAGCATATGGTGGTTTCCTGAGGCACCAATAAGAACAAATCTCGTCTCCCCATGGAAAACTTGCTCATTGGAGCTTTGTCATAACCTCTGGTTAGGAGAATCCTTCAGGGCCCTGGTGCCACTGCCCCATACCAAGGTCTCCATGGACTCAAACCAACATTAAGTCCATCCTCAGGAAAGTCCATTTCAACTCAGCCCCCTCTGTTGCTACCCCAAGCCAGCAGATCAAACGTTTCTTGTTGCTAGGATACAATTGGAATGTGAGGCTGGCTGCCCAGGCATCCATACTTAGAACCCTGTTCTGGAAAAATACCTTATAAGACGTCCTGGAGCCATCCAACAAATCTTAATTGTCCCACAGAAGGAATCCTTGCGGTTTGGAGCATCTCACAACTCCAATAGTGGGAAAACCCCCATGGCCTCATAATGCCCCCCCTTCCTGAAGGGGCCAAATGGACAGAAACTCAAACCTGAGCCAAAGTCTGAACCTCGACCTGACTTCAGACGCATGAGATCTCAATTCAGCTCTGCAGAGTGTGCCTGCCATGTCCTTGCCCCGAAAACTAAGCCGAGCTTGTGTTCTCAGACTTCCGTCCTCACTCTCCTGGCCCACAAGCCCTCCAGTTTGGGATTTCCGAAGCCACAATGCAGCACTCTGCCTGCCCTCCAGAAGAAAAACTTTGCCCTATGCTGCTAATAAGAAAACCCAAATGATTTTCTAATGCATGCCACTCGATTGTAAAGCAATTATACAGCCCACCCTGTATACGAATGCCCTGTCTGGCACAGCCTGAGACAAGACATCCCAAACGACACCCAGACATCTGGCCCCAACCTGGACACATAGGACCCGCTATGGCTGTAGTTCGTCATCTCTTCCCAACCTCGGTTTTCAGGCTTCAGAACCTAGACCTTATCTCCAATCACTGCCCAGGGGTGAACGTGATGCAGAAATTAGAATTCCTCCTTCCCCATGGCCAGAAACATTGTGGTTGGCATGTTGTCCAACGTTCAATGTGGGAAAACCTGCATTGTCCGAAAGGCCACGCAAGTGCTTGAGGGCCGCCTAGGGCACAGACATGCATTGTGACCTGCAGCGTGAGTCCCGTATTAAAGTAACGCCTCACAGTGGCTGGAACAAGATCCTGCATATGGGGCTTGTCATATCCATAGGCCCCCAGGCTTAACCAGAGGGCGAGTATTCCAGTTGTCAGTACCCACTGCTATGCTCTAGAATCCCTCTACTGGGGGGACACATGAAGCAGAAAACAGGACACTTCCCTTCCCACAGAATGACCCCAAACTCTTGGGGGCTGGACAAACTACCAGAGAGGGAGACTTCTACTACCCATGAGGCAACTCCTACATTAAACGGCCATTGTGGACAAAACATCCAGAGACAAAAGCCTGAGCGACTGCCTAACTCTCACCCTTCTTTCATATCCAGAGGAGCTCCCCTCATGGACTGTAGATCAGGCCTGCCGTAACCTCGGCCCCAAACCTGAGCTGAGTTAGGGTTTTTGGATGTCTGTCTGCACAGCCATGGCCCACACAGCCTCCAGGCTGGGGTCTCTGGAGCCACACCACAGAACAGTGCCTGCTCTCTCCTAAGAACTGCCCATTCCATTGGCCACAACTCGACAAAATAGTAGAAACCTCAAGGTCCCCAAGGACATCCCACTACCGCAATTCGCACTGGACAAATAGGGGCATTATGACACAAGCTGAGCAACTACTACCTCCATGCAGACACACAGACAGATATCCGCAGAGACAGAAGATTGAACCAGACAGGCCCCTAGGCCCTATTATGAACTCTTGCTTTGGTGTCCAGGTATCACTCCTCAGAGGCCTGGGTTCGAAGACCAGCATACGGGGCTTTCCTGAGGCACCAGACAGAAGACCTCTCATCTCCACATGGGAAGCTTCCTTGTTGGAGTTGTGTCAAGCCCTTCGGGTTGGAGAATCCTGCAGAGTCCCTTAGCTACTGCCACATTCCAAGGTCTCCATGGCCACCAACCCACATTATGACTCATCCTCAGGAGAGTCCATTTAAACTCAGCCTTCTGGGTAGCTCACCCAAGAGCCCGCAGATTGAGCGTGCCTTGTCTCGACCAGGCAATGGGAAGGTGAGTTGGCGTTTCTCGGCATCCATGCTTAGGGCCCTGCTCTCAAGTCTTTCTGTATGGGGCAGCCTGGAACCATCCAATAGTACTCGACTGTCCTGAAGAAGGAAACTTTGAAGTTTGGAGCAGCTCACAACTCCCAGCGCAGGGAAACCTCCCTGGCCTCATGACGCCCCCACCCCCATCGGGAAGGGGCCGTCATGGACACAAACTCCAGCTTGAGGCAACATCTGATAATCGCCCTGACCTCACCTGCAGGAGATCTCGATTCAGCCTCTGCAGAGTGGGCCTGCCATGCTCTTGGCCCCAAAACTCGTGCTAGCTTGTGTTTTCAGACTTCCTTCCTCACAATCCTGGCCACACCCCTCCAGTTTGGCAATTCTGGAGACACAATGCAGCACTCTGCCTGCCCTCCAGAAGAAAAATGTTGCCCTATAGGGCTAACCAGAAACGCCAAATGAGTAACAACCTGCATGCCACTCGACCATACCCCAATTATACAGTCTAGCCTGTGCACTAAAGCCCTGTCTGACACAGCCTGAGGGCAGACCTCCAGTCCAACACCCAGACAGCTGGCCGTAACACAGAGCATATCACACCCACAAAGGCTTTAGGCCATCATCTCTACCCAACCTCAGTTTTCACCTTCAGAACCTAGACCTTATCTCCACTCACTGCTCAGGAGTGAACGTGATGCAAGAATCAGAAATTCTCCTTCGCCTTGGCAAAAAACCTAGTGGTTGGCATGTTGTCCAATGTTCATTGTAGGAGAAAGCAGCATGGACTATGAGGCCCCACCTATCCCTGAGGGCCCAAATTTGCACCAGCACACATTGTGACCCTCAGCGTGAGCCCTATCCTCATGTAAAGCCTATTAGTGACTGGAACAACAGCCCACATATGGGGCTTGCCAAGCCCCTAGTCCCCCAATCTCAACCAGAGTTCGAGATGTCTAGTCAACCCTACTCAGGGCTCTACTCGGGAATCCCTCTTTGGTGGGACACCTGAGGTAAAAAAAAAAAATACAGAAAGGACTCTTCCCATCCACAGAATGATCCCAACCACTTGGGATCAGGCCAAATCACCAGAGAAAGAATTGTCCATGGCCCTTGAGGACACCCCGACATTCCACGCAGACCGTTGACACAAAATCCAGAGACAAAAGCCTGAGCAAGCGCCACATACTCGCCCTTTGTTTATAGCCCGGAAAATTCTCACGGTCTGTAGATCGAGCCTTCATACATACATCCCCAAACCTAAGCTGAGTTTGTGTTTTCAGACTTCTGTCCCCACAGTCCTGGCCCACACACCATCCAAGCTGGGGCCCCTGGAGCCACACCTCAGGACTGTGGCTTCCCTCTCCAGGGGAATTCTGCCATTTCCATTGGCCACAACCCTATAGATTAGGAGAATCCTCCAAACTCCCCCAGGCCATCCGAATTGTGTTGGCTGCCCAGGACACACAGGGATGATCTTTCACAAGTTAGGAAACCACCTCCACTCAGACCCAGAGACAGATATCCCCATAGAATAAGATTGAACTGGACGGGCACTTAGGCCCTAATTAGGTCCATTGCTTTTGATTCCAGTCATCTCTCCTCAGAGGCCTGGTTTCCAATACCAGCATATGGGAGATTCCTTAGGCACTCATCAAAACAATTCTCTTCTCTACATAGGAAACATACTCTTTACAGCTCCATCAAAACCTCCGGTTATGAACATCCCTCAAGGCCCCGGATCAAGCACCCCATTCCAAGGTCTACATGGACACAAATGCACATTATGACCCATCCTCAACTCACCCATTTCAACACACCCGCCTCGGTTGCTCCCCTAGATCCAGCAGATCGAACTTGCCTTGGCTCTATGAGACACCTGGAATGGGAGGCAGGCTGCCCAGGCATCCATCCTTAGAACCCTGCTCTGAATAACTTCCTTATGGGATGTCCTGGAGCCATCCAACAGGTCTCGAGTGTCCCACAGAAGGAATCATTGTGGTTTGGAGCATCTCACAATTCCCATCGTGGGAAAACCTCCATGTCCTTGTGACACCCTCCCCTTCATGAAGGGGCCATCATGGACAGAAACTCCGACCTAAGAAAACGTCTGATCCTAGCTCTGTCTTCAGGTGTACGGGATCTTGAATCATCTCTGCAGAGGGTGCCTGCCGTCCCCTCACCCCGAAATCTAAGTCTGGCTTGTGTTCTCAGAATTTTTTCCTCACACTCCTGGCCCACAAGCCTTCCAGTTTGAGAATTCTGGAGCCACTATGTGGCACTGTTTCTTCCCTCCAGAAGAAAAACGTTGCCCTCTGGGGCTACCCAGTAACCACAAATGAGTACCATCCTGCACAAAACTCGACTGCACCCCAATGATACAGTCTAGCCTGGGCACTAATTCCCTGTCTGCCACAGCCTGAGCCTGCACCTCCCAACCCACACTCAACAGCTGGCCGAACACTGAGCACATCAGACACACCATGGCCTTAGGGCTTCATCTCTTCCCAACCTCAGTTTTCAGGTCAGAACCTAGAACTTAAATCCAATCACAGTCCAGGAGTGAAAGTGTTGCAGAATTTAGAACTCCATCTTCCCCATTGCCAGAAAACTTGTGGTTCCCATACTGTGCAACGTTCAGTGTAGGAGAAACCAGCATGGTACATTAGGCCACGCCCTCACTTGGGGGCTCCTTGGGCAAAAAAACACATTGTGAATCTCAGTGTGAGACCTATCCTCAAGGAAGGCCTCTCAGTGTCTGGACCAAGAGCCCAAATAAGGGGCTTGCCATGTTCTTAGCTCCCAATGTTAACCAGAGGTCTGTTTGTCCTGTTGCCCCCACCCAAGACTCTGCTCTGGAATCCCTCTTTTGATGGTCCACCGGAGGTTAAAAAAAATAAATAAATAAAAAACAAAAAAATTAAACAAAAAAAAACCCAGAAAGACCTCCTCCCTTCCCACAGAGTGACACCAAACTCTTGGGATTGGGTCAAATCCCCAGAAAGGGAGCCTCATCGATGGCCCATGAGGACACCCCGACATTCCATGGCAATCGGTGACACATTTCCAGAAAAAAAAAAAAAAAACAAAAGCATGAGCATGCACCTCACATTCGCCCTTTGTTTATATCCCGAAGAGTTCTCCTCACGGTCTATAGATCGGGCCGGCCATACCTACATCCCCCAACCTAAGTGGAGTTTGTGTTTTCAGACTTTTGTCCAAATAGCCCTGGACCACACACGCTCCACACTTGGGTCCCTGGAGCCACACCTCAGGACTGTGCTTCCCTTTCAAGGGAATTCTTCCCATTCCATTGGCCACAACCTTGCAAATGAGGAAAAACCTCCAAAGTCACCGAGGCCATCCCAATAGTGTAGGCCGCCCAGGACAAACAGGGGTGATCTCAAACCAGCTGAGCAACTACCTCCACTCAGACAACAGATGTCCCCAGAGAAGAATATTGAACCAGACAGGCCCCTAGGCCCTAATCAGATCCATTGCTTTGGTTTCCAGGCATCTCTCCTCAGAGGCCTCGTTTCCAATACCAGCATATGGTGGTTTCCTGAGGCACCAATAAGAACAAATCTCGTCTCCCCATGGAAAACTTGCTCATTGGAGCTTTGTCATAACCTCTGGTTAGGAGAATCCTTCAGGGCCCTGGTGCCACTGCCCCATACCAAGGTCTCCATGGACTCAAACCAACATTAAGTCCATCCTCAGGAAAGTCCATTTCAACTCAGCCCCCTCTGTTGCTACCCCAAGCCAGCAGATCAAACGTTTCTTGTTGCTAGGATACAATTGGAATGTGAGGCTGGCTGCCCAGGCATCCATACTTAGAACCCTGTTCTGGAAAAATACCTTATAAGACGTCCTGGAGCCATCCAACAAATCTTAATTGTCCCACAGAAGGAATCCTTGCGGTTTGGAGCATCTCACAACTCCAATAGTGGGAAAACCCCCATGGCCTCATAATGCCCCCCCTTCCTGAAGGGGCCAAATGGACAGAAACTCAAACCTGAGCCAAAGTCTGAACCTCGACCTGACTTCAGACGCATGAGATCTCAATTCAGCTCTGCAGAGTGTGCCTGCCATGTCCTTGCCCCGAAAACTAAGCCGAGCTTGTGTTCTCAGACTTCCGTCCTCACTCTCCTGGCCCACAAGCCCTCCAGTTTGGGATTTCCGAAGCCACAATGCAGCACTCTGCCTGCCCTCCAGAAGAAAAACTTTGCCCTATGCTGCTAATAAGAAAACCCAAATGATTTTCTAATGCATGCCACTCGATTGTAAAGCAATTATACAGCCCACCCTGTATACGAATGCCCTGTCTGGCACAGCCTGAGACAAGACATCCCAAACGACACCCAGACATCTGGCCCCAACCTGGACACATAGGACCCGCTATGGCTGTAGTTCGTCATCTCTTCCCAACCTCGGTTTTCAGGCTTCAGAACCTAGACCTTATCTCCAATCACTGCCCAGGGGTGAACGTGATGCAGAAATTAGAATTCCTCCTTCCCCATGGCCAGAAACATTGTGGTTGGCATGTTGTCCAACGTTCAATGTGGGAAAACCTGCATTGTCCGAAAGGCCACGCAAGTGCTTGAGGGCCGCCTAGGGCACAGACATGCATTGTGACCTGCAGCGTGAGTCCCGTATTAAAGTAACGCCTCACAGTGGCTGGAACAAGATCCTGCATATGGGGCTTGTCATATCCATAGGCCCCCAGGCTTAACCAGAGGGCGAGTATTCCAGTTGTCAGTACCCACTGCTATGCTCTAGAATCCCTCTACTGGGGGGACACATGAAGCAGAAAACAGGACACTTCCCTTCCCACAGAATGACCCCAAACTCTTGGGGGCTGGACAAACTACCAGAGAGGGAGACTTCTACTACCCATGAGGCAACTCCTACATTAAACGGCCATTGTGGACAAAACATCCAGAGACAAAAGCCTGAGCGACTGCCTAACTCTCACCCTTCTTTCATATCCAGAGGAGCTCCCCTTATGGACTGTAGATCAGGCCTGCCGTAACCTCGGCCCCAAACCTGAGCTGAGTTAGGGTTTTTGGATGTCTGTCTGCACAGCCATGGCCCACACAGCCTCCAGGCTGGGGTCTCTGGAGCCACACCACAGAACAGTGCCTGCTCTCTCCTAAGAACTGCCCATTCCATTGGCCACAACTCGACAAAATAGTAGAAACCTCAAGGTCCCCAAGGACATCCCACTACCGCAATTCGCACTGGACAAATAGGGGCATTATGACACAAGCTGAGCAACTACTACCTCCATGCAGACACACAGACAGATATCCGCAGAGACAGAAGATTGAACCAGACAGGCCCCTAGGCCCTATTATGAACTCTTGCTTTGGTGTCCAGGTATCACTCCTCAGAGGCCTGGGTTCGAAGACCAGCATACGGGGCTTTCCTGAGGCACCAGACAGAAGACCTCTCATCTCCACATGGGAAGCTTCCTTGTTGGAGTTGTGTCAAGCCCTTCGGGTTGGAGAATCCTGCAGAGTCCCTTAGCTACTGCCACATTCCAAGGTCTCCATGGCCACCAACCCACATTATGACTCATCCTCAGGAGAGTCCATTTAAACTCAGCCTTCTGGGTAGCTCACCCAAGAGCCCGCAGATTGAGCGTGCCTTGTCTCGACCAGGCAATGGGAAGGTGAGTTGGCGTTTCTCGGCATCCATGCTTAGGGCCCTGCTCTCAAGTCTTTCTGTATGGGGCAGCCTGGAACCATCCAATAGTACTCGACTGTCCTGAAGAAGGAAACTTTGAAGTTTGGAGCAGCTCACAACTCCCAGCGCAGGGAAACCTCCCTGGCCTCATGACGCCCCCACCCCCATCGGGAAGGGGCCGTCATGGACACAAACTCCAGCTTGAGGCAACATCTGATAATCGCCCTGACCTCACCTGCAGGAGATCTCGATTCAGCCTCTGCAGAGTGGGCCTGCCATGCTCTTGGCCCCAAAACTCGTGCTAGCTTGTGTTTTCAGACTTCCTTCCTCACAATCCTGGCCACACCCCTCCAGTTTGGCAATTCTGGAGACACAATGCAGCACTCTGCCTGCCCTCCAGAAGAAAAATGTTGCCCTATAGGGCTAACCAGAAACGCCAAATGAGTAACAACCTGCATGCCACTCGACCATACCCCAATTATACAGTCTAGCCTGTGCACTAAAGCCCTGTCTGACACAGCCTGAGGGCAGACCTCCAGTCCAACACCCAGACAGCTGGCCGTAACACAGAGCATATCACACCCAAAATGGCTTTAGGCCATCATCTCTACCCAACCTCAGTTTTCACCTTCAGAACCTAGACCTTATCTCCACTCACTGCTCAGGAGTGAACGTGATGCAAGAATCAGAAATTCTCCTTCGCCTTGGCAAAAAACCTAGTGGTTGGCATGTTGTCCAATGTTCATTGTAGGAGAAAGCAGCATGGACTATGAGGCCCCACCTATCCCTGAGGGCCCAAATTTGCACCAGCACACATTGTGACCCTCAGCGTGAGCCCTATCCTCATGTAAAGCCTATTAGTGACTGGAACAACAGCCCACATATGGGGCTTGCCAAGCCCCTAGTCCCCCAATCTCAACCAGAGTTCGAGATGTCTAGTCAACCCTACTCAGGGCTCTACTCGGGACCCCTCTTTGGTGGGACACCTGAGGTAAAAAAAAAAAAAATACAGAAAGGACTCTTCCCATCCACAGAATGATCCCAACCACTTGGGATCAGGCCAAATCACCAGAGAAAGAATTGTCCATGGCCCTTGAGGACACCCCGACATTCCACGGCCACCATTGACACAAAATCCAGAGACAAAACCCTGAGCAAGCGCCACATACTCGCCCTTTGTTCATAGCCCGGAAAATTCTCACGGTCTGTAGATCGAGCCTTCATACATACATCCCCAAAACTAAGCTGAGTTTGTGTTTTCAGACTTCTGTCCCCACAGTCCTGGCCCACACACCATCCAAGCTGGGGCCCCTGGAGCCACACCTCAGGACTGTGGCTTCCCTCTCCAGGGGAATTCTGCCATTTCCATTGGCCACAACCCTATAGATTAGGAGAATCCTCCAAACTCCCCCAGGCCATCCGAATTGTGTTGGCTGCCCAGGACACACAGGGATGATCTTTCACAAGTTAGGAAACCACCTCCACTCAGACCCAGAGACAGATATCCCCATAGAATAAGATTGAACTGGACGGGCACTTAGGCCCTAATTAGGTCCATTGCTTTTGATTCCAGTCATCTCTCCTCAGAGGCCTGGTTTCCAATACCAGCATATGGGAGATTCCTTAGGCACTCATCAAAACAATTCTCTTCTCTACATAGGAAACATACTCTTTACAGCTCCATCAAAACCTCCGGTTATGAACATCCCTCAAGGCCCCGGATCAAGCACCCCATTCCAAGGTCTACATGGACACAAATGCACATTATGACCCATCCTCAACTCACCCATTTCAACACACCCGCCTCGGTTGCTCCCCTAGATCCAGCAGATCGAACTTGCCTTGGCTCTATGAGACACCTGGAATGGGAGGCAGGCTGCCCAGGCATCCATCCTTAGAACCCTGCTCTGAATAACTTCCTTATGGGATGTCCTGGAGCCATCCAACAGGTCTCGAGTGTCCCACAGAAGGAATCATTGTGGTTTGGAGCATCTCACAATTCCCATCGTGGGAAAACCTCCATGTCCTTGTGACACCCTCCCCTTCATGAAGGGGCCATCATGGACAGAAACTCCGACCTAAGAAAACGTCTGATCCTAGCTCTGTCTTCAGGTGTACGGGATCTTGAATCATCTCTGCAGAGGGTGCCTGCCGTCCCCTCACCCCGAAATCTAAGTCTGGCTTGTGTTCTCAGAATTTTTTCCTCACACTCCTGGCCCACAAGCCTTCCAGTTTGAGAATTCTGGAGCCACTATGTGGCACTGTTTCTTCCCTCCAGAAGAAAAACGTTGCCCTCTGGGGCTACCCAGTAACCACAAATGAGTACCATCCTGCACAAAACTCGACTGCACCCCAATGATACAGTCTAGCCTGGGCACTAATTCCCTGTCTGCCACAGCCTGAGCCTGCACCTCCCAACCCACACTCAACAGCTGGCCGAACACTGAGCACATCAGACACACCATGGCCTTAGGGCTTCATCTCTTCCCAACCTCAGTTTTCAGGTCAGAACCTAGAACTTAAATCCAATCACAGTCCAGGAGTGAAAGTGTTGCAGAATTTAGAACTCCATCTTCCCCATTGCCAGAAAACTTGTGGTTCCCATACTGTGCAACGTTCAGTGTAGGAGAAACCAGCATGGTACATTAGGCCACGCCCTCACTTGGGGGCTCCTTGGGCAAAAAAACACATTGTGAATCTCAGTGTGAGACCTATCCTCAAGGAAGGCCTCTCAGTGTCTGGACCAAGAGCCCAAATAAGGGGCTTGCCATGTTCTTAGCTCCCAATGTTAACCAGAGGTCTGTTTGTCCTGTTGCCCCCACCCAAGACTCTGCTCTGGAATCCCTCTTTTGATGGTCCACCGGAGGTTAAAAAAAATAAATAAATAAAAAACAAAAAAATTAAACAAAAAAAAACCCAGAAAGACCTCCTCCCTTCCCACAGAGTGACACCAAACTCTTGGGATTGGGTCAAATCCCCAGAAAGGGAGCCTCATCGATGGCCCATGAGGACACCCCGACATTCCATGGCAATCGGTGACACATTTCCAGAAAAAAAAAAAAAAAACAAAAGCATGAGCATGCACCTCACATTCGCCCTTTGTTTATATCCCGAAGAGTTCTCCTCACGGTCTATAGATCGGGCCGGCCATACCTACATCCCCCAACCTAAGTGGAGTTTGTGTTTTCAGACTTTTGTCCAAATAGCCCTGGACCACACACGCTCCACACTTGGGTCCCTGGAGCCACACCTCAGGACTGTGCTTCCCTTTCAAGGGAATTCTTCCCATTCCATTGGCCACAACCTTGCAAATGAGGAAAAACCTCCAAAGTCACCGAGGCCATCCCAATAGTGTAGGCCGCCCAGGACAAACAGGGGTGATCTCAAACCAGCTGAGCAACTACCTCCACTCAGACAACAGATGTCCCCAGAGAAGAATATTGAACCAGACAGGCCCCTAGGCCCTAATCAGATCCATTGCTTTGGTTTCCAGGCATCTCTCCTCAGAGGCCTCGTTTCCAATACCAGCATATGGTGGTTTCCTGAGGCACCAATAAGAACAAATCTCGTCTCCCCATGGAAAACTTGCTCATTGGAGCTTTGTCATAACCTCTGGTTAGGAGAATCCTTCAGGGCCCTGGTGCCACTGCCCCATACCAAGGTCTCCATGGACTCAAACCAACATTAAGTCCATCCTCAGGAAAGTCCATTTCAACTCAGCCCCCTCTGTTGCTACCCCAAGCCAGCAGATCAAACGTTTCTTGTTGCTAGGATACAATTGGAATGTGAGGCTGGCTGCCCAGGCATCCATACTTAGAACCCTGTTCTGGAAAAATACCTTATAAGACGTCCTGGAGCCATCCAACAAATCTTAATTGTCCCACAGAAGGAATCCTTGCGGTTTGGAGCATCTCACAACTCCAATAGTGGGAAAACCCCCATGGCCTCATAATGCCCCCCCTTCCTGAAGGGGCCAAATGGACAGAAACTCAAACCTGAGCCAAAGTCTGAACCTCGACCTGACTTCAGACGCATGAGATCTCAATTCAGCTCTGCAGAGTGTGCCTGCCATGTCCTTGCCCCGAAAACTAAGCCGAGCTTGTGTTCTCAGACTTCCGTCCTCACTCTCCTGGCCCACAAGCCCTCCAGTTTGGGATTTCCGAAGCCACAATGCAGCACTCTGCCTGCCCTCCAGAAGAAAAACTTTGCCCTATGCTGCTAATAAGAAAACCCAAATGATTTTCTAATGCATGCCACTCGATTGTAAAGCAATTATACAGCCCACCCTGTATACGAATGCCCTGTCTGGCACAGCCTGAGACAAGACATCCCAAACGACACCCAGACATCTGGCCCCAACCTGGACACATAGGACCCGCTATGGCTGTAGTTCGTCATCTCTTCCCAACCTCGGTTTTCAGGCTTCAGAACCTAGACCTTATCTCCAATCACTGCCCAGGGGTGAACGTGATGCAGAAATTAGAATTCCTCCTTCCCCATGGCCAGAAACATTGTGGTTGGCATGTTGTCCAACGTTCAATGTGGGAAAACCTGCATTGTCCGAAAGGCCACGCAAGTGCTTGAGGGCCGCCTAGGGCACAGACATGCATTGTGACCTGCAGCGTGAGTCCCGTATTAAAGTAACGCCTCACAGTGGCTGGAACAAGATCCTGCATATGGGGCTTGTCATATCCATAGGCCCCCAGGCTTAACCAGAGGGCGAGTATTCCAGTTGTCAGTACCCACTGCTATGCTCTAGAATCCCTCTACTGGGGGGACACATGAAGCAGAAAACAGGACACTTCCCTTCCCACAGAATGACCCCAAACTCTTGGGGGCTGGACAAACTACCAGAGAGGGAGACTTCTACTACCCATGAGGCAACTCCTACATTAAACGGCCATTGTGGACAAAACATCCAGAGACAAAAGCCTGAGCGACTGCCTAACTCTCACCCTTCTTTCATATCCAGAGGAGCTCCCCTCATGGACTGTAGATCAGGCCTGCCGTAACCTCGGCCCCAAACCTGAGCTGAGTTAGGGTTTTTGGATGTCTGTCTGCACAGCCATGGCCCACACAGCCTCCAGGCTGGGGTCTCTGGAGCCACACCACAGAACAGTGCCTGCTCTCTCCTAAGAACTGCCCATTCCATTGGCCACAACTCGACAAAATAGTAGAAACCTCAAGGTCCCCAAGGACATCCCACTACCGCAATTCGCACTGGACAAATAGGGGCATTATGACACAAGCTGAGCAACTACTACCTCCATGCAGACACACAGACAGATATCCGCAGAGACAGAAGATTGAACCAGACAGGCCCCTAGGCCCTATTATGAACTCTTGCTTTGGTGTCCAGGTATCACTCCTCAGAGGCCTGGGTTCGAAGACCAGCATACGGGGCTTTCCTGAGGCACCAGACAGAAGACCTCTCATCTCCACATGGGAAGCTTCCTTGTTGGAGTTGTGTCAAGCCCTTCGGGTTGGAGAATCCTGCAGAGTCCCTTAGCTACTGCCACATTCCAAGGTCTCCATGGCCACCAACCCACATTATGACTCATCCTCAGGAGAGTCCATTTAAACTCAGCCTTCTGGGTAGCTCACCCAAGAGCCCGCAGATTGAGCGTGCCTTGTCTCGACCAGGCAATGGGAAGGTGAGTTGGCGTTTCTCGGCATCCATGCTTAGGGCCCTGCTCTCAAGTCTTTCTGTATGGGGCAGCCTGGAACCATCCAATAGTACTCGACTGTCCTGAAGAAGGAAACTTTGAAGTTTGGAGCAGCTCACAACTCCCAGCGCAGGGAAACCTCCCTGGCCTCATGACGCCCCCACCCCCATCGGGAAGGGGCCGTCATGGACACAAACTCCAGCTTGAGGCAACATCTGATAATCGCCCTGACCTCACCTGCAGGAGATCTCGATTCAGCCTCTGCAGAGTGGGCCTGCCATGCTCTTGGCCCCAAAACTCGTGCTAGCTTGTGTTTTCAGACTTCCTTCCTCACAATCCTGGCCACACCCCTCCAGTTTGGCAATTCTGGAGACACAATGCAGCACTCTGCCTGCCCTCCAGAAGAAAAATGTTGCCCTATAGGGCTAACCAGAAACGCCAAATGAGTAACAACCTGCATGCCACTCGACCATACCCCAATTATACAGTCTAGCCTGTGCACTAAAGCCCTGTCTGACACAGCCTGAGGGCAGACCTCCAGTCCAACACCCAGACAGCTGGCCGTAACACAGAGCATATCACACCCAAAATGGCTTTAGGCCATCATCTCTACCCAACCTCAGTTTTCACCTTCAGAACCTAGACCTTATCTCCACTCACTGCTCAGGAGTGAACGTGATGCAAGAATCAGAAATTCTCCTTCGCCTTGGCAAAAAACCTAGTGGTTGGCATGTTGTCCAATGTTCATTGTAGGAGAAAGCAGCATGGACTATGAGGCCCCACCTATCCCTGAGGGCCCAAATTTGCACCAGCACACATTGTGACCCTCAGCGTGAGCCCTATCCTCATGTAAAGCCTATTAGTGACTGGAACAACAGCCCACATATGGGGCTTGCCAAGCCCCTAGTCCCCCAATCTCAACCAGAGTTCGAGATGTCTAGTCAACCCTACTCAGGGCTCTACTCGGGACCCCTCTTTGGTGGGACACCTGAGGTAAAAAAAAAAAAAATACAGAAAGGACTCTTCCCATCCACAGAATGATCCCAACCACTTGGGATCAGGCCAAATCACCAGAGAAAGAATTGTCCATGGCCCTTGAGGACACCCCGACATTCCACGGCCACCATTGACACAAAATCCAGAGACAAAACCCTGAGCAAGCGCCACATACTCGCCCTTTGTTCATAGCCCGGAAAATTCTCACGGTCTGTAGATCGAGCCTTCATACATACATCCCCAAAACTAAGCTGAGTTTGTGTTTTCAGACTTCTGTCCCCACAGTCCTGGCCCACACACCATCCAAGCTGGGGCCCCTGGAGCCACACCTCAGGACTGTGGCTTCCCTCTCCAGGGGAATTCTGCCATTTCCATTGGCCACAACCCTATAGATTAGGAGAATCCTCCAAACTCCCCCAGGCCATCCGAATTGTGTTGGCTGCCCAGGACACACAGGGATGATCTTTCACAAGTTAGGAAACCACCTCCACTCAGACCCAGAGACAGATATCCCCATAGAATAAGATTGAACTGGACGGGCACTTAGGCCCTAATTAGGTCCATTGCTTTTGATTCCAGTCATCTCTCCTCAGAGGCCTGGTTTCCAATACCAGCATATGGGAGATTCCTTAGGCACTCATCAAAACAATTCTCTTCTCTACATAGGAAACATACTCTTTACAGCTCCATCAAAACCTCCGGTTATGAACATCCCTCAAGGCCCCGGATCAAGCACCCCATTCCAAGGTCTACATGGACACAAATGCACATTATGACCCATCCTCAACTCACCCATTTCAACACACCCGCCTCGGTTGCTCCCCTAGATCCAGCAGATCGAACTTGCCTTGGCTCTATGAGACACCTGGAATGGGAGGCAGGCTGCCCAGGCATCCATCCTTAGAACCCTGCTCTGAATAACTTCCTTATGGGATGTCCTGGAGCCATCCAACAGGTCTCGAGTGTCCCACAGAAGGAATCATTGTGGTTTGGAGCATCTCACAATTCCCATCGTGGGAAAACCTCCATGTCCTTGTGACACCCTCCCCTTCATGAAGGGGCCATCATGGACAGAAACTCCGACCTAAGAAAACGTCTGATCCTAGCTCTGTCTTCAGGTGTACGGGATCTTGAATCATCTCTGCAGAGGGTGCCTGCCGTCACCTCACCCCGAAATCTAAGTCTGGCTTGTGTTCTCAGAATTTTTTCCTCACACTCCTGGCCCACAAGCCTTCCAGTTTGAGAATTCTGGAGCCACTATGTGGCACTGTTTCTTCCCTCCAGAAGAAAAACGTTGCCCTCTGGGGCTACCCAGTAACCACAAATGAGTACCATCCTGCACAAAACTCGACTGCACCCCAATGATACAGTCTAGCCTGGGCACTAATTCCCTGTCTGCCACAGCCTGAGCCTGCACCTCCCAACCCACACTCAACAGCTGGCCGAACACTGAGCACATCAGACACACCATGGCCTTAGGGCTTCATCTCTTCCCAACCTCAGTTTTCAGGTCAGAACCTAGAACTTAAATCCAATCACAGTCCAGGAGTGAAAGTGTTGCAGAAATTAGAACTCCATCTTCCCCATTGCCAGAAAACTTGTGGTTCCCATACTGTGCAACGTTCATTGTAGGAGGCACCAGCATGGTACCTAAGGCCACGCCCTGACTTGAGGGGATCCTTGGGCACAAAACCACATTGTGAAACTCAGTGTGAGACCTATCCTCAAGGAAGGCCTCTCAGTGTCTGGACCAAGAGCCCACATAAGGGGCTTGCCATGTTCTTAGCTCCCAATGTTAACCAGAGGTCTGTTTGTCCTGTTGCCCCCACCCACGACTCTGCTCTGGAATCCCTCTTTTGGTGGTCCACCGGAGGTTAAAAAAAATAAATAAATAAAAAACAAAAAAATTAAACAAAAAAAACCCAGAAAGACCTCCTCCCTTCCCACAGAGTGACACCAAACTCTTGGGATTGGGTCAAATCCCCAGAAAGGGAGCCTCATCGATGGCCCATGAGGACACCCCGACATTCCATGGCAATCGGTGACACATTTCCAGAAAAAAAAAAAAAAAAAGCATGAGCACGCACCTCACATTCGCCCTTTGTTTATATCCCGAAGAGTTCTCCTCACGGTCTATAGATCGGGCCGGCCATACCTACATCCCCCAACCTAAGTGGAGTTTGTGTTTTCAGACTTTTGTCCAAATAGCCCTGGACCACACACGCTCCACACTTGGGTCCCTGGAGCCACACCTCAGGACTGTGCTTCCCTTTCAAGGGAATTCTTCCCATTCCATTGGCCACAACCTTGCAAATGAGGAAAAACCTCCAAAGTCACCGAGGCCATCCCAATAGTGTAGGCCGCCCAGGACAAACAGGGGTGATCTCAAACCAGCTGAGCAACTACCTCCACTCAGACAACAGATGTCCCCAGAGAAGAATATTGAACCGGACAGGCCCCTAGGCCCTAATCAGATCCATTGCTTTGGTTTCCAGGCATCTCTCCTCAGAGGCCTCGTTTCCAATACCAGCATATGGTGGTTTCCTGAGGCACCAATAAGAACAAATCTCGTCTCCCCATGGAAAACTTGCTCATTGGAGCTTTGTCATAACCTCTGGTTAGGAGAATCCTTCAGGGCCCTGGTGCCACTGCCCCATACCAAGGTCTCCATGGACTCAAACCAACATTAAGTCCATCCTCAGGAAAGTCCATTTCAACTCAGCCCCCTCTGTTGCTACCCCAAGCCAGCAGATCAAACGTTTCTTGTTGCTAGGATACAACTGGAATGTGAGGCTGGCTGCCCAGTCATCCATACTTAGAACCCTGTTCTGGAAAAATACCTTATAAGACGTCCTGGAGCCATCCAACAAATCTTAATTGTCCCACAGAAGGAATCCTTGCGGTTTGGAGCATCTCACAACTCCAATAGTGGGAAAACCCCCATGGCCTCCTAATGCCCCCCCTTCCTGAAGGGGCCAAATGGACAGAAACTCAAACCTGAGCCAAAGTCTGAACCTCGACCTGACTTCAGACGCATGAGATCTCAATTCAGCTCTGCAGAGTGTGCCTGCCATGTCCTTGTCCCGAAAACTAAGCCGAGCTTGTGTTCTCAGACTTCCGTCCTCACTCTCCTGGCCCACAAGCCCTCCAGTTTGGGATTTCCAAAGCCACAATGCAGCACTCTGCCTGCCCTCCAGAAGAAAAACTTTGCCCTATGCTGCTAATAAGAAACCCCAAATGATTTTCTAATGCATGCCACTCGATTGTAAAGCAATTATACAGCCCACCCTGTATACTAATGCCCTGTCTGGCACAGCCTGAGACAAGACATCCCAAACGACACCCAGACATCTGGCCCCAACCTGGACACATAGGACCCGCTATGGCTGTAGTTCGTCATCTCTTCCCAACCTCGGTTTTCAGGCTTCAGAACCTAGACCTTATCTCCAATCACTGCCCAGGGGTGAACGTGATGCAGAAATTAGAATTCCTCCTTCCCCATGGCCAGAAACATTGTGGTTGGCATGTTGTCCAACGTTCAATGTGGGAAAACCTGCATTGTCCGAAAGGCCACGCAAGTGCTTGAGGGCCGCCTAGGGCACAGACATGCATTGTGACCTGCAGCATGAGTCCCGTATTAAAGTAACGCCTCACAGTGGCTGGAACAAGATCCTGCATATGGGGCTTGTCATATCCATAGGCCCCCAGGCTTAACCAGAGGGCGAGTATTCCAGTTGTCAGTACCCACTGCTATGCTCTAGGATCCCTCTACTGGGGGGACACATGAAGCAGAAAAAAGGACACTTCCCTTCCCACAGAATGACCCCAAACTCTTGGGGGCTGGACAAACTACCAGAGAGGGAGACTTCTACGACCCATGAGGCAACTCCTACATTAAACGGCCATTGTGGACAAAACATCCAGAGACAAAAGCCTGAGCGACTGCCTAACTCTCACCCTTCTTTCATATCCAGAGGAGCTCCCCTCATGGACTGTAGATCAGGCCTGCTGTAACCTCGGCCCCAAACCTGAGCTGAGTTAGGGTTTTTGGATGTCTGTCTGCACAGCCATGGCCCACACAGCCTCCAGGCTGGGGTCTCTGGAGCCACACCACAGAACAGTGCCTGCTCTCTCCTAAGAACTGCCCATTCCATTGGCCACAACTCGACAAAATAGTAGAAACCTCAAGGTCCCCAAGGACATCCCACTACCGCAATTCGCACTGGACAAATAGGGGCATTATGACACAAGCTGAGCAACTACTACCTCCATGCAGACACACAGACAGATATCCGCAGAGACAGAAGATTGAACCAGACAGGCCCCTAGGCCCTATTATGAACTCTTGCTTTGGTGTCCAGGTATCACTCCTCAGAGGCCTGGGTTCGAAGACCAGCATACGGGGCTTTCCTGAGGCACCAGACAGAAGACCTCTCATCTCCACATGGGAAGCTTCCTTGTTGGAGTTGTGTCAAGCCCTTCGGGTTGGAGAATCCTGCAGAGTCCCTTAGCTACTGCCACATTCCAAGGTCTCCATGGCCACCAACCCACATTATGACTCATCCTCAGGAGAGTCCATTTAAACTCAGCCTTCTGGGTAGCTCACCCAAGAGCCCGCAGATTGAGCGTGCCTTGTCTCGACCAGGCAATGGGAAGGTGAGTTGGCGTTTCTCGGCATCCATGCTTAGGGCCCTGCTCTCAAGTCTTTCTGTATGGGGCAGCCTGGAACCATCCAATAGTACTCGACTGTCCTGAAGAAGGAAACTTTGAAGTTTGGAGCAGCTCACAACTCCCAGCGCAGGGAAACCTCCCTGGCCTCATGACGCCCCCACCCCCATCGGGAAGGGGCCGTCATGGACACAAACTCCAGCTTGAGGCAACATCTGATAATCGCCCTGACCTCACCTGCAGGAGATCTCGATTCAGCCTCTGCAGAGTGGGCCTGCCATGCTCTTGGCCCCAAAACTCGTGCTAGCTTGTGTTTTCAGACTTCCTTCCTCACAATCCTGGCCACACCCCTCCAGTTTGGCAATTCTGGAGACACAATGCAGCACTCTGCCTGCCCTCCAGAAGAAAAATGTTGCCCTATAGGGCTAACCAGAAACGCCAAATGAGTAACAACCTGCATGCCACTCGACCATACCCCAATTATACAGTCTAGCCTGTGCACTAAAGCCCTGTCTGACACAGCCTGAGGGCATACCTCCAGTCCAACACCCAGACAGCTGGCCGTAAGACAGAGCATATCACACCCACAATGGCTTTAGGCCATCATCTCTACCCAACCTCAGTTTTCACCTTCAGAACCTAGACCTTATCTCCACTCACTGCTCAGGAGTGAACGTGATGCAAGAATCAGAACTTCTCCTTCGCCTTGGCAAGAAACCTAGTGGTTGGCATGTTGTCCAATGTTCATTGTAGGAGAAAGCAGCATGGACTATGAGGCTCCACCTATCCCTGAGGGCCACAATTTGCACAAACACACAATTTGACCCTCAGCGTGAGCCCTATCCTCATGTAAAGCCTCTTAGTGACTGGAACAACAGCCCACATATGGGGCTTGCCAAGCCCCTAGTCCCCCAATCTCAACCAGAGTTCGAGATGTCTAGTCACCCCTACTCAGGGCTCTACTCTGGAATCCCTCTTTGGTGGAACACCTGAGGTAAAAAAAAAAAAATACAGAAAGGACTTCCCATCCACAGAATGATCCCAACCACTTGGGATCAGGCCAAATCACCAGAGAAAGAATTGTCCATGGCCCTTGAGGACACCCCGACATTCCACGCCCACCGTTGACACAAAATCCAGAGACAAAAGCCTGAGCAAGCGCCACATACTCGACCTTTGTTCATAGCCCGGAAAATTCTCACGGTCTGTAGATCGAGCCTTCATACATACATCCCCAAACCTAAGCTGAATTTGTGTTTTCAGGCTTCTGTCCCCACAGTCCTGGCCCACACACCATCCAAGCTGGGGCCCCTGGAGCCACACCTCAGGACTGTGGCTTCCCTCTCCAGGGGAATTCTGCCATTTCCATTGGCCACAACCCTATAGATTAGGAGAATCCTCCAAACTCCCCCAGGCCATCCGAATTGTGTTGGCTGCCCAGGACACACAGGGATGATCTTTCACAAGTTAGGAAACCACCTCCATTCAGACCCAGAGACAGATATCCCCATAGAATAAGATTGAACTGGACGGGCACTTAGGCCCTAATTAGGTCCATTGCTTTTGATTCCAGTCATCTCTCCTCAGAGGCCTGGTTTCCAATACCAGCATATGGGAGATTCCTTAGGCACTCATCAAAACAATTCTCTTCTCTACATAGGAAACATACTCTTTACAGCTCCATCAAAACCTCCGATTATGAACATCCCTCAAGGCCCCGGATCAAGCACCCCATTCCAAGGTCTACATGGACACAAATGCACATTATGACCCATCCTCAACTCACCCATTTCAACACACCCGCCTCGGTTGCTCCCCTAGATCCAGCAGATCGAACTTCCTTGGCTCTATGAGACACCTGGAATGGGAGGCAGGCTGCCCAGGCATCCATCCTTAGAACCCTGCTCTGAATAACTTCCTTATGGGATGTCCTGGAGCCATCCAACAGGTCTCGAGTGTCCCACAGAAGGAATCATTGTGGTTTGGAGCATCTCACAATTCCCATCGTGGGAAAACCTCCATGTCCTTGTGACACCCTCCCCTTCATGAAGGGGCCATCATGGACAGAAACTCCGACCTAAGAAAACGTCTGATCCTAGCTCTGTCTTCAGGTGTACGGGATCTTGAATCATCTCTGCAGAGGGTGCCTGCCGTCCCCTCACCCCGAAATCTAAGTCTGGCTTGTGTTCTCAGAATTTTTTTTTCACACTCCTGGCCCACAAGCCTTCCAGTTTGAGAATTCTGGAGCCACTATGTGGCACTGTTTCTTCCCTCCAGAAGAAAAACTTTGCCCTCTGGGGCTACCCAGTAACCACAAATGAGTACCATCCTGCACAAAACTCGACTGCACCCCAATGATACAGTCTAGCCTGGGCACTAATTCCCTGTCTGCCACAGCCTGAGCCTGCACCTCCCAACCCACACTCAACAGCTGGCCGAACACTGAGCACATCAGACACACCATGGCCTTAGGGCTTCATCTCTTCCCAACCTCAGTTTTCAGGTCAGAACCTAGAACTTAAATCCAATCACAGTCCAGGAGTGAAAGAGTTGCAGAAATTAGAACTCCATCTTCCCCATTGCCAGAAAACTTGTGGTTCCCATACTGTGCAACGTTCAGTGTAGGAGAAACCAGCATGGTACATTAGGCCACGCCCTCACTTGAGGGGCTCCTTGGGCAAAAAAACACATTGTGAATCTCAGTGTGAGACCTATCCTCAAGGAAGGCCTCTCAGTGTCTGGACCAAGAGCCCACATAAGGGGCTTGCCATGTTCTTAGCTCCCAATGTTAACCAGAGGTCTGTTTGTCCTGTTGCCCCCACCCACGACTCTGCTCTGGAATCCCTCTTTTGGTGGTCCACCGGAGGTTAAAAAAAATAAATAAATAAAAAACAAAAAAATTAAACAAAAAAAAAAAAACCAGAAAGGCCTCCTCCCTTCCTACAGAGTGACACCAAACTCTTGGGATTGGGTCAAATCCCCAGAAAGGGAGCCTCATCGATGGCCCATGAGGACACCCCGACATTCCATGGCAATGGGTGACACATTTCCAGAAAAAAAAAAAAAAACAAAAGCATGAGCACGCACCTCACATTCGCCCTTTGTTCATATCCCGAAGAGGTCTCCTCACGGTCTATAGATCGGGCCGGCCATACCTACATCCCCCAACCTAAGTGGAATTTGTGTTTTCAGACTTTTGTCCAAATAGCCCTGGACCACACACGCTCCACACTTGGGTCCCTGGAGCCACACCTCAGGACTGTGCTTCCCTTTCAAGGGAATTCTTCCCATTCCATTGGCCACAACCTTGCAAATGAGGAAAAACCTCCAAAGTCACCGAGGCCATCCCAATAGTGTAGGCCGCCCAGGACAAACAGGGGTGATCTCAAACCAGCTGAGCAACTACCTCCACTCAGACAACAGATGTCCCCAGAGAAGAATATTGAACCAGACAGGCCCCTAGGCCCTAATCAGATCTATTGCTTTGGTTTCCAGGCATCTCTCCTCAGAGGCCTCGTTTCCAATTCCAGCATATGGTGGTTTCCTGAGGCACCAATAAGAACAAATCAGGTCTCCCCATGGAAAACTTGCTCATTGGAGCTTTGTCATAACCTCTGGTTAGGAGAATCCTTCAGGGCCCTGGTGCCACTGCCCCATACCAAGGTCTCCATGGACTCAAACCAACATTAAGTCCATCCTCAGGAAAGTCCATTTCAACTCAGCCCCCTCTGTTGCTACCCCAATCCAGCAGATCAAACGTTTCTTGTTGCTAGGAGACAATTGGAATGTGAGGCTGGCTGCCCAGGCATCCATACTTAGAACCCTGTTCTGGAAAAATACCTTATAAGACGTCCTGGAGCCATCCAACAAATCTTAATTGTCCCACAGAAGGAATCCTTGCGGTTTGGAGCATCTCACAACTCCAATAGTGGGAAAACCCCCATGGCCTCATAATGCCCCCCCTTCCTGAAGGGGCCAAATGGACAGAAACTCAAACCTGAGCCAAAGTCTGAACCTCGACCTGACTTCAGACGCATGAGATCTCAATTCAGCTCTGCAGAGTGTGCCTGCCATGTCCTTGCCCCGAAAACTAAGCCGAGCTTGTGTTCTCAGACTTCCGTCCTCACTCTCCTGGCCCACAAGCCCTCCAGTTTGGGATTTCCGAAGCCACAATGCAGCACTCTGCCTGCCCTCCAGAAGAAAAACTTTGCCCTATGCTGCTAATAAGAAACCCCAAATGATTTTCTAATGCATGCCACTCGATTGTAAAGCAATTTTACAGCCCACCCTGTATACTAATGCCCTGTCTGGCACAGCCTGAGACAAGACATCCCAAACGACACCCAGACATCTGGCCCCAACCTGGACACATAGGACCCGCTATGGCTGTAGTTCGTCATCTCTTCCCAACCTCGGTTTTCAGGCTTCAGAACCTAGACCTTATCTCCAATCACTGCCCAGGGGTGAACGTGATGCAGAAATTAGAATTCCTCCTTCCCCATGGCCAGAAACATTGTGGTTGGCATGTTGTCCAACGTTCAATGCGGGAAAACCTGCATTGTCCGAAAGGCCACGCCAGTGCTTGAGGGCCGCCTAGGGCACAGACATGCATTGTGACCTGCAGCGTGAGTCCCGTATTAAAGTAACGCCTCACAGGCTGGAACAAGATCCTGCATATGGGGCTTGTCATATCCATAGGCCCCCAGGCTTAACCAGAGGGCGAGTATTCCAGTTGTCAGTACCCACTTCTATGCTCTAGAATCCCTCTACTGGGGGGACACATGAAGCAGAAAACAGGACACTTCCCTTCCCACAGAATGACCCCAAACTCTTGGGGGCTGGACAAACTACCAGAGAGGGAGACTTCTACGACCCATGAGGCAACTCCTACATTAAACGGCCATTGTGGACAAAACATCCAGAGACAAAAGCCTGAGCGACTGCCTCCCTCTCACCCTTCTTTCATATCCAGAGGAGCTCCCCTCATGGACTGTAGATCAGGCCTGCCGTAACCTCGGCCCCAAACCTGAGCTGAGTTAGGGTTTTTGGATGTCTGTCTGCACAGCCATGGCCCACACAGCCTCCAGGCTGGGGTCTCTGGAGCCACACCACAGAACAGTGCCTGCTCTCTCCTAAGAACTGCCCATTCCATTGGCCACAACTCGACAAAATAGTAGAAACCTCAAGGTCCCCAATGACATCCCACTACCGCAAGACGCACTGGACAAATAGGGGCATTATGACACAAGCTGAGCAACTACTACCTCCATGCAGACACACAGACAGATATCCGCAGAAACAGAAGATTGAACCAGACAGGCCCCTAGGCCCTATTATGAACTCTTGCTTTGGTGTCCAGGTATCACTCCTCAGAGGCCTGGGTTCGAAGACCAGCATACGGGGCTTTCCTGAGGCACCAGACAGAAGACCTCTCATCTCCACATGGGAAGCTTCCTTGTTGGAGTTGTGTCAAGCCCTTCGGGTTGGAGAATCCTGCAGAGTCCCTTAGCTACTGCCACATTCCAAGGTCTCCATGGCCACCAACCCACATTATGACTCATCCTCAGGAGAGTCCATTTAAACTCAGCCTTCTGGGTAGCTCACCCAAGAGCCCGAGATTGAGCGTGCCTTGTCTCGACCAGGCAATGGGAAGGTGAGTTGGCGTTTCTCGGCATCCATGCTTAGGGCCCTGCTCTCAAGTCTTTCTGTATGGGGCAGCCTGGAACCATCCAATAGTACTCGACTGTCCTGAAGAAGGAAACTTTGAAGTTTGGAGCAGCTCACAACTCCCAGCGCAGGGAAACCTCCCTGGCCTCATGACGCCCCCACCCCCATCGGGAAGGGGCCGTCATGGACACAAACTCCAGCTTGAGGCAACATCTGATAATCGCCCTGACCTCACCTGCAGGAGATCTCGATTCAGCCTCTGCAGAGTGGGCCTGCCATGCTCTTGGCCCCAAAACTCGTGCTAGCTTGTGTTTTCAGACTTCCTTCCTCACAATCCTGGCCACACCCCTCCAGTTTGGCAATTCTGGAGACACAATGCAGCACTCTGCCTGCCCTCCAGAAGAAAAATGTTGCCCTATAGGGCTAACCAGAAACGCCAAATGAGTAACAACCTGCATGCCACTCGACCATACCCCAATTATACAGTCTAGCCTGTGCACTAAAGCCCTGTCTGACACAGCCTGAGGGCAGACCTCCAGTCCAACACCCAGACAGCTGCCCGTAACACAGAGCATATCACACCCACAATGGCTTTAGGCCATCATCTCTACCCAACCTCAGTTTTCACCTTCAGAACCTAGACCTTATCTCCACTCACTGCTCAGGAGTGAACGTGATGCAAGAATCAGAAATTCTCCTTCGCCTTGGCAAAAAACCTAGTGGTTGGCATGTTGTCCAATGTTCATTGTAGGAGAAAGCAGCATGGACTATGAGGCCCCACCTATCCCTGAGGGCCCAAATTTGCACCAGCACACATTGTGACCCTCAGCGTGAGCCCTATCCTCATGTAAAGCCTATTAGTGACTTGAACAACAGCCCACATATGGGGCTTGCCAAGCCCCTAGTCCCCCAATCTCAACCAGAGTTCGAGATGTCTAGTCACCCCTACTCAGGGCTCTACTCGGGAATCCCTCTTTGGTGGGACACCTGAGGTAAAAAAAAAAAAAATACAGAAAGGACTCTTCCCATCCACAGAATGATCCCAACCACTTGGGATCAGGCCAAATCACCAGAGAAAGAATTGTCCATGGCCCTTGAGGACACCCCGACATTCCACGGCCACCATTGACACAAAATCCAGAGACAAAACCCTGAGCAAGCGCCACATACTCGCCCTTTGTTCATAGCCCGGAAAATTCTCACGGTCTGTAGATCGAGCCTTCATACATACATCCCCAAACCTAAGCTGAGTTTGTGTTTTCAGACTTCTGTCCCCACAGTCCTGGCCCACACACCATCCAAGCTGGGGCCCCTGGAGCCACACCTCAGGACTGTGGCTTCCCTCTCCAGGGGAATTCTGCCATTTCCATTGGCCACAACCCTATAGATTAGGAGAATCCTCCAAACTCCCCCAGGCCATCCGAATTGTGTTGGCTGCCCAGGACACACAGGGATGATCTTTCACAAGTTAGGAAACCACCTCCACTCAGACCCAGAGACAGATATCCCCATAGAATAAGATTGAACTGGACGGGCACTTAGGCCCTAATTAGGTCCATTGCTTTTGATTCCAGTCATCTCTCCTCAGAGGCCTGGTTTCCAATACCAGCATATGGGAGATTCCTTAGGCACTCATCAAAACAATTCTCTTCTCTACATAGGAAACATACTCTTTACAGCTCCATCAAAACCTCCGGTTATGAACATCCCTCAAGGCCCCGGATCAAGCACCCCATTCCAAGGTCTACATGGACACAAATGCACATTATGACCCATCCTCAACTCACCCATTTCAACACACCCGCCTCGGTTGCTCCCCTAGATCCAGCAGATCGAACTTGCCTTGGCTCTATGAGACACCTGGAATGGGAGGCAGGCTGCCCAGGCATCCATCCTTAGAACCCTGCTCTGAATAACTTCCTTATGGGATGTCCTGGAGCCATCCAACAGGTCTCGAGTGTCCCACAGAAGGAATCATTGTGGTTTGGAGCATCTCACAATTCGCATCGTGGGAAAACCTCCATGTCCTTGTGACACCCTCCCCTTCATGAAGGGGCCATCATGGACAGAAACTCCGACCTAAGAAAACGTCTGATCCTAGCTCTGTCTTCAGGTGTACGGGATCTTGAATCATCTCTGCAGAGGGTGCCTGCCGTCCCCTCACCCCGAAATCTAAGTCTGGCTTGTGTTCTCAGAATTTTTTCCTCACACTCCTGGCCCACAAGCCTTCCAGTTTGAGAATTCTGGAGCCACTATGTGGCACTGTTTCTTCCCTCCAGAAGAAAAACGTTGCCCTCTGGGGCTACCCAGTAACCACAAATGAGTACCATCCTGCACAAAACTCGACTGCACCCCAATGATACAGTCTAGCCTGGGCACTAATTCCCTGTCTGCCACAGCCTGAGCCTGCACCTCCCAACCCACACTCAACAGCTGGCCGAACACTGAGCACATCAGACACACCATGGCCTTAGGGCTTCATCTCTTCCCAACCTCAGTTTTCAGGTCAGAACCTAGAACTTAAATCCAATCACAGTCCAGGAGTGAAAGTGTTGCAGAAATTAGAACTCCATCTTCCCCATTGCCAGAAAACTTGTGGTTCCCATACTGTGCAACGTTCAGTGTAGGAGAAACCAGCATGGTACATTAGGCCACGCCCTCACTTGAGGGGCTCCTTGGGCAAAAAAACACATTGTGAAACTCAGTGTGAGACCTATCCTCAAGGAAGGCCTCTCAGTGTCTGGACCAAGAGCCCACATAAGGGGCTTGCCATGTTCTTAGCTCCCAATGTTAACCAGAGGTCTGTTTGTCCTGTTGCCCTCCCAAGACTCTGCTCTGGAATCCCTCTTTTGGTGGTCCACCGGAGGTTAAAAAAATTAAATAAATAAAAAACAAAAAAATTAAACAAAAAAAAACCAGAAAGACCTCCTCCCTTCCCACAGAGTGACACCAAACTCTTGGGATTGGGTCAAATCCCCAGAAAGGGAGCCTCATCGATGGCCCATGAGGACACCCCGACATTCCATGGCAATCGGTGACACATTTCCAGAAAAAAAAAAAAAAAAGCATGAGCACGCACCTCACATTCGCCCTTTGTTCATATCCCGAAGAGGTCTCCTCACGGTCTATAGATCGGGCCGGCCATACCTACATCCCCCAACCTAAGTGGAGTTTGTCTTTTCAGACTTTTGTCCAAATAGCCCTGGACCACACACGCTCCACACTTGGGTCCCTGGAGCCACACCTCAGGACTGTGCTTCCCTTTCAAGGGAATTCTTCCCATTCCATTGGCCACAACCTTGCAAATGAGGAAAAACCTCCAAAGTCACCGAGGCCATCCCAATAGTGTAGGCCGCCCAGGACAAACAGGGGTGATCTCAAACCAGCTGAGCAACTACCTCCACTCAGACAACAGATGTCCCCAGAGAAGAATATTGAACCAGACAGGCCCCTAGGCCCTAATCAGATCCATTGCTTTGGTTTCCAGGCATCTCTCCTCAGAGGCCTCGTTTCCAATACCAGCATATGGTGGTTTCCTGAGGCACCAATAAGAACAAATCTCGTCTCCCCATGGAAAACTTGCTCATTGGAGCTTTGTCATAACCTCTGGTTAGGAGAATCCTTCAGGGCCCTGGTGCCACTGCCCCATACCAAGGTCTCCATGGACTCAAACCAACATTAAGTCCATCCTCAGGAAAGTCCATTTCAACTCAGCCCCCTCTGTTGCTACCCCAAGCCAGCAGATCAAACGTTTCTTGTTGCTAGGATACAATTGGAATGTGAGGCTGGCTGCCCAGGCATCCATACTTAGAACCCTGTTCTGGAAAAATACCTTATAAGACGTCCTGGAGCCATCCAACAAATCTTAATTGTCCCACAGAAGGAATCCTTGCGGTTTGGAGCATCTCACAACTCCAATAGTGGGAAAACCCCCATGGCCTCATAATGCCCCCCCTTCCTGAAGGGGCCAAATGGACAGAAACTCAAACCTGAGCCAAAGTCTGAACCTCGACCTGACTTCAGACGCATGAGATCTCAATTCAGCTCTGCAGAGTGTGCCTGCCATGTCCTTGCCCCGAAAACTAAGCCGAGCTTGTGTTCTCAGACTTCCGTCCTCACTCTCCTGGCCCACAAGCCCTCCAGTTTGGGATTTCCGAAGCCACAATGCAGCACTCTGCCTGCCCTCCAGAAGAAAAACTTTGCCCTATGCTGCTAATAAGAAACCCCAAATGATTTTCTAATGCATGCCACTCGATTGTAAAGCAATTTTACAGCCCACCCTGTATACTAATGCCCTGTCTGGCACAGCCTGAGACAAGACATCCCAAACGACACCCAGACATCTGGCCCCAACCTGGACACATAGGACCCGCTATGGCTGTAGTTCGTCATCTCTTCCCAACCTCGGTTTTAAGGCTTCAGAACCTAGACCTTATCTCCAATCACTGCCCAGGGGTGAACGTGATGCAGAAATTAGAATTCCTCCTTCCCCATGGCCAGAAACCTTGTGGTTGGCATGTTGTCCAACGTTCAATGTGGGAAAACCTGCATTGTCCGAAAGGCCACGCAAGTGCTTGAGGGCCGCCTAGGGCACAGACATGCATTGTGACCTGCAGCGTGAGTCCCGTATTAAAGTAACGCCTCACAGTGGCTGGAAGAAGATCCTGCATATGGGGCTTGTCATATCCATAGGCCCCCAGGCTTAACCAGAGGCCGAGTATTCCAGTTGTCAGTACCCACTGCTATGCTCTAGAATCCCTCTACTGGGGGGACACATGAAGCAGAAAACAGGACACTTCCCTTCCCACAGAATGACCCCAAACTCTTGGGGGCTGGACAAACTACCAGAGAGGGAGACTTCTACGACCCATGAGGCAACTCCTACATTAAACGGCCATTGTGGACAAAACATCCAGAGACAAAAGCCTGAGCGACTGCCTCCCTCTCACCCTTCTTTCATATCCAGAGGAGCTCCCCTCATGGACTGTAGATCAGGCCTGCCGTAACCTCGGCCCCAAACCTGAGCTGAGTTAGGGTTTTTGGATGTCTGTCTGCACAGCCATGGCCCACACAGCCTCCAGGCTGGGGTCTCTGGAGCCACACCACAGAACAGTGCCTGCTCTCTCCTAAGAACTGCCCATTCCATTGGCCACAACTCGACAAAATAGTAGAAACCTCAAGGTCCCCAAGGACATCCCACTACCGCAATTCGCACTGGACAAATAGGGGCATTATGACACAAGCTGAGCAACTACTACCTCCATGCAGACACACAGACAGATATCCGCAGAGACAGAAGATTGAACCAGACAGGCCCCTAGGCCCTATTATGAACTCTTGCTTTGGTGTCCAGGTATCACTCCTCAGAGGCCTGGGTTCGAAGACCAGCATACGGGGCTTTCCTGAGGCACCAGACAGAAGACCTCTCATCTCCACATGGGAAGCTTCCTTGTTGGAGTTGTGTCAAGCCCTTCGGGTTGGAGAATCCTGCAGAGTCCCTTAGCTACTGCCACATTCCAAGGTCTCCATGGCCACCAACCCACATTATGACTCATCCTCAGGAGAGTCCATTTAAACTCAGCCTTCTGGGTAGCTCACCCAAGAGCCCGCAGATTGAGCGTGCCTTGTCTCGACCAGGCAATGGGAAGGTGAGTTGGCGTTTCTCGGCATCCATGCTTAGGGCCCTGCTCTCAAGTCTTTCTGTATGGGGCAGCCTGGAACCATCCAATAGTACTCGACTGTCCTGAAGAAGGAAACTTTGAAGTTTGGAGCAGCTCACAACTCCCAGCGCAGGGAAACCTCCCTGGCCTCATGACGCCCCCACCCCCATCGGGAAGGGGCCTTCATGGACACAAACTCCAGCTTGAGGCAACATCTGATAATCGCCCAGACCTCACCTGCAGGAGATCTCGATTCAGCCTCTGCAGAGTGGGCCTGCCATGCTCTTGGCCCCAAAATTCGTGCTAGCTTGTGTTTTCAGACTTCCTTCCTCACAATCCTGGCCACACCCCTCCAGTTTGGCAATTCTGGAGACACAATGCAGCACTCTGCCTGCCCTCCAGAAGAAAAATGTTGCCCTATAGGGCTAACCAGAAACGCCAAATGAGTAACAACCTGCATGCCACTCGACCATACCCCAATTATACAGTCTAGCCTGTGCACTAAAGCCCTGTCTGACACAGCCTGAGGGCATACCTCCAGTCCAACACCCAGACAGCTGGCCGTAAGACAGAGCATATCACACCCACAATGGCTTTAGGCCATCATCTCTACCCAACCTCAGTTTTCACCTTCAGAACCTAGACCTTATCTCCACTCACTGCTCAGGAGTGAACGTGATGCAAGAATCAGAAATTCTCCTTCGCCTTGGCAAAAAACCTAGTGGTTGGCATGTTGTCCAATGTTCATTGTAGGAGAAAGCAGCATGGACTATGAGGCCCCACCTATCCCTAAGGGCCCAAATTTGCACAAACACACATTGTGACCCTCAGCGTGAGCCCTATCCTCATGTAAAGCCTATTAGTGACTGGAACAACTGCCCACATATGGGGCTTGCCAAGCCCCTAGTCCCCCAATCTCAACCAGAGTTCGAGATGTCTAGTCAACCCTACTCAGGGCTCTACTCGGGAATCCCTCTTTGGTGGGACACCTGAGGTAAAAAAACAAAAAAAATACAGAAAGGACTCTTCCCATCCACAGAATGATCCCAACCACTTGGGATCAGGCCAAATCACCAGAGAAAGAATTGTCCATGGCCCTTGAGGACACCCCGACATTCCACGGCCACCATTGACACAAAATCCAGAGACAAAACCCTGAGCAAGCGCCACATACTCGCCCTTTGTTCATAGCCCGGAAAATTCTCACGGTCTGTAGATCGAGCCTTCATACATACATCCCCAAACCTAAGCTGAGTTTGTGTTTTCAGACTTCTGTCCCCACAGTCCTGGCCCACACACCATCCAAGCTGGGGCCCCTGGAGCCACACCTCAGGACTGTGGCTTCCCTCTCCAGGGGAATTCTGCCATTTCCATTGGCCACAACCCTATAGATTAGGAGAATCCTCCAAACTCCCCCAGGCCATCCGAATTGTGTTGGCTGCCCAGGACACACAGGGATGATCTTTCACAAGTTAGGAAACCACCTCCACTCAGACCCAGAGACAGATATCCCCATAGAATAAGATTGAACTGGACGGGCACTTAGGCCCTAATTAGGTCCATTGCTTTTGATTCCAGTCATCTCTCCTCAGAGGCCTGGTTTCCAATACCAGCATATGGGAGATTCCTTAGGCACTCATCAAAACAATTCTCTTCTCTACATAGGAAACATACTCTTTACAGCTCCATCAAAACCTCCGGTTATGAACATCCCTCAAGGCCCCGGATCAAGCACCCCATTCCAAGGTCTACATGGACACAAATGCACATTATGACCCATCCTCAACTCACCCATTTCAACACACCCGCCTCGGTTGCTCCCCTAGATCCAGCAGATCGAACTTGCCTTGGCTCTATGAGACACCTGGAATGGGAGGCAGGCTGCCCAGGCATCCATCCTTAGAACCCTGCTCTGAATAACTTCCTTATGGGATGTCCTGGAGCCATCCAACAGGTCTCGAGTGTCCCACAGAAGGAATCATTGTGGTTTGGAGCATCTCACAATTCCCATCGTGGGAAAACCTCCATGTCCTTGTGACACCCTCCCCTTCATGAAGGGGCCATCATGGACAGAAACTCCGACCTAAGAAAACGTCTGATCCTAGCTCTGTCTTCAGGTGTACGGGATCTTGAATCATCTCTGCAGAGGGTGCCTGCCGTCCCCTCACCCCGAAATCTAAGTCTGGCTTGTGTTCTCAGAATTTTTTCCTCACACTCCTGGCCCACAAGCCTTACAGTTTGAGAATTCTGGAGCCACTATGTGGCACTGTTTCTTCCCTCCAGAAGAAAAACGTTGCCCTCTGGGGCTACCCAGTAACCACAAATGAGTACCATCCTGCACAAAACTCGACTGCACCCCAATGATACAGTCTAGCCTGGGCACTAATTCCCTGTCTGCCACAGCCTGAGCCTGCACCTCCCAACCCACACTCAACAGCTGGCCGAACACTGAGCACATCAGACACACCATGGCCTTAGGGCTTCATCTCTTCCCAACCATAGTTTTCAGGTCAGAACCTAGAACTTAAATCCAATCACAGTCCAGGAGTGAAAGTGCTGCAGAAATTAGAACTCTATCTTCCCCATTGCCAGAAAACTTGTGGTTCCCATACTGTGCAACGTTCAGTGTAGGAGAAACCAGCATGGTACATTAGGCCACGCCCTCACTTGAGGGGCTCCTTGGGCAAAAAAACACATTGTGAATCTCAGTGTGAGACCTATCCTCAAGGAAGGCCTCTTAGTGTCTGGACCAAGAGCCCACATAAGGGGCTTGCCATGTTCTTAGCTCCCAATGTTAACCAGAGGTCTGTTTGTCCTGTTGCCCCCACCCACGACTCTGCTCTGGAATCCCTCTTTTGGTGGTCCACCGGAGGTTAAAAAAAATAAATAAATAAAAAACAAAAAAATTAAACAAAAAAAACCAGAAAGACCTCCTCCCTTCCCACAGAGTGACACCAAACTCTTGGGATTGGGTCAAATCCCCAGAAAGGGAGCCTCATCGATGGCCCATGAGGACACCCCGACATTCCATGGCAATCGGGACACATTTCCAGAAAAAAAAAAAAAAAACAAAAGCATGAGCACGCACCTCACATTCGCCCTTTGTTTATATCCCGAAGAGTTCTCCTCACGGTCTATAGATCGGGCCGGCCATACCTACATCCCCCAACCTAAGTGGAGTTTGTCTTTTCAGATTTTGTCCAAATAGCCCTGGACCACACACGCTCCACACTTGGGTCCCTGGAGCCACACCTCAGGACTGTGCTTCCCTTTCAAGGGAATTCTTCCCATTCCATTGGCCACAACCTTGCAAATGAGGAAAAACCTCCAAAGTCACCGAGGCCATCCCAATAGTGTAGGCCGCCCAGGACAAACAGGGGTGATCTCAAACCAGCTGAGCAACTACCTCCACTCAGACAACAGATGTCCCCAGAGAAGAATATTGAACCGGACAGGCCCCTAGGCCCTAATCAGATCCATTGCTTTGGTTTCCAGGCATCTCTCCTCAGAGGCCTCGTTTCCAATACCAGCATATGGTGGTTTCCTGAGGCACCAATAAGAACAAATCAGGTCTCCCCATGGAAAACTTGCTCATTGGAGCTTTGTCATAACCTCTGGTTAGGAGAATCCTTCAGGGCCCTGGTGCCACTGCCCCATACCAAGGTCTCCATGGACTCAAACCAACATTAAGTCCATCCTCAGGAAAGTCCATTTCAACTCAGCCCCCTCTGTTGCTACCCCAAGCCAGCAGATCAAACGTTTCTTGTTGCTAGGATACAATTGGAATGTGAGGCTGGCTGCCCAGGCATCCATACTTAGAACCCTGTTCTGGAAAAATACCTTATAAGACGTCCTGGAGCCATCCAACAAATCTTAATTGTCCCACAGAAGGAATCCTTGCGGTTTGGAGCATCTCACAACTCCAATAGTGGGAAAACCCCCATGGCCTCATAATGCCCCCCCTTCCTGAAGGGGCCAAATGGACAGAAACTCAAACCTGAGCCAAAGTCTGAACCTCGACCTGACTTCAGACGCATGAGATCTCAATTCAGCTCTGCAGAGTGTGCCTGCCATGTCCTTGCCCCGAAAACTAAGCCGAGCTTGTGTTCTCAGACTTCCGTCCTCACTCTCCTGGCCCACAAGCCCTCCAGTTTGGGATTTCCGAAGCCACAATGCAGCACTCTGCCTGCCCTCCAGAAGAAAAACTTTGCCCTATGCTGCTAATAAGAAACCCCAAATGATTTTCTAATGCATGCCACTCGATTGTAAAGCAATTTTACAGCCCACCCTGTATACTAATGCCCTGTCTGGCACAGCCTGAGACAAGACATCCCAAACGACACCCAGACATCTGGCCCCAACCTGGACACATAGGACCCGCTATGGCTGTAGTTCGTCATCTCTTCCCAACCTCGGTTTTCAGGCTTCAGAACCTAGACCTTATCTCCAATCACTGCCCAGGGGTGAACGTGATGCAGAAATTAGAATTCCTCCTTCCCCATGGCCAGAAACCTTGTGGTTGGCATGTTGTCCAACGTTCAATGTGGGAAAACCTGCATTGTCCGAAAGGCCACGCAAGTGCTTGAGGGCCGCCTAGGGCACAGACATGCATTGTGACCTGCAGCGTGAGTCCCGTATTAAAGTAACGCCTCACAGTGGCTGGAACAAGATCCTGCATATGGGGCTTGTCATATCCATAGGCCCCCAGGCTTAACCAGAGGGCGAGTATTCCAGTTGTCAGTACCCACTGCTATGCTCTAGAATCCCTCTACTGGGGGGACACATGAAGCAGAAAACAGGACACTTCCCTTCCCACAGAATGACCCCAAACTCTTGGGGGCTGGACAAACTACCAGAGAGGGAGACTTCTACGACCCATGAGGCAACTCCTACATTAAACGGCCATTGTGGACAAAACATCCAGAGACAAAAGCCTGAGCGACTGCCTCCCTCTCACCCTTCTTTCATATCCAGAGGAGCTCCCCTCATGGACTGTAGATCAGGCCTGCCGTAACCTCGGCCCCAAACCTGAGCTGAGTTAGGGTTTTTGGATGTCTGTCTGCACAGCCATGGCCCACACAGCCTCCAGGCTGGGGTCTCTGGAGCCACACCACAGAACAGTGCCTGCTCTCTCCTAAGAACTGCCCATTCCATTGCCCACAACTCGACAAAATAGTAGAAACCTCAAGGTCCCCAAGGACATCCCACTACCGCAATTCGCACTGGACAAATAGGGGCATTATGACACAAGCTGAGCAACTACTACCTCCATGCAGACACACAGACAGATATCCGCAGAGACAGAAGATTGAACCAGACAGGCCGCTAGGCCCTATTATGAACTCTTGCTTTGGTGTCCAGGTATCACTCCTCAGAGGCCTGGGTTCGGAGACCAGCATACGGGGCTTTCCTGAGGCACCAGACAGAAGACCTCTCATCTCCACATGGGAAGCTTCCTTGTTGGAGTTGTGTCAAGCCCTTCGGGTTGGAGAATCCTGCAGAGTCCCTTAGCTACTGCCACATTCCAAGGTCTCCATGGCCACCAACCCACATTATGACTCATCCTCAGGAGAGTCCATTTAAACTCAGCCTTCTGGGTAGCTCACCCAAGAGCCCGCAGATTGAGCGTGCCTTGTCTCGACCAGGCAATGGGAAGGTGAGTTGGCGTTTCTCGGCATCCATGCTTAGGGCCCTCCTCTAAAGTCTTTCTGTATGGGGCAGCCTGGAACCATCCAATAGTACTCGACTGTCCTGAAGAAGGAAACTTTGAAGTTTGGAGCAGCTCACAACTCCCAGCGCAGGGAAACCTCCCTGGCCTCATGACGCCCCCACCCCCATCGGGAAGGGGCCGTCATGGACACAAACTCCAGCTTGAGGCAACATCTGATAATCGCCCTGACCTCACCTGCAGGAGATCTCGATTCAGCCTCTGCAGAGTGGGCCTGCCATGCTCTTGGCCCCAAAACTCGTGCTAGCTTGTGTTTTCAGACTTCCTTCCTCACATTCCTGGCCACACCCCTCCAGTTTGGCAATTCTTGGGACACAATGCAGCACTCTGCCTGCCCTCCAGAAGAAAAATGTTGCCCTATAGGGCTAAACAGAAACGCCAAATGAGTAACAACCTGCATGCCACTCGACCATACCCCAATTATACAGTCTACCCTGTGCACTAAAGCCCTCTCTGACACAGCCTGAGGGCATACCTCCAGTCCAACACCCAGACAGCTGGCCGTAACACAGAGCATATCACACCCACAATGGCTTTAGGCCATCATCTCTACCCAACCTCAGTTTTCACCTTCAGAACCTAGACCTTATCTCCACTCACTGCTCAGGAGTGAACGTGATGCAAGAATCAGAAATTCTCCTTCGCCTTGGCAAAAAACCTAGTGGTTGGCATGTTGTCCAAAGTTCATTGTAGGAGAAAGCAGCATGGACTATGAGGCTCCACCTATCCCTGAGGGCCCAAATTTGCACCAGCACACATTGTGACCCTCAGCGTGAGCCCTATCCTCATGTAAAGCCTATTAGTGACTGGAACAACAGCCCACATATGGGGCTTGCCAATCCCCTAGTCCCCCAATCTCAACCAGAGTTCGAGATGTCTAGTCACCCCTACTCAGGGCTCTACTCGGGAATCCCTCTTTGGTGGGACACCTGAGGTAAAAAAAAAAAAAAATACAGAAAGGACTCTTCCCATCCACAGAATGATCCCAACCACTTGGGATCAGGCCAAATCACCAGAGAAAGAATTGTCCATGGCCCTTGAGGACACCCCGACATTCCACGCAGACCGTTGACACAATATCCAGAGACAAAACCCTGAGCAAGCGCCACATACTCGCCCTTTGTTCATAGCCCGGAAAATTCTCACGGTCTGTAGATCGAGCCTTCATACATACATCCCCAAACCTAAGCTGAGTTTGTGTTTTCAGACTTCTGTCCCCACAGTCCTGGCCCACACACCATCCAAGCTGGGGCCCCTGGAGCCACACCTCAGGACTGTGGCTTCCCTCTCCAGGGGAATTCTGCCATTTCCATTGGCCACAACCCTATAGATTAGGAGAATCCTCCAAACTCCCCCAGGCCATCCGAATTGTGTTGGCTGCCCAGGACACACAGGGATGATCTTTCACAAGTTAGGAAACCACCTCCACTCAGACCCAGAGACAGATATCCCCATAGAATAAGATTGAACTGGACGGGCATTTAGGCCCTAATTAGGTCCATTGCTTTTGATTCCAGTCATCTCTCCTCAGAGGCCTGGTTTCCAATACCAGCATATGGGAGATTCCTTAGGCACTCATCAAAACAATTCTCTTCTCTACATAGGAAACATACTCTTTACAGCTCCATCAAAACCTCCGGTTATGAACATCCCTCAAGGCCCCGGATCAAGCACCCCATTCCAAGGTCTACATGGACACAAATGCACATTATGACCCATCCTCAACTCACCCATTTCAACACACCCGCCTCGGTTGCTCCCCTAGATCCAGCAGATCGAACTTGCCTTGGCTCTATGAGACACCTGGAATGGGAGGCAGGCTGCCCAGGCATCCATCCTTAGAACCCTGCTCTGAATAACTTCCTTATGGGATGTCCTGGAGCCATCCAACAGGTCTCGAGTGTCCCACAGAAGGAATCATTGTGGTTTGGAGCATCTCACAATTCCCATCGTGGGAAAACCTCCATGTCCTTGTGACACCCTCCCCTTCATGAAGGGGCCATCATGGACAGAAACTCCGACCTAAGAAAACGTCTGATCCTAGCTCTGTCTTCAGGTGTACGGGATCTTGAATCATCTCTGCAGAGGGTGCCTGCCGTCCCCTCACCCCGAAATCTAAGTCTGGCTGGTGTTCTCAGAATTTTTTCCTCACACTCCTGGCCCACAAGCCTTCCAGTTTGAGAATTCTGGAGCCACTATGTGGCACTGTTTCTTCCCTCCAGAAGAAAAACGTTGCCCTCTGGGGCTACCCAGTAACCACAAATGAGTACCATCCTGCACAAAACTCGACTGCACCCCAATGATACAGTCTAGCCTGGGCACTAATTCCCTGTCTGCCACAGCCTGAGCCTGCACCTCCCAACCCACACTCAACAGCTGGCCGAACACTGAGCACATCAGACACACCATGGCCTTAGGGCTTCATCTCTTCCCAACCTCAGTTTTCAGGTCAGAACCTAGAACTTAAATCCAATCACAGTCCAGGAGTGAAAGTGCTGCAGAAATTAGAACTCCATCTTCCCCATTGCCAGAAAACTTGTGGTTCCCATACTGTGCAACGTTCAGTGTAGGAGAAACCAGCATGGTACATTAGGCCACGCCCTCACTTGAGGGGCTCCTTGGGCAAAAAAACACATTGTGAATCTCAGTGTGAGACCTATCCTCAAGGAAGGCCTCTTAGTGTCTGGACCAAGAGCCCACATAAGGGGCTTGCCATGTTCTTAGCTCCCAATGTTAACCAGAGGTCTGTTTGTCCTGTTGCCCCCACCCACGACTCTGCTCTGGAATCCCTCTTTTGGTGGTCCACCGGAGGTTAAAAAAAATAAATAAATAAAAAACAAAAAAATTAAACAAAAAAAACCAGAAAGACCTCCTCCCTTCCCACAGAGTGACACCAAACTCTTGGGATTGGGTCAAATCCCCAGAAAGGGAGCCTCATCGATGGCCCATGAGGACACCCCGACATTCCATGGCAATCGGGACACATTTCCAGAAAAAAAAAAAAAACAAAAGCATGAGCACGCACCTCACATTCGCCCTTTGTTTATATCCCGAAGAGTTCTCCTCACGGTCTATAGATCGGGCCGGCCATACCTACATCCCCCAACCTAAGTGGAGTTTGTGTTTTCAGACTTTTGTCCAAATAGCCCTGGACCACACACGCTCCACACTTGGGTCCCTGGAGCCACACCTCAGGACTGTGCTTCCCTTTCAAGGGAATTCTTCCCATTCCATTGGCCACAACCTTGCAAATGAGGAAAAACCTCCAAAGTCACCGAGGCCATCCCAATAGTGTAGGCCGCCCAGGACAAACAGGGGTGATCTCAAACCAGCTGAGCAACTACCTCCACTCAGACAACAGATGTCCCCAGAGAAGAATATTGAACCGGACAGGCCCCTAGGCCCTAATCAGATCCATTGCTTTGGTTTCCAGGCATCTCTCCTCAGAGGCCTCGTTTCCAATACCAGCATATGGTGGTTTCCTGAGGCACCAATAAGAACAAATCAGGTCTCCCCATGGAAAACTTGCTCATTGGAGCTTTGTCATAACCTCTGGTTAGGAGAATCCTTCAGGGCCCTGGTGCCACTGCCCCATACCAAGGTCTCCATGGACTCAAACCAACATTAAGTCCATCCTCAGGAAAGTCCATTTCAACTCAGCCCCCTCTGTTGCTACCCCAAGCCAGCAGATCAAACGTTTCTTGTTGCTAGGATACAATTGGAATGTGAGGCTGGCTGCCCAGGCATCCATACTTAGAACCCTGTTCTGGAAAAATACCTTATAAGACGTCCTGGAGCCATCCAACAAATCTTAATTGTCCCACAGAAGGAATCCTTGCGGTTTGGAGCATCTCACAACTCCAATAGTGGGAAAACCCCCATGGCCTCATAATGCCCCCCCTTCCTGAAGGGGCCAAATGGACAGAAACTCAAACCTGAGCCAAAGTCTGAACCTCGACCTGACTTCAGACGCATGAGATCTCAATTCAGCTCTGCAGAGTGTGCCTGCCATGTCCTTGCCCCGAAAACTAAGCCGAGCTTGTGTTCTCAGACTTCCGTCCTCACTCTCCTGGCCCACAAGCCCTCCAGTTTGGGATTTCCGAAGCCACAATGCAGCACTCTGCCTGCCCTCCAGAAGAAAAACTTTGCCCTATGCTGCTAATAAGAAACCCCAAATGATTTTCTAATGCATGCCACTCAATTGTAAAGCAATTTTACAGCCCACCCTGTATACTAATGCCCTGTCTGGCACAGCCTGAGACAAGACATCCCAAACGACACCCAGACATCTGGCCCCAACCTGGACACATAGGACCCGCTATGGCTGTAGTTCGTCATCTCTTCCCAACCTCGGTTTTAAGGCTTCAGAACCTAGACCTTATCTCCAATCACTGCCCAGGGGTGAACGTGATGCAGAAATTAGAATTCCTCCTTCCCCATGGCCAGAAACCTTGTGGTTGGCATGTTGTCCAACGTTCAATGTGGGAAAACCTGCATTGTCCGAAAGGCCACGCAAGTGCTTGAGGGCCGCCTAGGGCACAGACATGCATTGTGACCTGCAGCGTGAGTCCCGTATTAAAGTAACGCCTCACAGTGGCTGGAAGAAGATCCTGCATATGGGGCTTGTCATATCCATAGGCCCCCAGGCTTAACCAGAGGCCGAGTATTCCAGTTGTCAGTACCCACTGCTATGCTCTAGAATCCCTCTACTGGGGGGACACATGAAGCAGAAAACAGGACACTTCCCTTCCCACAGAATGACCCCAAACTCTTGGGGGCTGGACAAACTACCAGAGAGGGAGACTTCTACGACCCATGAGGCAACTCCTACATTAAACGGCCATTGTGGACAAAACATCCAGAGACAAAAGCCTGAGCGACTGCCTCCCTCTCACCCTTCTTTCATATCCAGAGGAGCTCCCCTCATGGACTGTAGATCAGGCCTGCCGTAACCTCGGCCCCAAACCTGAGCTGAGTTAGGGTTTTTGGATGTCTGTCTGCACAGCCATGGCCCACACAGCCTCCAGGCTGGGGTCTCTGGAGCCACACCACAGAACAGTGCCTGCTCTCTCCTAAGAACTGCCCATTCCATTGGCCACAACTCGACAAAATAGTAGAAACCTCAAGGTCCCCAAGGACATCCCACTACTGCAATTCGCACTGGACAAATAGGGGCATTATGACACAAGCTGAGCAACTACTACCTCCATGCAGACACACAGACAGATATCCGCAGAGACAGAAGATTGAACCAGACAGGCCCCTAGGCCCTATTATGAACTCTTGCTTTGGTGTCCAGGTATCACTCCTCAGAGGCCTGGGTTCGAAGACCAGCATACGGGGCTTTCCTGAGGCACCAGACAGAAGACCTCTCATCTCCACATGGGAAGCTTCCTTGTTGGAGTTGTGTCAAGCCCTTCGGGTTGGAGAATCCTGCAGAGTCCCTTAGCTACTGCCACATTCCAAGGTCTCCATGGCCACCAACCCACATTATGACTCATCCTCAGGAGAGTCCATTTAAACTCAGCCTTCTGGGTAGCTCACCCAAGAGCCCGCAGATTGAGCGTGCCTTGTCTCGACCAGGCAATGGGAAGGTGAGTTGGCGTTTCTCGGCATCCATGCTTAGGGCCCTGCTCTCAAGTCTTTCTGTATGGGGCAGCCTGGAACCATCCAATAGTACTCGACTGTCCTGAAGAAGGAAACTTTGAAGTTTGGAGCAGCTCACAACTCCCAGCGCAGGGAAACCTCCCTGGCCTCATGACGCCCCCACCCCCATCAGGAAGGGGCCTTCATGGACACAAACTCCAGCTTGAGGCAACATCTGATAATCGCCCAGACCTCACCTGCAGGAGATCTCGATTCAGCCTCTGCAGAGTGGGCCTGCCATGCTCTTGGCCCCAAAACTCGTGCTAGCTTGTGTTTTCAGACTTCCTTCCTCACAATCCTGGCCACACCCCTCCAGTTTGGCAATTCTGGAGACACAATGCAGCACTCTGCCTGCCCTCCAGAAGAAAAATGTTGCCCTATAGGGCTAACCAGAAACGCCAAATGAGTAACAACCTGCATGCCACTCGACCATACCCCAATTATACAGTCTAGCCTGTGCACTAAAGCCCTGTCTGACACAGCCTGAGGGCATACCTCCAGTCCAACACCCAGACAGCTGGCCGTAAGACAGAGCATATCACACCCACAATGGCTTTAGGCCATCATCTCTACCCAACCTCAGTTTTCACCTTCAGAACCTAGACCTTATCTCCACTCACTGCTCAGGAGTGAACGTGATGCAAGAATCAGAAATTCTCCTTCGCCTTGGCAAAAAACCTAGTGGTTGGCATGTTGTCCAATGTTCATTGTAGGAGAAAGCAGCATGGACTATGAGGCCCCACCTATCCCTAAGGGCCCAAATTTGCACAAACACACATTGTGACCCTCAGCGTGAGCCCTATCCTCATGTAAAGCCTATTAGTGACTGGAACAACTGCCCACATATGGGGCTTGCCAAGCCCCTAGTCCCCCAATCTCAACCAGAGTTCGAGATGTCTAGTCAACCCTACTCAGGGCTCTACTCGGGAATCCCTCTTTGGTGGGACACCTGAGGTAAAAAAAAAAAAAAAATACAGAAAGGACTCTTCCCATCCACAGAATGATCCCAACCACTTGGGATCAGGCCAAATCACCAGAGAAAGAATTGTCCATGGCCCTTGAGGACACCCCGACATTCCACGGCCACCATTGACACAAAATCCAGAGACAAAACCCTGAGCAAGCGCCACATACTCGCCCTTTGTTCATAGCCCGGAAAATTCTCACGGTCTGTAGATCGAGCCTTCATACATACATCCCCAAACCTAAGCTGAGTTTGTGTTTTCAGACTTCTGTCCCCACAGTCCTGGCCCACACACCATCCAAGCTGGGGCCCCTGGAGCCACACCTCAGGACTGTGGCTTCCCTCTCCAGGGGAATTCTGCCATTTCCATTGGCCACAACCCTATAGATTAGGAGAATCCTCCAAACTCCCCCAGGCCATCCGAATTGTGTTGGCTGCCCAGGACACACAGGGATGATCTTTCACAAGTTAGGAAACCACCTCCACTCAGACCCAGAGACAGATATCCCCATAGAATAAGATTGAACTGGACGGGCATTTAGGCCCTAATTAGGTCCATTGCTTTTGATTCCAGTCATCTCTCCTCAGAGGCCTGGTTTCCAATACCAGCATATGGGAGATTCCTTAGGCACTCATCAAAACAATTCTCTTCTCTACATAGGAAACATACTCTTTACAGCTCCATCAAAACCTCCGGTTATGAACATCCCTCAAGGCCCCGGATCAAGCACCCCATTCCAAGGTCTACATGGACACAAATGCACATTATGACCCATCCTCAACTCACCCATTTCAACACACCCGCCTCGGTTGCTCCCCTAGATCCAGCAGATCGAACTTGCCTTGGCTCTATGAGACACCTGGAATGGGAGGCAGGCTGCCCAGGCATCCATCCTTAGAACCCTGCTCTGAATAACTTCCTTATGGGATGTCCTGGAGCCATCCAACAGGTCTCGAGTGTCCCACAGAAGGAATCATTGTGGTTTGGAGCATCTCACAATTCCCATCGTGGGAAAACCTCCATGTCCTTGTGACACCCTCCCCTTCATGAAGGGGCCATCATGGACAGAAACTCCGACCTAAGAAAACGTCTGATCCTAGCTCTGTCTTCAGGTGTACGGGATCTTGAATCATCTCTGCAGAGGGTGCCTGCCGTCCCCTCACCCCGAAATCTAAGTCTGGCTTGTGTTCTCAGAATTTTTTCCTCACACTCCTGGCCCACAAGCCTTACAGTTTGAGAATTCTGGAGCCACTATGTGGCACTGTTTCTTCCCTCCAGAAGAAAAACGTTGCCCTCTGGGGCTACCCAGTAACCACAAATGAGTACCATCCTGCACAAAACTCGACTGCACCCCAATGATACAGTCTAGCCTGGGCACTAATTCCCTGTCTGCCACAGCCTGAGCCTGCACCTCCCAACCCACACTCAACAGCTGGCCGAACACTGAGCACATCAGACACACCATGGCCTTAGGGCTTCATCTCTTCCCAACCATAGTTTTCAGGTCAGAACCTAGAACTTAAATCCAATCACAGTCCAGGAGTGAAAGTGCTGCAGAAATTAGAACTCCATCTTCCCCATTGCCAGAAAACTTGTGGTTCCCATACTGTGCAACGTTCAGTGTAGGAGAAACCAGCATGGTACATTAGGCCACGCCCTCACTTGAGGGGCTCCTTGGGCAAAAAAACACATTGTGAATCTCAGTGTGAGACCTATCCTCAAGGAAGGCCTCTTAGTGTCTGGACCAAGAGCCCACATAAGGGGCTTGCCATGTTCTTAGCTCCCAATGTTAACCAGAGGTCTGTTTGTCCTGTTGCCCCCACCCACGACTCTGCTCTGGAATCCCTCTTTTGGTGGTCCACCGGAGGTTAAAAAAAATAAATAAATAAAAAACAAAAAAATTAAACAAAAAAAAACCAGAAAGACCTCCTCCCTTCCCACAGAGTGACACCAAACTCTTGGGATTGGGTCAAATCCCCAGAAAGGGAGCCTCATCGATGGCCCATGAGGACACCCCGACATTCCATGGCAATCGGTGACACATTTCCAGAAAAAAAAAAAAAAACAAAAGCATGAGCACGCACCTCACATTCGCCCTTTGTTTATATCCCGAAGAGTTCTCCTCACGGTCTATAGATCGGGCCGGCCATACCTACATCCCCCAACCTAAGTGGAGTTTGTGTTTTCAGACTTTTGTCCAAATAGCCCTGGACCACACACGCTCCACACTTGGGTCCCTGGAGCCACACCTCAGGACTGTGCTTCCCTTTCAAGGGAATTCTTCCCATTCCATTGGCCACAACCTTGCAAATGAGGAAAAACCTCCAAAGTCACCGAGGCCATCCCAATAGTGTAGGCCGCCCAGGACAAACAGGGGTGATCTCAAACCAGCTGAGCAACTACCTCCACTCAGACAACAGATGTCCCCAGAGAAGAATATTGAACCGGACAGGCCCCTAGGCCCTAATCAGATCCATTGCTTTGGTTTCCAGGCATCTCTCCTCAGAGGCCTCGTTTCCAATACCAGCATATGGTGGTTTCCTGAGGCACCAATAAGAACAAATCTCGTCTCCCCATGGAAAACTTGCTCATTGGAGCTTTGTCATAACCTCTGGTTAGGAGAATCCTTCAGGGCCCTGGTGCCACTGCCCCATACCAAGGTCTCCATGGACTCAAACCAACATTAAGTCCATCCTCAGGAAAGTCCATTTCAACTCAGCCCCTCTGTTGCTACCCCAAGCCAGCAGATCAAACGTTTCTTGTTGATAGGATACAATTGGAATGTGAGGCTGGCTGCCCAGGCATCCTTACTTAGAACCCTGTTCTGGAAAAATACCTTATAAGACGTCCTGGAGCCATCCAACAAATCTTAATTGTCCCACAGAAGGAATCCTTGCGGTTTGGAGCATCTCACAACTCCAATAGTGGGAAAACCCCCATGGCCTCATAATGCCCCCCCTTCCTGAAGGGGCCAAATGGACAGAAACTCAAACCTGAGCCAAAGTCTGAACCTCGACCTGACTTCAGACGCATGAGATCTCAATTCAGCTCTGCAGAGTGTGCCTGCCATGTCCTTGCCCCGAAAACTAAGCCGAGCTTGTGTTCTCAGACTTCCGTCCTCACTCTCCTGGCCCACAAGCCCTCCAGTTTGGGATTTCCGAAGCCACAATGCAGCACTCTGCCTGCCCTCCAGAAGAAAAACTTTGCCCTATGCTGCTAATAAGAAACCCCAAATGATTTTCTAATGCATGCCACTCAATTGTAAAGCAATTTTACAGCCCACCCTGTATACTAATGCCCTGTCTGGCACAGCCTGAGACAAGACATCCCAAACGACACCCAGACATCTGGCCCCAACCTGGACACATAGGACCCGCTATGGCTGTAGTTCGTCATCTCTTCCCAACCTCGGTTTTCAGGCTTCAGAACCTAGACCTTCTCTCCAATCACTGCCCAGGGGTGAACGTGATGCAGAAATTAGAATTCCTCCTTCCCCATGGCCAGAAACCTTGTGGTTGGCATGTTGTCCAACGTTCAATGTGGGAAAACCTGCATTGTCCGAAAGGCCACGCAAGTGCTTGAGGGCCGCCTAGGGCACAGAAATGCATTGTGACCTGCAGCGTGAGTCCCGTATTAAAGTAACGCCTCACAGTGGCTGGAACAAGATCCTGCATATGGGGCTTGTCATATCCATAGGCCCCCAGGCTTAACCAGAGGGCGAGTATTCCAGTTGTCAGTACCCACTGCTATGCTCTAGAATCCCTCTACTGGGGGGACACATGAAGCAGAAAACAGGACACTTCCCTTCCCACAGAATGACCCCAAACTCTTGGGGGCTGGACAAACTACCAGAGAGGGAGACTTCTACGACCCATGAGGCAACTCCTACATTAAACGGCCATTGTGGACAAAACATCCAGAGACAAAAGCCTGAGCGACTGCCTAACTCTCACCCTTCTTTCATATCCAGAGGAGCTCCCCTCATGGACTGTAGATCAGGCCTGCCGTAACCTCAGCCCCAAACCTGAGCTGAGTTAGGGTTTTTGGATATCTGTCTGCACAGCCATGGCCCACACAGCCTCCAGGCTGGGGTCTCTGGAGCCACACCACAGAACAGTGCCTGCTCTCTCCTAAGAACTGCCCATTCCATTGGCCACAACTCGACAAAATAGTAGAAACCTCAAGGTCCCCAAGGACATCCCACTACCGCAATTCGCACTGGACAAATAGGGGCATTATGACACAAGCTGAGCAACTACTACCTCCATGCAGACACACAGACAGATATCCGCAGAGACAGAAGATTGAACCAGACAGGCCCCCAGGCCCTATTATGAACTCTTGCTTTGGTGTCCAGGTATCACTCCTCAGAGGCCTGGGTTCGAAGACCAGCATACGGAGCTTTCCTGAGGCACCAGACAGAAGACCTCTCATCTCCACATGGGAAGCTTCCTTGTTGGAGTTGTGTCAAGCCCTTCGGGTTGGAGAATCCTGCAGAGTCCCTTAGCTACTGCCACATTCCAAGGTCTCCATGGCCACCAACCCACATTATGACTCATCCTCAGGAGAGTCCATTTAAACTCAGCCTTCTGGGTAGCTCACCCAAGAGCCCGCAGATTGAGCGTGCCTTGTCTCGACCAGGCAATGGGAAGGTGAGTTGGCGTTTCTCGGCATCCATGCTTAGGGCCCTGCTCTCAAGTCTTTCTGTATGGGGCATCCTGGAACCATCCAATAGTACTCGACTGTCCTGAAGAAGGAAACTTTGAAGTTTGGAGCAGCTCACAACTCCCAGCGCAGGGAAACCTCCCTGGCCTCATGACGCCCCCACCCCCATCAGGAAGGGGCCGTCATGGACACAAACTCCAGCTTGAGGCAACATCTGATAATCGCCCTGACCTCACCTGCAGGAGATCTCGATTCAGCCTCTGCAGAGTGGGCCTGCCATGCTCTTGGCCCCAAAACTCGTGCTAGCTTGTGTTTTCAGACTTCCTTCCTCACAATCCTGGCCACACCCCTCCAGTTTGGCAATTCTGGAGACACAATGCAGCACTCTGCCTGCCCTCTAGAAGAAAAATGTTGCCCTATAGGGCTAACCAGAATCGCCAAATGAGTAACAACCTGCATGCCACTCGACCATACCCCAATTATACAGTCTAGCCTGTGCACTAAAGCCCTGTCTGACACAGCCTGAGGGCAGACCTCCAGTCCAACACCCAGACAGCTGGCCGTAACACAGAGCATATCACACCCACAATGGCTTTAGGCCATCATCTCTACCCAACCTCAGTTTTCACCTTCAGAACCTACACCTTATCTCCACTCACTGCTCAGGAGTGAACGTGATGCAAGAATCAGAAATTCTCCTTCACCTTGGCAAAAAACCTAGTGGTTGGCATGTTGTCCAATGTTCATTGTAGGAGAAAGCAGCATGGACTCTGAGGCCCCACCTATCCCTGAGGGCCCAAATTTGCACAAACACACATTGTGACCCTCAGCGTGAGCCCTATCCTCATGTAAAGCCTATTAGTGACTGGAACAACAGCCCACATATGGGGCTTGCCAAGCCCCTAGTCCCCCAATCTCAACCAGAGTTCGAGATGTCTAGTCAACCGTACTCAGGGCTCTACTCGGAATCCCTCTTTGGTGTGACACCTGAGGTAAAAAAAAAAATACAGAAAGGACTCTTCCCATCCACAGAATGATCCCAACCACTTGGTATCAGGCCAAATCACCAGAGAAAGAATTGTCCATGGCCCTTGAGGACACCCCGACATTCCAAGGCCACCATTGACACAAAATCCAGAGACAAAACCCTGAACAAGCGCCACATACTCGCCCTTTTTTCATAGCCCGGAAAATTCTCACGGTCTGTAGATCGAGCCTTCATACATACATTCCCAAACCTAAGCTGAGTTTGTGTTTTCAGACTTCTGTCCCCACAGTCCTGGCCCACACACCATCCAACCTGGGGCCCCTGGAGCCACACCTCAGGACTGTGGCTTCCCTCTCCAGGGGAATTCTGCCATTTCCATTGGCCACAACCCTATAGATTTGGAGAATCCTCCAAACTCCCCCAGGCCATCCGAATTGTGTTGGCTGCCCAGGACAAACAGGGATGATCTTTCACAAGTTAGGAAACCACCTCCACTCAGACCCAGAGACAGATATCCCCATAGAATAAGATTGAACTGGACGGGCACTGAGGCCCTAACAGATCCATTGCTTTTGATTCCAGTCATCTCTCCTCAGAGGCCTGGTTTCCAATACCAGCATATGGGAGATTCCTTAGGCACTCATCAAAACAATTCTCTTCTCTACATAGGAAACATACTCTTTAGAGCTCAATCAAATCCTCCGGTTATGAACATCCCTCAAGGCCCCGGATCAAGCACCCCATTCCAAGGTCTACATGGACACAAATGCACATTATGACCCATCCTCAACTCACCCATTTCAACACACCTGCCTCGGTTGCTCCCCTAGATCCAGCAGATCGAACTTGCCTTGGCTCTATGAGACACCTGGAATGGGACGCAGGCTGCCCAGGCATCCATCCTTAGAACCCTGCTCTGGATAACTTCCTGATGGGATGTCATGGAGCCATCCAACAGGTCTCGACTGTCCCACAGAAGGAATCATTGTGGTTTGGAGCATCTCACAATTCCCATCGTGGGAAAACCTCCATGTCCTCGTGACACCCTCCCCTTCATGAATGGGCCATCATGGACAGAAACTCCGACCTAAGAAAACGTCTGATCCTAGCTCTGTCTTCAGGTGTACGGGATCTTGAATCATCTCTGCAGAGGGTGCCTGCCGTCCCCTCACCCCGAAATCTAAGTCTGGCTTGTGTTCTCAGAATTTTTTTTTCACACTCCTGGCCCACAATCCTTCCAGTTTGGGAATTATGGAGCCACTATGTGGCACTGTTTCTTCCCTCCAGAAGAAAAACGTTGCCCTCTGGGGCGACCCAGTAACCACAAATGAGTACCATCCTGCACGAAACTCGACTGCACCCCAATGATACAGTCTAGCCTGGGCACTAATTCCCTGTCTGCCACACCCTGAGCCTGCACATCCCAACCCACACTCAACAGCTGGCCGAACACTGAGCACATCAGACACACCATGGCCTTAGGGCTTCATCTCTTCCCAACCTCAGTTTTCAGGTCAGAACCTAGACCTTAAATCCAATCACAGTCCAGGAGTGAAAGTGTTGCAGAAATTAGAACTCCATCTTCCCCATTGCCAGAAAACTTGTGGTTGCCATATTGTGCAACGTTCTCTGTAGGAGAAACCAGCATGGTACTTTAGGCCACGCCCTGACTTGAGGGGCTCCTTGGGCACAAAAACACATTGTGAAACTCAGTGTGAGACCTATTCTCAAGGAAGGCCTCTCAGTGTCTGGACCAAGAGCCCACATATGGGGCTTGCCATGTTCTTAGGTCCCAATGTTAACCAGAACTCTGGTTGTCCAGTTGCCCCCACCCACGAATGTGCTCTGGAATCCCACTTTTGGTGGTCCACCTGAGGTAAAAAAAATAAATAAATAAATAAACAAAAAAAAACAGAAAGGCCTCCTCCCTTCCCACAGAATGAACTCAAACTCTTGGGATCGGGTCAAATCCCCAGAAAGGGAGCCTCATCGATGGCCCATGAGGACACCACGACATTCCATGGCAATCGGTGACACATTTCCAGAAAAAAAAAAAAAAAAGCATGAGCAACCACCTCACATTCGCCCTTTATTCATATCCCGAAGAGTTCTCCTCACGGTCTATAGATCGGGCCGGCCATACCTACATACCACAACCTAAGTGGAGTTTGTGTTTTCAGACTTTTGTCCAAATAGCCCTGGAGCACACTCGCCCCACACTTGGGTCCCTGGAGCCACACCTCAAGACTGTGCTTCCCTTTCAAGGGAATTCTTCCCATTCCATTGGCCACAACCTTGCAAATGAGGAAAAACCTCCAAAATCACTGAGGCCATCCCAATATTGTAGGCCGCCCAGGACAAACAGGGGTGATCTCAAACCAGCTGAGCAACTACCTCCACTCAGACAACAGATGTCCCCAGAGAAGAATATTGAACCGGACAGGCCCCTAGGCCCTAATCAGATCCATTACTTTGGTTTCCAGGTATCTCTCTTCAGAGGGCTTGTTTCCAATACCAGCATATGGTGGTTTCCTGAGGCACCAATAAGAACAAATCTCGTCTCCCCATGGAAAACTTGCTCATTGGAGCTTTGTCATAACCTCTGGTTAGGAGAATCCTTCAGGGCCCTGGTGCCTATGCCCCATACCAAGGTCTCCATGGACTCAAACCAACATTAAGACCATCCTCAGGAAAGTCCATTTCAACTCAGCCCCCTCTGTTGCTACCCCAAGCCAGCAGATCAAACGTTTCTTGTTGCTAGGAGACAATTGGAATGTGAGTCTGGCTGCCCAGGCATCCATACTTAGAACCCTGTTCTGGAAAAATACCTTATAAGACGTCCTGGAGCCATCCAACAAATCTTAATTGTCCCACAGAAGGAATCCTTGCGGTTTGGAGCATCTCACAACTCCAATAGTGGGAAAAGCCCCATGGACTCATAATGCCCCTTTTCCTGAAGGGGCCAACTTGGACAGAAACTCAAACCTGAGCCAAAGTCTAATCTTCGACCTGACTTCAGACGCATGAGATCTCAATTCAGCTCTGCAGAGTGTGCCTGCCATGTCCTTGCCCCGAATCCTAAACCTAGCTTGTGTTCTCAGACTTCAGTCCTCACTCTCCTGACCCACAAGCCCTCCAGTTTGGGAATTCCGAAGCCACAATGCAGCACTCTGCCTGCCCTCCAGAAAAAAAACTTTGCTCTATGCTGCTAATAAGAAACCCCAAATGATTTTCTAATGCATGCCACTCGATTGTAAAGCAATTATAAAGCCCACACTGTATACTAATGCCCTGTCTGGCACAGCCTTAGACAAGACATCCCAAACGACACCCAGACAGCTGGCCCCTACCTGGACACATAGGACCCGCTATGGCTGTAGGTCATCATCTCTTCCCAACCTCAGTTTTCAGGTTTCAGAACCTAGAACTTATCTCAAATCACTGCCCAGGGGTGAACGTGATGCAGAAATTAGAATTCCTCCTTCCCCATGGCCAGAAACCTTGTGGTTGGCATGTTGTCCAACGTTCAATGTGGGAAATTCTGCATTGTCCGAAAGGCCACGCCAGTGCTTGAGGGCCGCCTAGGGCACAGACATGCATTGTGATCTCCAGCGTGAGTCCCGTATTAAAGTAACGCCTCTCAGTGGCTGCACCAAGATCCTGCATATGGGGCTTGTCATATCCATAGGCCCCCAGGCTTAACCAGAGGGCGAGTATTCCAGTTGTCAGTACCCACTGCTATGCTCTAGAATCCCTCTACTTGGGGGACACATGAAGCAGAGAACAGGACACTTCCCTTCCCACAGAATGACCCCAAACTCTTGGGGGCTGGACAAACTACCAGAGAGGGAGACTTCTACGACCTATGAGGCAACTCCTACATTAAACGGCCATTGTGGAGAAAACATCCAGAGACAAAAGCCTGAGCGACTGCCTCCCTCTCACCCTTCTTTCATATCCAGAGGAGCTCCCCTCATGGACTGTAGATCAGGCCTGCCGTGACCTCGGCCCCAAACCTGAGCTGAGTTAGGGTTTTTGGATGTCTGTCTGCACAGCCATGGCCCACACAGCCTCCAGGCTGGGGTCTCTGGAGCCACACCACAGAACTGTGCCTGCTCTCTCCTAAGAAACTGCCCATTCCATTGGCCACAACTCGACAAAATAGTAGAAACCTCAAGGTCCCCAAGGACATCCCACTACCGCAATTCGCACTGGACAAATAGGGGCATTATGACACAAGCTGAGCAACTACTACCTCCATGAAGACACACTGACAGATATCCGCAGAGACAGAAGATTGAACCAGACAGGCCCTTGGCCCTATTATAAACTCTTGCTTTGGTGTCCAGGTATCACTCCTCAGAGGCCTGGTTTCAAAGACCAGCATACGGGCTTTCCTGAGGCACTAGACAGAAGACTTCTCATCTCCACATGGGAAGCTTCCTTGTTGGAGATGTGTCAAGCCCTTCGGGTTGGAGAATTCTGCAGAGTCCCTTAGCTACTGCCACATTCCAAGGTCTCCATGGCCACCAACCCACATTATGACTCATCCTCAGGAGAGTCCATTTAAACTCAGCTTTCTGGGTAGCTCACCCAAGAGCCCGCAGATTGAGCGTGCCTTGTCTCGACCAGGCAATGGGAAGGTGAGTTGGCGTTTCTCGGCATCCATGCTTAGGCCCCTGCTCTCGAGTCTTTCTGTATGGGGCATCCTGGAACCATCCAATAGTACTCGACTGTCCTGAAGAAGGAAACTTTGAAGTTAGGAGCAGCTCACAACTCCCAGCGTAGGGAAACCTCCCTGGCCACATGACGCCCCCACCCCCTTCAGGAAGGGGCCGTCATGGACACAAACTCCAGCTTGAGGCAACATCTGATACTCGCCCTGACCTCACCTGCAGGAGATCTCGATTCAGCCTCTGCAGAGTGGGCCTGCCATGCTCTTGGCCCCAAAACTCGTGCTAGCTTGTGTTTTCAGACTTTCTTCCTCACAATCCTGGCCACACCCCTCCAGTTTGGCAATTCTGGAGACACAATGCAGCACTCTGCCTGCCCTCCAGAAGAAAAATGTTGCCCTATAGGGCTAACCAGAAACGCCAAATGAGTAACAACCTGCATGCCACTCGACCATACCCCAATTATACAGTCTAGCCTGTGCACTAAAGCCCTGTCTGACACAGCCTGAGGGCAGACCTCCAGTCCAACACCCAGACAGCTGCCCGTAACACAGAGCATATCACACCCACAATGGCTTTAGGCCATCATCTCTACCCAACCTCAGTTTTCACCTTCAGAACCTAGACCTTATCTCCACTCACTGCTCAGGAGTGAACGTGATGCAAGAATCAGAAATTCTCCTTCGCCTTGGCAAAAAACCTAGTGGTTGGCATGTTGTCCAATGTTCATTGTAGGAGAAAGCAGCATGGACTATGAGGCCCCACCTATCCCTAAGGGCCCAAATTTGCACAAACACACATTGTGACCCTCAGCGTGAGCCCTATCCTCATGTAAAGCCTATTAGTGACTGGAACAACTGCCCACATATGGGGCTTGCCAAGCCCCTAGTCCCCCAATCTCAACCAGAGTTCGAGATGTCTAGTCAACCCTACTCAGGGCTCTACTCGGGAATCCCTCTTTGGTGGGACACCTGAGGTAAAAAAAAAAAAATACAGAAAGGACTCTTCCCATCCACAGAATGACCCCAACCACTTGGTATCAGGCCAAATCACCAGAGAAAGAATTGTCCATGGCCCTTGAGGACACCCCGACATTCCACGGCCACCATTGACACAAAATCCAGAGACAAAACCCTGAGCAAGCGCCACATACTCGCCCTTTGTTCATAGCCCGGAAAATTCTCACGGTCTGTAGATCGAGCCTTCATACATACATCCCCAAACCTAAGCTGAGTTTGTGTTTTCAGACTTCTGTCCCCACAGTCCTGGCCCACACACCATCCAAGCTTGGGTCCCTGGAGCCACACCTCAGGACTGTGGCTTCCCTCTCCAGGGGAATTCTGCCATTTCCATTGGCCACAACCCTATAGATTAGGAGAATCCTCCAAACTCCCCCAGGCCATCCGAATTGTGTTGGCTGCCCAGGACACACAGGGATGATCTTTCACAAGTTAGGAAACCACCTCCACTCAGACCCAGAGACAGATATCCCCATAGAATAAGATTGAACTGGACGGGCACTTAGGCCCTAATTAGGTCCATTGCTTTTGATTCCAGTCATCTCTCCTCAGAGGCCTGGTTTCCAATACCAGCATATGGGAGATTCCTTAGGCACTCATCAAAACAATTCTCTTCTCTACATAGGAAACATACTCTTTACAGCTCCATCAAAACCTCCGGTTATGAACATCCCTCAAGGCCCCGGATCAAGCACCCCATTCCAAGGTCTACATGGACACAAATGCACATTATGACCCATCCTCAACTCACCCATTTCAACACACCCGCCTCGGTTGCTCCCCTAGATCCAGCAGATCGAACTTGCCTTGGCTCTATGAGACACCTGGAATGGGAGGCAGGCTGCCCAGGCATCCATCCTTAGAACCCTGCTCTGAATAACTTCCTTATGGGATGTCCTGGAGCCATCCAACAGGTCTCGAGTGTCCCACAGAAGGAATCATTGTGGTTTGGAGCATCTCACAATTCCCATCGTGGGAAAACCTCCATGTCCTTGTGACACCCTCCCCTTCATGAAGGGGCCATCATGGACAGAAACTCCGACCTAAGAAAACGTCTGATCCTAGCTCTGTCTTCAGGTGTACGGGATCTTGAATCATCTCTGCAGAGGGTGCCTGCCGTCCCCTCACCCCGAAATCTAAGTCTGGCTTGTGTTCTCAGAATTTTTTCCTCACACTCCTGGCCCACAAGCCTTCCAGTTTGAGAATTCTGGAGCCACTATGTGGCACTGTTTCTTCCCTCCAGAAGAAAAACGTTGCCCTCTGGGGCTACCCAGTAACCACAAATGAGTACCATCCTGCACAAAACTCGACTGCACCCCAATGATACAGTCTAGCCTGGGCACTAATTCCCTGTCTGCCACAGCCTGAGCCTGCACCTCCCAACCCACACTCAACAGCTGGCCGAACACTGAGCACATCAGACACACCATGGCCTTAGGGCTTCATCTCTTCCCAACCATAGTTTTCAGGTCAGAACCTAGAACTTAAATCCAATCACAGTCCAGGAGTGAAAGTGCTGCAGAAATTAGAACTCCATCTTCCCCATTGCCAGAAAACTTGTGGTTCCCATACTGTGCAACGTTCAGTGTAGGAGAAACCAGCATGGTACATTAGGCCACGCCCTCACTTGAGGGGCTCCTTGGGCAAAAAAACACATTGTGAATCTCAGTGTGAGACCTATCCTCAAGGAAGGCCTCTTAGTGTCTGGACCAAGAGCCCACATAAGGGGCTTGCCATGTTCTTAGCTCCCAATGTTAACCAGAGGTCTGTTTGTCCTGTTGCCCCCACCCACGACTCTGCTCTGGAATCCCTCTTTTGGTGGTCCACCGGAGGTTAAAAAAAATAAATAAATAAAAAACAAAAAAATTAAACAAAAAAAAACCAGAAAGACCTCCTCCCTTCCCACAGAGTGACACCAAACTCTTGGGATTGGGTCAAATCCCCAGAAAGGGAGCCTCATCGATGGCCCATGAGGACACCCCGACATTCCATGGCAATCGGTGACACATTTCCAGAAAAAAAAAAAAAACAAAAGCATGAGCACGCACCTCACATTCGCCCTTTGTTTATATCCCGAAGAGTTCTCCTCACGGTCTATAGATCGGGCCGGCCATACCTACATCCCCCAACCTAAGTGGAGTTTGTGTTTTCAGACTTTTGTCCAAATAGCCCTGGACCACACACGCTCCACACTTGGGTCCCTGGAGCCACACCTCAGGACTGTGCTTCCCTTTCAAGGGAATTCTTCCCATTCCATTGGCCACAACCTTGCAAATGAGGAAAACCTCCAAAGTCACCGAGGCCATCCCAATAGTGTAGGCCGCCCAGGACAAACAGGGGTGATCTCAAACCAGCTGAGCAACTACCTCCACTCAGACAACAGATGTCCCCCAGAGAAGAATATTGAACCGGACAGGCCCCTAGGCCCTAATCAGATCCATTGCTTTGGTTTCCAGGCATCTCTCCTCAGAGGCCTCGTTTCCAATACCAGCATATGGTGGTTTCCTGAGGCACCAATAAGAACAAATCTCGTCTCCCCATGGAAAACTTGCTCATTGGAGCTTTGTCATAACCTCTGGTTAGGAGAATCCTTCAGGGCCCTGGTGCCACTGCCCCATACCAAGGTCTCCATGGACTCAAACCAACATTAAGTCCATCCTCAGGAAAGTCCATTTCAACTCAGCCCCTCTGTTGCTACCCCAAGCCAGCAGATCAAACGTTTCTTGTTGATAGGATACAATTGGAATGTGAGGCTGGCTGCCCAGGCATCCTTACTTAGAACCCTGTTCTGGAAAAATACCTTATAAGACGTCCTGGAGCCATCCAACAAATCTTAATTGTCCACAGAAGGAATCCTTGCGGTTTGGAGCATCTCACAACTCCAATAGTGGGAAAACCCCCATGGCCTCCTAATGCCCCCCCTTCCTGAAGGGGCCAAATGGACAGAAACTCAAACCTGAGCCAAAGTCTGAACCTCGACCTGACTTCAGGACGCATGAGATCTCAATTCAGCTCTGCAGAGTGTGCCTGCCATGTCCTTGCCCCGAAAACTAAGCCGAGCTTGTGTTCTCAGACTTCCGTCCTCACTCTCCTGGCCCACAAGCCCTCCAGTTTGGGATTTCCGAAGCCACAATGCAGCACTCTGCCTGCCCTCCAGAAGAAAAAACTTTGCCCTATGCTGCTAATAAGAAACCCCAAATGATTTTCTAATGCATGCCACTCGATTGTAAAGCAATTTTACAACCCACCCTGTATACTAATGCCCTGTCTGGCACAGCCTGAGACAAGACATCCCAAACGACACCCAGACATCTGGCCCCAACCTGGACACATAGGACCCGCTATGGCTGTAGTTCGTCATCTCTTCCCAACCTCGGTTTTCAGGCTTCAGAACCTAGACCTTATCTCCAATCACTGCCCAGGGGTGAACGTGATGCAGAAATTAGAATTCCTCCTTCCCCATGGCCAGAAACCTTGTGGTTGGCATGTTGTCCAACGTTCAATGTGGGAAAACCTGCATTGTCCGAAAGGCCACGCAAGTGCTTGAGGGCCGCCTAGGGCACAGAAATGCATTGTGACCTGCAGCGTGAGTCCCGTATTAAAGTAACGCCTCACAGTGGCTGGAACAAGATCCTGCATATGGGGCTTGTCATATCCATAGGCCCCCAGGCTTAACCAGAGGGCGAGTATTCCAGTTGTCAGTACCCACTGCTATGCTCTAGAATCCCTCTACTGGGGGGACACATGAAGCAGAAAACAGGACACTTCCCTTCCCACAGAATGACCCCAAACTCTTGGGGGCTGGACAAACTACCAGAGAGGGAGACTTCTACGACCCATGAGGCAACTCCTACATTAAACGGCCATTGTGGACAAAACATCCAGAGACAAAAGCCTGAGCGACTGCCTAACTCTCACCCTTCTTTCATATCCAGAGGAGCTCCCCTCATGGACTGTAGATCAGGCCTGCCGTAACCTCAGCCCCAAACCTGAGCTGAGTTAGGGTTTTTGGATGTCTGTCTGCACAGCCATGGCCCACACAGCCTCCAGGCTGGGGTCTCTGGAGCCACACCACAGAACAGTGCCTGCTCTCTCCTAAGAACTGCCCATTGCATTGGCCACAACTCGACAAAATAGTAGAAACCTCAAGGTCCCCAAGGACATCCCACTACCGCAATTCGCACTGGACAAATAGGGGCATTATGACACAAGCTGAGCAACTACTACCTCCATGCAGACACACAGACAGATATCCGCAGAGACAGAAGATTGAACCAGACAGGCCCCCAGGCCCTATTATGAACTCTTGCTTTGGTGTCCAGGTATCACTCCTCAGAGGCCTGGGTTCGAAGACCAGCATACGGAGCTTTCCTGAGGCACCAGACAGAAGACCTCTCATCTCCACATGGGAAGCTTCCTTGTTGGAGTTGTGTCAAGCCCTTCGGGTTGGAGAATCCTGCAGAGTCCCTTAGCTACTGCCACATTCCAAGGTCTCCATGGCCACCAACCCACATTATGACTCATCCTCAGGAGAGTCCATTTAAACTCAGCCTTCTGGGTAGCTCACCCAAGAGCCCGCAGATTGAGCGTGCCTTGTCTCGACCAGGCAATGGGAAGGTGAGTTGGCGTTTCTCGGCATCCATGCTTAGGGCCCTGCTCTCAAGTCTTTCTGTATGGGGCATCCTGGAACCATCCAATAGTACTCGACTGTCCTGAAGAAGGAAACTTTGAAGTTTGGAGCAGCTCACAACTCCCAGCGCAGGGAAACCTCCCTGGCCTCATGACGCC